>NC_045426.1:529800317-530442817 GCF_902635505.1 Sarcophilus harrisii | reverse complement strand
ACAAAACTTCTGGGGGGAAAAAATAGAATTTCTACAGTTGAGGGAAGATAACTTTCCCTTCTTTCCAAGGAATGAAATATCTTTCTGTGCAAGGGATAGAATGAAAAAAGAAGATACTTTGATTTTCCACAAACTAGAGCTCTTCCAGGGGTAAAATTTTGGTAGTTCAACTCATCATTGCCCTAACTGTTGTTCTCTTATACCAAAGGATGAAAAAAGGAATGATGTTCAAAAAAATCTAACTATAGCCCAATTTGTAAATAAATAAAACAAGTAAGAAAAGAGGTTATTCTGATATGGTTAATCTGATATTCTGAAATTGCTTCACAATATTTTGATAAAACCCTACAAATGTCCTTTCTGCAATTTGAAATTTAGGACCTGTTTGAGCTATCACTTTCAAGTATCAATACAAACTAGAAATTATTTAAGAGTAATTTAGCACTAGATGTATTTTACCCTTTCATAGGTTGGAGAGGACTTTTTCATTAACATCATCTTGTGTTGATTAAGGCAAGGTAAATGGCAAAATTGCAATCTGCTAATTCTTTCAGTTGAAATGAAAGAGAGAAAAGAGGGCAAAGAACAACGAATTTGGAGTTAGAGCCCTGGGTTTAAAAAAAAAACAAAAAACTCCATGACATTATAACCTCTACAATTTTAGGCAAGTTATTTGAACTTAAATGACCAAACTCTGTTCATTCTTATACAAAATAATGATTTTTAAGTGACAAAATTTCATTTTATTCAAATGAAGAGATAATGCTTAAATATTTATATAGTCATTTGTTGATATTTATTAATCTGGGTATAGAATGGCACATATTCTCCTTAAGGAGCTCTTAATCTAGAGGTCTTAATCTGAGGGGTATGTGTATATGTTTATACATTGGTAGTATGTAATTTATTTCCTTGATAATCCTTTGTATTTTATTTTATACATGTAAAATTATTATTCTGAGAAGGGGTCCACAGATTTCATGAGACTATCACAAAGGTAAAGGATATAAAAAAGTTAGGAACTTCTGCCCTAGAGTATACATGTGAAGGGTAGAATTCTACAAGTTTATTAAAAACAGATTGAATAAGGATCACAGGAAAACCTTCTAAATCTTCAATCCAGTAGATACCTTTACCTTGCCATTCTAAAGTAAGCATGGTGACCTAGTATGGAGTATAAAAGAAATATATAAATATTTTTTAAAAAAAGGACAATGCTCAGGAATTATTGAAGTAGTTTATTTCCATTGAGTAGAGTGTAGAAATGGATGTGTATGTATACATATATTTCACTAAACAAACTCATAGATGAATTATAAGAATAGTAACAGTTACCAAGCCTAGGGATACTTAACGTATTTCCAGGGAGAAGTAGAGAGTCCATGAACTTGGATGGAGAAAAAAAAAATTGTATCTTTATTGTCACTAATTTCCAATTAAATTTAATATTTTCTTTAATTATTGTCAAGAGCAAACTACAGTAGTATTATGTGGAACCCCCAGATTGCCAAAGGTTTCCATCATCTTCCCAAGAAGTTAAAAATCTTTGATCTAAACTAATATTTAACTTCACTGTCCCAGTGTCCTACAAAGATTGAATGTTCACTGGAGCAATGGAAATACAATAATTTGCATTTTAAATTTTTTGTTCCACTGTTATATATAATTTTTTGATCCTTGGAAACTGAAACATTATATAGCCCCCTAGGATAGGTCCTAAATGACTTTGGAATCATTTTATAATGAGACTGATTCTACAAATTGCCTTTCCTACACAACACACCTTATCTGAACACATCAGAGGGAAAAAAAAAAAAAAAAAACTTATACCTTGGAACAAATTGAATTCAAAAGTTGCACTTCCATTTGATATATTAAACTCAAAATGGGTCTGCCCTCTTTTAAAGTTTGCGTTATAGGAGCAGATAGATGATTCATTGGATAGAGTGCTGACCCTGAAATCAGGAGGACCTGAGTTCAAATTCAGCCTCATACACAATACTTCCTAACAGTGTGACTCTGGCAAGTCACTTAACCCCAATTGCCTCAGGAAAAAAACAAACAAACAAACAAAAAAAGTTTTTGCATTATAAACTATTTTTGCAAGAATTATTTTTATCTAGATTTTATGACTTAGGAACATGGTTAGGAATTAGAAACATTTTCTGTTGCTGTTCATTCCTTTTTCTTACTCTTCATGAGCCTGACTCTTCGTGTATTCTATCTTTAATTCAATTTTTCTTCCCATAATTCATTCTCATTTTTACCGCAAAGCCACATTTTAATATGGCTGTATCCCCTGGGTTTTTGAAGGTTATGTTAGCAAAGAGATGATCAGACAGAGCCTATGAAAACATCAAGTATATGCCTGGTGACAGATTGTCTCTATCAGCATGAAGTTCACAAGGGTAACCACTAATACTAACAATAGGTAACTAGTTATTTTTTGGGAGGCATAAAGAAAATCACAAAGAACATTTGAAATCATAGAAAGTTTGAGATTCCCAGGGAATTTGAAGTACTGAAATATGATGGGGTCAAAAGTGATAGAGAATGCTTTTTATATATTTTTTCTTTTTCTTTTTCTCTGTATTTCTTTCATACAATGTATTAGAGCTAATATGTTTTCAATCTTAAAAGACAATTTAAGATTTTAGTAGTAATTTTGTAAAATGGCATTAGAAGTAATTGTATGCACTAATTGTAGTTCTAATAAGAAGACTAGATATTATCCTATATTATAGTACTTTCCAGCTTCACGGGGGAGGAAAAAGTCATTCCATTTATAACTTATGTTTTCTTTAACTTTTTAACTTAGAAATGAATTTGAAAGGATTGGAAAACTGGAACACTACTATATTGTTGGTGAAATGATCCAACCATTCTGGAGAACAATTTGGAACTATGTCCAAAGGGTTATAAAACTGTGCATACCCTTTGATCTAGCAGTGTCTCTACTGAATCTGCATCCCAAGGAAATCATAAAGGAAGGAAAAGGACCCACATGTACAAAAATACTTATAACAGCTCTTTTTGTAATAGCAAAAAATTGGAAAATGAGTAGATACCCATAAATGGGGGAATGGTTGAATATGTTGTGGTATATGATGATAATAGAATATTATTGTTCTATAAAAACTGATGAAGAAGCTGATTTTAAAAGGCCTGGAAAGACTTACATGAACTGGTCCTGAGTGAAACAAGCAGAATGAAGTATACATTGTACACAATAATAGCAAAAATGCAGGATGATCAACTATGAAAGAATTGGTTCTCCCAAGTGGTTCAGTGATTCAAATCAATCCCAATAGATTTTGGATAAAAAAAATGTCATCTGCACCCAAAAAAAGAACTATAGAAATTGAATGTAAATCAACACATGCTATGTTAATTTTTTTCTGTCTTTTTTTTCTCTCCCATGGTTTTTCCTTTTCACTCCAATTTTTCTCTCCCAACATGTTTCATAAAGCAATGTGTATTAAAAATAGATAAATTTAATTTTTTTAAAAAGTAGGACTAGCAATCATTGATCACAAAGTCAAACTTGGAAATTCAATCAAGGGAAATCTATATCATGTGTCATTCATATAACTATTGTTTATACACATGTTTACATGTATGTAAATATATGTTTATATGTGTATATTGCATCCATGTATATTATTGTGCATATAGATATATGTATGCATGCGAATGTGTATGTGTGTATATGTATAAATATATCTATGCTTAACTATAGCCTGATTGGGGGAGGTGAAGAGGGGATGAAAAGGAAAAATAAATAAATAAATAAAGCAAAAAGTACCCAGCAGAGAACAAAAGAATAACCTACAAGTAAGCAAAGAAAAGATGAGGAGTTATTAATATAATCTCTTCTATTGCTATATATGCTTTTGTGAAGTGGAAATGTATTGCTTTATATTTTGAATCCTCCCTGATGTTCTGCTGAGCATATAACAATGTTTTGTTTTGTTTTCCTTTTCTGTCTTGCTATTTCTATTTTGTTTTTAGTTTAATTATATATATATATATATGTATGTATATATATATATAGTAATAAAAAAAAGGACATACTTCTGTCTTGGTGTCAAATTTTTCAAATTGTCTTTCAATTTCATAAATCCTGTGATTCGCTTTAGGATTCTAAGTTCCAAAACAATATTTTTACATGTTAATGGGTTTGATGAAGACAATATGCTCTTATTTAAATAAAGCAATCAAAGTTTTGGATTATTAAAAAGAAATATCATAAAAGTTGGTAATTGTTCTTTTAATCATACATATACCAAAAATAATTAAATGTTAAATAATTAAAATAATTTCACTTATCATTTTTAAGCATAATGGATTGAGAATTAAATAAAACTTTCATTATTATCAAGTTACCATAATGGTTTGTTAAAAAATCAAGTGGGAAGTTAGTCAGAATGCCTTAAAATTCAAACTTTTAGGGCAGGAAACTTTAAACAAATGTGAGTTGGAAGAGACCTGAGAGGCCATCACATAGTATATATTTAACTGACACAGGAATTTCCTTTTAAACATCTCTAATATATGATAATACAACTGTTGCTTGAATGTCTTTATTATATAGTCGGTATTTACTTTCTGAGGTAGTTAATATCCATTAGGGATTGTTTTAATTATCTTATAAAATTCCCTAGCTGGCAATGACCTTAGTGCTCATTTACTTCCAACCCAATTTGAATGGTTACTCACCCATCTACTATAAAACTACTAAGTTTAGCATCTACTTGAAGACTTTCAGAAATGGGCTTCCTAATTTCTTTTTCTTTTTTTTGAATTTTTATTTATTTATTTTGCTGAGGCAATTGGGGCTAAATGATTTGCCCAGGGTCACACAGCTAAGAAGTGTTAAGTGTCTGAGATCAGATTTAAACTCAGGTCCTCCTGACTTCAAGGCTGATACTGTATCCACTGCATCATCTAGCTACTCCTGGCTTCTTAATTTCATAAGGAAGGAAGTTCCGCATTTAGTTAGTTTTAACTGTTAGGACCATTTCCTGCCTTTCCTCCCAGTAGAAGCTTCCACCAAGTTTTCCTAATTTTTTCCTCTGAATTTTAGTCCTATCAATTACCATTTAAATTAAAAACAACTATCATGTTTCCCTCGTCTTCTCTTTGACATATTAAAAAATTCTACTTTTTAAAACCAAGCTCTTCAAAACCCGAGTATGAAGCTCCTCATAAATCTGATCACTCCCCTTCTTTAAGACATTCCCTGGTTCATTAATGCCCTTCCTAGAATGAAGAAACTACACCAAACATAATACTACATGTGTCTAGAATAAGTGTAATATGACAAGAACATCACCTTCTTATTCTTGCATGCTAAATTCTCTTAATAAAGTAAAAGGTCACATTAACTTTCTTGCCCATTATAACACACTATTGATTCACATTGAATCTACAATGTACTAAAATGTCCAACTCTTTTTTTTTTTCAAACTGTCCTCTAGTCCTGACTCTCCAAACTTACATTTGTGATATTTTTGAAACTGAATCACAGTACATTTATCTCTATTACATTTTTTCTTACTAATTTCACCCAGTTGTCCAGCCTGTCAGAAACTTTTTAAATGTTGATTTTGTCTTTGAATTTATTAGCAATCATTTTCAATTTATGATGTTTGCAAACTCTTTAAATAGGCTATCATTTCTTTCATCCATGTTAGTGTTTAAAATGTTAAACTTATATCTGGTTACAGATCTCTGTCTTTCCAAAGAATAGCATAAAATCCATCCAATATTGGCTAAGATCTAGGTTAACTGTTTCTCCCAATCTACCAGATTGATTATCATTTAAAAAGGAATGAATGCTAATGCTTGGATTTCCACTCCTCCCCCCCCCCCCTTTCCAAACTCATTTAACTCCCTTTTCATAGATCTTGAAACTGGACCAGAGAATTTGAGTGAATTGCTTAAGGACACACAGCTAGTCAATGTAAGAGATAGGACACAAGCTCATGTTCTTGATTTCAGTGCTATATATTGTCAATTTGTTCCTATTGCTTTGCTAGAATGATTAGAAACTAGAAAAACTGATAAGAAATTGAGTCATATTTCCATACAGAAATTTGTCAATATAACTAGCTTCAAACAAAATATTTTATCAAAGTGGTAGGAAGTTGTTCAATTCTATTATAACTGAAAAAAAAAATAATCTAGTAAAGCAAGTGAAATAGTATCTTAACCAATGAAGAAGCCCCCATTCAAATCTCCTCTCTCCCCATTTTAGATATTTCAGGATTGGCTGGAAGGTACAAGTTGGTTTATCTAATTGATAGCTACAGATACTCAGCAAAGATGCAGCTTGAATCTCTAAGATAGAGTTTTTTGTTTTATGGTTAACTATATATATATATATATATATATATATATATATCTCAAGGGAACAAAATTAGAGGACATAATTGTAATGTTGCCTATCAAGTTTTATTTATTGACACTTTAGTAGATTCATATAAGAACTGTTGGATTGTCCTCTGTTTTTTTTTTATATTTGTTTTGTTTTGTCTTCTTTTAAAGTTTCCCTTGACAAGAATTAAGCAGATTTGTATTTCAATCCCAAATCAGTAACTAGCATTGTAACTTTGATTAATTCACTTCACTGTTCACTCTGCTTCCATTAAAAATATATAGATGTTCTCTTACATCCACTCCAGATCCAAAATTACTATGATATAATTTCTAAATTCATAAGGAGAATATTTAAATCTTTGACTTCAACCTTTTGGCTTCTCATGCTTAAACACACATGCATAGTTCTTGAGCCATTTTAGGTAGCAACATTTAATATGGCCTAATAACTATATTTTCAGTAATATATACTACATTTCTTATTTGAGACTATTTAGCTGACTTTATTTTGAATTTGTTGGCATTTACTATTTACAGTGTCACCCAATTTGCCCAGAATCCTGTCACGCACGACATCTCTGAAAGGAAGTACATACTGTGTTGATTGTAGCTCATCCTGTGATTGAAAATATATATCATTGTATACCATCCCCAGTTCGTATGTAAAATGATAATATCCCCAGTTTTCTGCAATCAAAAGCTTTGAAAAGGCATCTCCCTATAATCAAGCCCCAAAAGCATCCTGTCGAAAAACAGCACCACCAAATTGGTATCTCAACGACACCTGCTGGAAACTCAGTGGGAAAAATAATGTGCTTGTGTGGGATGAGTGCAGCAAAGCATGCCTGCAATTTTAGATTAAATCTGCTATAAGAAGAAAAAGAGGGAGAGATGAAAAAGGAAAGAAGGAAGAAGGAAGGGAGGAATGAAGAAGAGAAGAAAGGGAGAAAAGAAGGAAGGAAGGAAGTTGTAAGACAAGGAAAGGTAAAGAAGGAAAGAAAGAAAAAGTAGAAGGACAAAATATAAGATATGGCAAGGGAAGAAATGATAAAAACATGGTATTTATTAATCAGCCAATATCACCTACAACATTCTAGGAACTATGCTAAGCATTAGTGATATAAAGAGAGAAAAGAAGCATTTCTTGACATCAAGTGGCTTACACACACACATATCAGGCACTGTGTTAAGAATTACAAATATCATCTAATTTGATCTTCACAACAATCCTGTATTCTTCATATTGTGTCACCTAGCTACCCAAACTAGAATTTGTAAGGATCAGGACAAGTCTCATATAGGAAATGGCACTTCATCTGAACTTTTACAGAAACTAGGAATGATTTGACAGGCAGTAAAAAGGGAGTGCATTCTAGACATAGGGGAAAAAGTAGTACAAAGATACAAAAATGAGAAATGGAATGTCATGTGTAAGGAATAGCTTGTGAGATGAGAAGCAATGTACAAGTTTGAAAAGGTAACTTGGAACCCGATTGTGAAGAGTTTTAAACAAGAAATGGAAGAATTTGTATTGGCTTCTAAAAATAAATTTTTTTGATTTTTAATTTTTAAAAGTGCTACTTTGACCAGTGTGAAAGACTACATAGATTTTATATTTGAGGCAGAGACTCCTAATGTGACTATTTTAATAATAGCCCAGATGAAAGGAGATGAAGTTTAAGCTGGCATGGAGACTGTGGTACTAAAGGAAAGGAAAGAAAGAAGAAAAGAAGGGAAGGAGAGAGAGACAAAGGAAGGGAAAGAAAAAGGACAGAATGGGTTAACAATAAAAACTGAAGTTCATACAGTATGCTTCAACATCTGATGCCATTTGTAATTTCATTTAAAAAAAAAGGAAAAATGTTCAATAGTAGAAATTTTTAAAGAATGAGAAAAGACAGCAAAGCAATGCCCATGAAATAAAGCATAATAACAAACATAAATATCTTCCAAATAGTAAAATTTCTAATGATCTCTAAAAGTTTACATGAGAAGTCATTGGGTATGAATGATAACAACCTTAGTATAATTTACAAGATGTCTTCAAATTAGTTACTGCATGCATACATGTAGTTTAGGAATGGGCCTTAATCCAAAGCTGCACCAAAGAAGCCTTCTGAATTGGCATTGTCTCAACTTTATCTTCTTGGGGTCATATTAGGTTGGGTGTACAAAAAAGAAATATCCTTTCCATTGCCAGCAGGGTCCTGAGGACAATACATTAGAAAACAACCTGGTAAAGGTCAATCCTGTCATTCACTGAGTGTACCAAAGAGAAATTTTGATTTTTTAAAATAAAAGGTAATTTGATCTATGTAGACTGAATGCTACATTAGAAGATACCCCATTTTGAGCTGATATAAACACAATAGTGTTTCAAGGAACAATGTATATAAAAACCCTTGGGTCTAGAAGAATATATTGATTTCATCTGAGTTAATAAATGTATAACAATGAAATGCACTAATCAGGGACCATTGGCAGAAATATCACCCCTCCTCCTGAGTTGGACAATGACAGTAGGACACCTTATCTCTTCAGAGAGCTGAAAATATCAATGATTCTATTTTTGACTTTCTGGATGATTTCTTTATTCATAGCCATAGATCCCCCAACATTCATTCTACAAAAAGATCATCCTAGCTCTTTACCTACTGTCAGTGTTCAAATTTTATCCCAAACAAGAGAAAGCTTTCAATACATTCAGAGAATGAAGGCAAAAATAGGAATTGGACACCTGCCACTATGGATTTAATTCAAAATAGTAGCATTGGCCCTACATATAAATCTTATAGATGCACTCTGCCCCAGTGCAATCATAATAACTAAATTTATTTCCACTTTATTTTATTATATGGTGCTTCCCCCCTTCCTCACTGTATAATGCCCTAATTTCTTCATTATTTTTATTTAGTTGCCATTCAAATGCCATTTCCCCCCTCCATGATCGGGGGATAAAACTCAGAAGCTGTTTCTTTGTAATTACTTGTAGTCACTTGTTGTAAAGGAGGGGTCTGTTTCGAGAGAAGAGGGAGTGCCCCCTTCTGAAATAAAACATAATAAAGCTCAATAAAATAAATTTTAAATATTCAGGTCCATGTATAATATAGGTATGTCCTAAAAACTTAGAAACTCCTTCTTTTAGCATAATGATTTTATTTAGTTAGAAATTGTCACCTTGGAAAACAGAGAAATCCATGCCATGAGAAGTCCAAGTGTTAGGAGAAAATCCAAGTGTGGATTAGGTTAGAAGTAAAAAGAAGATAGAAGTATAAACACAATCTTGCAGGAGGCAGGGGGGCAGGTAGTGGGAAAGTGGAAGGGGAGAAGGATAAGATGTTGACTTTTTTGTAATTAAACTCTGCTTTGGTCAGTGGGAAGGTGAGCTTCAGGCCTAAGGTATATTTGCTTCTAGTCAATAATTTATTTTTCAGGGGTCATAGATATGACCTCTTCCCAAAAGACTATTGGTTATGTGATTCATTCCTTAGTGATGGAGATGAAGGCCCTTCCCTATATGAGAGACAGGGTTGAGTTAGTGAGAAACAGAGAGCTTCAGTCCTCAGTTGTTCACCCATTGGGGACATATCACTAGGAGTACCTGGCTTCCAGCTGTGAGAGAGAAGGTTGAAGAGGTTAACCCCATTTTAGATGGTGTAGGAAAAGACTCTGGGAAGACATGAGAGGAATGGACAGTTTCCATGATAGTCCTATTCCCTGATTGCAACTCTAGAAACTTCAAGCAGTTTCCTCTTGAATGAGATCTAGGAGATATCTTGGTTGAACTAAATTATCTTGCCTCCAATAGGAGAGTACTTTTATTCTATTTTCCATCTATTATATAATCTCCTAGACATACTTTTTTTTTTCTGATTTCTATTTTTCTACAAATTGGATCTACAATTAGATCTCTTGGTTAAACTAAAGTATCTTGGTCTCAATAAAAGAGTACCTTAATTTTATTTTCTTGGTATCTTATGTATGCCTTTTCTGATTTCTGTTTTTCTACAATTTGGATCTTTGCTATTCTACATGTATGTTCATTGTGGAACTAGTATTAAGTGAGAAAGGGGTCAAGGCTTGGATATAAAACTTGTACTCCTTATTTCCCAAAAAAATGAACAGAACAATCAAAAGTTGAATGGAACTTTATCTAATCATAAATTAAATAGTATCCAATCACATTCCATAGATGAACAATATTTAAGAGAGCAGATATTCATTTCTACTCTTGTGCTTATTTGCTTCTTTGGAAAGCAGAGTGTAGACTATTCATTTCAACCTCCTGCTTCTCTTAGCAGGAATGAAAGTCTTTCTTGGAGAAGGCTGAAAGGAAAAAAGACTATATTTGTCTTCTAGCATGCATCCATTCAAGCCACACATGGACAAATTCCTTACCATGTGGAAACTCACATATAGGATCCTACTCCCTCCATGCTTCCATCACACAAAGTTATCTATCTCAGTTCCTAAGGATAACATATATCAGTAGCTAAAAAGGCAAGGAATTTAGGGAAACCCTTGTATTAAACTGGAAATAATACTCTGATACGACAACATGCCCATCTTTTCTTAATTTTTTTTTCTTTATAACAATCCTATCACACAGAACTTTTTAAATTGTACCTCTAGAATGCCATCCCATTCCACCCCCACTCAATTTTTAGCAAATTTTTTTCAAATTTTTTCATATTCCATAATCCCATCTTCTTGTTATCACAGATACCTGCTCCTATATAGAAGACAGTATATCACTAAATGACACCCTTCCATTATTTCCAAACTGTTTCCAAAACATACCACCTGGCACAAGCTCCTTTTCCTTCCTACTCTTCCAGTTCCTGTTATAATATAAACACCTTGAGTGCAGAGGCTGTCTTGCTTGCTTGATTTGTACCTAAGAAACTTTTTTTTATATATATAGCTTTTTATTTACAAGTTATATGCATGGGTAATTTTACAATATTGAGAATTGCCAAACCTTTTGTTCCAGTTTTTCTTCTCCTTCCCTCACCCCCTCCCCCAGATAGCAGGTTGACCAATACATGTTAAATATGTTAAAGTATAAATTAAATACAAGTACACATGTCCAAACAGTTATTTTGCTTGTACCTAAGAAACTTAATGTAGTGCCTGACACATAAGAGTATAGTAAGTCATGTTTTTTACTCATTCTTCACAATAAGATGCTTCTTCAAATTTTTCATATCCAGTTGTCCTGATTTATATCTGTCCACTGGATCCAGATGGTTCTGGAAGAGAATATGAGATTAGTGACCTTGCAAGCTCTCCCTCACATAAGTCCAATTGACTTGCATGACTTTGCATTACCCACCCTGGAATCATGGTTATCTTCAAACAAAGGATAAACAACTTTTGTGAGTAGGAGCTGTCCTACATTACTTTTGTCCCTTCATATCTTCCTTCCAACTACATTTTTTTTTTTTTTTTTTTTTTTTTTTTTTGCTGAGACAAATGGGGTTAAGTGACTTGCCTGGAGTCACATAGCTATAGATTTCTTTTTTAAAGACCATACTTAAACCCTCTGGTTTTCACTGATTGGTCAACAAAAGGTCCTGGTTAAAGCCTACTTGATATTTGTTTTGGCTTAAAATGCCTCAAAGTCAATGTAAATAGCAATTGTTGCTGTGTGGACCAAAAATCCTGAGGGTCTTTCACTCCCAGATTGATTCTTTTTTTTTTTCTAAATAAGGTAAAAACTGTCATTTTTTTGCCTTTTTCCCCCCTGAAGCAATTAGGGTTAAGTGACTTGCCCAGGGTCACACAGCTAGGAAGTGTTAAGTGTCTGAAACTAGATTTGAACTGAAGTCCTCCTGACTTCAGAGCTGGTACTTTACCCACTGTGCCACCCATCTGCCCCTCCTGCCTTATTTCTTACCTAGCCTTAATGACTGAATGGACTATTGCTGCAGGCAAACTGAGACCTGTTAAAGACCTTAGCTTTAAAAGTCCAAGGTTTCCCATTATATCCAGGGTCATTTCCAATCATCCTGATTTATATCTGGCCATTGGACCCAGATAATTCTAGAGATGGGGAGGTTGGTGACCTTGCATAGCCTTATTTCACTCAAATCAAACTCACTTTCATATTATGGCATCACATCCCTTATATCATGATCATGTTTGTCAAAAAGGAGCAAATAACAATAGTAACAACCCAAGCACTGAAGCAAGTGATATAGATGACCAATCACATGCTCATCACTATCTCTTCTATATACTGCCTCTGTTTTATCACTTAACAACATCCATTCCTTTCAAATTTATTCCATCTATTTTTATGATTTAATCTGATTTTTTCCTCCTAATATCTATTCTTCTTTCTCCTTTCTATGAATAATTGGTTCCATCTTTTTCTAATCTAAACTCTGTCTTTATGCATTGGAACATGAATACGCATAATTATATCTTCAAATATATTGGCATTCCGATATCCTGTGAACTTCACTCATATCTCATTTACCCATAAGGATATTGTACCCTAGATTCCTGTACCTACCTCCATTAGTGTGAACTTATATATCCCCTTTTGGGGTTAGTATTAAATTTATACCCATTTCATCTATAAGTATCACAATCACTTTTTCTTACAACTTTCCCTTGACGCACACTTTCTAAACATTTTTTTTTCCTTTATCACTGTCATAACCTCTTCTCCATTCATCTCCCCCATTTCAGTTCACCAACTTTGCTTCATTTTCCTACAGCTATACATATCTTACTATTTAGCAACTCAAAATCAATTCATCAATCCACCTTCTCCCCTTATTCTTGAGGAAGCCATACTTTTGTGATTATTATTATGCATACATACTGAATTTCTATACACCTCCTCTTTGAGCAAGTTGCTCTGAAGTTGCTGTGGCTGTGGCTATCCCTATGGGACACCAGCATGTAAGAAATGCTAAAATGGGATTTAAGATGATATTGCCAGAATGTTTGTGCATGTTTTTCTCTCACCAAATGAATAGGAGTGAAATATTTGACAGATCCTGTCCCTTATATTCACTAGTATAAAGAAGAGCAGAGGTGTCAAAAACACATAGACCAAAGTAGCCTCTAATAGTATAATTTGCAGTAAGTGCTCAGGAAATCAAATTAAAATTTAATTTGGAAATATTTAACAAACATAAATAAAATACAGCAGAACATAGATTATATTAAGATATGTTTTTCTAGTCAATATGAGGCTTTCAGAGATCTTATGTATGCTTTAGTGCTCTCTCCCTCATTTCTATTTGAGTTTGATATCATTATAATAGAGCATAGTTGCTAGCTTTAAAGCAATGAGCAAAGAAGAAATAAATGCTCTGGGGATAGAATTCAGACAAGCACTCCAGTGTTTAAAAAAATGTCACATCCATCATAGGTGATCAGAATGCTAAAGTAGAATATCAAAAGATAATTAGAATAACAGGTAAGTTGCCTTGGAGTACAAAATGAAGCAGGGCAAAGACTAATAGAATTTTCTCAAGATAACTCTCTGATCATAGCAAACACTCTTTTTCAACAACTCAAAAAGGTATCTCTACATATGGATATCACCAAGTGGTCAATATGGAAATGATATTGATTAACTGTGCATACCCTTTGACCCAGAACTACTACTGGGCTTATATCCCAAAGAGACCTTAAAGGAGGGAAAGGAACCCATATGTACAAAAATGTTTGTGGCAGCCCTTTTTGTAGTGGAAAAAAACTGGATGCCTATCAGTTGGAGGACTGAATAAGTTATGATGTGTGTGTGTGTGTATATATATATATATATATATATATATATATATATATCTTATCGAACAATAATATTCTATAAAATATATATAGAAGGACTGAATAAGTTATGATATATATGTTATAGAATATTATTGTTCTATAAGACATGATCAGCAGAATGATTTCTGAGAAGCCTGGAGAGACTTACATGAACTGATGCTGAGTGAAATGAGCAGAACCAGGAGAGCATTGTGCATGGCAATAAAAAGATTATATGATGATCAATTCTGATGGACATGGCTCTTTTCAATATTGAGATGATATATGCCAGTTCCAATGATTTTGTGATGAGAGCCATCTACCAAACAAAGAGAAAATTGTGGGAACTGGGTGTGAACCACAACATAGCATTTTCACTCTTTTTGTTGTGATTTGCTTGAATTTTTATTTTCTTTCTCATTTTTTTTCCTTTTTGATCTGATTTTTCTTGTGCAGAAAAATAATTGTATAAATATGTATGCCTATATTGGATTTAACACATATTTTTATTATGTTTAACATAGATTATTTGCCATCTCAGGGAGGGAGTGATGGGAAAGGGGGAAGTGGAGCACAAGGTTTTTCAAGAGTCAATGTTGAAGCACCAGCCCTGAAATCAGGAGGACCTAAGTTCAAATCTGACTTCAGACACTTAATGCTTCCTACCTGTGTGACCCTGGGCAAAGTCACTTAACCCCAGTTGCCTCAAAAAAAAAAAGAGTCAATGTTGAAAATCATCTTTGCATATGTTTTAAAAATAAAAAACTTCAATAAAAAATAAAATTAAAAAAAAAAAAGAAAATGAGACTGATTATGTGTTTTATAGCCAAAGGTGGAAAAGCTCTATACAGTCAATACTCCTTGAAATGACTATGGCTCAGATCATGAATTTCTTATTGAAAAATTCAAACTTAAATTGAAAAAAAAGTAAGGAAAACCATCAGACCATATTGGTGTGATCTAAATATCTTTTCATGCATATGAAATAGAGATAATGAATAGATTTAAGGAATTAGATATGGTAACTAGAATGACTGAAGTTCAAAATATTTTGTAGGAGGTGGCAACCAAAAAAAGATTCCAAAGAAAAAGAAGAGCAAGAAAACAAAATGTTGATCTGATGAGCTTTACAAATAGATGAAGAAAAAAGGAAAGGGAAAGAAGAATTTCCAACTTAATGCAGAATCTCAGAGAATAATAAAGAGAAATAAGATTTTCTTAGCAATTCAGAGAAATACAGAATAACCAAAGAATGGAAAAGATAAGAAATCTCTTCAAGAAATTAAGAGATATCAAAAATAGGCATGATAACAGAAAAAATAGGAGGTATTTAATGGAAGTTAAAAAAAAAGATGCAGAAGAAGTAGCAAGAATATACAAAAGAACTACACAAGAAAAATCTTAACATAATCCATAAACATGATGTTGTGGCTCTAAATCTAGAACCAATCATCTTGGAGAACAAAGTCAAGTGGGTGTTAGGAAACATTGTTATCACAGTCAGAAAAGTTGGGAAATTCAAGTGGCCAGAGGATTGGAAAAGATTAGTTTATGTTCCAGTCCTAAAGAAGAGCAATGCTAAGGAATATTCAAATTACTTCACAATTGTGCTCACCAGCAAGATTATGCTTAAAATTCTACAAGCTAGGTTTCATCACTATGTGAACCAAGAAATACAGAAAAAGAGTGATTTTCAAAGAGGAAGAACTATAGACCAAATTGCCAACATTTGCTGGATTATGGAGAAAGTACAGGAGTTCCCAAAAGAAAAAAACAAAAGTATGCTTCTGTTTCATTGAGAGCACTAGAATTTTTGCGTGGACCCCAGAAAAATGTGGCAAGTCTTGAAAGAGATGAGAACACCAGATTACCCTACAAATATCCTGAGAAATCTGTGTGCATGGCAAGAAGAAATAGTTAGAATTGAATGTGGAACAACTGATTGATTTAAGACTGAAAAAGAATTATGTCAGGGTTATATGTTGTCATTTAATTTATTTAGTTCATATGCAGACTACATAATATGAAGTTCCAGGCTGAATAAAACAAAAGCTGGAATTAACGTTGCCAGGGGAAATATTAACAATTTTAGATATGTAGATGATACCACTCTGCTGGCAGAAAGTGAAGAGAAATTAAGAAGCCTCTTAATGAAAGTGAAAAAAGGCTGGCTTGAAACTTAACATTAAAAACAACAAAAACCCCAATAAGATCTTGGCAACTGATTCCATTATTTCTTGACAAATTGAGGGAGAATAAATGGGAGCTATGTTACATTTTATGTTTTTGGATTTAAAGATCACTGCAGATGATAACTGCAGCCACGAAATTAAAAGACACTTGATCCTTAGAAGAAGTTATGGCAAATCTGAATGGCATACCAAAAGTAGAGATATCACCTGACTGATAAAGGTCCAAAATCAAAGCTATTTTTTTCCTCTCAGCAGCAATATATAGCTATGAAATTTACATTATAAGGAAAACTGAGTGCCTCAGAATCTATGTTTTCAAATTGTGGTGCTGGAAGAAACTTTTGAGAGTCCTTTGGATAGCAAGGAGAACAAATTAGTCAATACTTAAAGAAATTAATTCAGTACAGAGAGGCTTGGCGAGACTTACATGAACTGATGCTAAGTGAAATGAGCAGAACCAGGAGAACATTATATATCTCCACAACAATTCTGATGGAAGTGGATTTCTTAGACAAAGAGATCTAACTCAGTTTCAATTGATCAAGGATGGACAAAAGCAGCTACACCCAAAGAAAGAACACTTGGAAATGAATGTAAACTGTTTGCATTTTTGTTTTTCTTCCCGGGTTATTTTTATCTTCTGAATCCAATTCTTCCCGTGCAACAAGAAAACTGTTCAGTTCTGCACACATATATTGTATCTAGGATATACTGTGACATATTTAACATGTATAGGACTGCTTGCCGTCTGGGGGAGGGGGTGGAGGGAAGGAGGGGAAAAATCGGAACAGAAGTGAGTGCAAGGGATAATGTTGTAAAGAAAATTACCCAGGCATGGGTTCTGTCAATAAAAAGTTATAATAATAATAATTTAAAAAAAGAAATTAATTTAGGCCACTCAAAAGAAGGTCAAATACTGAAGCTTAAGCTTAAACACTTTAGCCTCAAAATGAGAAGATAGAATTCATTGGGTAAGCCCCTGATTTTAGGAAAGATTGAAGGCAATATAAAAAGAGCAAAATGAAAAGCAGAGGATGAGATGAATAGATAGTGTCATAGAAACAAGAAACATATACATGGACAAACATCAAGTGATAGTAATGGACAGAAAGGCCTGGCTAGTTATGATTCATGGGTTATGAAGATTTGGACTTGACTAAAAACCTGAAAACAAAGAATAACTGAGAGCCTTCCCACTTGGTGGATTAGGAGGGATATAAAGACTGTAAACACAAAGCATCTAAACTAGCTGTAAGCTCTTAAATTTTCTTAGAATTTTTCATACAATCAAAGAGAAAATTTTAATTTAATCATCTGACTTCTGAACTCTGTTTCTTGAGTTCCCTGTTCTGATGGTATATTTATAGACTAGTTTAGAGATGCATAAGTCTGGAAGGAGTCACAATTTACTAGTCAATGTAGTAGTGTTTCCCTTTTACCCCCTGTGGCTATATTCTACTTGTGTATCTGACTCTAGTATTAAAGAAATACCTGAAGAGTTCCATGGTAAATTGGATATAATGATGGACTTGGAGTTAGGAGAAGACCTGATTTAAAATACACCCTAAGACAATTATGAGCTGTATGACCCCAAAGAAGTCTGACTCAATTTCCTCACTTGTAAAATGGGAATAATAATAGAATGTATTTCCCAGGGTTTTTATGAAGCTAAAAACGATATTAAAGTGTTTTACAAACTTTAAAACTTTTTAATAAATATTAATTAATAAGTACTACCTAGATTTCTATTGTTTGCATGTGACTGAATTATCTCAATTAAAGGAAGAATTTTTGGAATTTTTCCCAGTGAGCTGCAGAATGATCTGTAATTGTTTAACTGAATAAATTCACAAAAACTATATCCTAAAACCACTAAAATGAGCTTTGTCACCAACTATTATAAAAGATTTGGAGTATAAAGATACCTAGTTCTCTGAGAGCCATATAGAGTTTAACCCAAGAACAGCCTTTACCTTTAAGGGGAGCAGTTAACCAAAGAAATAAGCCTTTGACTGAAAGGTCTTGGTCCCCATTTTTAACTGGATCAGGGAAGTGACCATTACTGGTTCCTTTTGGTTAAATAGTTTATCTGAATTGTGCTTTCTTTGTTTCATTGCAAAATTTTTATTCCCTTATTTATATTCCCTCTGAGCTCTTCATTCCATCACTTATATTGGCAGTTTGGGTCCCCAGAGGGTGACTGAATATTTATTCTCTTAGTATTTTATCGTTGAGTAATCCTCAAGGAGTTGGGGGTTTCTTTTTCTTTTGCTCATGGATTCCCCATCTGTTGTGCCCCTGATTCATTATCAATTAGCCTGCCACTGTTAATTAGCTTTTATAAAACTATTTCTAAAGTGGTATATAACCAAATTCCCCAAAAGTCTTAGATACACTCATTCACATGTACCTATTCTCATAAATCCAAGGAAAAGTGAGCTCAATTTAGAGACTTAGGGGCTAAAGAGTAAATTCACAGCTTCTGCCATTTGCAAGTCATTTTCTCCCTTTATGGAATCCTCATACTGTTCTTTTGTAGTGTAACTCTCTGTTTGGATCTGAGAGTTAGTGGAGAACATAGCTGCACTTATTTCTTCTCCAAAGAAGTCTTGCTCCCTTGAAGCTGTTTTATCTGAGGTATCTGGTCATCTTTCAACTTCTTGCAGTTTGTTACTAGTCAAATTTCTCTGATATCATAAAAAGGAGCAGGGAGAATGTGAAATTCCCTTGGGGATTATCACTTCTTTTCTTTGATAACTTCTTATATAAAATGACTGCCTTCTCTAAATGCCCCAGAATCTTGAATCCTGAAGCAATAACTAGGATTTTCTTGCTGGATGATCCTTCTCTGATATAAATAAGCCTACAGATATATCTGGGGAAAATTGATACTGCAATGGATAGAGAACTGGACCATGGGTCAGGAAGATCTGTATTTAAATAGGTCTCAGAAATTTAATAATTGTATAACCCTGGACTAGTGACCTACCATTTATTTGCCTCAATCCCTCAATTGCAAAATGAGGACACACTGGAAAAGGAAATGTATCTTGTTTTGTTTTGTTTTTTCCTCTAAAAAAAAATTATTTAAAAAAATTGTTTAATCCTTTGATTGATTCAGTGGAGACATATAGGTCTTATTCTTACCTAATTTATGCTTTTTTCTTGATTGAATAATAGTTTCAGTGGAGTAGTCTAGGCTTTCTATAACAATTGAGGTGGAACACCCCTCTTACACTTTTTTGATTCTCCATCTCACTCCTTTTTGTAATTATTTCAAAAGCTTCCTTCTCTTTCCAGTCCTTCAATGACTCCTTAACTCCAGCATCCTACTTAGCAGATGTCCTGGACTCCTATTTTTCTGTGAACTCATAGGTTGGATCCTAAGAAATTCCTTTTTGTCTATATTTAATACTTCAAAATGCTTAATTTCTACTCATCCTATTTTCCTTTGATCCTATTATAACTTTAAGAAAGAAACAATCCTTCTCACCAAAATGGCACATCTTTTTTTTTTTTTTTTTTAATTTCCTTCCAACTTGTTCAGGAGATTCTTCTCTCTCTTTTGTCTACCCTCTTTTTTTATTCTTCGGGCTTTCCCCATATACTGGTTGTTTTAGATACCTAAATGCTAAGTAGCCAGTCTACTGACAAACAAAAATACAAACAACAAAAAACAACAAAAGCCCTCACTTGACCCTTTCTTATTTCAAGCCATTTTAATTATGCATCAGTTTCTTGTAATAGGTTCCAGCCCAGCCACTTTAAGCTGACACATAATGTTCAAAAAGCTTGCAAATTAATTTACATTGAAAAAGAAATTAAGCTAGTACTCATTTAGTTTAGTACTCATTTCTGAGTACAGAAATGACACAGAAATTCAGATTACAATGTCATTTGCATTTATAATCTTAGAGATTTGCCTTGCACATAGTATGCACTTTGTTTTTGTTAAATTGATTAGGAGGGATTTTACTGAGTGAAACACCATTGTTTCACCAAATATTCTTCAAATAATAACCTTAGCTATCACTTTTTGGTAATTTTATTGGTTAGTTTTGAATATACCCAATTTTCTGAGGCAAGGATAATTTCCAAATGATTTTAACTGAGCTTTGCAAAATGTCTTTAGTATTTTCTGAATTATATTAATTAATGAAGGAGCCAATGTTCTTTAGCATTTAACTGACCCAGAGAATATAGAGTTAAAGGTCATTATACAGTTTTCCTGTTTCTAAATAGCAAAAAGTTATTCCAAAAAAAAAAAAAAAAACAAACTATGTTTCTTCAGCTAATATTTCTTAGAACAGATATTTCATAAGTTCTTTAATGACCACTTTACCTCCTCCACACTCTTCTAGGAGTTAGTGCATACAAATTACTACCTTATATATTTCTTTACTTTGCCTTGAACTAACATTATACTTAGTGAACTAAAGTCAGAATCATTCTCTCCTTTTAAAGAAATTTATCACCACTGTTGGCTGTTTTTAATCCCTTTTCTAAATGAATTTTCAGAAATAAAGCGTTTTCTTAATTTATTCCACAATTGTGTTTTTTTTTAATACCTTCACACATACATAATATGAAGTGGCAAATTCCCTCATGTTCAGGCTTTCTAAGCACACAGTAACCATCTTATACTTTTCATCAATAGATATTTTTACAATGTCTTCATTACCTCCCAATTATCCAAGCTTCTTTTCTTTATTTTTCTTGTTAAAGACAGGTTTTAAAAAAAATAGTCCAGGAGCTTAGCCATTTTAGAATCATTATTGATTTTCCCCCTCCTCATTTATTAATATTCTTTTTTCCCCTGGCACATGTGTAATGGCTCTGCTTATTTCCTTCAGTTCCTTTGGGTAGAATTAACTCATTCTGCTTTATCATTGCTATTACTTTTTTTCTCTTCAGGCCTTAATCAGATGTACAATACATTTTTTTTTTTAAGTTATCGCCTACATTAATCGTTTCATTATAAAGTTTTATAACTTCAGACCTTACCACCCTGTGTATGGAAAGGGAAGGGTATCTTTTCTTATGTTTCTCTTCCCCTCTCACGCCATATTCCCAGTTTTACTACCAACAGGTACTTTCCCGACCTTTTCAGTTATATGGAAAAAGGTGCCTTTAATATTTCTCTAGGAATTTATTTAGAACAAATATAAGAGAAAGGAATTTGTTGTTGTTGATTTAATGTCCTCACTCAATAATATGTTGTTTCTGGAACCACCCTTTTCTCTTGTTTTGAATTATAATTGAGTAGATTAATTATAGATGAACTACCATAGAGGAAATTTGTATTTATCAAAGTTGGCCTCCATAGTTCTGACAAAAATCTCGTTGCATGTCAGTGGTAAAATTCCATTCTCTTATCAGAATAGGAAGCATGATATTCATTAAGACGCACACCCCCAGTTTACCAATCATCCGACATACTTAGGAGTTACTTTTGTCCTATTCTATCTCAAAGGTCACTTAAACATAAAATCTCTATTAGATGTCTCAATGTCTCACTTCTGTTGTTATTTATCCTTTTATTATCATTGACATTACTCAGTGTTGCTATAAGCATGATCAGTCCAAACTCCAGCAAGTCCTTCAGATGGTAGGTGTCCTGTTCTGTTTACATATTGCTCAGTTTGGGTTATCTTGAATTCATTTCTATGGATGCTATATTTCTGTAGTCTAAAGTTATCTTTCTTCTTCAAAGATCTAATCCATTCTTTGTTAGTCCTTAGGTTGAAGGACTCTCATTCTTCCTTTCTATTCTGACTCTATATACTTAATACAGCCTTTTAATTATACATTCTTTAAAAAAAAAAAAAAAAAAGACTAACAAAATTATCACAAATATCAAGATACTTTTTACTTTACATTTTTTTTGTCCAAGAGCTTTACCTCACCAAGACCCAGCTCATTTCATTCTTGCACATAGCTCCTCAACTGGTCACAATCATCATTTAATAACAGTTTTCTACCTTTTATCAAATGTTATACAATATTTTGTATAATATTATTATATGATTTATATAATTATGTGATTATGGAATATTATATAATTTTTAATAAATACAATGAATTAATCCTATTCTGTGGTATCTATAGGAGTCAACTGTACTACCATCTGGTCAATAGTATTCATTCATCCACAAAATCCTAATAATAGTTCTCAAAATTTTGTTTCAACTCCTAACAGTTTTAAAATTAACAAAATGCATAAATTTTCAATCCATGAAAGTTTTTTAATTTTCAATTTTCACCATCCCAGAAAATTATGATAAATAAGATTATAAGAAATTACCTTAAAACTATTCTTAATAATACTTTTATTTTAAATATGGATAAAATCAAAAGTCAGAAAGCCATATGTTCCCATCAGACACTACCAACACCTTACTCACTTGTTTAACCTTTTGATTGGAATAGCACAGCATATGCAAATATATTATTTCTTTCTTTTGTCTATAGCATTTCTTTTGCCAAAATTCATGTCTGTGGTTATGTCTAGAGATCAACTTAAAGTAGGCAAATTTAAACTATTATCTTTCCAGGAGTGATAGCAAATTAAGAGAATACAGTTCCGTAAACTATCTGATCACCTTCTTCTACTCTAGTCTCCTTGAGATTAGATTCAGGGAACCAAAATGATGAGATTAGGGTTCCTGGTGGTCAGGGAGTTAAATGATGAGGTTAGTGGCAAGTTTGGGGTTCAGGGAACCAAATGAAGAGGTTTGGCTCTCCTAAATCCCCTTTAGCATCCAGAGCAAGATAGGGAGTTGTGAGAACCCTTCTGGAAGCCAGAGGTCCTTTGTAAAGGAATTTACAAGCCCAAAAATCTAGACTGATAAAAAGAAGTTTATATTGTCATTGGGAAGTCAGCCTTTTCTATGCATGAATAGATAGGCTGAATTCCTTAGTGGCAAGGTTCCGACAGGGAAGTAAAGTAGTGGAGAAATCCTGGCAGAGAGATAGAGAATTTCTAGCAGAGAAATCCCAACAGAGAGGTACAAAATCTTAGGTGAGAGAGTTAAGAGTTAACCCCCCCTCTTAGCTGAAGAGAATATTGTTCCAGTGGGTAGAGGTTTCCTTGACATAGCATGGTATGTTAGGTCCTCTGCAAGGACTGAACTTAAACGTGGCTCATTTGATAAGCCTTGACTACAAACTGGGGGTTACTCTTTTTTTTTTTTTTGAATGAAAAAAAAAAAACATTTATTGCATGATTAATATATGTCAGGCACTATTTTTAGTACTAGGAAATAATTGTTGCCCTTTATTCTCTTTTTTGTTTACTTTTGTTTTTATAGCTTTTTGTTTATAAGATATATCTTATAATTTTTCATCATTGACAATTGCAAAACCTTTTGTTCCAATTTTTCCCTTCCTTCTCCCCATCCCCTCCCCCAGATGGCAGGTTGACCAATACATATTAAATATGTTAAAGTATATGTTAAATACAATATATGTATACATGTACATACAGTTATTTTGCTGTACAAAAAGAATCTGACTTTGAAATAATGTACAATTAACCTATGAAGGAAGTCAAAAATGCAGGCAGACAAAAATAGAGGGATTGGGAATTCTATGTAGTGGTTCATAGTCATCTCCCAGAGTTCTTTCCTGGGTGTAGCTGGTTCAGTTCATTATTGCTCTATTGGAACTGATTTGGTTCATCTCATTGTTGAAGAGGACCACGTCCATCAGAATTGATCATTATATAGTATTTTGTTGAAGTATATAATGATCTCCTGGCCCTGCTCATTTCACTCAGCATCAGTTCATGTAAATCTCTCCAGGTCTCTCTGAAATCATCCTGCTGGTCATTTCTTATAGAACAATAATATTCCATAACATTCATATACCACAATTTATTCAGCCATTGTCCAATTGATGGGCATCCACTCAGTTTCCAGTTTCTGGCTACTACAAAGAGACCTGCCACAAACATTCTTGCACATTCAGGTCTCTTTATCTTCTTTAAGAACTCTTTGGGATATAAGCCCAGTAGTAGCTAACAAGAGGGGTTACTCTTGATGGGGGGCTGGTCAGTACAGCTTGAGTTGGAATTGAATAAAATTGAATGAGTCTTTCTTTAATTCAATAGGGTTGGAATTCTCCAGCTTGGGACTCAACTAGTCCCACCAAGATAAACCACTTTATCTTGGCTTCCTGGGGTGGTCTCTCAAGAACCTTTCCTTCAAGAAGCTTTAGAGTTTCAGGGTCCCCTAGTCATCCTGTGTTTAGAAGGTAGAAAATTTGATGCATTAAGTTACTTTTCTGGCTATAATCCCTTTTTGACATTACCCCCAACCCTCCTCCAACAAATAATCCTGTTTACATTAGATAATAGAATGAAGAGGCTGGGAGAATCTAGGGCTTGGATTCATCTGACCTTATTTATTCAGATCTCAATATGATCATGTAACATATTTAATAAGAAAAAATTAACTGGATAGCTAACCCTTTACCCCATGTTGAGCAAAGCCAAGATCAGCACTGCATATAAGTTGCTTTCTACCCTAATAGCATTTAGAAATCTTCCTGTTCATTAACTTATCATATAACATGAAAGGGCTCAAGACTTCTAAACTGAATAAATTGGGATTAAGTTCTGAGTTTTATTTATGCAATTGGAAATAAATCAAAATAAATGCTGAAGAATTTATACACACATGCACTTATTCCAATATGGTGGGGGGAAAATTTGCTTCAGTAATTAAAAAAAAAAAATAAGATCTGCCCAATGGAAACAACTTTACTACCAAAGTCTTTTTATCATGTAGTTACTAAAATCTATGCCTTCCTCATCCAGGAGATGATCACTAAGGTGATTTTTGTTTATTTGTTATGGGATTTTTTCTTTTTTCTTTTTTTCCTTTTCTCAGAATATCTCTGAAGAGATCAAAGTAGGAAATTGATTGGGCTTGTCAGATGATTGTGGTACAACGAGACTGGGCTAAAGGCAGGAGATCTCTATCCACAGGCCAACTGGATTGAAAGGCAGTGCAATGGGACTTCTCCCTCACCAACATGTGCTGCTGACCTTCTCAACCTTGACCTAGAGGCCAGCTGCCATCTCAGGAAAAGTGAGATAAAGCATATAATGCAGCTTGTACTGATCAGAGGAAGGGCTTCAGACTTATGTGACCACTATGTCCACTTTACTGAAGACCTCATTTTGAGCCTCCTACACAGCCCCCATTTTGAAAAGCTTGCTACATCTTTGTGAATCAGTATTTCTGATGACTAACAGTGCTGAGCTGGTGGGGCTTTGTTTTGTTTTTTGATTAGAAAATGCATCTCTCTGGGGACCTAGAGAACCTTGCCTCAGAAAAGGTCAAACAGCTTGCTCTGTGTCAACCAAGTAAAATATACAAAGAGAAAAATGGTGACGCTGCTTATTGCCTCCCTCCTGGGGCTTCTTGTTCTCTTTTCTGGTCTATCTGTGATTTTTTTTTTCTAGGTGACATCACTTCTTGGCCTTTTGGGTGAAGATCAAGAGTATATGGCTGACATTTTAAAGTATATTTACAAGTGTTAAAATGTCATAATTCCTTAACAAGGATAACAGGCATATTTTAACAATATCTTAACAATTCTAGAGATTTCATCATTAGTATGACCTGAACTTGAAAATTTGGGTCACTTATTAGCAATTAAAAATCTTGAGTACAAGATCTCTGGAAACATTAGGATACTTAATAAAAAGAAATGCTAGAAATCCTTGTAAATTCAGAAATAGTGACAACAGAAAGCATAATTGCAGTTTTAGAGAACCTAATTCACAATTGTCATTTTTAATATGAATAAGAGATGCACTCAATATTTCATTGGTATTGGGAATTCTTGGAGGAGAAAACTCCATTTCCCAATGCAGAGCAGCATCTTCTCTGTAATATGTCTTAGAGAACTGGCTAAAGCAGTGGTGTCAAACTCAAATAAAAAAGTGGGGGGAGCAGGGAATAAGAGAAACACTAAATTATGCATAATGATCCTTGCTGATGGTACAATGTCTTAGAAAACCAAATTACCATTATCTAAGTTCTTTTGCATGTTTTTTTGTTGTTAAATTTTCTAAAATTATATTTTAATGTATTTGAATTATACTCAGAAGGGTGGGCCATGTGATTAATGTCTCTGGGTGGAGCAATGAAGGATAAGTGATTTTATTGGTATCAAGTAATTCATCAGATGTTGGACTTGACTGACTCTGAGGCTAGCTGGGGAGTTCTATATATGAGGACTTATTAAACTTTTTCATTTGCAACCCCTTTTCACCTGAGCATTTTGATATGCTATATTGTATTACTTACCATCTAGGGGAGAAGTTAGGAGAAAGGAGGGAGGAATAAAAAATGTAGAACACAGTTTTGCAAGGGTGAATGTTGAAAACTATCTATGCATGTGTTTTGAAAATAAAAAAGCTTTCCATTGTCCATTTGATAGTTAAAGGATATGAACAGACAAATTTCTGATGAAGAAATTAAAACCATTTCTAGCCATATGAAAAGGTACTCTAAATCACTATTGATCAAAGAAATGCACATTAAGACAACTGTGGAGTACCACTACACACCCCTCAGATTAGCTAAAATGACAGGAAAAGATAATGATAAATGTTGGAGGGGATGTGGGAAAATTGGGACACTAATACAATCTTGGTGTAGTTGTGAACTGATTCAACCATTCTGGATTACAATTTGGAACTATGCCCAAAGGGCTATGAAATTGTGCACACCCTTTGATCCAGCAGTGTTTCTGGACTTCTTTCCTAAAAGTTGTATCCTAAAGAGATCATAAAGGAAGAAAAGGGACCCACATGTGCAAAAATGTTTGTGCAGTCCTTTTTGTAGTGAGTGACAAGAAACTGCAAACTGAGTGGATGCCCATCAGTTGGAGAATGGCTCTGTAAGTTATGGTATATGAATGTTATGGAACATTATTGTTCTATAAAAACTCAGCAGCATGATTTCAGAGAGACTAGAGAGACTTATATGAACTGATATTAAGAAATGAGCAGAAACAGATCATTATACTCAGCAACAGCAAGATTATATTATGATCAATTCTGATGGACATGGCTCTCGTTAACAGTGTGGTGATTCAGACCAGTTCCAATGGTATGGTAATAAAGAAAGTCATCTGCACCCAGAGAGAGGACTGTGGGAACTGAAGGTGGATCACAACATAGTATTTTCACTCTTTTTGTTGTTGTTTGCTAGCATTTTATTTTCTTTCTCATTTTTTTCCTTTTTGATCTGATTTTTCTTGTGCAGCATGATATTTGTAATATGTATAGAAGAATTACACATGTTTAACATATATTGGATAACTTGACTGCTGGGAATGGGAATTGGGGAAAGAGAAGGAAAAATTAGAACATAGGGTTTTGTAGGGGTGAATGTCAAAAATTACCCATGTATGTATTTTGAAAATAAAAAGCATAATTAAAAATAAAAATGAAAATAAATTTTAAAAAAATGATAAAAGCTCAGAATCACAATTTTTAAAAATAGCTTTATAAAAAAAAAAAGAAAGAAATGCCCAGCAAACATTATGTACTTAATAAATACTTGCTGATGGTTTAAAAAAAAATAAGAATTTTTATGTGATCCTGGATATATAGGCAGATAAAATAGGTATTCAAATCAAATAGTTACTGATAATAAATCATAATTTTGTGATCCCCATATTCAGTTATAAGACTCCAAATAGGATCATGAAGTACAGGCTGGGCTTTACATCATTCTGCCCTCTCATAATAAATATTTATTATGCTTATTATTTTTTTATTATTAAATGACTTGTGTATGGGTCATTGTGTTCAGGTCTGGAACATAGAAAGCTATGTGGTACAAGATATTGCCTATACTCTGCAAAAAGTTTTAGTCTAGTTGGGGAGGCAGAACACAGATATATGTCTATTTTGCACTGGTATACATATTCCATGTCTGATATTTCATTAATAGAGAGAAATCAACATGTATGCTCAATCTGCTAATGTAGATTAGTAATCCTGCCATAATTTACAGTTTCAGACAATTGCTTGGAGTATAAAAAGGTAAAATATGTTATCCATAGTCCCATTGCTTTTCATATTCTGGACCTGATTGTAGGTACATCTGATTTTTCAATATGACAGGCTACCTGTCTCATAAAATACTTAGTGATAATTGAAAAAAGTCTTTTGCTAAATTGTCATATGTGTTTTATTCATTCCTTATGTAACTCTAGTGGCTGTTTTAAACCTTTTTCTCTGTCCTCAAGGCCTCAACTTTAAACCTAATATACTCACAAAACTCAAACTGCCGAAATTAATCCTCTCTACTTTCTCAATTCAAAATATTTCTATGTCCTGTCCTATGCCTCTAGTGATTTCTCTAATTCCTTCTCCTCAGAATTAGATTTTGAGGAATTCTTTCTCCTTTCCTAAGCTAGTCCCTACATCCATGCCCACCTTAATTCTATTTTATCCTACCTTCTCAAGGGCACAGATATAGCAGTTTAAAATATGGAAAACATTTTTTCCTATGTCATGTTATTTTTCCCTTACAGTAACCCTATAGAGTCAGTATTTGAGTATTATTGTCTTGATGAAGAAACTGAAGTTTAGATTGATGAAGTAGTTTGCATATGGTCAAAAATTAGTAATTTTCAGAAATAATGCTCAGGACTGCTTAAGTAGAGACTCAGTAATTTATTTGCTCTGTAACACTAGTCTTATCACCATTCATTTCTTATCTCCAACCTATTCCTCTTCTTCTATAATGGAAAGAGCATTAGATTTGGAATCAAAGGAACTATTTCTGTCACTTCCTGTCTACTACCTTAGGTTTTTTTCATTTATAAAATGAGCAATTTGAGCAATATGACCTTGAAGGTTTCTTCTATTACTAAGTATATGATTCTGTGATATTATAATCTCACTGGCTCTTCCCCTTTGCTTACAAATATGACCATGAACCCTCTAGAATTAAAAAAAAAGTTATTGTCATAAATAAGCACAGCAATTTGTGAAATTAAAAAAATCTTTGGACTGATTTTGTTGGAAAGTAACCAGAGAAGCTTCATCGTGAATCAAAGAATTTCAGAAGTGAAAAGAGCCTCTCAAATCTTATCCAGTCCCATAAAAGGGATCCCATCTACAAATCCCAATAAATTTTCATCCTGTTTATTCTTGGAATCCTTCACTGAAGGAGAAACTAAGGAATCTTGTGGTGGCTGTTTTTACTTTAGAACAGTTTCACTTGCTATGAAACTATTTCTCATGAAAAAGGTGTAAACTAATGGGAATATAGTTCATTCTTTTCTCCTCTTTTTTTAATTTCTCATGTTGGTCATAAATTGAGTAAAGATGGAAAACACAGCCACAGAAATGGAGTTGAGTAGAGAGAGAAAGTAACATTAAGTCTGAGCAAAGCAAGAAAAATGATCTATTGTCAACCATCAGACCCTCTTAGATTATCCAGGAATGCAATATATGCTAAAGCCTGTGTTCCCGAAGGAATAAAGCAAGAGACAGAGGAGAAACAACTGTTTTTGGTACCCAAATAGCAAAAGGTGAGAACTTCTCTAATTGACGCAAGGAGGGTGTCTTATTCTTTACAAAGGACTTCTGTGTTTGTTATTGTCTTATACAAATCTATGATGTTTGATGTGTGTTAACCTTTTGATTTTAGTTGAGTTAAAAAAAAAAAAATTAAGGCCATGAGTCAAATAAAGGTGTTCCTAAGATTTTCTGGGATTGGAGAAAAGCAAGAAAATTATTATTATTATTGTAGAAATGTGAACACAATTGAACTTAGCCAATTCTATCAGTAGCAAAAGTCTCTTCTTTAAAGACATAATGAAAACATTAACTTCTGCAAGCAGCCTTTTCAGATATCCTCAACTAATACTAATACCTTCCCTCTGAAACAATCTTGAATTTGGCTACTTTGTATACATTTTTATTTATATTCTTTTTATTTATTCTATATACACTTAGACATGTAAAAATATATGTTTGTTGTCTCCCTCATTAGAATGTAAGCTTCTTGAGAGTAGGGATTATTTCATTTCTCATACCTAACATAATGTCTGTTATGTACTAGATGCTTAATAAAATGACCTTTGATTCATTGATTGAAATATAGGCCAAATTTACACCAAGATTAAATCTCCCTCTGCATCTATAACTATTCCAGCTTCTACCTTCAGGCCAATTAGAACAAATATAAAATGCTGTCCATATAAGAGCCCTATGAAATATTTGGAGACAGATTTCCTATTCCCTACGGATCTTCTCTCCACATTAAGCATTTCTAAATGCATTTTTCCTATAGCATGGTCTCCAGGGCCTTTATGATTTAGATTTTCTCACTTCAGCTTTTTGATTTTCTTAGTTTGTGCTATTCAGAGATAAATATAATTATTCCTTTGTAGTTTATTCAAAGCAGAGTACTGCAAAACATTCCCCTTCCTTGTTTCATGAGCCACTAAAGCCACCAGCCTTAAAAATGGGTCCACATTTAGAAAACAAAGAAAAGAAATAAAATGATTCAAAAACTAAAAATAGTCAAAATTATAGGAGCAACATCGTGGCATAGTGCCAAAAAAGTCAAAAAAATAAAAGTTTAATTAAGGAGAAAGTAGCCAACAGCCATAAATTTTGCAGATAAGTCAAGAAAAATTATTAGTAGTATTGTATTGCTTGCTTCATAATGAATGTGGAAGGGAGAAGAGGGAGAAAAATTTAGAACAACATAAAAAAATTTTAAATAAAAAATTACAATTGATAAAAATAATTTGATTTATTAATTAAAATGCTATTAGTGGCCTTTGAAAGAATAGTTTCTGTGAAATGGTGGGTGTTGAAGTTAGTAGGGAGGAATATATAATGACAAGTTCTTAGAAAACACTATATATAGGTGTTTATATATGAATACATATAGTTCTTTCCAGATGTATTTTCAGTGAAGAAAGAAATATTGTATATGTTAAGAAAGTAACACCATGAATTTCAAAAAAAAATTTTAGAAGTTAGTGTCAGAATTATATTTGCTAGTATAGATACAGAAAGATAATGGGGGATAGAACTTGAAAAAGAAGAAGAGAAGGAGGAGGAAGAGAAGGAAGAAGAAGAAGAAGAAGAACAAAAAGAAGAAGAACAACAAAAAGAAGAAGAAGAAGAAAAAGAAGGAAGAAGAGAAGGAAGAGGAGAAGGAGGAGGAAGAGGAGGAAGAAGAAGAAGAAGAACAAAAAGAAGAAGAACAACAAAAAGAAGAAGAACAACAAAAAGAAGAAGAAGAAGAAGAAAAAGAAGGAAGAAAAGAAGGAAGAGGAGAAGGAGGAGGAGGAAAACAAGAACAAGAACAAGAAGAGAGGAAAAGAATAACAAGAAATCAAGAGTAAAGGTTACATCTTTTACTTGGTACATCTTTTACTCTTCACTTAATATTATAAACAAAGATTTTTGACTGTGGAGATGAAGGAAAAAGGTAAATTTATACTGCAATAAATAGAGATTGAAGATAAATGATTCTTTACTCTTCAAGCCTCCTTACTTTACATTTACTTCCCATATAAAGAAAGCATTGACATGGTATTGAGTTGATAGGGACTCAAGTGAAATTCAAGGAGCTTAAGGACTATTGGAAATTACAATGAAAATAAACAAAATTTCTATATCTAAAAAGAAACAAAAGAAGTAAAATATATGAGTTTGATACCCAGAGATATACTCTTCTAAATTCAAGGTTTTGGTGGCAGAATATTTCTTAATGCAAAGTATGGTCTCTATAGGCTTAAAATAGAATGAAGATCATTAAAGTTGAGGAGGATCAGGTTGTCAGATGAGTCATTGAAATGGATGCTGATTTCTCTGAGGTGATTATAGGAAATAGGGTATAGTGGGAAAAAAATTAAACCCTTTCCTAAATTCATGCCCCAAAATGAAACTGTTCAATGAAGAATAAAGGTTATTTCAAGCAAAAAGTATATAAAGTGTATAATATAATCAGGTGCAAAGTAATAAAATTGACAATTTTTTTGGTCAATATCTTTTCTTAAACAAGAGCATAAATGATAAGTGACTATAAGGAAAAAAGACATAGGATTTTATTTCACAGTGTACTTCAGTGTTTGAAAAAATACCAAAATCTCAGGATAAGGAACTTCAGTTTTAGGGGGGGAGAGGAGTAATTTTACTATCAATTATTTTTCATATGTTAAAACTCTTTTGATGACATGTTACCCTGAGCAAGTTACTTAACCTGTCTCTGCCTCAGTTTTCTAATCTATAAAATGAGAATAATAATAGTACCGACCTCATAGAGTTATTGTAAGGATAAAAATGAGCTAACGTTTGTAAAGCATTTTGTAAACCGTTAAGCAATGTAAAATCCTTACTATTATATAAATACACATATATATACATATAAATACATACATACATATATATATATAAATACATACATACATACATACATATATATTTATATATATACACACACACATACATTGATTAATGTAGCTCTCCCTCAATGCAGATCTGTACCTCTGCCATAAAATAGTCTTAGAGAGTTGCCTTGGGTATAAAAATTAAGTAATTTATCCAGAATCATGCAGCTGGTATGTGATAGAAAGGATACTTGAAGCAGGATCTTCCTGACTCAGACCAGCTTTCCATTCATTAGGCCATGTTGCTTTTCTTGCAATAGAAAGAAGCATAAAATAGGTTATACCTATCTGAGGATTTTGTAATCTGTTTGATAAATCTACACTAAAGTGATAAAAATCAACATCAATAAAAACACTATATAATGAATTAATATATTATGTTATACAATCTATATGTGCTGAGAAATTAAGAAGAGTATAGTCTAAAAGAATTGAAGTAGTTAAAAAGTCTTCTTGGATAAGGTGGGATTCATTCCAATTTTTTTTTAAAAATGTGTAGACTTGGGACCAATGAGTGAAAAAGGAAGGATTCTAGGGAAAGGGAATGATATAAACAAAGGTAAGACAAAATAAAAACAAAAACAAAAAACAAAAAACAAAAAACAGAAACATGGAGTTCACTATGAAGAAATTAGCTTGATGGAACTAATGGAATAGACAATATTCAGTAGTTTAACTCTGCACTAAGATTTTTGGGAAATTATATATGAATGCACATACATACACATAAATATATACATATATATAATCATATATCAGAATCAGAGAAGACAGCTAAAAGGCTAATAAGTAATATTATCATGAAATGATGAGGAAGTGGGTTAGAATCAGAAAATACAAAATCACATAATTAGGTGAAATCTGGCCTTTTGTTGTTTTTATTTTTTCTTCTTTTTGTTTTTTCTTTCTTCTTTTGTTTATTTATTTATTACCATAAGTCAACCACATTACTCTTTCTATAAAAGAAAGTACTTCTAAAAGAAATATACATCTAAAATATATCTTTTTAGAGTTGTATTATAATATAGACTGTAACATACTGTTACAATGAGAAGCAATGAAGATAGTGGACAGAGACCTAAATTTGGAATCAAAAACACCTGATTTCAAATTCATGTGGTCTTTTGACATATGTTGGCTTTGTGACTTTGAGGGAGAGAGACATCAATTATCCTTTCAGTACTCTGGACTAAAGATATCAAACATTCTGGAATAGTATTGTAGCCTACAATACTCCTAAATATTGTCCAAAACCAGAAAATGTTTAACAAAGTAAATAAAAATACAATAGAAGTTAGAAATTTTAATTTCTACAATTAATATAGAAAATATTAATATTTCTAAGTTTATATAAAGCCCATATGAATCCTTATTTGGACTTTAGAGGGCCTTTTTCATTTTGAGTTTGACACAACTTCTCTAAGCAATTCTGCATGATTATCAGTAACAGAGAAGGTGCTGAAATGCATTGATAGAGTGAGCTTTCATATTGGGGAAATCTTTGTGCCAATGAAATCAAGATCTAATCCGTAGCCCTTTTACACTGTTGACTGCTGTCAACAATTTCATAACCCTAGAGGGAGTGTTGTTTGAGGAAAGCAAAACTCATGAAAATTTGACAACAAAAATTGAAAGAGCTTAGTATCTTAAATTTGGAGGTGAAAAAGATCTTAGAAACCAACTAGACCTCATTTTACAGTTAAAGAAACAAGTCGCAGAGAAGTAATGCATCTTCTCTAAGGTCACAGACACACAAAGAAACAGAAGATTGTTCTATTTAACCTCAAAGAACAGAAGAATCAGTGGTTGGAAGCTTCAGGGAGGCTGATTTAAATTAAGGATCAGGAAGAAATTTCTAGCAATTAGAATTGTTTAAAAAAAAAAAATACACCACCACCACAATAGCCTGCATTATATGGGTTCCTACAAAACTTGAATGACCACTTAATCAGGAATATTGTGGAAGAAAATAATGTATCTGACAAGGGAGTTGGACTACATAATCTTTGAGGTCCATTCCAAGTTCCAAAATTCTGGATTTACCTCCCCAGACCACTTATAGTTAATCCATGTTTATATAACTTGAGGTTTCTTTCTTCCTTTTTTGAATTTCAAAGAAAGAAGGAAAACGAGGGGTACCTTGAGGCCCAATGGGCTAGTCATCACAGGTCAGAAAAGAGGGGCTCATGGCTGACTTCTGTCCTGTTTGCCATTAGATAAAGAGACATACAAATGTCTTGACTATTTGAACCTTACAATCTTTTATCCCCAAGAGAAAACGATTGATCTTTTTCATCAGAACATACGTCAAAAACTAGTGGCAAAATACCCAAGATCCCCAGGTTTCAATTCCCCTGAGCTCCCTGTGTGAAAAGAGCAATTGATTTTTACTTTTTAGGGTGGATTTGCTCTTAAATTAGTCTCTTTTTTGCTGCATTTCATTCTATAAAGTTGCAGTAATGGGGAAAAAGCAGAACCAGCAATGCTAACTAGATGGAACAAATGGAATTTTTTTCCCCCTCTGAAGTACTTGGAGAGGAATTCAAAACAAGTGAAACTTTTTTTTTTCCTAGGTCTGGAAGTTAAAATGGAGGATAGTATCTAAAGCTTCATTACCATTGTTAAAGAGTCCCACACTTCTGACAATATGTAGTTTACCTTCATCCTCCCAGAAGACTGAATGAAAATCTTCCTGTCTCTCACAAGGAAAAATCATTAACCCCTAGGAATCCCCTTTGGGAGAGGTGTATAAGCATCAGCTGCAGCCCTGGGCTTGACTAAGGCCAACCCCAGCACATACATGCACACAGAGTGCATTCCCATTAGCAGCTGGCCAGTCTCCAAGAAAAGCAGCTTTGGCTCAGCACAGGGCACAGGAGAACTATTATTCATATGTGTTTACAGAAACAGCTGTAAAGGAAGACACAAGTTTATAACGGGTGTCAAATACACGTGTTGGCTGTCATGCCTGGCTTACTACTGTGTTGTCACTGTCAGAAAAGGAAAGTTAAAGTGAGGGCTCCATTACTATGTACTCAGTTCAATGACCAGGAAGATTTTTTAAAATTGTTTTTCTTTGCTTTTTTTAAAAAATTCACATTGGTCAAAATAAAAGTGAGCATGGAAGACTCAAGGCCTGCGAGAGTTGACATCTGTTTTACAACTACTGAGCCCCAATTTTCATTTCACTCAAGAGGTTTAGAGTTTTTATTAAAAACACAGAATCTGTAGAAAACAATAAGCCTAGCTCTTGGTAACATTTGAATGCCTAATCTGACCTCCCACCTACCCACTCACTAATTATATGGGTAAATAGATCCTTCTTTCCATTCTTCATATGCAGCTTGCCCACCTGCCTCCTCTGTCCTTGTCATGTTTGTTTCAAGCTTCTCTGTGTCAGGTGAGGGATGGGGTGTTATCTGTTACGTTTTTCAGAGTTTGTCCCACAGCTTTTAACTCTTGTCTGTAATTTTGATAAGAGAAAAGTGTGAACACCTCAAGCAACAGATGACAGAAAACCTCAACCCTGAAGTGGAAAGTGTTACACTGGAGTCCGGGGACCTAAATTCAAAAACCCTATCTGCTGCTTATACTAAAGGTATACTAAAGGATCATGGTATACTAAAGTACCAGGGGTCTCTAAAAGGTGAATTGTAGAGTGAATTACTGTAATTGGTGACCCAAATAAATGAAAACACAAATCCTGATATCAGTTGAGGAGAGAGGAACAAAATTTACTTCAAAAAGCTTATAAATAATAATGTCATACTGATGAGGTCCTGGGTATTCAGGTGGGCATCAGCAGAGAAAACCTAAAGCACTGATAGGATTATAAAACTCCCTGAGGCAAGAATCATATCAATCTTAATCTTGCCTTTTGTAGTTGAAAAAGTTCAAGTGGACTTTTGATTACAGTCTCAACTCTGGTGGAAGTGTCTAGAAACCTCAACTTTACTATACCCATCAGTCAACCACCAAGTTATGATGTCAAACCACCAAGATTATATTTTCCCTATAAAAGATCTACTCATACAGTAGTTCCTCCTTAAACTTCTCTAAGAATTTAGCCCACCTGCCAATTGTGTACTCCTTATTATAGTTGAACGTCTTTAGGAATTAATAGAATAATAGCACCTCATGGGTTTTTCCCTTAATGGCATTTTCCTCCTGCTTACTCATCTTTCCCCTTTGCTATCCATACCCAGAGAAAGAACTTATTGTGTCTGAATACACATTGAAGGTTGCTCTTTTTTTCCTTAAGGGTTTCTTTTTTTTTTGAGGGGGGGGAGGAGAACTGTGGAGGGGAGAATCGATGTTTTCATTTACAACATGATTTTCATGGAGATGTTTTGCATAACTTCACATATGTTTTCTTAAAGGGGGGAGGGTATGTGGAGAGAAAGAAAATAGAACTCAAAGTTTTAAAAACAAATGTAAAAACTTCTTTTACATGTAACTGGGGAAAATAAAAATATCAAATTTTAAAAAAAGAAGCATGGGTTTAGGTATGTTAAAAAGAAAAACAAAAATCCCATCCCCTGGAAAGATTTACATTGCTTAGGGCCCTAAAATTGTTTCAGAGCTACAGACCTTTGGTAGTTTTCATTTTCCTTTAGGACCGACATATCTGATAATGAAAGGTGAGGTCAGTCAGTCAATATTTATTAAGTGCTTACCTTGTGCCAGGCACTATGCTAAACACTAGGGACACAAAAAGAGGAAAGGATAGTCCTCCCCTCAAAGAGCTCACAGTCTAATGAGGGAGACTACAAGCAAACAATTGGGTACAAACAAAATATGTGCAGGATAAATAAGATGTAAATAACAGAAAGAATTAAGAAAGGTTGGAAAAGACTTTCTGGATTTGTTTTCTACATGAAAGCACTGGTTGTTCTTCTGTCTACCTACATCTTGTGGCTCTTTGGTGTGGTGCAAGAATTTCTGCACTGTTCTGCCTGTATTTCTGCCTGACAATAGTTATTTTTTCAGTTGGTTCCATAAGTATATCTTTCTGAAATTACATGACATAGTGAATTAAGTCCTAAACTTAGAATTAAGAAAACTTGAGCTCAATCCTGCCTCAGACATTTACTAGCTATATCATTCTGACTATATTGTATTGCTTCCACCTTCTATACATGCCTGTATTTGAAAGTTAATGATGCTTTCTGCTTTTCATTTCACCATATTTTCTATTCTAGTATCCACTCCTGAAACTTCCCTCATAGTAGAGAACAATAAATAAGTGAAAAAAAGAAATAAAAAAATCCTATCTGCAGTACATCCATTTTTATTTATTCATAATCCTCTACTTTTCAGGGCTGGTGCTTTATCCACAATGCCACCTAGTTGCCTCAAGAATTACATTTTTTTGTAATCACTTTTTTACAGTGAAATTGCCTTCTAATATACTCACAAGGCCTAATTTGTTCATCCATTCCTCAAATTGTAAGCACTTATTTGGCTTTCTTTTTTTAAAAAAAAAAATTCTTTTAACATAAAAAGTACTATAACAAATTGTCTTTGAGCAAATGCCAAAGTAGTAAGATTGCTGAGCCAAAGATATGAAAAATTTAGTTTCTCTTTGCTATAGTTCTACACAGTTTTCCAAAATTGTTGAATTAGTACATAATTCTGTAAATGGTAGTAGTGATGTTCAGAATTTATATAGCACTTCAAAGTTTGCAAATTGTTCTACCCATGTTATCTGATTTAACATTCACATCTTGTGAGATAGATTTATCCTCATTTTATAGTCAATGAAACTGAGGTAGACTAAGCTTAAATAATTTGTTTAGGATTACACAAATGTCTCAAAAAAAAAATTTGAGCTCGTCTTCCTGAAATCTTAGTCTTCTGGGATTTTTCTCATGGCATCACTTATCATATTCTCATATGCTTGTCTTCCCATTTTGCCTATAATATTTAACATTATGTTTGCTGGTTTGATGGATGAGTGCCAAAATATCTGGTTTATTTTAGTTTTCATTTCTCTACCAAAGTGATTTGGAGTATTTTTTATACTGTTGTTAATTAATATTTCCTCCTTTTTAAAACTATTCCTATCTTTTGACCACTTCTCTACAGAAGAATGGCTCTTATTCAGTAATAAATATTTGAACCATTTTCCAATATGTCCTGGATACCAAGATTTTTTCAGAGATATCTGATGGAAATTTTCTTCACTCAACAGTATATATTCTTATTCCAATTTCATTATTTCTTTTAAAAAATTCTTCATCAATAACATTTATATTTTGGTTTCTTTGGTTCCAGTTTTGGTTCCTTTAAACAATTTTTCTTCCAAATCCTCCCACCCCTCTCATAAGTTATGATTTTATTCATGTCATCTGAATTTCATTCTTAAGAGGTTCCCATAAACAATTGTTTTACAGCCTGTCCAGAAATCTTTGTTCATTTCATCGCATATTACATATTCTTATTTTTAAAATCTTTGAAATCTTTATAAACATATAGGATATGCTATACTATACCTATTTTCCTCCAAATTTTCTGATACAAATATCCTCAAAGACTCTCATCACTTCCCATGAAATTAAATAAACTTATTTATTTAATGTTTTAGCAAATACAAATTATGACAGACTATATTGCCTTTTTTTTTTTTTTTTGGATAGATAATGAAGTGAATTTCCATCCTAAAACAGGTCTCCCAATTGCTGAAAAGAAGCACAAAACAGAACAAAAAAACTCAGGAAAACTATGAAATTCTTTTGACAAGCATACACTTATTATTGGCATATTATATTATGGAAATTCTGTGTCATTATATATACAGAGAGAGGGGGGGGGAGAAAAAAAGAGAGGAGGGAGGGAGAGGAAGAGAGAGAACAGTAGAGAAAAGGAGAAGGAGAGGAGGAGGGGCAGGAGGAGAGGGAAAGGGAGAAGTGGAGGGAGAATGTACATTTCTGTATAGTTTATATACATTCAAGAATAGCTTAAAGAAGGCATCCAAGCAGTTGAATGTGTCAATTGTACTTTGATTAATGGAATTGGATGGAACCATTAGAAGGAACATTCACATTAATGATATCATAGGGTCTTGTCAGAATTTGAAAAAGAGATTTATTTCTATAGAACTTTTCAAAATGATATAAAGTCTCTTTTGATAGGTAAAATAAGTTGATTAAAAGATATAGGTAATACAGGAGAGGGAGTATTAAACTTAGATGTAGGAAGATGTGTTAAAAATCCTGTCTTAGAATCTTAACAGCTGTATGACCTTGGGCAAATCTTTTAAACTTTATCCAACTCACTTTCTTCACTTTTAAAATCAATTATTGCATCCCTGGTCTAGAGTTCTTATAAGGATCAAATGAGAAAACATGTCAAATGTTTTGCAAAACTTTAAATGCTATATAAATACTATATTTACCATTATTATTTTTATTATGCTCATTTTTATAAATTAGTAAAATTCAAAGATGTTAAGATATTTTCTTATGGCAACACAACTAATAAGTGGTAGAGTTGAGATTTGAAGAAGGGTCTTCTGACTCTGAATAAGAGGCTTTTCCACTGTACCATATTTTAATACAATACACTCTGAAAATCTTTTGTTGTTACAGAGACTGGTATTTTATACTTAGTCATTCCCTTTTTAAGATATCTGTTTTTTTATTTAAATATATCCTCTGAGTAAAAATGTTGGCTTTGAGGAAGCAATGCATGAAACATACATTTAAATATATGTAATAGTTTTTATTTTTATTTTTCATAAATGGATATTGATATACCACAGACAAAATTAATTCTCCTAAAATATCATCTATATGTACATATACATACTTACATTGTATATTTTTTGCCTCTAAGGAACTTATTAGTCCTCTTTCAGGAAAAAGTTTTTGGTAAATTAAAATCAAGCTTTGGCAGAAGTCTGGCTATTCAGCAATATATTTTGATTTTTGGACTGTTATAAAATCCACCGAGATACAGAGGATTTTAATATGTGTTCATGATAAAAGTTTCCATACATGTGAGTTCATATTTCTTGTGAACTATAAGAAGTTGCATCAGATTCTGACTAAAGAGCAAGATGGATTGATATGATGGTGATCTTTACAAGGACCAATTCCTATTCAACAAATGTAACACAAATTTTCCAAAGATCCAAAGCTTTTCCTGCTTAATTTCCTAACCAAAGTACTGAGTTATATATACTGATTGTTCACCAATTGTTTTTCAACATTGTGTTTCACATGTGGATTGAAATTTCACTATTTCAATTGGAATTATCTTAGAAATATGAATGTGGTTTTTAGAACATCCAGAAAATGTGGCAAATAGTAGATACTTAGTAAATGCTTATTAATTCATAGAATCACAGAATTAGAGAGTTGGAAGTTATCTCAGAGGTCACCCAGTGCAACCCATTCACAAAAACAATCCCCACTACAACAATATTTCTAGTTTAGCAGAAGAAAGATGCTTTACAATTTATGTGTCCAGATGTCTACAAAAAATCATTGTAATGATATTAAAATTCCCTTTCATCTTTAAATCATATGGCTTTATTCTTTTGTTACTTTGAATAAATATAGGAACATATTGGTTGCAGTCAGAATAGGTAGTGGAAACCGAAAGATGGAATAGGATCTCTTGTGTGAGATAACAACTAAGCAAACACCTGACAGTTATGGAAGTCAGGAGTTGGGTGCTGGGTGCCTTTATTCTAGGCTTTTAATAAATTTACCCATATGAAGGAAGTTCAATTAACAGCTTCATGTAGTCTTATAAGCAGCAATTTTAGAAATAATTTCAGGAAGTAATGAAACTGAAGCTATTATGAAATTGTCACAGCTGGATGCCAAAAATCAACATGTACAAGTAGGTAAAGCTAAATCAATAGCAGTTATTGGAGATTAAAATAAAACCAATAATTCTCCAGCAAGCCTAAATGGTAATGATGCCTATAAACAATATTTAGATGACAGGATAATTTGGCATTTCCTTTCAGTATTCTGGCTACCCTAACAACTTCTATGTTACCTTTTCTGAAATAATTTTTCATGGTAACAAGCTTAATTTCATCATTTTAAATTTTATTTGGTTTGATAATAGCACAACTTATCCCTTGAGAAGTCATGTGGTGTTTGGAAAGCAAGTGATTGGTGACCAAGAAAACTTGTTTTATGAAAGTAGAATGAAATACTGGCTCATTGGCTTTTTCAAAGTGGAGGAGAACTCAGTTTGTGGATTCAGGGATGTTTGCAATGTTGTTCTCAGGTGGAAATCATGGAGAACAAAAATAGTCTTCCCATGTGAGGATAGCGGAAGTAGTACACAATTTTTCAAGAAAGGCCACTAGTGGTACAATGGATAGAATGCTGAGTGTAGATTTGAAAAGATTTGAGTTCAACTCCACCCATAGACATTTAGTAGCAGTATAACCTTGGGCAATCTGTTTGCCCCAATTTTTTCCAATTATAAAATGAGGACAGTATTAGCACTTACTTTACAGAATTGTTATGAGGATCAAATTAGATAATAATTGTAAAAAATGCTTAATGCACATTTCATTTCCTCCTTTTTAACCTCTCCTACAGTAAGTAAGGAAGTATATTTCCCTCCTTTCTTGTATTTAAATGCAAAGCTTTATTTAGATGGAAATTTTAAAATGATAGGACATAGACTTTTAGAACTGGAATAACCTTAAAACCCATAGTAATACAGATTTAAAAGTGGAAGGAACTTTGGATTCCACTTAGTTTACCTCTCTCATTTTATAATTGAAAAAACTAAAAAAGAAAGATATTAAAAGATTTGTCTAAGTCACATAGTAAGTAACAATACATGGAACCACTTGAAGAAAAAAATTTGAGGTTGCTTGGATAATTTATATATTTATGATCTGATTGATGTGGGTACCCCCAAGTCTTACACTACAGATCATAACCTGAATTCCCTTTTTTTCATTATATGCAAATTTCATTCATGCCCGTTCATAAACCTTCTACAGAGAACAATCATGTATAAATGTAGTTTTGGGACAAATATATCCCTCAAAAATCATTTGCTACTTTGTGGATTCCATTGGATTAGACTAGTTCTCCCTTGGCTATCTTTTTCTCTTACAACATGACTAGTTTTCCTGCCTTTCTACTCATTTATCTCTGTAATGATATCCTTTATTCCACATTTCGCATATAATACTTCATTGTTTATTTATGAATTTGTCATTTCACTCTCATCAGGCATATTTCTAAAGCTTTTTGGATGATCCTCAATTTTATTTTGCAGAGATTGTAATGTTTCAATCATACCCAATCAATGAAAAAAACTTTTAGAAAGGACATTTGTCTAATGAAGATATAGAATGGTACTTTTACCCTAAAGAAAAAAAAAAATTTCACTTGTGATGCATTTTGAAATGATCATGCCAAATTATTGTTTACTTTTCATATAGTAACTATTTGAAATATTTATAACGTGAAATGAGTTCAAAAGCATTTAATAAGTCCTTAATATGCCAAACATTATTCATAAGGCTGGGGAAATAAATACATGAATGAAGAAAATCCATCTTCAAGAAGCTTGCATTCTATGGGAAAATACTAAACAGAAAAGAGTATTTAGGTTTGAAAAATTACAGGATTAGATTATTAGGATTAGATCCACTTGGGAGTAGATTAATTTAACCTTACAATTGAATAATGTTGATTTGATTATAATTGCAGAACTCAAAAATCATAGAAGTTATGAGCACCATGGAGGTTTCCATGGAGAGGATGATAAGTACAAGGAAGCATGGGTATCATCTGGTCTTAAGTTGAATAGGTCACTAACACAACCACCAATGAGCTCAATGTGTTCCAGAGTAGGAATGCTCACTTTTCAAGAGTCATCTAAGCAAATGTTGGGCAACTAGTTAATGTAGTAGATACAGTGCCTAGCTTGAGGTCAGGAAGACCCTTGTTTCTGAGTTAAAATCTGGTTTCAGAAACTTATAAAAAACAAAAACAGCAACAATAACAATAGAAAACTAAATGGGGTCATAAATGAGTTGGACATGCCAGAAATGAGTGAATAACTGTTACAACATGCTGATGTCTTCTGATCACTGATGTATCAATCAGAATCAGTAAATTTTTAATTAGTCCACAAATTTTGTTACCAAACATCCTTATTTCTTAAAACATAAACTTAAGATATGACTCTTCTGTTTCCTAGAATACTGATTCAACTAGCCTGATTTCCTGTTTTGGTTCACAAAGCCTTCTGCTGAATGATCATGAGTTTCCATAGGAGAGAACTTAGTATTTTAATAATCAGAAGCATAATTTGGTTTAAAAAGCTATATCAGATTACTGATATAGTTAATTTTCTGTATGGTTCCAGTTTTTGTTTATGAGATTAAATGAGTAAAGCCACTAAATTAATTGTCTTTTAAATCAGTGATTAACTGACAAAGTCTGGAGCTACTCTACTGCTTTACTATATTTTACCCAACTGTCCAAATCCATTTAGTGAGGCAGAATAGATGGAAGAGAAGTGGTAGAGAGAGATGTTGACTATCATTTAAGGAGGGGTAAAAAGAGATGTTAGCCTCTCTTATTTTCATATTGCTTTCATAAGATGTTATTCTGTCAACCCATAGTGGTTCTTTATCTGTGCAGTGAAGGATAATCATCTTATTTTTATTTTGCTTACATAAGATGTTATACACTAAACCTATGGTGGTACTTATCTGTGCAAGGAAGGAAGTGGAAGAAGATTGAATGACTTCTTTAAATCACTTCTCAATCAGGTTATGGAGATGTTGAAAAACTAGCACTTAGTAAGTACTTAATATTTTTAAAAAATTTTTGTGTCTGATTCAACTCAATACATTTTTAAAATTTCTATCATGTTGAAATGTTGATGAGAGGTATTAAGAATAAGAAGGAAAAAACAAAAGCAGCTAGTCAAAGAATTTGTATCTGGCAACTTGATACACCCAGGATTTTCCTCTGTTCAACTCACATATACTCTTACTTCTTGTTTGGTGGCAAACTGCTCTGGTTTTCCATTACTTACAACTTTTACATGTAAAACTTTTCCTCAGAGAATACTTGAGAAACATACCAAGAAGACAATCATCTTATTGCAGGATAGAGCCTTATTAGAAGAGCTTAACAAAAGTCATGATAGTAGAATACATTGAAACAAACTCTCTCTTTTCCCTGGTAAAGAGAATATATGAGATATTATTAATAGAATGAAAAGAGTCCTGAACTTTGAAACAGCTAGGAGTTCTTATCCCTATAATCTGAGTTCCTTCATCTTTAAAATAGGCCATAATAATAAGCAAGATGCTCTTAGACAAATCTTGAAAAACTTTACATGAACTGATTTTAAGTGAAATGAGCAGAACCAAAAGAACATTTTTTTTTTTTTTTACAATAACAGAAGTATCATATGGTGATCTACCTCGAATAACTTAGCTATCCTCAGCAACACAATGATCCAAGATAATTCTGAAGGAGTAATAATGAAAGGTTCTGTCCATCACTGGAGATAGAACTGGTTGAACCTAAATGCAGATCCAAAATACTTTTTTCTTTATTTTTCTTGTTTTATTTCTTTGTTTTTTCTGTGTGTTTGTGTGTGTGTTTTTTTTATAACATGACTTAGAGGGAAATGTATTTTTTTTCAAGTTAAGGAGAAAAGAGAATTTGGAACTTAAAATTGAAAAAAAAACATTCAAATTATTTTTATTTGTAAATGGGAAAAATAAAATATTATTTTTAAAAATAAATTTTAAAATAGCAATAAGATGACTTTAAACACTTCACAAGAAGAAGAGTAGTCTAACAGGTTGGGATACTGCCTTGGAATCAGAAAGAGCTCTGTTCAAATTATTTCTCTAACAAATACTAACTATATGAACAAATCATACTACCTTTCAATGTCTTGGGCAACTTTTGAAGGCCCTAAATTAGAGAAGGGTTGATAGTTTGCATTATTAGAAGTACTGGAGCAAAGCAAAGGTACCCACTCTAATGAAATCATATATATGGAAACAAAATCACTTCATGGAGTTACTATAGATATCCACTAATTCAAATATATGAAACAATTCTATAAAATGAAAAATACACTATATATAATCAGGATAATAAGGCTTAATATATGGGGTTATGGGATTTCTTATTAGGAAGTCATAGCTTCAAATTTTGTCATTGATACTTTTTAGCTTTGTAACCATGGACAAGTTATTTAATCTTTCTGAAGATTAGTTGCCTTCTCTATAAAAAAGACCAGTATCTTATAGGTTATTTATTAAGGAAATGTGTGTAAAATGCTTTTCAAATTTAAGGCACTATGTAAATGTCAATTATTTTTTATCAGTGACAAATATATGCTTACCAAGTTTGAAAAAACCCAATAGCTTCTCTCAAAGGAGGGTCGACAGGATACTTAATTGTAATAGGTTGGCAAAGATGACCAAATGAAATTAATATATGTTGGAGGGAATATAGAAAAGCAGTCACATTGATATTAGTGGATCTATGAATGAATAGCACAACTGGAAAACAATTTGGAATTACATCTCAGAAGTTACTAAATCATGTGTATCCTTTGACCCACATAAACCATTGTTAGGTGTATACCTGGCAATTACAGAAGTGATAAAAGAAATTGGAAAAAGGGATCTATTTGTCCAAAAAAATATTTATAATAACTCTTTTTGTACTAACAAATAGATGAAAAACAAAGGGATGACTATCAATTGAAGAATACATTATGGGATGTAAATGTGATGGAATACTATTGTGGTTTAAGAAGTGAACAAATAGATGACCTTAAATAGATAAGAAAAGACATAAATTCAGAATAAGATGAACAGAAGCAGAGCAATTTATACTTTATTAATATATTTAACAGTTTTGGAGACTTTCTAAACTGATGAAAAATGAAATAAATAAGATAGAACAATCTATTCAATAACAATGCTACAAGAAGCAATTTTGAAAGATTATAATTCATAAAATGGCCATTCATGATTCTCTTGAAATATGCAGTCTACCTTTTGATGGAGAGCTGACAAACTGAGAGTTTATACTTCCTTCCCTCTCCTTTAGAATTTGACTCCTGATCAGGATTGTAATGAAGTAATTGTTAGTGACACTCTCCTCAGAGAGAGTCACTGAATTTATACCCTAATTCTGGTGTCCTTTGAAGCTCTGTTAAATAGGGTTAAATGTCCTTTTCTCAAGGTAGTATAACCCAGAATTTTCAGAGACTGGCAGGTCATCCCAATCATTTCTCAGTTGACTAAGAGAAAAAAAAAGGGGGGTGAGCCATTAACAAATTACCTAAAATTTAGGAGAACATGAATCCAGATTAGGACTCCCACAGAATTCCAGGTGACTCTGTATTCTAATCATATTCCTACAAATATAAACCTTGGAGATTTGCTCTCAGAAAAGAACAAAATCTGTGAAAGCAGAATCTGTGGAATTTATCCCTACATACCTAGCATTCCATTCAATATATTATACATAGTAGGTGCCAAAAACTGCTCATTTAACTAAATCATATATCTCTCAACTCTGTTAAGTAGAATAACTAGGGAGACCAATACTCAGAATTCTTATTCATTCTAACTTGTGTTGCAAAATTTACAATCAATCTTAATTTTGAAATTGGGACCTTCAGTATTTGAATACTTAGATTGTAAAATGATACAGAAGCCAGGGGAGTATAGGACCTGAGATTTCAAGTACTGTTCTCTACATGAAACTCATTCTTAAAATTTCATATAATTTGAGTTCAGCTCTAAATATTTGGTGAAAGTGGCCTTATGTTATACATATATGGTATCACAAAATAGGGCAATAATCAATTGGTGATCTGTGAGCCCATTTGCAGCTATAAATCATATGACTTTATGATGATATAAATAAGATCAAATAGTTATATAATAGAGACTTTTAGATCTTTTGCCCAAGTAATGTCATTAAAACATCATGTGTATACTTTTAGGATAATCATTCATTAAGTCCCTTATTAAGTTGTTCTCCTAAAGAGTTAATAATTGCTTCTCCTGAGAGAAGAAAATGCACTGAAGACACACTTTTTCAATTTAATCTGCATTATAACATTTCCCTCCACCATTGTCTACAGTTTAGACAATCAAAAAAACAACAATAAATCAAGCCTGGCTTTGAGACTTTTGTTGAGAATTCAGCATTTTAGATCTCATCATCAGCTTTGAACTAGCTGCCACACCCTCCGCTCCATCCCATCTGCTACAACACCTTGCATTAAGTGTGAAACACTCTCTCAGACAACTGTGGAATTCTGGCTTGAAACTTTTTTTTAAGGTTGTTCAAAAGAGAGAGGGCTAAAATTGTACAGGTGACACTTCCTGCTGAAGTGAGTTTCATTATTAAACTTTGCATGTTCTTTTTGGCACAGAATGGGGGGAAGAGGCGCACTTCACATTACAGTTGCTCCCAATCTAATTTGCCAGGCCAAAGGATAGCCTGTGTGATCTAATTCTCCATATGCTACAGGATGGAGGTGAAGAACAAATCATCTTAGAAGATCCAATAATTTTGTTTCAATTGATCAGTTTCTTAGGCAGTATCCTTTACTTGAGACTTTTCAGATAAGTAAAGTAAATTAGGTTGAAAACGAAATGCTTTTTTCTCAAATGTGGCTTTCACAATGTATGTTCCGCCCTATAGCAGCTTGGTAACCTTTCCTCTCAGTGCTTAAGGCCCACTGGGCGGCATTTACTGTACTCTATCAAAGCCCAGTCCTTTGCAGTTCAGTGAATAAAATACCGCAGTTTCTCCCATTGACTGACTGAAATAAAATAATCTATGATGCATGAACAAGTCTAAATGAAATAATAATATCCTTAGCAGTGAAAAACGGATTGGTAATACAGTAATTGAGCAGATTTATTGCCATCTCCTTGAGCTAGCCTGCTGAAACAGCCTGCTATTTTATTTAATCTCATATCAGAGGAATTACTGGCTGGTAATCCATTGTTAAACATCATTTAGAATGATGGATGAAAATGTCAGCTTTTCCAACATAATCAATTCATATCTCATTAGCACATATTATTTATGATTCTCATAATGGGACCTGCAGGGGTCTCCAGGGGGAAATGGAGACCTCAGCTGTTGTTGAAATGAGATGAGATATACTGTAGCTTATGAGTTAATAACAGCATATAAAAAAAATACTTCTCAACAGTATTGATTGTCCTTTACCATTTTACAAATGAATTGAGCCCAAGCCTCCCCTCCTTCAGTGGATTGCCTGTATGGCAGCTCCTAACCCAAAGCCAATGAAGGCTAATAATTCAGTTTAACAGTATTTTCTTCTTCTTTTTCTTCTTTTCTTAAAAGCATAACAGTAACACTATTTCAGAACTTTTAAAAAACCCCAGGAAAGAAAGCTCTTGAATGCAAAGTAATAAGAAACACTTTACTGCTCTGTTGCTGTTTGCTAAGGACTTTGGGCCCTTTTCTCCCCCTCACTCCCTATGAAGACAAATTGACATATTTCTCCAGCTGCAGCCCAGTTGCATTTTCAGGATACTTTCCACCCTGTGCTGCCTCAAAGACCAATGAAAAGCAAACCTTGATTCATGGACTGGATGTAGCTGATGGTGCAGCAGTAATCATGGTCACAGTGTCAACTGCTGCCTCAATTAAACTACATTTGAGAATCATTTTATGCTCCAGCTCATAAACATCAATAAAGGAAAATGAGTAATAAATGACTGTCTAGAGTACAAAGGACCAGCTCATATTTCAGATGAAAATGAAGACAAAATGTAGCTTTTATTTGCCTGTGGAATTCCCATTAACTGCATCACTGACAGGAGAGAACTGGATCAATAGCTGGCTGGCCGCAGAAAACAGTTTCTGGCTGTTCAGCAGCCAATGCCAAAGGAAAACTGTCATATTGTGATCTTTATCAGGTAATCTTCATTACACCAGACCAATGATATATGTATATGCTGGCCAGCTAGGGGCACTTCTAATTCTTGCTTCTATTTGTGGTCACAGTGCAGAGCGCTCACAAATTATTTGTTTACAGCAATGAAAAATCTTCCATGTTCATCTCTTTTATTCTTTTTATAGGTAATCCATAACTAGGAACTTTCTCCCTCGACTACTTTATTCACTCAGGATTTTTAAGAAAGCCTTATATCAAAACTTACCTTCTTTTTCTCTTGCTTTTCTTCCTAGGTAAAAGAAAACCTGCCAAGCTAGTTACTGGGGCTGAGGAGGGCAATTTGTAAGATCCTTCAAGAAGTTCTGGAAGGATAAATGTTTTTCACTTTCTTTCACTTTCTTCTAAGGTTCATCTATCTGTTAATTGAACAGAATGAGCTGCTAGCCATCAAAGAAGGAAAAAGAAATAAATGTTTAGATGAATTGCAAATACAGCAAAAGTATTTTCTTTTGACATCTATGTGTCTTTAAAAAATAAGATACATTCTATTGAACTACACTTCATATCTACATTTCAAGAAAAATTTACTTGAGTACCATGTTAATGAATTTGAGGGAGCTCAGAAATGTTTATCAAAATCTGTTCAAAGGAATAATATACCAGACTCTAAGCAACAGGGCAAAAAGTTAAAGTAGATGAGAGACTGCAGAAAAAACTGGGCATTCTTTATGAATGAAAGGTTCAGAGTAGTGAAATATTAATAGTTACAAGAATAATAATGATAACATTTTCCACTTACAGAGCACCTTTGATCCTGAGAGATCCCAAAGTGCTTTGCAAATGTTATTACACCCTTAAGAGTCTTTAGAAGGGAATTAAGCTGGCTGACCTAGTATGCCTTACTAGCTTTGATTTCCTAAATTAAACTGGATAGAATCTCAGACTGTACCTTTTCTCTCAAAGGTTAGATTTCTGATTTTTAAAAAAATTCTTTAGTGAATAAATTTTTGCCACACATTTTTATGTGCCTTTTTCTTTCTCTTTCACTTTTTTCTTTCTTTAATAGCTTAAAAGCAACATTCCATCTCATTAATTAAAAACATATCATTTCAAAAGTCAGATTTTCTGTAATATGACATGACATACTACTAAACTTACATCTTCAAAGATATGATGGAGAGATATGAAGCTTATAGAAATAATCTTGGGTCAGGGGGGTTGAAAATAAGTCTAAATATTATCATCTTTATAATCTAGGGAATTCTTTATACTTTTGCAAATCAAAGTGTTCTCTCAAAAAGTTATCCAGAATGAAGATCTGTGTTTTTGTTTCCACTGCAGCAGTTGGAAACCTTGTAGTACTTTGTAGGTTGGTTGGTTTGTTCCCCCTTAAGGCATAAGTGGAATAGTAGAAAGACTGGTTGGTGACCTATCCTTCAGACAAGAACTGGTTTCTTTTGTATACAACCTTAAGCGGTTCAGTAGTTAAATGGCAGCAGTTACATTTTTCAAAGCAAGTATAGAAAACCCGGTAAAACCCAAGAGAAAGAGGGAAGATGGATAGTAAGGTTTTATTCATAGGTGATCCCTAGGGGTTTGGGATATTATCACAGGAAGAATGATATAGAAAGAAAAGAAAAGCTATTCCTTGTCATCAGTCTTCCACACCCCCACAGGCCATATTAATTATTATAGGAAGAGAAATATTGAATTCAAAACCAGAATGCAACAGTCAAATAGGTTGTTTGTAGATAGAAGCCTGCTATCCTTAGGTGTATAAGATTTTCTCTCTTTTGCTATGTAAGGAAATAAATCTAGTACCTGAATTTGTATTCAAATGAGATCTCTCAGAATTGGTATGGCTACTTTTCCTTCTAGTTACTACATAAGGAAGGTTAAGTCACACATATATGCAGACAAAAGAAGAATGAATTGATAATAAGAACCATGATATTCACAAAATATCCAGACAGAAACTCTGATACTATTCATGAAACAGGTATACAAGGCAAAGTTTTAATCGCAGAAATTTATATGACTAATTTTAGTAGAAGGGTGCCAAACATAGTCATCAACTTTAGCACCTTTTTTCATGGAAATACCTCCTATATATTATATTATGTTGTATAATTATATTTTATAGCTCTTCAATCATTATATATTACATACTATGTTATTATTATATGTTATAGCTATTCAGTTAGTTTGCCCCATATGTTTTTTAAAATAATGCCTTATAAAAGTTATCAGTCTTCAGAAAGTGTTTTACACTATGTGGTATGAATTTCTCAAAATATCTTCTTCTGTTGTGCCACAGTTCTCTTGAAATGTTCTGACCCCATTTCCCTAATTGTCCTATTCAATTACTCTGCCTCAGGTTATAACCATTCCTCTTAAAATTAGGATAAAGGTATTATATCTTAGACCTTACGCTATAATCATTCCCTCATAATGTTTGATGGGATAAAGGTCTTTATCCATTTTAGACATCATTAGAATATCAGGAGCCTCTCCAGTACCTCCCATTAGGTGATTCCCATCCAGGTGCCTCCCCCATTATGTCAATTGTTCTTGTTACACTATAAAAGAATATTATGTCTAACATTCGCTGCTGGATTCTTTGAGACAATAGTCTCATTCAGCCCTGGGACCAAACTATGGATCCATTTGGTCCCAGTAAATCTCTCCTTTTTAAATAAATTATTAAATTGTTCTCTAATCTCTATCTTGCTCAGTTTCTCTGGCATTACATTTCTAGAAAAAGTAATCTTAGAAGTCAAAGGAAGGGAAATATAGGGGTGTGTAAACAAAAAGTAACTTAGTCTGTGTTTTATTTAATAGAAAAAGCCTATGAATTCTATCTTGAAGGAGGCCTACACTATCTCAGATACCTTTAGTTCCATTTGAATACTCTGATAGGATTAACTCAAGACCTTCAACTCCACCAAAATGGTTTGATGGGATTAACTACAAGAAACTTTCTGCCATCATGAGGGACCAGATCTTTGGTGACTCCTGAAACAAGGCATATTAATGAGAACCCCAAGATTCTCTTTCCCCTACAAATCATCTAATATTGTCAGAAAGTGATTGAGTAACCTCACCTGCTAGATTCCTTTTTCTGCCCATAAGATAGCTCTAAGTTTGTGAAAACATCTAATGATATTATCTTCCTTTGTTCTGCAGAATTGCTAGTTCCCACAAGTGCTGATTAAAGTTTATTTTCTAGCTTGATTTGTTGGTCATTCCAGTAAAGATTTCCTCTGATGGAATAGGCAGATGAGTATAAATTTCTTTCAGTGTCCATGAAGACAGGTGAAGCAGGTGTTGTGGAGTGTTTTGAACTTGTTTAGACGGAAAACCTTGGTCATCCTATGTCTCAAGTCATCACCAGTCATTTTGGCTCTGTTCTGCCAGTGGATAATGATAGCTGTGTGGGAGAGTGAGGCTGACAAATTTGTCCAACTCTACTTAATTTGAATCCAATTTATGCCCTAATCAAAGGACATCACCATACCATTTTACCTAGATGGGAGGAATTACTCTGCTGGAGGATTTTAGGACATCAGGATTGTGAAATTCTGTAATGGGCTGAGGTTTGAGTTGATGCACTGAGGTCCCAAGTATGGGACCTCAAATAGTAATTGGGCTATACTCTATTAATATACATGATTGGATACTCTATTAATATACATGATTGGATAAAGAATGGTCCCTGTCCACTCTCCGTGCAAGTCCTGATGTGTTTATAGGAAATGACGATTTTGGTGGGTGGAGGCAGAGAGAGAGACAGGAAGAGAAGCTGGGAGAGATTGGGCCTGGGTTCGATACTCCTAGCTGCTGGTCGTGTGGCTGCTAGTCTAGCTAGCTTCTTGACTCAGCTGCATACATTGCTATCGCCGATTCTCTTCCACCTGTGATCCTTCTTCACTGAGAATAAAGACTGACGATTTTCCCCTAACCTGAATTCCTGCCTCCTGCTGATTTTAAAAATACGCGATCTTCACAAAATTCCTTTGTAATAACCCTCTGTGATGGATAAAGAAAAACTTATTAACTGCATTTTATAGATGAGAACCTTAAGAAGCAGAGAATTTAAATGTAGCTAACAAGTAGCTAAACTTCTGCTTCAATGTAAATCTTCTGAATTCAAGTTCTACAATATTCTTCTTATTCAGCATCCACAACTTGTTCGCCACAAAAGCTAAAAATTAAATTTGGTGAGATTTTAAGCTGCATTTCAAAAAGTATCAATTGTTGTCTCCTCTTTTATAGAGCTAGAAACTTCAGGGAACATTTAGTCCAACCCCCTCATTTGCAGCCAAGTAAATGCAGATGCAAGAGGTTACTCAAGGAAATTAAAAACAACAAAAAACAAAAACTGAGCATCATTGATGGGATTTGGACCAATGGCTTCTGTCTCCAGAGTTATTTCTCTTTTCACAAGTCAGGGAAACATTGACAAACTGGATTACACTTGCTAAAAAGCCATCAGTATGATAGAGGAATCATAGTTATCTTATGTACTGATTGAGATGAAGACAAAAATAATTGTGATTTTAAAAAAATATTAAATGTCTTTTATCTTTCTCCAACTTTCATTCTATCTATATCTATCTATGTGTATGTGTATACACATGTATATGTATGCATGCAGACTGTATATATACAGATATGTAAAATCTGTAGATACATATACACAGGCATATAAAACTCATGTCTCTATGTACTGCATATTACATACATACAGAAGAGAAATCTTGAAGTAAAGAAAGGCAAGGATAGAAGGCACTTCTTAACTCTTTTTTTCTCTTTCTCTCATTATCTGTGCTGACATCACAGATCTGGAAAAATAGGACTTCTGTGAGTTGCAAGTACCCAGGCTGGAAACTAATAATATGAACAAGACTTTTAGTGAGAAAAGTGTTTGATATATAAAACTAGAGCAGTGTATTAGATACAAAAAGAATCATAACTTAACAACTCATATAATTCTTTTAGGAATCAGTTGCCTTTGTATGGATGAGTTTCTCCTTACTGGCATGTCTTACCTGGAATCTCCTCTGGAACTTAAAAGGTAGCTATGATCTCATCACAGTAACTATTATCTCTTCTAATAGGGATGAAAACTTGTAAGACATATTCCTCACATTCCAGAATGCTGTGGTTGCCTTTCTGGAGGGGAAGGGGAATTCTACTTTCCATAAATAACCTTAACTTGTGTGAATGTTTGGAAATCGTGTGTGTGTGTGTGTGTGTGTGTGTGTGTGTGTGTGTGTAGGTACATATACAACATTTTATATTTTGTGCATTCATTTATATTTTATGTTTACATTTATTTTAATGTATATATATACAGACATATATGTGTATATGCGTGTATGTGTGTGTGTGTGTGGCAAACTAGCAATCTAACAATCTTTTCTTAACAATCTCAAAAGAAATTTTAGAAAAAATTAATTAATAGAAGGAAAGAATCCAAAATGAAGTGATAATTTTAATGTACTCTGACCTGTTATATTCAGTTTTTATTAACTACATTTTAGGAAAGGAAATGATAAAAATAAAGTTTTAAGAGGAGTGTGACCCAAATTATGAAAATAACTGAAACTAGACTATATGAAGAATTATTTATTTATTTTTGCTGAGGCAATTGGGGTTAAGTGACTTGCCCAGGATCACATAGTTAGGAAGCTGAGGGTATATTTAAACTCAGGTCCTCCTGACTTCAGAGCTGGTGCTCTATTCACAGTGGCATCTAACTGCCCCTATATGAAGCACTATTGAAAGAAGTTGTGATATAGGTATGTGAGAGAAATATAGAAGATTCAAAAAGTCAAAAGGCATTTTTGCTTCATGACCCCATTTGCAGTTTTCTTGGCAAAGATACTAGAGTGAATTAACATTTCCTTCTCCAGCTCATTTTGCAGATGAGGAAACTGAGGTAAATAGGATTAAGTGACTTGTCATGTCACACACCTAGTATCTGAGGCTGGATTTGAATTTAGATATTCCTGATTCCAAGCCCACCATTCTTTCCATTTTACCACCTACCTGGCCATTAAAGTGTATGGATTAAAAAAAAAAAAATGATAGGACCAGGATACCTGGATTAAGGATTATGAAACAATTTCAACTGTATTATTTTCAGGAATTAACAATGCTGGCAATGGAGCTTGAAAATCTTAAAATGAGAAGAAGAAAATGGGAGAAGGAAAAATAATATTTCCTGGAAAGGGACTTGATAAATCAATGTGCCTGAAATATTGAATGATGTAGTGAGAGGAAAGAGAATTAAAAGGTGAGGGAGGGTCACTTTAGGGTGAGTAAAGCAAAACATCCATAAAAGAGGGATGGTTCATTTTAGGAAACAATTTCTACAATTTGGCACATTAAAAACAAAGATAGAAAGCTCATGACTATTCCAACAGATGCTAGAAAGGCCTATGACAAACATGTATTTACATTAAGAGTACTAAGAAACATGAATATGGAAGGACCTTCTTTAACAGGATTGTTGAAATGGAAAATGCAAGAAGTTTTCTCAACATAAACAGTTATACAGCAAAGTTCCCTCTTATTATTATTTGATAGTGAGAAATCCTGATTAGTAGAATAAGACAAGATAAACGTTGGAAATCCCATCAATGAGTTTTTGAAAGGATAATACTAAAAACTTCAGTGATCCTCAGGGCTAGCCCTAGAACCCTGAACAGAGTAATAAAGAATGCTAGGTCTACTAATTTGAATTGAAATTAAGGAAATTGCCCTGAGAATGGCAATACACTTAGATTATCCTAGAGAATCAGTAATAGGCTTCCTTAGGGTATTGTTGTTCAGTTATATCTGATGTATTCAGTCATTACATTTAAATTTTCTTGGCTAAAAGACTGGAGTGGTTTGCCATTTCCTTATCCATCTCATTTGATAGGTAAGAAACTGGATTAAGTGCCTTTCCCAGGATCACATAACTAGTTAGTGCCCAAGCCTGAATTTGACCTCAAGAAAGTAAGCTTTCCTTACTGCAGGCCCAGAACACTATTTCATTGAACCACCTAGCTGCCACTCAGTAATTAAGTTCACCAAAAAAAAAAGAAATCATTAGCATTTCTTTATAGCACTTACCAAAGCTAAAAGAAATTATATATGAAATTCTATAAAAATAATTACAAATTTTATTAAAAATATTCTGGTTAACCTACCAAGAAACACATAATATTTATATCCCTATACATGTATCTATATGTGTTTGAATCAAATTACAAATAACTTTTGTAAGAAGTAAAAACAGAGAGAGAAAGGATTGGAGAGATTTCTATTGCTCATGGTTAGGTCATGTCAAATATTGTTAACAGAACATTAAAGCAAAAAGAAAGATGCAACGTAAGGAAGATATTGCAGGTCTTGAAAAAGGAAGATGTTCTGATTTTTTAAAATGGGACGACAATGAAATTTATTAACCAGATGTCATTAAATTCAACTTCCAAGTTAATAAATCAGTAGTTTAGTAGAATTAAAACATTTAATAAAGTCTACTAGCCTATTATTCTGCCAAGGCAAAAAGAAGGGCTGGATAGTAGTTCAATCAGATGAATAACTTATTAATTAAATGATCACAACCAAAGAGTAGTCATTAAAGGTTTAATGCCAACTTGTAAAGTTTATTCTAGAGTGCCTCTGTGCTAATTATGGTTTTGTTTTGATCAATCCTTTGGATAAAAGCATAGATGACATGATAAATCTGAAGAGTTTGCAAATCTGGCAGAGATAGCTCACACACTTGACATGCTGAAACATTAGATCAAATCTAAAAACATGAAATTTAATGACCTAAATATAAATTTTTACTTGGATTTAAAAAAAAATCAACTTTCTAAGTACAAGATAAGGAAAGCATGGCTAAGACTGTTAATCCCTTGAAAAAGTCTGGAAATTTTAGTAACTTTAAGCTAATAACTGATTGTTAAATTCACAAAAATGTGAAATAGCATCCAAAAAAACTAGTACAAGATAACTCATCATTTTGGAGAACAGCATAGTTCTAATCTGACTACCACATTGTATTTTACATTGAACTCTATATTAAAATAAAAATAATAGTCTGGAGAGTATCTAAGGGAAAACATTCAGAAGGAACTTGTCATGCAAAATAATAAAGAAATCAGGATAATATCAGGATAATATGGCTGGGAGAACATGAGATCTAGTAGTATGATTGCAAATGTTTACAATTGGCATTATTAGTATTCTCCATTTTTTTTTTTTAAAGCTAGACAATTAACACAACGATGAATCAAGCCTTGCTTTGTAGTGTTTTCTGATTTCTGAGATGTAAATGTGCATATTGAATTTAATGATATGTTCTGGAAGGTCAGTTTAAACTGCCTCCAGAACACTGAACTCCAGAACTGCCTTTGACGCAGATGTTCCTTGTGGATTGGGAATGAAATAAATTGGAGGCAAGAGGGAAGAGGAGAGAGGTCAGACAACGAAGCCTCTCAGTCTCCTTGTATCATCATCATCATCATCCTCTCACATGAAAAAATCCATTCTACAGGTCTGAGTTAGACTTCCAGCAGCCACTGGCAGATGGCCCCCATATCACAACAGACAGAAGTAGGAAAAAATGGGTATAAATTGTAAAGAGGCATACTTAGGACCTATATTAAAAAAGACATTACTTAATGGTAGCTGTTCTTTTTAAAACATTAACATATATCTCAATTACTCAACTTAGAGTTCTGTCCATCCCCCTCCCCCCCCAAGTCCCAATCTTTCTTGGACTTTCTGAAACTTTTACCACTATATTGATTTTCTGATTTTCATTCTCTCTCTCTCTCTCTCTCTCTCTCTCTCTCTCTCTCTCTCTCACCCTAACCCCCTCCATTTACAATCTACTACCTGCATACATTCTCCTATCTGAGTTTTCATGATATTTTGATAGTTTTCATTCTCCTCCTACCCATATAGTTATTCCTTCTTATTATCATCTCCTGGGTCATATTTTTCTCCCCTCTAAATTAAGGAACATCAGAATTTTCCATTTTTCATTATCTCCCTCTTAATTATTATTTTTATGGAGATGATTCCAAGATCTATATTTACATCTCTAGTCTCTCTCTGGAGTTCAGGTCCTGTATCACCAACTCTATCTAATGGCTATTTCAAATGGTTTATTCTATAGTTATCTCAAAGAAATTTTGCCTCTGAAACTTACTAGTGATATGATACTAGGTAAATTACTTAACTTTTCTATGCCTCAGTTTTATCATCTGTAAAATAGGTATACAAATACTATCTACATAATAAGATTGTTGTGAAGATCATATGAGCTAGTGTATGTGAAACACTTCATAAATCTTAAGTTGATATATAATGTATATACACACATAAACGCTAGTTATTATTTTATTGATAAATGTTATATATATAAGAGGCAGCATAGTGCAGCAGATAGAAAGCTGGCCTCAGACTGAGGGAGAACTAGTTCTTTGATATACCTGTTACATAGATTTATAGTGGTTTTTTTTATTTCTGAGATGTAAATGTGGATGTTGAATTTAACAGTCAGTTCTGGAGAGCCAATTTAGCTGGCTTTATGACCCTGGACAAATCATTTAATGTTACAGGGAACTCAAAAACACAACTAATATTAGTAGATTAGGTTTCTTTACCTAGAACTCTAAACTACTGAAATCATCATTCTAGGCTCTATTCTTTTCTACTGACAAAATGTAAGCATAGGCATAAATGAATTTTTTTTAATAATAAAACGTATCTTCACTTCATATCTACTACATTATTATTTATCATAGAACTAGGAAACCTAGTATAAATAAGAAGAAATTAAAGAAACAAAGATAAGCAAAAAAGGTAAATAAAACTCCTCATTTGCTGATGACCTAGTGGATCATTTGGAAAATGGTAATGACTCAAAAAACTTATTGAGATAATTGTTTCAATATATTGTCATTTTTCAATAACCTCTGTCTCTTTGTGATCCCATTTGGGGTTTTCTTGGCAAAGATGCTAAGGTGGTTTGCCATTTTTCTTCTTCAGCTCACTTTACAATTGAGGAACTGAGGCAAACAGTGTTAAGTGACTTGTCTAGGATCACATACATAACTAGCAAATGTCAGACTACATTTGAACTCATGAAGATAAGTCTTCCTGATTCTAGTCCCGGTCCTCTATCTACTGTACTATATAGCTATCCAGTATAACAATAGGGTACAAAACAAACCCACAAAATAACAAATAACAAAATCTACTTTGGGAGAAAGAAGAGATCTAGAGATCTGGCATATTAAGTGAAATACATACACATGCATATGCACAGACACATACACACATGCATAATAAGGAAAAAAAATGGGCTATTGAAACCACAAATTACACTAGGAAACAATAATAATCAAAAACATTAATACCAGTTAAAACTAGAAAGATCAATGGGAATCATTAGATAAAAAAAGAGTCAAAAGTACTTGAATGAAATAACTGATTCTTTTATAAATCACCAAATGTAAATTACATCATGAATTAAAAAAATATATTCCAAATGGATACATGACATAAAGATTAAAGATTCTATAAAAATTAAAAGAAAAAGTAATAACTTTCATAGCTATGGTTAACACGGGGAATTTTTAATCAAACAAAAGATTAACTGTCTTACTCTTTTTAAGATTCCCATCTTTGTCAATTGAAATATGTTTGTTTGTTTGTGATTATTTTCTTCCCAATTTCTCCTCTCTTAGATGCTCCTCTTCTTTACCTAGACTCCCTATTGATTTCATGTATTTCTACATTAAACTCTGGGTTGAACTTCACTACTTCTTGCTCATGAGATGTCCACTCCTCAATCCCCTACAAAATTTTGCATATTATTCTAACAAGTCCTCATTATTAAAAAAAAAAAAAAAAAATTTATCTCGCTTCCTCATTTCTTCCCTAACGAATTACTTTTCTTCCTCTCTGTATTTACTCCATTAAGATACCAAAAACAAGAACAAAAAAACAAGCAACAAAAACTCTACCAAGCCCTGTGTCTTTTTTTTTTTTTTTCAGTTGAAAATTTTCAGTTGCCATTTTTACACATAATCATCATTTCACTGCTTTGGATTGATCAAATATAGTTACTTTTTAGTTTCTCTTGTTTTCCATATTGACTTTTCAAATATTCTCCCTAGTCTTTTTATTTCAATAGTGAATATTTGAAAAAAAAAAAACTCATTCATTCCCTCCCTTTCCATTCCCCAAATTATATTCAGTTTTTCATGACAAATTATTTTTGCTTGTAAGCCTTTTTCATTTAGTTCTTAGCATATCATAATCAATGTTTTCCCCCAGCAAATTTAGGTGCTTCTAAGTGTATCAAGATTCTGATTTTTGTTCTTTGGTATTTGATTTCTACCTTCCTTTTTTTAGGATATAATTTTTAAATTTAAACCTCCAGATTTAATTTGATGTTTTAAGAGATGATTTGTAGATTATTTTTTTTTCTATTTTTACTTTGCTTGGTTCCAATGGATTTGTAGGGTTTTTTGGATTTTTTTTTTTTTTGGTGGCTTGAAATATAGCATCCAGCCTTAAACTTTTTGAATTGAGAAAGTAATGATTTTCAGAGAGTTTAAGAATGCAATAATTCTTAAATTTTCTCTCTTCTATCTTCCATGAGTTGATTTATTAGTAGCAATCTACTAATTGCTGACTTTTGTTTGTTCCATTCTGTTTTTCAGAATGTCATATACTTTGGGAAAGATTATTCATTTTTCTGGCTCTAACTTCTTTATTCTTCAGAGTGTTCTAATTTCATTTTTTTTTCCTCCTGAGTTTTCGGTCCACTTTAGTTTCTTCTATACATTCTTGGAGTGTCTTTTGTCAATCAGCTATTTTTTTTTCCATCTGATTTTCCCTCCTTCTCATTATTTTAGATTTATTTTCATTTTCATTTTCTGAGATCTTACATTGTTATTAATAAACCTCTGGTATTTCCCTACACTGTAGAGTTTCCCCCTTACCTGATTGCTCATATTTTCCTATTCAATTCTTGGATTAAGTCTTATTTCCAGGATCATTATGTATTCCTACCTATATTAGCATGACTAGACACTTGTTACAGTTCTAAAGTGGGACAATCTTATATCAGGGCTATATTTTACCTCCTTTATAAACTAGGAGACACTATTCTACAGGTCTTAGATGAGAGAATGTCTGTGGATAGGCCCTCTAGGACCTAGGTAGGATAATGCTAGGTAGGATAATTGTTCGGTCCTATGGCTAAGAGCTAATCTCAGAAGAAAGTCCCAACCACTGATCTGATCTACAGGTTTCCCCATTCCTGGTAGAGACTAGTCTTGATCTTTTCCTTGTGAATTTACTCACCAGAGGTACTGAATTTAGATCTTGGCCTATTAAGAAGCTTGTCTTTGGATATGACTGGTTACAGGCCAAGCCATTATGATTACAGGTGTTATAATGGTCCTGTTGTTTTCATGTAGGTTTTCAATCTATCCAGAAATTTCAGGTCTTTAGGCTTCAACTTTAGGTTTGGACACCTCAAGAATCTCTTCTACGAATAGCTCTGACTTTAACCTGGTAGGTTAGGACACCCATTGATATACCTTCTTTAATTTCCCCACTGGAATTGTCCTGGTTTCTTTGAACCATAACTTCTCCCAAGGTTCTATGCTTTTTTCCTGTTTACAACATGATAGTAGAACTCATTGGTGGTTTATTTTGATTCCTTTCAGTTAGTGTAATTTATCATTGTTATTATGGGGCTTCAGGGGCAAAGATTGTTTTGGCTAGAATCTTTCACTTAGTCAACTTAAATAGAAGTGTCTTAAATCTCCTTATAAAAGCAATACTGTCATATATGGTTTATTTTTTCATGCTAAGTAGTTTAAGAAAAAGGAAGAATGTTACTTATGAAATTTCTTTCCTATGATGACATTTTAGAATCTGATTTGGTTCCTTTTTGTAAGTCTATTTTTCAGGGTACCAAATACTTAGGCTAAGATTACCCATTTTTTTCTTTGTTTTCTTCCAAGTCCTCTATTTTTTCCCATTTGTTTCAGATTTTTCTTATTTTTTTATTTTCTATCCATTCACGAAATACCTTATGTCATTTTTTCCCCCTTAGAGGTCCTGCTCTAACTGAGTTATCTTCTTTCTATGAGATCTTACATTGTTATTCTTTTACCCTGTAAGAGTTTGGATTGAGTAGATGTTATAAGTGTTGGTTTGAAGAGGATGAGGAAGTAGAGAAAAGGTACTGGATGGGCTCTGGGTAATAGCAGACTGTGTTACCATATTCTCCTCAAAATCCACAGGGTCCTTGTCTCATTACATATTGGATCTTTTTTTCTTTTGTAGTATTTATTTATAGAGGCTTAAACTAGCTTAGATTTAGAGGCCATATTTTCTTCTCTAGTTACTTAGTTTTCTTATTGATTATTCTGATTATATTAAGGTCTTTCAATTTTCTTCTTCTTGAAATATTTGAAAATTACTTTCAATCCCCCTCTACCCCTCAATTACCATCTTATTTACTTTATTATTTACTTCCTGACTCCTTTTTCTTTGATTGTGATTTCCTTCGGGACTTGATCTCAAATGATCTCAACTTTCCACATTGGGAAATTCATGATTCACCAGTTTGGTCTCTGTCCCAACTGACTTTTGGATGGTCAGAACTGACTCTGTCTGGATGATGTCCTCTCTCTTTCAGAATTGATGGAGAACAGCTCCTCTCTCACATGGAGTCATGTGTTTGTGACCTCTCCTACACTTTCTGTTTCTTAGTTCTTTTACTTGGTCCTGGCAGTTCAGAGTCTTTTTCTTTTCATTATTGCCAATTCATAATTTTCCAGCACTGATGCTTTTGGATTGCAACTTTGGAAGTTGTGCCCTTGAATAGCTGTGGCAAGGTTGGTTGTCAAGAGATAAGCAAACTTTTGCAGTCTGAAACCAGGCTATCCCATTTTGTTGTTCTTGTTTGTTTGTTTTTAAATTTCTTTTAGATTCAGATGTCCTAAACAATGCAGATAGATGCAGATGCTAAAAGATTTTTGGCACACAAATTGCATTTTAGAGAGATCTGAGAGGTTGTAGATATTGGAGAAAATTTTTAGTCTGCTCTATTCTTGCTCCTATGGGTTGGAGGTATCCATTATTTCCCTAGCTTCAAAAGCATTTCTTGACTTTGTGCCTCATTATTGTGTGGAGGTGACCTAGATTCTAAAACACTTTACTAGAAAAGCATTGACATTTTCAGGTCCTAGTGTTGTGCCACAGTTTCCTTTTATTGCCCTGCCTCAATTTCCCTAAATGGTCCTGCCTCAGTTTCCCTAAATGATCCTACTTCAGTTTCCCTGAACTGTTCTGCCTCAGTTCCTTTAATTGTTCTGGCTCAATCCCCCTGGTTGCAACCCTGCTTCCTGATCATTAGGATTGACATAATTAGAGCTGTAGAGATCTAGAATTTCAAAAGATAAAACTCCAGATGTCCTATCTCAGATATCTAATTAGTATCCTCTATCTCTAAGTTCCAGACTTTCTGTCTCTAACTACTCCCAGTTTATCAGAATTTATGGTCCTACCCCCAATCTGTCAGAACCCGATTGATGGTCCCTTGGAAATTCCCCATCACGAGTTTGGACTCCACCCCCTGCCTTTGTCTATCCTGATCTTAAAACCAAGTATATAAAAAACTATTGGAATCTCACATTTGATACTGATGCTGATGCTGAATGCTTTAAGACATCAACCCTGGGACCAAAATGGATCCTTTAGTCCCAGAAAATCTCTCTCGCTCAGAAATCCAAATAAAATATTAAAAACTCTCTAATCTCCATCTTAACTCAGTTTCTCCGGCATTACATTTGCCATAAAATCCATTTTTGTACCTGACAAAGAATACTCATCAGAAAGTATTTGTCCTGCTCCTACTTTCACATTTCCACTGAGAAGGAATCTTTATTTCTTGAAGTAGCTTTCTGGATAGCTTTAATTGTAAGGAAACTTTTCCTCATTGTTGATTTGATTTCTGCTCCAGAAACTTCTATCCCTCATTTATAATCCCACCCTTTGCCCCTTATTCTGCTCTATGGGTTTAAGCAGAAAAAGTTTTATTTGCTTTCCAAATAGTAGGCCTTTATATATCTAAAGAAAGCTATAGTGCTTCCTCTAGTTCCTGTCTTTTCTCGGCTTTATTTCCCTAATGCTTTGAAGGAATTTTCATAAAGCCATTAAGTATTTCCTTCTCTTCAGCTGATTCTCTCTCTTCTTCTCACCCTGTAAAGAGGAAACTGGACTTACTGGAACTAGGATGAATTCAAAAATGCAGGTTTAGTACAGTGCCTGCTTGCCAAAGATGGTGTCCTTGCACCAGTAGTGTATCAGAGTCCTCAATTATAAGATAATCTATGACATTAGAGATGTTCTCTTTTCTATACTTGAACCAGTTTTGGAAAGATCTATCCTGGAGCAACTCTATAGAACCGAGAGTATAACCATGTATTAATTGAAGAGACTGATAAAGCTGTGGAAAATTCACGGCCATTAAGACTTTGAGAGAGAGAGGAGAGAGAGAGAGAGAGAGAGAGAGAGAGAGAATTTGTCTCCTGAAGGAAGATATATCTTCCTCCTCCAATTGAATACAGTACTGCAAATGTGTTCATTAGAACAGAACATAAAGGATGTGCCTCTTTGCTTCTTAACATTCTACCTTTCTTTAGGTGTCCTATGATAACATTTTCTGATTTGCATGATCATTCTGATCAATTTATAAAACTCCCAAATCATCTCAGAAACAAACATTTGCCTTGCCATGTCTGTTGAGAACAAGGATCCACATTTTTCCTGCAACTAAGGTTAGTTTTCCCTAAAAGGCAGCAAAAACTGTTTTGTAGTACCTGTTTCCTGTTTGGCAACTTCTTCCTTTGCTTCTTAGTCATCTAAAAGCTTAAAAAATCGCTCCTCACAAACTTGGATTTGCAGCCTCTTTGACGGAAGACATTTTTTCTAAACATACCTAAACCTGATAACCACAGAAAAATCAGAAATGTTATATGTAGAAAATAAACTTCCTGCTTTTAATTATCCCATGACTTGTTTTGGGATTTGGGGAAAAGAACTCAACATTTGACAAAAGTTCTGGGAAAACTGAAAGTCATACTCCAACATCTCACACCATATGTTGACAAGGTCATAGATAAGATCAAGACAAGTATATGATCTAGATATAAGGAGTGATATCATGAGCAAATTAGGGTAGCAGGGAAAAATTTACATCATATCTATGGATAATGGAAGAAAGAAGAATTTGCAGCCATATAAGAGATAGAGAAGATTGTAGCCTATAAAAAGGATAATTTTGTTCTAATTAACTTAAAAATCTTTGCACAAACAACTGATGCAAAGTGAGTTAAGCAGAACAAGCAAAAAAAAAAAAAAAAACAAGTAACAGCAATATTATATGTGAATCAAATGTGACTGAGTTAGCTGTTCTAAGCAATATAATCATCCAAGATAATTATGAAGGACTTACAATGAAAAATGCTATTCACCTCTAAAGAACAAATTCTTAATTTAGATTAAAGTATATTTTTTCACTTTATTTTTGTTTCATTTTTTGCAACATAACTAACATAAAATATATTTTGCATGATTTCACATATATAATTTATCTCACATTTCTTGTTTTCACGGGCACAAATTATAATTTGGAGCTCAAAATTTTAAAAAAATGAATTTTAAAAATAAATTATACACACATATGTACGAAGAAAAATATTTGCACATATATGAGTTTGTGCATGCATACACGTGTACTCTTCCAGTGACTCTTTAGTGTAATCTAAAACTAGATTATAAAAAGTGTTATATCACTTTTAATTCTAAAATAGCTAAAGAGTAGGCATAGATTATAGTAATCATTCTCAAATTTTTTCTTCTCAGGACCATTTACATGATTAAAAATTGAGAATCCCAAAGATACATAGGTTACAATAATATTATATAATTATATCATAACTATGTATATACAAAATTATAATTATGTAGATAATAAAAATCAGTGTTTATTATTTTAGTAATTGATACTGATATTATATATATATATATATATAAACTCATTAAAATCCATTATAAGTAATAAGCCTATGATTACAATATATGATAATTTAATGAAAAATAACTATATTTTTAAATGAAAAAGCATTTTATACAGTTCTTAGTTTTTTTTTTAATATGTGTTTAAGAGAAAATAGTTAAATTCCTATATCTGCTACATTCAATTTGTTGCAGTATTTATTTTGGTTGAATTTATGAAAAATCTAAACTCATATAGGTAGAAAAATGAAAAATATTTTATAAGCAAATAAAATCTATATTTGACCTTGTAGACCCTCAGAAATAGTTCAGGCATCCTGGGGTCCCCCAAGAGTCCTCAGAATACAATTAAAGAACAGCTTGATTATGGCAAGAGATAAACTAACTAGGAATTTATCACATGATCTAAATAAGTAGAAGTTAGTAAATAGTGCTGAATCACTGAGATTTGACCATGTTCTCTGGGTGTTTCCCTATCTCTCTATCTCTGTCTCTCTCTGTCTCTGTCTTTCTGTTTCTGTCTCTGTGGTGTCTTCGTCTCTGTCTCTGTTTCTGTCCCTCTCTGTTTCTCTGTCTCTGTCTCTCTGTCTCTCTCTGTTTCTCTTTCTCTTGGTCTCTCTCTCTGTTTCTCTCATATGCATACACACACCTACACAAGTTTTATGTGGGAACCTTGAATAATCTGATGTAAAAGTAAATTTACCTACACTCAATCTAATTTAATCAATTTACAGGAAAACTCCTTTTGTGTTTCTTTCATTTCTATTAAAAATTATACTCCAGTTTTTTAGATATTATTTTGATGATGTATTGAGCTGGAAATTTTCCTGAAGATATATATGTTAGCTTGGTTTCAGTAAATAGTGCTTTCCATATGTCTCAGAGTAGCCAGCCTATGTATTTAGTGGACTTCTAGCTCTTAAATATTCTATTGCTTTAGAAAAAAAAAAAAAAAAAAACTCCCTAGCTAAGAAATCATAACTGAGAATTTCAGTGGATAGGAGGATTCAGATATAGAATTTTGAGAGGGAAATTTCTTTAACAGATTTGTTTAAGAAGCAGAAGCAATATCTTTATCATCTTAGCAATGTTACATAAATTCTTTCTATTAAAGTTATTTCTCCTCATATGAATTATCCAATTAGAAAGTTTGAAATTGAAATTCATACACGCTCTTTGTCTCACATTCCAAATGGGGTCTAGAGAAATTCAAAAAGTTTCAATGCCAGAAAATTAGAAAACAGGTGATTTTTAGGGCGTCTTCTAGTCCTTAAATCATTTTCTGATATGCAGAAGAGTTGCATTCTGCCTCACTGGAACAATGGCCAAATCAATGATACTAAGTATTTTTAAGCATCAAATTTTCTTGGACTCTAAAAAAAATGATAATATATTATTTTACATAGGACTTATGCTTGTTTTTTCCCAGTCCCTCTTTTAAATTTTATTATACAACATTTTATACAACATATACACATATATACAACAATTATACAACAATATAATTTATTAATAGTAATATTATAATATTATATTTTTATATTAAACAAAACCACACATATTCATTATATCATAGTCAATGGTAGTGAAATTTTGTATTGCATTGTTCATGGAGAATGACTTCATAAATCAACTTTACCCAGGATGATACAATGCTTTTAGTAAATTTCCAAAGTCTCATAAAAGCCATAAATCTAAGTATTTTTATTTAATCAGATAAAACAGGCTACATCAGAGATCCTGTTTGTGCCCTTCTGACTTCTATAGACAGCAATACTGGTAATCAAACAGAGGCTTAAGTGATGAAGATTAATGCTGAATTCTATCAATACAGAAGTGTTCCAATGACAATCATTATCAATCTATAGCATTTTTAACTGCTTGTTGAATAACAGTAATAAGAAGTTCTGAATTTATAGTGGGAAAGAAAATAAACCAGACATTCTTTCATTAGCACCCACTATGGATTAGGTGTGAGTTCTCAATAGAGTTGAGACTTGGGGCCCTTTTCATATTATATGGGAATTAAATGCTTCTTTATGTCCTTTGTCACATTGAATTTTGACTAGTTACCCAACTAAACAATTTTTTTCTTTATCTATATAATTTCCCTAGGCTAGATTCAAATCTTCCACCCAAAATAATCAAGATTAAACTTTTCCAGTCTCTCTGCCATTGATTTAGTATTACTAATACTTTCTCCCTTCTTATAATGGAGAGACATTGAATAGTGTTGCCAATAAAACACTAGAAACTGCTTCTCCTTGAAAAACCAGGCAATCTGGCCATCATCAACCTTATTGAACACAGAATGCTACCTATAAGTGTTCAATACACAAATTATGATTGTAATCATCTATAAAAAGTTATAGAAATTCCAGGAAAGTTATTGATTTAGAGGTAGGCAATTGACTTCACGTAAAATTCTTAAAACACAAACACTCAAAATCTGCAAAGATTTTCTTTAGAGAAAAACAAAGAAAATGCTCTCTTGTAGTTGAGTGCTCTACATATCATAAAAGACATGTGGCATCCCATCAATATCTAATTGTATTAGATATTCTTCAGGGGCTCCTGGAAAACAGATGGAAAGGGCTCTTACTATTGATCAACATTCAGAAATTCAAGTGTTCATTGTTTACTGAACTGGTCAATTACCATTGAATTTTTCACTCCAACTTAAAATGAAAAATTAACACAAATCAAGACATTTTATACAATGTGTGATTTGGTAAAGAGAAAGGACTAGAATTTTAGAGTTCCACACTATATGCAAATAAATGTAGGGGTGTGGATTTAAATGAATAAACATTAGTTTAACATTTTTTTTTTTACTTCATCTCTTTGTCCCCTTCTATCAAATGACACAGAAGGTGAACTGTATTTTTGAATCTCTTATTCCAACCTCATAATTGCCTCTTTCAAAGTGAGAATAGTGAAAGCTACCATTAAATGTTAATATTACAAGAGTTTGTGCCTTTTGATCTCAAGGAAATTCAGATGTTAAAATAACTATGGACAAGAAGACACACAGAATGCTTTTTTTATTAAAAAAAGTGATTATAATTTTAATATAATGAATGATGAATTTTTACCTCAAAAATATCTGGGTTCCCATAATAAAAAATGCAATTGATGAACCAAGGACTTTATATTTCCTCTCTTAGAGAATCAACCTTTCTTAACGTGTGCCACAGATTATTTAGGGAAAAGGAGTTACATAGAAATTTTCACATAAAAGCGCATCAACAAGGAAAGAAAATATTTTATTGCAAAAAAGAATTTTAGCTAGCACCTAGGCAGGGGTGTACTGAAGTCTCTTTGCTGGAGTTAGGCTGTTAGAATTTCAGTATGAACATTTACATCTCAGAAATTGACAAAAATTACAAATCAGAGTTTGATTTATTTTTTTTATTTTTTGTTTAGTCTTTAAAAAGTGATGGAAAAGTTCAGATTCTCAATTTAGATTAAATTTAAAAGTCTTTCATGGCTTTGGTTTTTGTTTGTTCATTTGTCTCCTCTTAGAATACTAGGTGTTAAGCATTTACAGGACACTTCTGGTTATCCATGCTATTTTAAAAATGAATGGGAGCATGGTAAAACATAAAGCCTGGGTAATCCACAAATTATCATAGTAACCTTTGCTTTAAAGAGTTCTATAGCAACTGCTTTGCATTTCCTGTATTGAAGATAACTAACATTCCTAGCTAAGGAATCTTTGAAAGTGGTGGGTGACAGAGATTTCAGATTGACATTAAAAATGTGGCACATATTATCTAGCTGGCCTTTTCTTCAGATATCAGTAGGCAAGATCCTTTAAAATATAAAGCAATGAATTGATCAGCATATGTCACCCATATCTCTAAATGAAGTCACTCAGTTTTAGGTAGCTTTTTTTTTTCCATCATTACTTTTTAGAGCTTTATATTCTGCTAAATGACCTCTAGTTTCCTTCCTGACTTGTGTTTTTCTTTGTTCCTTTTTTGTCATGATACCATTTGTTTTTAGCTCATTTCTTTTTTTATTGCCTGACTTCAATTCAATTTAAACTGAATCCAGGTCAATTCAAATTCAATTCAATTCAGCAATGCATATAGTGCCTACTATGCTCCAGGCATCATTTTTAGGTATCTAGGATACAGAAACAAAAATGTAAGATGATCAAGAAGATTTAAGTACTGGGAGGGAAGAAAAAGAAAGCCAACTGAATACAAAATATATGGTTAGTTTGTCAAGGAGCACTTAGAAAGCCCATGCTATTTGTTAGGCACTGTGCTAAATTCCCAGGGTAAAAATAAAATTAAAAGTTGGTCCCTGATTCAAAGAGTTCAGTGTATAACGGAACAAAACCTATAAAAGCAACTGTGTGAAAATCAAATATTGACCAGATATATTGGAGATAATCAATAAAAAAATTAATATTAAAGGAAGTAGGAAAATGGTTATTGTAGAAGATGGGATTGTAAATGGATTAAAAAGCAACCAGGTAGCCATGAGGCAGATATTCAAAGAGAGAGAATTCTTCTGTAAGGAACAGCAAGGAGGCTATACATATTACAGAGTATATGAAGTTTGGTAAGATATAGTCAGTGTCACTGTAATGTCACTATTATATTATGTTAAATTACATGTATAAATATATAATTTATATGTATATATATAAATATATATTATATCATATCATACCATATCACATCATATCATAATATATTATATGATATCATATTATATTAAATTATATATTATATCATATAATGTCACTATATATATATGTGATGGGAGTGAGTCTACAGTATAGTAGACAAAGATAAGTTATGAAGAGTTTTTAATACCAGAGAATTTGTATTCAGTCCTAGAACAAATGGAATTTATTGTGTGGGGGGTGAGGAGAACATAGACCAGACAAACTCAAACTCAAAAATCTTAAAAACAAATGTAAAAGAAAATGTTTTGAATGTAACTGGGGAAAATATTAAATAAATTTTTAAAAATTAAAATCAAGAGTTAAGAAAAATAAGAGATAAGTAATTGAAGTATTGATTTTGGATGGCCTTCTTAAATATTTTAGCCAAAAAAATTAGAGGAAGTATGGAAAAATAATTGGCAGGTTTAAATAGATCAAATGAGGTTTACTGTTTTGTTTTGAGGATGGGAAAGACATAAATTTGTAGACATTACCGAAGCAGCCATTTTAAAAAAGGAGAAAGTAAAGGCAAATAAGAGAGGATGAATCTTCTTTTTCTTTATTAATTTTTTTTCTAGTTATATCTGTACAATAACTTTTTAAATGTATATTTCTTTATGAATCATGTTCAGAGAGAAAAGTCAGAAGAAAAGGGGAAAACCACAGGAGGGAAGAAAAAGAAAAAAGAAGTGAACATAGCATATATTGATTTATATTCAGTCTCCATAGTTCTCTTTCTGAATACAGATGGCATTTTTTATCCAAAGTATCTTGGGATTGCCTTGGATCACTGAGCCACTGAGAAGAACCAAGACTTTTATAGATGATCATCACATAATCTTGCTGTTAACTGTGTACTCATTTTCCAGTTCTCTGCCACCACAAAAAGAGCCACAACAAACATTTTTACACACATGGGTCCTTTTTCCTCCTTTATGGTTTCCACAGGACATAGACTCAGTAGTGACACTGTTGGGTCAAAGAGTATACACAGTTTTATAGTCCTTTGGACATAGTTCCAAGTTACTTTCCAGAATGATTGGATCATTTCACAACTCCACAAACAGTACATTAGTGTCCCAGTTTTCTCATATCCCCTCCAACATTTATCATTACCTTTTCCTGTTTATTTTAGCCAATTTGAAAGGTATGAGGGTAGTACCTCAGAGTTGTTTTAATTTGCATTTCTTAATAAATTGTGATTTAGAGCATTTTTTCATGTTATTATAGATGGCTTTAATTTCTTCATCTGAAAATTGTCTATTCATAACCTTTGATGGGAAAAGATAAGGGGTGATATTGAAGGGATTGAAGCGAAAAAGGAATAGATAAGTTTGGAAAAGTCACTGATCAGTATAATAGTGGCTGAGGGAGATATAAAAGGATTTCCTCCTGAGGGTTTAATTGAGATTATGTAAAATAAATGTGTTGTAGATATAGGTAACATAGTTTATACTTTCTTCGGATTAGATTTATAGCAGCTCTGGCTGTCATGACAAATAATTGGAAATTAAAGGGATATTCATCAATTGGTGAATAAATGAACAAGTCATGATATATGACTGTGATAGATTATTATTGTGCTTTAAGAAATGATGGGCAGGATAGTTTCAGAAAAGCCTGGGAAGATTTATATGAACTGATGCAAAATGAAGTCAGCAGGACTTCAGGATATTATTGTACATAGTGGCCATGATCTTGTAAGGATTTTCAAATGTGAAAAACTTAGCTACTTTGATCAAGACATGATCCAAGACAATTCCAAAGGTCTCATAATGAAAAATCCTATTTGGCTCTAGAGAAAGAAGTAATTAAGCATATTAAGCTACTTTAAAATTTTTTCTTTATCTTTTTGTGTGTTTGCAATATAGTTAATATAGAAATATGTTTTGTGAGATTTCATATATATAATCAATATCAATTCACTTGCCTTTTAAGATGGAAGGGAGAGAATTTAGAACTCAAAAATTTTTTAAGGATCTTTAATCTTGTTTAATATATAATTTGGGAATATTTAACAAAAGAAAAATATACAGTGGGAAAAATTCTTTGGATCTTTTCAGAAGCATATGAATAAGAGCAAAGGCAAGAGATGATAGGAATAATTTAAGGCAAAAGTTTGGACAATAGGATAAAGTACATGGAAATTGGGAAGAGAAGAAAATATCAAATTGAATTGGTTTATTAAGGGAAAACCAAGAAAAGTAAAAGAAAAGACGTTAACCTATGCTGCAGTGATGGTCTCAAAAAGAATTGTGAAACTGAAGGACTGGAAATCCAGACAAAGACAAGGAACAGAGTTTGGTGTTGTAATAGATAAGGAGAAGTGGAATGCAACATTTTATGATCAAAACCAGGAATTTCATAGTTCAAGGAACTTGTGTATTTGTAAAGTGAAGGCTTCTAAATGATGAGGGTGATGAGGGTTTGTGACTTTTAGGCTTTGAGGACAGAAAATGCAATGGCAAGAAAATGGAAGATGGAATGCCATCTGGATAGCAAATCATTGTTTCTGTTGGCCATTTGAAGATATTGCCCAGACTTCCTCCATTAAAATATGTAATAATTGAATGTTCAATGTCTTCATATTTCTCTTCAATCTTACTCTCTAAATAGGTTTCTTTTCTTAACTTCCTTAATTTTGTTTATTGCATCGTTATTTTCTTAACAGAGCTAAATCTTTAACTTTTCCTTTTTCCTCACTGGCCATAACAATTAGTTAGGTTCTAGTGATTTTACCTTCCTAATATATATATGAAATCTCCCTTCATCTTTTATTTTTCTTTGCTGTTGCCAATCTAGTTGATGTCCTCATCACTCTCTTTACTTGAAATTTTATAAATCTTCTAACTTTTCTCTTGGTATCTAATCACTCCTCACTAAATTGTCTGCATATACTTGATAAAGCAATCTTCTGAACCCAAACATCTGACTATGTTATTCTTATGGTCAAAAAATCATCACTGGCTCCCCATTATCTATGTATTAAAATACAGATTCTTTTCCTGTCAATTCTATGAGCTTTCTAATACTGTGATGTTTTTTTCATGTTTTCTCAAAAATCCTCAAAGAAAACATTCTAGAATCTTGCAATCTTTCTCTAGGAATGTTAATATTTAATTTTTTTTTGTTTTTTTTTTAATTCAGTGGGTACTGATATCTTTGGAATATATACATTATTCATTTTAATTTCTCATTCTCACTGTACCATCAGCCATCCTTCTTTTCTGATAATACATCCTGTGGACTACATGTGCTCTGTTTCTTCTTTATGCCAAATCTCTAATTGTAATATTTTGGAAGTTTGGCTATATCCACAATGTATCTCTTAACATTTGAGTCACATGCCAAATTCAAAGGGGATCATTGTTAAACTGGAACATATTTCAAGGAAGATGATCAGGATTTTAAGGGTATGCAAAACCTTTGCATACAACAATTATTTAAAGGATTTGGGGGTGCTATTTAGCCCAGAGGGGGAAAAGATAAATCCATGATAGATGCCTTCAAATATGAGAAGGATTGTCATGTTGTTGAGGAGGGAAGAAGAATTTCACTATTGAGCATAATTCCAGAGGATTCAACTGTTACCAAAACAATGGAAGTTATATGAAAACAGATTTAAGAATCTAGGAAAGCAGATTTTGGCCCAACATTATGATGGGGTTCCTATACATTAGTATAGCTTGAAATTATAATTAATTCCCTCTTGACATAATGAATGATCAGTCATTGAAAATATTCAAACAGGGATAGATGACTATTTTGTGAGTAATATAAAGGTGATTCAATATCAGTTTTAAAGTTGAGTTACATGATCTCTAAAATTACCTCCAAATCTAGAATTAGAAAGACAGGAGAGACAGAGAGAGACAAAGTGACAACGGCAGGGAGACAGAGAGAGAAGAGACAGACACACACACACACACACACACACACAGAGAGAGAGAGAGAGAGAGAGAGAGAGAGAGAGAGAGAGATTGAGTTCTTTCAGGATATCTCAGCTAAAACTCAACTGCACAAATTCCTATTTTCCCCTTTTCCTATTTCTAAAGCCTATGTCAACACAAAATGGAATCTTAATAGCTTTGAAGGTTTTCAATAGAGTTGTAATTTGGTTTATAAACCAAGTCACTGTGTCCTAGATTTACAGTAACATGTAATCTTTAAATATACTGTATATCACTTTGCTGATGGTCATGCAATTAATGGTTTGGACACAAGGAACAATGAACTAAAAAGGAGTTAATTTGAAAAGAGACTCTAAAGTGTTCAGAAAATTTTAGAACAATTCAAAAGATGGTATTTCATTTCATGACTTTAAAAAAATTGTATTTACTTAAATCCTTCTTAAAATCTGAAACCTATACACTTTATTTTTACCTAAGTTTAGAAATTTTCCTTTGTGGAAACCACATTGCTGATTTCACTGAAGCAAGATGATTAAACTATAATACAATTACTTAGGAGTCAGACTGACTTCACAATATCTATTTCCCAGAGAAAATCTAGTAAAACAAAACAAAACAAATTCTTCAGACTGAATCACAAATATTTAGATATTTAGAAATGTATGGGTTATTGACAGAACTTTTCTATTTTTATACAGAGTGTTATATTGGACAAATATAGTCTTAATCAATTTATATTTGTTTGCCTCATCTCAAATATTACTTTGTTCTCTGCTGTGCATGTTCAGGTACATCTTGAAAATTTAGTCCAGTGTGCTTAGCAATTAAATTAAGTTTGCCCATCTTTAATTACACTGCTAGCAGCTCATCCATGGAACATATTGGAGGTAATATGTAAGGAAGAAGGAGAGCCTGTGGATACATTAGGCGTTCAAGCAAAAAGAACAAAAATAGGAATTTATCAGCCTAGCAGGTCAAGCAGGATAAGTTTCTTCTGAGGGAGATAGAAAAGGAAGGAATTCAGTTGGAATTACAGATACAATTTTGCCATTTTCTACTAGAGAACGTGTATATTAGGTTAACATATATTATTAATCTTGAAATGAAGTATATTTCCTCTTTCTAAAATATTAATTTCTTTCAAGAAAAATTTCAATTTCTCAAGGCAAAAAATATATTAGTCTTGAAAATGAATATTTTGCATTTCAAACCATTTCTGGACATTTTATCTCATGGCATTTCAGGAAAGAAAATTTATTCATAAATGTCATAGAGACAATTTTTTTTACATTTTGAAACCATTTTGTCTCATGAATACTAAGATTTTTTTCCATTACACTATACAGATCAAAAAAATGTGATATTATAAAGTAATGTTTATGAAGAAAAAGTAAAGTTTTATAAGTATATGATAAATTACATTATATAAATGTGTGATATACCTATACCTCACAAATAAAATTAATGGGATAGAATCAGGCTTAATGGTACCACCAGTATTTTAGAGACCAAACAAATAAAGGATAGAAAATTGATCTTGATATAATTCTTTAAAAGTACAAAGGATCAAGAATTAGAGGCCTTTTCCATATGAGCTGCAGTAATAATCACAATTATATATTATATAATATCTAGAACACGGTATTTTGTAGAACAACTATTTAGAACATATAACCTAGTAGAACATAGTATTTAGAAGAACAAGAACAATGTACATGTATATAATGTTTTAAGATTTGTAAAGAATTGGAAAATAGTATTATCTAAGCTAGCAACTGGGAAAGAATGGCTCCCTTCAGTTGACTGGAAGATAATCCAGACTATCCCATGCTTTACTAGATCTTTTTGGCATCACAAAGCCTTTACCAATAACCACATTTCAGATTAACACTGTTGCTAAAACAGAGTTAGATCACAGCTCTCTCAGACCCTCATTAACTTCAGTATGAGGAGCCACTAAAGGTTTTAACATGATAGGCAGTTGCTCTTTGACCAGGCTTAGTGTTCATGTTTGTTTTGAAAACTCTTTTAGCACTATGTTCACAAAAACCTAAGTTATTAAGTCATAATAGCATATATAGGCATCTAGACAACACAGTGGATAGACTCTGGGCCTGGAGTCTGAAAAGACCAGAGTTTAATTCTGGCTTCAGACACCAGTTATACAGCTCTGGGAAAGTCATACAATAAGCAAATAGAAATTTGCTTCACTTTGCTCATCTGAAAAATTGGCATAATAATAGCATCTACTTCTTAGTTTTCATGTGAGTATCAAGTCAGTTAATAATTATAACGTACTTAGCACATAGTAAGAACTACTTAATATTTAGCTCTCATCCAGCTAAATTCCATTTAATTGAATTTCAAATAATTCTCAGATCATTTTGCTCCTTTAATTTGTCTGTTGAAATGTTATTACATGTAACAGGATCTAGTTTGGCCCAAGATCTTTTTCAATATGTTTCATGCTTAAAATTTTAAAAATAATTTTAGAACAGTGAAAAGAAATATTTTATGGATGAAGAATCCCAAGCTAATAGTAGAAATAGTATTTATTGTGTAATCATAGGCATAGGTGTAGTAGTGGTAGTAATAGTAATTATTGTAGTAGTCATAAGCATAAATGTTGTAGTAATAGTAATAGTGGTAGTAGTATTCATTGTAATGGATACAGACATAAGTGTTGTAGTAATAGTAGTAGTAGTAATAGTAGTCATTGTGGTAGTCATGAGTCTAGTAAAAGAAGGAGGAGGAAGAGGAGGAAGGGGAGGAAAAAGAGGGGAAAAAAAGAGGAGAAGATAGGAGTGGGGTCTGGGGAAGAGTAGCAATGACCAAAATTCATATTTATTTAACTTACGGCTTATTGAAAATATTAACTGATTTACTTAAATTTGCATAGTTATTTCATTGTATAATCTGCACTGTTTTTCCCCTAGAACAATGTTTTCCACCCAGTGTCACCTAAATGTGTGATGTATCCTTGGAGAATCCTTAGGCATTGAAAGAAATTTCACGGTATGGTTAGCCAAAGGCTACTGCTGCCTCTGCCTTTCTTGGCCTCCCCTTCACTCCTTTTCCCAGTCTAACACCTTACTCCTCCCAGAGCCCTCTTCTTAGAGAAAGAGTGCCTTTGTTCATTTTCCTTTTTGATGGGAGCTTCTCCCTATGGTTTTGCATAAATTCCTCCTCTCAGCATACCAGGAGATGTCTTTTCCCTGCCCTGTTACTTTCTTCTTCTAAACAAGGAAATCACTAAAACATTTATCAAATAAATTTAATGTCTCTCCCACCTCCTGCAAAATATCCAAACTTCCTCTCTATTTTCCATTGGCATTTTTTAATCAAGAAGATGGTGGATGAAAAGGCTCTCAGAGAGAGAGAGGAAGAGATAGTTGAAGCACATTTACAGATAATATGGTTGAGAGGAAAGAGATGCTTTGATAACCTGAACAACATAGTAACCAATATTATCATTTGGATGGTATAAAGTAATTTACTTTCAGAACTCTGTAGCATATCTGAAAAATTAGAAATCAAAACCAAGGAAAGTATTTTCCCTGTGATATTTACTTCAAATCACTCCTCTAATATGTTACTTGACTTCCTGTAAAGGAAGTAATTAGCTGAATTTTTATTTTTTAAATGATTCTAAATTATACCTATCTAATCACATTACATTATATACTTCTGAATTAATGCTTTGAGATACAGTTTTCACTCAGTCTTTATATCTAGCTCAGTTGCATTGTAAATGTTATAAAAAACAAAACAAAACAAAACAAAACCAACCCAGGAATGGATAGCTGAATGATTTGAAGTCTAGCTAGTGCAGCAATCTCATGTTGCATAGGAATTAAATTTGTATGAATTTGAGTAGTGTCTTCTCTATTTCTGACAGCACTTGTTTTATATCAGCATATGTTATCCTAGTTAAGCAATAACATTGAAAGGACAGCTTTTAAAAATGCTGCTTTAATTATTAGTATAGGCCAAAGGTTAACAATAGCATTTGCTGTTTAAAAGGGAAAAAACCTCCCAGTGTCAGTAAAGCTGTCTATAGAGACTCTGGAAATGCTGCCATTCTGTATTATATTGAAGACAAAAATCTACTTGTAACAATTAATTGCATTTGACAAAAGTTGAGATATTCAACAATAAAATTATGAAGATCTAAAGCTAAATGATTAGTGTACAAATTGTTATTTGTAATATAAAATAGACTGTTCTGTATCAAACTACAATTTTTACTTTTTTTAATTTGAAAAAAAGTGCTAAAATGTGTTTTATAGCTTAGATTCTGTTCAATTTTTATATGATCAGACTGTAAATACCCACCATGATTTTTCATAAAATTAAATTGATTGCAGTTTTTTTCTGCATTCACAAATCGAGGCTGCAGGCTCTAATCTTCTAGATTGATGCAATGCTGCCACCATATGGTAAGGACAACAAAGATGAGCAGATCAGAAACTAGTTTTCAATAGGACTTCGCTAATTCCTATACAAAAGGGACTTTTAAAAGTCCCACAGCCAAGCAATAGGTGACCTTGAACAGAAGGGGAGAAAACACACGCAATAAGGGCAGTAAGCACACATTTCAACAATTGTGATAGAGGGAAAACTCATTCCTTTAGCTGCAGGCATTTATGAGATTTATATATTGGAGTTCTAAGACATTATTTTCTTTTAAAAATTTCCTTGAAATTTTAATTCATTCAAAGCTCAAAGCCAATCAGAAGAGCTGTAAAAAAAAAATGTTGAATGTGCTACTGGAATGACACTAAAATGAGTTTCTAGGAAAACTCAGTATTCAGAGCTAAATTGCTCATGGCTTCAGGCAGGAACTTAGTATTGAAGCTGTGAGTCAAGATAACAATAGCAATAATATTCTTAATTAGAATACAAATCTGTTATTTTTGTATTGGAGAATATGCTTTGAAAAATAATTCTTAAGAGATAAAGCAGCATTATCCAACAAGTTCATTTTAAAAAAATGGTGCTTGAGGCTTGAATATTGAGAAAGGTAGGTTTTTAAATTCCTTCATGAGGGTTGAAATGTCTAAATATTTGAATTGGAGTTTTACCTTTAATTTTAAAAAATTATCTTAATACTAGACATGTCAATGATATTTCCTTGCTCCTGGTAGTCTGTTATATTTACTAGGATCAAGACTGTTATGAAATCTTATAATTCTATACCTTGAAATATTCTTCCACTTGGAAGCCATATATATATATATATATCAATGTAGAAAAGACCAATTTTCCAAAGAGAGATGGTACAACACCCTTCTAAGTTCAATAGGCAAAAAGTCTTTTCCCCGTTTAATTTGCATCCATAAATTCAATATGAAACTATTGACTTTAAAACATTAAAAAAATTCTATTCATAATATTGTTGATTTTTGTTACCCATTAATAGATTTTAAATTTTAGGAATAAGAGACAAATGAGCTTGCTTATTTTGATGATTAGATTTAAACACTCACTTTTTTTTTAACACTCACTTTTAGCTTATAATCCCAGAATATTATTTGCTTGTTTGACAAACCCAAAATTTTCCCATCATGAGGAAATAACATTTCTGGACATTTTACACATTGAATAGGAAGAAATATCATCAATGTAGATCATTTCCCTTTGATGTTGAAAATAAATGTGAATAATTTGAGTTTTTCTAGAAATGTCTGTGCCACCTTTATATTACAGTGCAATATGTCACCAGATTATATTGTTTTTTTTAATGACATTGCTCTATGAAATTTATATACTATTTCCCCTGAGGTTACTCATTTACTATCCTTCCTCCAGAAATATATTTCATTTTTTTCATTTTGGAAATTAATATTGTTTGATATTATTTATGTTTGTATATATATGTATATATAAAATATAGTTCGCGTTAATGCATTTAAAAATTATTTTCATGAATTAGATTAACATTGTATTATCACTTATCCAATACAGCTTGATTGTAATGTTACATATTTTATTTTATTGAGTGCTGATTTCTGTGATTGTGATTCTACTTAGGATGTTTTTCCTTTCAAATTTGTACTTTCAGGTTTCCCTCTCTGTGTCTTTACTCTGACGTCCAAGTTGGGGGAAAAATAGGCCTTTCAAACATTTTTGATTCTTGATATCATTACGTGAAAAATTAAAGCAGAGAATCATAAGATAATGAAAATACCACGTTTTATTGTCTTGAGGTCAATAAGAATCTGATCATAATTGTTATTTTACAATTAGGGAAACCAAGGCACCAGCAATTAAGTAGTTACAAGCCTAGTGATTTAGAGGAAGAACTGGAAGTATAACTCCTTGCATGCTAGAAAAGGAGACCAAAGTCCTACTGTTCTTAGTTTGTGATATGATATTTTCTTTGCTCTGAATTTCTTTTCTAGAGTATTTAATTCAACTTGTAATGTTATTTTAATGTAAGGGTTTTTTAGGTTTTTAATAATGTACCCATCAGGTAAATGTACTTGTCATGATTGAATTCAATGGATTATAATGACCTTTTATCTTTATTGCAAAGCTTTAGATCATGGTAGGCAGAGCTGGTTTAAACAGCTCCAGATCGGGAATGTTTTCTAATTGAAAGTCTTCATCAATCTTTAATGACAGCATTATTATCATTGTTGAATGTATTCTACTTCTTGCTCTTCCTTCTCTGAGCCATTTTTTAAGTAGGGTCATGGATATGTGTGCACATGAAGGTTAAGAGAATAGTAACAGCTATAGGCCAGATATAATGAAGGTATATCTACCTTCTCATTTTAACCACCATCTCTGAAAATTCACCTTGAATCTTTTCTCAAGGGACTGGAGTCCGTTGAGTTACAATACAACTAAAGCAGTAAAAACATAATGCTTAATTGTTATTTAAAGATTACTAACACATATGAAGCTTAATAACTCCAAATATGAAAAAGGTTTACTTTATCCCCAATAAATAATGCATCTCCACAAAACATTCATGAACAGTATTAATAGTATATGGAAGCAACAAGGTGAATATATTTATGGACTTGCTTAAATTCTGATATATGTCCATTTTCAAAAGAAAAAAAATTAAACAATTATAATAGGTTTGTTAATTTAATTGTTAATTATTTGGTATGCAGACATATATAAATTTGTTGTCTACATATATGTGAGTAATTGTGAACTCACAGGTATATGTATCAAATATACATATGTATGTACAAATATATAAAGCAGAGGTATACATATCTCTCTACGTATATAATTGGGAATATGTACTGTTTTATTTCTCAAGGATTTTCTTATGAAGAATTAACTTCATGAAATGCCTATTTGGAAATTTGGGGCATCTTAAATGTCAGAGATCAAAGTGATATTGTTATTGAATAAAGTAATTGCAAATGTAGTATAACCATAAAACATGAGGAAAATTAATTTCTATTGCATTTTATTTTATAGATTTTCATCTTTTCCCTTTAGTTATTTGGTCTCAGCACTCCTAATTGAGGTAGCACTTGCACAAAATAAATATTTCTAGCTGTCTTTGCTGTGGTTGCATCATTGTGAATAATTCATAAGACAACAAGACAGAGTTTTTAATTGATAGTGATTAGTGAACTTTCTAAATCTGTAAAACTTCAACGGGCTTAAGCTTCCAATAAATGCCAAAGTCTATTTTTACTTTCCAGCCTCTATTTAACAGAAAGGCAAATGCATCAGCCTGCAGCTGCTGATGCTGCAAACACCAAAAAAGGTCTTTTATTCCACCTACAGGGTGGTAGGAGGGTCATTCTGCATCATCACTCAGAGACTGTAGTGTGCATTTTTGACTTGGCATTCTCAAATTAAAGGGAAAACAATGGACTCTCCAGCAAAATGGTACTTTGAGAACTGCCAGCTTTCTATCACTAGTCTTTGGAGGGGGTTGAGGTAGATTAAGGAATGGTTTGTTGCTAATGCTACAATTTTCTTGCCTAAACAACAAGCTTTTCATTTAATAATAAACACTAGAGAATAGAAGTCAAATTTCTCAGTGGTTTAGTATATTTTGGTTAGGTTGTAATGGAGACATATAGGATTGGCTATTTATACATACACTAATGTGCAAGAGGGACATTTTTAGGTAATGATGAATCTCTTCATTCCACTCTATTTAAAAGTTGGCCTGAATTTCAGTTTCAAATCCCCTTTATTGAGATTAGTCATTCATTTAAAAATACCTAAAGTTAATATGAGATCTTTCTTTTTCCACCATCCCCAACCATCAAAGAAACTATTAAAATTCTATCTACTTTGCAGAATTTGAGGAAATTATTTTAGGATTTCAAAATGAATAACTTAAGTCATCATCTTAAAATTTTATTTCAAAAATATGTATTCCTTTTATTTTTTTATAGAATATGGAAGGAGTAAATCCCGCTGGTAATGAGATTACCTGTGAGAATATTAATTTTTAAATATCCACATATCAAAAATATCAAGGAACTAGAGTCATGAGTTATCAAAATTTAGAATGTTTGTTTAAACATTTAAGAAACATTCTTTAGGAAAGTGCTAAATTGTTTTGAGTGGATTGGGAAACCAAGTAAATTGAAGCAACTTTATTGTCAATGAATCTATTTCCTCTATACTCAACTTTCTCGTCAACTCTGACTTCACCACATCAGTAAAGTAAAAAATGCTTTTTAAAGGGTAATCACTCACACTCTAACTTCTCACAGGCAAATTCAAAAGCTTTTCTTCTCAGTGCATTTTCCATGCTGCTTGCCAGAATAAACACACACACACACACACACACACACACACACACGTATATGTACATATACATATGTAAGCACTATATACGCAGTATACATAATATAGAAAAAATATTTATACATATATGTATATGTACACAGACATATAGGTATTATGTAAGACAAAAAAGGCAGTGAAGTGACTTAATGGTCACAGCATTAGATCTGAAATCAGGAAAACAAGTTCAGATACAGTCTCAGATACTTCCTAGGTGTGTAATTCTAGGTAAGTGACTTTACCATTGTGTGCCTTAGTTTCCCCATCTATATGATGGCAAATGATAATAGCATCTGTATTGTGTTATTATAAAAATGAAGTGAAATATTATTTGTAAAATATTTTGCAAATCTTAAAATGCTATATGAATGTTAACTATTATTATTTCTAATACCCTTAACAAACACTGTAATTTGAATATATTTTGCATTGATTTACTTATGTAAATATTGTTTCCTTCCTGTCAAATATAAACTTCTTGGGGACAAAACCTGTTTTCTTCTGTCTTTGTATACTTAATGATAGACACATACTCGACATTTAAAAAATGTTTACTTAAATGTAAATGAATAAGGATAAGTCACTTTGAATTTTAGGTTTTTTAGCTTTAATGAGTAAAAACTTTAGGCAGTCAAAGTTTCTGTGGACTCACAAATACCTGCTTCAGTTTTTGTGGCCTGATGAACTAGTATTTGGAAAACATTAATGTACATCACAAATTCATATTTGTTGTATTTAAATCAAATTAGTTTTGAGCTGGATTTATGCTCCCAAGAGACACCAAATTGTGGAAATTCTCCTTATTTGTCATTTCAACTCTACAAGCACTCTCTAAAGACCTGCTATATTGCAATGGCAACACTGTTAAGGTAAATTAGTCCATCTATTACATGTTTTCACTAGCAGAGCTAATTAGCATAGGTGGTGAGTGATGAAATTTTATGTACAGTCAGGGTCCAAGACTAACTTTCTTGAGGGTTCCTTGTATATAGAAGCTCCAAGAAAAAATGGGAGGAGGGGTCTGGATTCATTAGCATTCTTAGCAATAAGGATCCTGAAAATTAGAACACTTAGAGTATTTCTTCCCTATCCTCCTCATCATCACATTTCTTTTTACCTTCTCTTGCTACCCTGGTGGGGAAAGGGCCACTCCCCCCCCCCCCAACTTTTCCCCATTACTCTGCAAGAGAAGAATTTTTTCTTCCATCTTAACCTCAACTCACTTAGATAGATTAGATTCCATGATCCACCTCCTTCCTCCTATTACTAGTAATATCAAGAAGGTGCCTCTTATTATATTGTATCCAACTCACCACCTAACAAATTACTTTGTACATAGGAAATACTTAATAAAAGGTTGTTGGATGAATGAATGGATATAAAAGCCATTTTTGTAAGTCATGTCTTCTTACATTAGAAATACTCTATATAAATAATTTGAAATAAAGTGTTTGGAAGTGGAAAACAGGAAAACATAGAAGACAACAATAGAAGTGAGAGCTGCCATAGGCATATTTAAATGCACATACACACAAATGTATGTTGTCTACATATTTCAAAAAAAAAAAAAACAAATCAATACCCTCGTATATTCATAGTAATCGCAACTACCACTGATTCCTACTTCACATGATTCTTGATTCTCATCATTTGAGTCCAATCATCTTTTTAGAAAAGTTTTCTGTTTCCCACTTTTAGCCAATCATTATACATATACATATGCAAAATTATACTTATTTTCAGCTTGTCAGTCTCCTGCTTGAAAATCTAAAATTTCCTTAAATTTTATAGTATCATATTTAAACTCCTCTGCCTATCAATTGTGACTACCCATCACTGGTATCTCTCATAGCTTTTCAATTCATTTTTCAATATCTCTTAGTTTGGTCCTCTTTGTTCTAGTAGAAAGCAACTTCACACTATTGCCCTATGTGTAACCTGTCTATTTCTGCCTTTGTGTCTTTGTTCAGCCACCCTTTCCATTTTGGAAATTCTCTTTATCATTTTCACACTGTTTACCTCCTGAAAAATAAAACTAAGAACTCTCTTCCTTAAGGAAGAATACTGTGATTAAAAACATCTTTTATGTACACTATGCTTTAAAACTTGGAAAGCAATTTATATAAATAATATTATTTGGCTCTAAAAACAATTCCATGATGAAGGTACCACAGGTATTATTCCCATTTTGCAGGTGAGAAACTAAAAACTTAGGAAGCAACTTTCCTTAGTCCCATTACTAATAAGCATCAGTGGACAGATTTGAACTGAACCCTATTCTTCCTTACTCCAACTCCAGAATTCTAAGCACTATTCTTATCTTTTTCCTTCTTATTCTACTTTCTCTCTCTCTCTCTCTCTCTCTCTCTCTCTCTCTCTCTCTCTTCATAAATCCACATACTACTTTCACATCATCTCACATTTATTCTCTCCCTTTCATGGTCATTTTTTTTATCCTTTCCTCCTTGCATACTTCTAACAGGTCTATCTCTCCAACTTTATTTTATTCTTTCTTTACCCCATCCTTCATTCAGTTGACAATATAACATACCTGAAGTAGTGGTTTGTCTATGCCATTCAGGTGTTTAAAAGCATTCAATGGCTCCCATTGAATTGGCTCCCAACGGCCTTTAGGGAAAAAAAAAGAAATCTTAGTATTTAAAGTTCACTGTAGTCTACCTTATATCCTTTATCTCACATTGCCTTATTTCATACCCTCTACTTTCCAGCCAAACTGGATAATTATGCATTCTAAAACTCAGTATGCTTGTCCTCTGCCTCTGTTACTGTGCTCAGAATGTACCTACTACTACATAAATGAATTCTAAATTCCTCTCTTCTTTGAAGGAATGTCCATGGTTTTTCTTTTTTTTTTTTTTTTTCCATGATCCTTTCTCTGATCCCCCAAATGAAAAATATTCTTGTTTTAATAACATTTTTTTATTACACTACAACCAGATGTCTTCCCTCCACCTCCAATCATCCCTTACATTTTAGTATATCCAGGTAATAGATACAGATTACATAATTTGCCCTCATCCAATACAGTGTAGCTTCCTTTTCCATTTTCTTATTTTTGTATCCTCAATAGCTAATTCGGTAAGTTCTTCATAACAGTAACTAATTAATAAATAGCAGGTATACATGAGTGTCCTAGTTCTAATTGATCATTTTATACAGTTAAGGTATAGAGAGATTAACTGATTGATTCATCAAGGTTATAGAGAGGCTTGTAGAGAGGCTACTTGTATCGGAATATATATATATATATATATATATATATATATATATATATATATATATATATATATTCTTACCCAATTGAGAATGGAAAATTCCCTGACAAAAGTCACTATTTCTTTTGTTCTCTGAATTTCACTGTTATTTTTTCTTTTCCTTTTCATAGTATTTTCCACAAAACTTCTTTCAGGAACTTAATAAGTTCATCTTAATTCAACCAGTATTAAATTGGAGAAGTGGGAGAAAGAATAACCTGCTATAGAGGTAACAGAACTGACTAATCATTTCTTCTTCCTTTACCCAATTTTCACCGTGAAGAATTGTATTCACAAATACTAGCTGAATGTGTATTTGATAGCCCATTTTGCAAAGATGTTGCTACATGGTATTATCTATGTATTTAGAGGGAATTAAAATATCCCACAATAACAATGGATCCTCAAGGAAGAAATACAAGGGTGTGTTATAGGAAATAAAAGAATTACTAATTTCTCTGGAGAATCAAACCCATGTGTCTTTACCTATCCCTGGAAGGAAGAGAATCACAGAGCAGGGCTTTGGGTCACTGATCTAGGGGTGGTCTAAAAATAATCCCAATCAAAAGATAAAGAAAGAGTTAGAGGTTCCAAAGGAAGAAATCTGATAAAATTAAAGTGTAATAGACACTTCAAACTGTGTGATCTGACCTAATAAGTTATTAATAGGGAACCATTACTCCTCATACATTTTTTATTAGGAAGGCATTGCCTTTTTGTCAAGATTAGTGGATTATAAAATATTTGTGCTACACAATATAAATGACCCTACCTATTAATAAGTCTCTAGAAAGATATGCTTAAATTGAATTACATTAAGAAGAGAAGTGCCAACAGAAAATTAGGCATAATTAATGGGAACACATAAATAAACCAGAGATGGAGGGAAAAGGACATTCTCCTCATTGATCATTTGGAGGATTAATTGCTGATATGCCTCTAATGACATACCAACTATTACTGTTTTCATAAGGGCGATTTCATAAAAGATGAAATTCATGTAGCTATGAATATGTATTGTAATTTATAGCGGAAAGATAATTGTGTTGATCACCTACCTCTAATTAGTGGGCATAATTCTGAAGAGCTAAAAGCTACAGCTTAAAACACAATATCAAACTAGGGCTCATTAAATTCTGTTTTGATGAGGTTGAGCAATGACTTCACAATGATTCATATCTGAGCTGCTCCCTGTGAGCTTTTTGTGGGGCTGCCTAGGACAATCTTTGCTGAAGGTATCAGCATGGGCAGTGTTGCTTTTTATTATTTTCCATGGGTAAGAGCCAGTGATCCTCTTAGTGCAGCAAGACCTTAGAAATACAGGAAATTATTTTTCACATCTCATTCACATAATGGATAATGTGAATTGAGTTACACAGTGAATGAGCATCCTGGATCGTCTCCATTTCTCCTGATATCACAGCCAGGCTTCCAATGTGCCACTGAAGGAGGAAGTAAACACTTTAGATCCCATGTTTTCTAGTGCTCTGGAGCTTAAAGGATTAACCATTTATCAGCAATTTAGATATTAATCTTTTCTGCTACTCTTGGGTGATTTCCTTTTGCTACAAATAGACAGCATGATACTGTATATTGTCTTTTTTTGCCCACAGTAAGCAATTCTCATTGAAAAAGAAACGTTCAACAACCAATTTAAAATAATTGTCAGAGTAAAACAAATAAGGCTAATCAGGATTTGTGCTTTCTAGCCCAAATTATCCATACAGAGGTAGAAAAAGATATATAATGTAATGTTAGAGAGCCAGAGAAAAATAAACTTAAGACAAGTTGAGCACAAGAAATTGAGCTCAAATTTTATTTGCCCTTACTGTGACTAGGTACTGTAGTAGCCTGCATATCTTGTAGCAAGTTATTATATGCCATATATGCAGTGACAGGAAGAGACATCGGTGTCTGCTTCTCATACAACAATGTCCTTAGTTAGCTATTTGTCTTGGGGACATAAGCAGTGATTAACCTTCATCTTTCTTTTTTTTTAAATGTTTTAATTTTTATTTATTTTAACACACATTGCTTTATGAATCATGTTGGAAAAAGCCTTCATCTTTCTCTAACAAGTTTTTTGAAGTATGATGTATTTTCTATAATGATTTTAAAAGAGTTGCCAAATAAAAATTCTTATGAATGAAATTAAATCCTATAAATAAGTAATTGCTAGAAACATGAGGCTTCTGATTGAATGAAGCTCATTTTGATCACTTATAAACTGTCTTCTTTCCTACATGCATCTGAATCATGGGATTTCAGGCCTGGAAGAAGATTTGTACTACTTTAAACGTCTACAAATCACATAGAAAGTGGTTAAATGTCATATGTGTAGTGACAAAGAGAGAAATCAGGGCTTGCATCAATTAACAAGTGAAAGTCTGTGCTAAACTCTGGCAATACAATTTAAAAATGGAACTTTCTCTGCCCTCAAATAGCTTTCATTCAAATAAGGAGGAAAGAAAAAAAAATATATATATATACATACACATCTGAAGATTGGATCTGGCATACATACATACACATCTGAAGATTGGATCTGGCTAAATAATTCAATCAAATCAAACCACTATCTTTACATAATAGTCAAAATGATGGTTTAGATGTTTTAACCAGTTGAATGGGAATTTAGATTGTATGTGGAAAAATTTTTGATCATTTATAGTGATATTGCTCAGGAAATGTGTTCAGATCATGTAAAGAAAATTTGGTTAAAGCCTATGAATAATTATCAAGCCAATTTGGACCCAAAGGAATTTAGTGTCTGGAAAGATAGAGGAGAGAACCTTGAGGCTAAATCAAGAGAAAGAACTTTGGGATCTGGTAGAGGTGAACAGAGGGAAGTACTAGATTCCTCATCTTTGTATTATGTTTCTCTCTCCAGAGAAAGACCTTCTGAGTTTTGTTGAGTCTCAAGAAACTGAGGTAGTACCCTAACATCAGTCCTAGAACACTAATAAATAGTGGTTGCAACGAGATTAATATGAAGGACAGAATGGATGACAGTGAAGGAAGACACATTGAAGACTCTGCAGTAACCCAACAACAAAGCACACAGCACCTAGGGGAACATCTTGAAGCCTATATCATAATAATTTCTAAGAGTTATGATTTAAATCTTTGCCAAATATCTTGTAAGTTTGAGACTACTTTCTTCTGGATTTTATATGTGCTAGGGCAAAAATACATTTAAGTGGCTATTTAATACCAACTATTTTTACATCAGTAAATATCCCCTTTTAAAAGATAATTAAATCTGTATAACTCACATGTCCCTATAGTGTTACATCCCATCATGGTTATAAGTTGATATAATACAAAGTAGACGTTATTATGATCTTCATTTAAGAATTGAGGAAACAAGAATAGAGTTTAAGAGGCTTGCCCAGAGTCATATAGGTACTAAATATGTAAGGTTAGATTTGGCACTCTGTCCATCAGATCACTTAATTGCCAAAGTAACAAAGAGGAATTAAGAGAAAGACTCAGAAACAAGGAAAAGAAGAAGAAAGAGGAAAGAAGGAAGAAGAAAGAAAAAGAAAAAAGAAAGAAGAAGAAGAAGAAGAAAGAAGAAGAAGAGGAGGAAGAGGAGGAGGAGGAGGAGGAGGAGGAGGAGAAAGGAAGAAGAAATGGAGGAGGAGGAGGAGGAGGAGGAGGAAGAAAAAAAGGAGGAAGAGGAAAAGGTACCTATGGTGCACTCAAACATTTCAAGGTTAAACAATTATATTTCAGGTCCCTTGAACCTATAAAATAAGCCATTCACCCATAGAAAGTGCCTGAAATAATATCTTTTGCCCAACTTTTAAGGGCAACCTATAATACAGTATATTTCCCATAGCTGTCTGGTTTGATGGTTATAAGGACATAGAATTTCATACCAAAAAATTTATAGAGAGATTATCATATCCATTCCCCTACCTTAGCAGAAAAAAAAAAATGATGTCCAGAAATGTCAGATGACTTTCCTAAAATCACACAGATAATTATCAACAAAATCCCAGGTCTAATGCTCCAAAGTCAGGTTTTTCTGCACATCTCTTCAATCACTGTAATCAACTATTGAGATGGCCTTACCTATTTCTTCCTGTTTTTCCCTCCAAGGGATACCCCTTTACACTACTGAATGCAAAAAATAAGATACCCATATCCATGAGAGAGCAAACGGAGTTTTGTGCCAAACTTTGTGCCAAAGTTTCAAAATATTAACTTCTGGGAAAATACTTCCTCTTCCTAGGAGTGACCCTTCCCCCCACTTTATCTGTTCCCCTTTGGTCCAAAATGCCATTTGGGAGGTGCAGGGACAAGGAAAAGGAACAACCACTTATTAAGTACCTGTTATGTGCCAGGCACTGTGCTAAACATTTTATAAATATTATCTCATTTTATGTATTATTCATTATTATTATTATTATTATGGTATTAATTAACAATTAGTATTCATTTTAGCACAATTTTCATTAGGAGCTATCTTTTTATTAATACCTAAAGGGACAAGTTCAAAATGTCACAGAAAATGGGCTGCCCATTTCCTGGAACAATTTTGTGTCTGTTGGCATTATCCTCTATATCATCCCTTTACCCCCTACCACAATTTGATCTAGGTACTAGAATTTTTAGTTATAGTACTATATGCAAGAACATACAGATATATATTTCACTTCTTCTCAGAAGAGTCTGAGATAGAAAGGACTAGAAACCTTTGAAACTATCTTTTATTTCATTTTTTCACCTACTCCAGGGCTTGTATGTATATTTCTAATAAAATCTCTGATAACCCCATTTTGTTTTTCACTTCAAGAGTACTCACTTTTGGTGGTACCCACCTAATAAAAATATCCAAAAGAGCCTAAGATTACTTTTATTTTTTCCAACAAAATATACCAGTGGAACTAGATTTTATCTTTCTCTATAGAATCTATTTGGTGGGTCAGTGATGCGAGGTGGAAGGGAGAATAAGGATTATGGGTGATGGAACCACAGGCACAAATCTTTTGATTCTCGTCAGTTTAAATGGAAGGCAGAAATTTGGAATTACTTAAATAAATTGGAGAAAATCTTCATTTTTTTGAACTAGTGATTCAGTTGCTAGGCCTATGACCAAGGTAGTCTTCAATAGAAATAAATGTTCCCTATTCACCAAATATTGATAGCAGCAATTTTTCTGATAGCAAAGATCTGGAAACAATACAGATGCCCAGCAATTTAGGAATGGCTAAGCAAAGTATAGCAGATGAATTTATGTAGCATTATTGTATCACAATTTAGGTAGTACAGTGGATAAAATACAGGATCTAGAATCAAGAAGACAATTTTAATTCTGATCTCAGATACTTATTAGCTGTATGATTTAGGGCAAGTCATTTAACTTATTGTTTTGATTTCCTCAACTTTAAAATGTGAATAATAAGATAACAATATTGTTGTGAGGATCAAATGAGATATTTATAAAGCATTTATCACAATGCCTGTCATTATAGTAGATTCACCAAATGTGAAAAAAAAATTGTTCCCTTATTTCCCATATGAAATAATGAAAATGATGGATTTGGAAAAGCATTTATTTGCATGAAGATTTATGTAAAATGGTGCAAAATGAGGTAAAGAGAGTCATGAGAACAATAAACATAATGACTACCACAAAGTAAATGAAAAGAAAAAAGGGTGTAAAATTACCAGAAAAATTGCTAATATTGTCAATATACAAATGCATATATGTGTGTGTTTCCTTGTATATTCATATATCTATATCTTTATTTTTAATTCTCTTCTTCTACTTTTTTACTTTTTCTTTTAGAGTATTTTTTAATCTTTTAAATCATTCTCAGAGAGACCATTATAATGGAATTATTGAAGGTTTTAGGGAGAAATTTAGGCAATGCAAAAGAGAAGATATCAAAATTCTATTTTTAAAAAGATAGAATAAAATGGACAATTCATAGGAATGACAGAGGAATGAACCCAAAACCAAGAGTGGAAAAAGGTGATGGGGATACTCTCTAGTACAAGGTACCATCCATATGGTTTCTTATCCCTTATATATCCTTCTTTCTTCACCCCAGTGCTTTATCTCTAAAAGAGAAAGTCCACACCAGTTACTAAGAGCTTCAGGAGTTCCAACTACCAGGGGTGGGGTGGGAGACTGGGAGATATATTTCTGACATCATTTGAACTTTGAAAGATATTCTGAGAGAAAACCTGCAAGCATGTTGATTTGTCTCCATAGTGGTATTTGCACCACATCAAAAATGTGGTTTCAATAAAGCGTTTAATAAAATGGAGATTATATACAAGACATAGTGTTAGCACCCTGGACTTAGATCCTGTTGATGCAGGTTGGATTATCACTAGTTGATTCCTGAAATGTCTCTCAATTCTAGGTGTATGATTTGAAAGCACAAATTAATGAAATATATACTACATTCAATGTACTGTGTTGGATGCTGTAAGTTATATAGAGTTAAATAAGGCCCAGATATTTTGTATATCATGATTAACTTTATCCCTATTTCTATAAAATTTGGGATAGGAACTTAAAATTTAAGTAATAATAAAAAATAATAAATGTGTCTATTTCTTTATCCTCAATATTCACATACTGTTCTAGCAACAAAACAGAATTCTAAGCCATTATACATCAGAATTCATGTTTTGATGAAAATATCCTCACAGTGTTTTACCATCATCAATATAACATACTTTACTACATTTTTCATAATCTTATAAATTTTGATTTTATGCTTTCCTTTACTTTTTCTTTGAACTAATTTCACATAATTTTTGCAAAGACTTACCAATTTGATCCTCAGAAATTTAAGCTGTCAATTAGTGAACTCCCAAGATTATCACAATTAAATAAGATACTTTTACACAACTAGCCATAGAATCTGAACATTTTCTAAAGAGTGACCCTTTAAATCCCTGTGTTCTCTGTAGAGATACATTTCCTTAGCAAAGTGTACCTAAAAGAAGTAGGGTGGTGTGAATAGATCTTGAAGTCAGGATTAGCTAGATTCAAATCTCAGTAACTTCCATTTATGACTGTGAGAAATTCACCTTCTTCAAACCTCAGTTTCTTCCTCTGTAAAAGGTGAAGATAATATTTGTTGTAAGTGCTTCATAAGATTGTTATGAAGACCAAAGAAGACAATGCATTGAAAAAGCTTGTAAATGTAAAATTAAAGGAATATATTATAAATATACACGCACATATATTTCTAAATGTGGAATTTTGTCAATGTAGAATTACAGGAAGGTATTATCAATCTGGAGCAGCTAGGTGGTGCAGATGACAGAGTATTGGGCCTAGAGTCAGAAAGAGTCCTCTTTGTGAGTTCATATAAGCCTCAGACACTTTTGGACAAGTCATTTAACCCTATTTGATTCAGTTTCTTCATCTGGAAAATAAGTTGGAGAGGAAATGGCAAACCATTCCATTATCTTTGCCAAGAAAACCCCAAAGGATGTCATGAAGAGTCAGACATGACTGAAAAATGACTGAACAATATCACAGAGATCACAAGTTACTTATAATCTCTCTTCCACAATCTGTTCTCAAAGACTGCAAGTTATAACCACTGAACAGTATTAGTGGAAGGATTTTCCATGCTGTGAGTAATTTCCTGATGGCTTAAAAATGCCTTTAAAATTTTGGGATACTCTTTATCCTTTGTGATCACATGTGGTTACACAAAAATTTAAGGTGTTTCTTTGCTTTTGCTCTTAAATCCATCCTACATAGCATTCACAATATGGTTTTTGAAATAATCATTTAAACACATATTTCATTAGTTATCAGGAAAGATTAAATTGATATACATTATGTGTCCTCCTATCAAAAGAACTAGAAAAATTAGGACTGATTTTTCATTGAATATCTGCATTTAATCTGCTAATCATATTTTCCAAGCAGTACTTGGCTTGCAGAGTAACATCTCTTTTGGGGAGGAGAAAGGAAGGGAAGAGATGAGGTCTGCCTTTTATCTACACTTAAAGGTTTTGTTTTTTTTCTTTTTTAATATACCTACTCAACTCAGTGTTTGCATTTTCTACTTTAAACACATCCTTCCAGTTAAAAAAATAGAAGATGTTTTAGAAATGAAATAGTTCTTCTGTGTTGATAAATACAGCTGGCCTGCCTTAGTGCCATGGTGGATTATATGCCAATTTCTCCATATGTTTTGTATTACAGGCCAGCATACTAACACCAGACCACCTCACAGTCGGAATCATGAGGGTCACTGAACATTGAGCTTTTTCCGCAGTGTTTGACAATTGCAGAAACACCAGCGATAAATATTAAATAATAACTTTGTGCCAAACCACTGTGAAAATGAAGTGAGCATTCAACAGCTCTCGTAATTTCTCCTTTTATACCTGCTGTGTGGTGGTCTAGTGACTGCACACTGAGCAGCAGAATAAAATAACAGGGACAAAGGTTCAAGGCCTCTCACAGAGTTATTTTTACACTGATTGCAAGGTACACCTGCGCTGCTTTATTTAGGTTTGTGCATTTCTTTGTTTCTGCATTTATATTTAGTGGATTTAAAAGGAGGAGAAAACAACATTTTAAAAGCATCTATCAATATACACAACTCTTTATGGAAAAATGGTGTGTTTTTGGTTTTTTTTCTTCCTTTCTTACAAATCAGTGTATACAAGTATATAGATTTTTTTTCATTTAACAGATTACAGTTGAACTCTCCTAAAAGTGATGAAAAGACTTTTGTCATATTTGAATAAAGAAACACTATTCTTGGGAAAATGATTTTTCCAGATATGTGAACCTAAGTAGGCAAGTTCATTATTTAGTAAAGCACCTTTTTTTTTAATTGTGAAAAAGAGTAGATGATTGTCTCAAAATTCAGAAAATCCTGAACTTCAAAAATCTTCTTGAGAGTTAATCCACATTGGTGTCTTTCAACATACTTTCTCAAATCTCTAGCTACTCCACACACATGTGTATGTATGTTTATGTGCATGCATACATAAATGCACATATATGGATGTATGAATGTGTATATATGTATGCATGGTCTATGTATATAAACTTTATTTTTGCCATGAAAAATTTCAACTTTCTGTTTTACTTAAGGATTGTTGACCGTTTTTGGAACGGCTTCTTTACTTAAATTGTGTCCACTGCCCTCTCGTGGACATTTTGAAAAGTACATCATTCTCTTTATTAACATTAAATTTGCTTTCTGTGGATTTCAGACAATTGGTGAAAAAAAAAGAGTACTTTCTTTTAAAGAATGGAAATTTATAAAGGACAACTAAAATTTAGTTTGAATTCATTTAAAATATATTTAAAAGCATCATTTAGTGAAAAAATAATTCTTAAAATCAAGGGACTTGAGTTCAAATTCTGCTGCCTTGCATTACTTAATTTTCCTATACAAATCTATATAGATATTAATTTTGTAATCTTTGAAATTAAGGAGTTCTATTAAATATCTAAATTTAGTGTGTATGAAGTGGATGTTCTGCACTATCAGTCAAGTATCTCTTTTCACTCAGCAAACTTGAATTATTTGTGAGCATTGGGTAGCATAACACACAAGTATATCCAGTTAGGATCTTTCTGGAGCACTTAAGGATGATTATCTGTGCTAGAAAGATTCTGGTACTACTTGTAGCCAATTTCCTCTTTAAATATTTTTTATTAACACATTGTGTATGTGTGTGTGTGTGTGTCTGTGTGTGTGTGTGTGTTTCCTACTTGGGTTGTCCCCAGATTTTGGGCTTCAGACAGAAGCTTAATATATACTTTCACAGGATTGACTTACAAAATAACATTGCTGGGGATGAAGGTCAACAGAATACTTGCCTTGAAGAAGTCAGGAGATAGATAGATAGATAGATAGACAGACAGACAGATAGATACAAACAGAAAATGTGAAAGGAATAGTACCAAATAGTAGGAATATATATAAGAGCAAACAAAACATTAACTGCCCTCATAGAACTTACTTTGTAATGGGAAAAGATCACACAGAGGGATATTAGAATGTGGAATAGTGGAGAAGCATGGTGAGAAGAAAGCAAGAAGGTAAATGACAGTTTGATTCTTGGTTTTGTTGTTCTACTGTTTAGTTATTTCAATAGTACCTGACTCTTCATGGCCCCATTTGGAGTTTTCTTGGGAAAAATACTGATGTGGTTTGCCACCTCATTTTCTAGCTCATTTGAAAGATGAGGAAACTAAGGCAAATATCACACAGCAAGTAAACTAATAATATGTTGCCAAATTTGAACTCAGCTTCCTGACTCCTGACTTGATAGTCTATCCTTGCTGTACTTGATTCCTAGATAAGTAAGGTGAAAGACTTATCTTTGGTTCAGAGAGGAGGAGCCACAAATGGAGTCCTAGTTTATAGTTCAGTGGAGATGGTCAGAGAGTGAAGTCATGGTTGGGACACTGCTGGAAGTTTACATGGAGCCAATGCTTCCAATCTTTTAGACATTTTGCTTAGGCAGCAAGATAGACTTATTGAAAAAGCAGTTATAAAAGTGACCTTCACCTCTAGCACTGTTACAAATCAATCAATCATGAAAGATTTATTAAGCATCTACTCAGAATCAGACACTATGTTAAGCATGGCAGATAAAAAACAAAAGTGGGAACAGTTCTTACTGCCCCCTCCCTTAAAGAATTTAAAGATTGACTGGGGAAGATAATGTATATATATATATATATATATATTTACATATATATATATATATATATGTAATTGCATATTTTGGTCTTCCCTCTCAGATTCAAGCTGGTTGTAATTTTCTTCAGGGTTTTCTCCCACTAGTTGCGCTGATTTGGTCTTCTTTGGACCTTCCCATCATAACAAGAACAATGAACCTCATCTTTAGAAAAATCTCGTATTGAAGCACCCTTGGTATTCACATTTCATTCATATCTTCTGATTATCACATTAGACTTTTTGACTGAAGGATGGGTCCATCAGTTCCAAACTTCAGGATAGCCTTCTCCATCAAGTCTCTTTCCTTCCTCCCCAACCTGTTTAGGTTCTTTTCTTTTTGTGTATTGTCCTTTCTCATTAGATTGTAAGTTCTTTGAACACAGGCATAGCCCATATTTATTTTTCTTTTTCTTTCTTTATAACTTCAGTGCTTAGCACAGTGCCTGGAACATAGTAAGTGCTTAAAAAATGTTTGTTGACTGAGTCAGGGTTTAAGGATACCCTGAGGGATCTGTAGGTATCTTTTCTCTACTGACATAATAGAGAAGTGACTGTTTAGTTATGGGTAGTTGGCTGTAGTTCCATCTATTAATAGGAGCTGTCACTAGTAACCTAATTCCATATCTGGTGGCTTATAAAGAGAAGTTTTTACTTTATAGATATGAGATAAAAAAGGTAAAAATATTTTCTCTGAAATATCTCAGAAATATTTTTTTCTTATACTAGCTCAGTCTTTGGGGGATTAAACTTAAAATTTAACTTCTATAATCCTCTTTCTTCTTTTATTTCTCTTCCCCTTTTACTTTTCTACAGGATAACATAGATTTCTATATCCAATTGCATATGTACATTATTCCTTCTTTGAGGCAATTCTTATGAAAGATCCAAATATTCCCTACCATCTCCCCCACCTATCCCTTCACTGTAAAAACTTTTTCTTGCCTATTTTGTGAGACATAATTTACCCTATTCAGCCTTCCCCTTTTCTTTCTCCTAGTGCATTTCTAACCACTTTGTTTTATTTTTGTAGACTTGATCCCTTCATATTCAACACACCTCTGTCTCTGTCTCCATCTCTCTCTTTCTCCTTCTGTCTGTCTGTGATCTTTCTCTGTTTCTCTCCCCCCCCTATCCCCGTGTGTGTATTTGTGTGTCTACACAGACACACATATTCCTTCTAATTAATAAAGAAAAATGAGAAGTTACAAGTATAATCTTCAATGTAAGAATCTAAACATTTTAGCCTTGTGAAGCCCTTTATGATTTCCCTTTCCATTGATTCTTTTATGTTTTTCTTAACTCTTGTGTTTGACAATCAAATTTTCTATTCAGCTCTAAGTCTTATGAAGAATGAGTGAAAGTCCTCCATTTCAATGAATATTCATTTTGCTGTGTCAGTGATTCTTGGTTATAAACCTAACTCTTGCCCTTCAGAATATCATATTCCAAACCCTCCAATTCTTTAATTCAGAAACTGCAAAATCATGTGTTTTAGCACATTTGAATTGTTCCTTTCTGGTTATTTGAAATATTTTATCCTTGACTTAGGAAATCTGAAATTTGGCTATAATATTCTTGGGAATTTTTATTTTGGGATCTTTTTCAGGAAGTAATTAGTACTCTTGTTTTCTATTTTACTCTCTAGTTCTATAACATTAGGGTAGTTTTACTTGATAATTTCTTGAAAGATGATGTGTAGGCTCTTTTTTTGATGTGGTTTTCAGGTAGTCTAATAACTTTTAAATTACTCTCCTTTATTTTTCAGATCATGTGTTTTTCCAAAGAGATATTTCATTTTCTTCTATTTTTCATTCTTTTTGGAATTTTTGTTTCTTTTTAAAATAATAGCTTTCTATTTTCAAAGTACATGCAAAGATGGTTTCAAAATTCATCTCTGTGAAGTCTGTGTTCCAAGTTTTTTTCCTCCCTTCTCCCTTCCCTCAGACAGTAGACAATCCAATAGATGTTAAACATGTGCAATTCTTCTATAAATAGTTCCACATTTATCATGCTGCACAAGAAAAACAGATCGAAAAGGGAAAATGAGAAAGAAAGAAAAAAAATCAAGCAAAGAAGAACAAAAAGTGCAAATACTATGTTGTGATCCACATTTAGTCCCCACAATCTTCTTTCTGGATGCAGATGGCTCTCTCCATTAAAGTTCATTGAAAGTCACCTGAGTTACCTCATTGCTGAAAAGAGCCATGTCTGTCAGAGTTGATCATAACATAGTCTTGTTGAGAGTGTACAATGTTCTCTTGGTTCTACTTACTTTACTCATATCAGTTCATATAAGTCTCTGAAGGCCTTTCTAAAATTATCCTGCTGATCATTTCTTATAGAACAATAATATACCATAACATACATACATACTATACATACCATAACTTATGCAGCCATTCCCCAATTGATGGTCATCCACTCAGTTTCCAGTTTCTTGCCACTACAAAAAGGGCTGCTGCAAACATTTTTGTACATGAGGGTCCTTTTCCCTTTCTTATGATCTTTTTTGTAATACAGATGCAGTAGAAACATTGCTGGATCAAAGAATATGCACATTTTGATAGCCCATTGGGCATAGTTCTAATTTGCTCTCCAGAATGGTTGAATCAGTTTACAACTCCACTAACAATGTATTAGTATCCCAGTTTTCTCACATCCCCTCGTTTTCTTTTTCTGTCTAATTAGCCAATTTGAGAGGTGTATAATGGTAGCTCAGAGTTGTCTTAATTTGCATCTCTCTGATCAATAGTTTTCTAGAGCATTTTTTATATGATCAAAAATGGTTTTAATTTCTTCATCTGAAAATTGTCTATCACATCCTTTGACCATTTATCAATTGGAGAACGGCTTGTATTCTTATAAATTTGAATCTCTTCTTTATATATTTTAGAAATGAGGCCTTTACAATAACTATTGGATATAAAGATTCTCCCCCCCCCCAGTTTTCTGCTTCCTTGATTATGTTTTTAAATTTTTTAATTTAATAAAATTAAAATTATCCATTTTGCATTATATACTGTACTCTAGTTCTTCTTTGGCCATAAATTCCTTCCTTATCTACAGATCTAAGAGGTAGACTATGCTTTGTTTTTCTACTTTGCCTTTAGTAGAATCACTATATGTCTAAATCACAAATACATTTCAACTTTATCTTGATAAAGGGTTTTAGGTGTTGGTCAATGCCTAGTTTCTGCCATACTATTTATCAATTTTCCCAGCAATTTTTGTCATACTGAGTTTTTTTCCAGAAGTTGGGGTCTTTGGTTTTATCAAATACTAGATTACAATTATCTTGAAATTCTTGACATTTTATTCTTCCAGGTGAATTTTGTTATTATTTCTTCTAGCTCTATAAAGCAGTTTCTTGGCAGTTTGATTGGTATGATTCTGAATAAGTACATTAATTTACACAGGATGTATTTTTTCTTATATTAGCTCAACCTACCTATGACCCCTCGATATTCTCCCAATTTTTTAGATCTAACTTTATTTGTATGAACAGTGTTTTGTAATTGTGTTCATATAGATCTTAACTTTGTCTCGGGAGATAGACTTCCAAATATTTTATATTATCTATAATTATTTTAAATTGAATTTCACTTTGTATCTCTTGTTGCTAGACTTTGCTGGTAACATCTAGAAATGGTGATGATTGATGTGGATGTATTCTGTTTCCTGCAACTTTGCTAAAGTTGTTAGTTGTTTCTAATAGTTTTTTTTTTTAACTGATTATCTAGGATTCTCTAAGTATATCATCATATCATCTGTCAAAAGTAATAATTTTGTTTCCTCATTGCCTGCTGTTATTCCTTTAATTTCTTTTTCTTTTCTTATTGTTAAAGCTAATATTTCCAAAACAATATTGAATAGTAATGGTGATAGTGGACAACTTTGTTTCACTTTTGATTTTATTGGGAATACTTCTAGTTTATTCCCATTGCATATGATGCCTTCTGATGGTTTTAGATAGATGTTACTAATCATTTTTTTAAAACTCCATTTGTTCCTATGCTCTCTAGTGTTTTTAGAAGGGATGGATGTTGGATTCAAATGCTTTTTCTGCATCTATTGAGATAATATGATTTCTGTTAGTTTTGTTATTAATATAATCAATTATGCTAACAATCTTCCTAATATTGAACTAGCCCTACATTCCTGATAAATCCTACTTGGTCATAATATATTATCCTGATGATAACTTGATGCAATCTCTTTGCTAATATTTTATTTAAGATTTTTGCATCAATTTTCATTAGGCAAATTGGCATATAATTTTCTTTCTCTTTTTTGACCCTTCCTAGTTTAGGTATCAGCATCATATTTGTATGATAAAAAGAAAATTGGTAGGACTTCTTTTTTTCTCTATTTTTCCACATCATTTGCATAATAGTGGAATTAATTGTTCTTTAAATATTTGGTAGAATAGATGGTACTGGACATTGTTTTCTTAGGGAATTCATTAATAGCTTGCTTAATTTCTTCTTCTAAGCTGGGTCTATTTAAGTAATGTATTTCCTCCTCTGCTAATCTGGAACATCTATATTTTTATAAGCATTCATCCACTTCATTTAGATTGTCAGATTTATTGCATACATTTGGGCAAAATGGCTCCTAATTATTGCTTTAATTTCCTCTTCATTGGTGGCGAGTTCATTCTTTTCATTTTCTAACTATATCCCTAAGAATTATATAGTTCTTAAAAGTTGAACATATCATTTTCGCATATATGGATTTCAACATTTTAGCCTTTAAAAACATGTTTTTTTTTTCATTCCTTATTTACACTTTTGTTCATCTCTTGAGTTTTGTATATGAAGATTAAATTTTTTGTCCAGCTCTGGTCTTTTCATCAAAAATAATTGAAAATTCCCTATTTCATTGACTGTCCATCTTTTTACCTGAAAGAAAATTCTTAGTTTTGCTGGACAGTTGATTCTTAGCTGCAGTTCAAGCTCCTTTGCTCTCTGGAATAATATTCTAGGCCCTTTGGTCCTAGCTGCTAGATCTTGGGTAGTCCTGGTTTTGGCTCCTCAATATTTAAATTGTTTCTTTCTGGCTGCTTGCAGTATTTTCTCCTTGATCTGATAATTTTAAAATTTAGCTATAATATTCCTTGGGAGTTTTCATTTTGGGGTGTCTTTCAGAAGGTGACTGGTAGATTCTTTCAATGGCTATTTTACCATCTGGCTCTAGGATATCAGGACAGTTTTACTTGATGATTTCTTGAGAGATATTGTCTAAGTTCTTTTTAAGTCATGTTTTTCAGATACTACAATGATTCTTAGATGGTCTTTGCTAGATTTATTTTCCAGATCAGTTGTTTTTTCAATGAGATGTTTTACATTTCCATCTATTTTTTTTCATTTTTTTGTTTTGTTTGACTGATGCTTGATGTCTCATTGAGTCATTCATTTTCCTTTATTCAGTTCTAACTTTTAGTGATTTAATTTCTTCAGTTAGCTTTTATTTAAAACCTCCTTTTACATTTCGTCAATTAAACTTTTAAATGAATTGTTTTGTTCTTTGGATTTTTTTCCATTTCATCAATTCTATTTTGTAAAGAAAATTTCTTTTTCCATTTTACCAAATTATTTTTGAAGAAGTGGGTTTCTTCATTATGTTTTTTTTCATTTCACAATTATATTTTTTAAAGAATTGCTGGTTTTTTTCAGAAAATTTCTGTTTCCTTTTCCAAAGTTATCATTTCCATTCCTCATTTTTCTTCTAACTCTTTTAATATCCTCTTAAAATTCTTTCAACAAAGTCTTTTCAGTTGGAGACCAACTCATATTACTTCATTTTCCTTTATTCAATTCGAACTTTTAGTGATTTAATTTCTTCAGTTAGCTTTTATTTAAAACCTCCTTTTACATTTCGTCAATTAAACTTTTAAATGAATTGTTTTGTTCTTTGGATTTTTTTCCATTTCATCAATTCTATTTTGTAAAGAAAATTTCTTTTTCCATTTTACCAAATTATTTTTGAAGAAGTGGGTTTCTTCATTATGTTTTTTCATTTCACAATTATATTTTTAAAATTGCTGGTTTTTCAGAAAATTTCTGTTTCCTTTTCAAAGTTATCATTTCCATTCCTCATTTTTCTTCTAACTCTTTTAATATCCTCTTAAAATTCTTTCAACAAAGTCTTTTCAGTTGGAGACCAACTCATATTACTTCATTTTCCTTTATTCAATTCGAACTTTTAGTGATTTAATTTCTTCAGTTAGCTTTTATTTAAAACCTCCTTTTACATTTCGTCAATTAAACTTTTAAATGAATTGTTTTGTTCTTTGGATTTTTTTCCATTTCATCAATTCTATTTTGTAAAGAAAATTTCTTTTTCCATTTTACCAAATTATTTTTGAAGAAGTGGGTTTCTTCATTATGTTTTTTTTCATTTCACAATTATATTTTTTAAAGAATTGCTGGTTTTTTTCAGAAAATTTCTGTTTCCTTTTCCAAAGTTATCATTTCCATTCCTCATTTTTCTTCTAACTCTTTTAATATCCTCTTAAAATTCTTTCAACAAAGTCTTTTCAGTTGGAGACCAACTCATATTACCCTTGGAAGCTTCATCTGGAGATGATTTACCTTTCTTCCTTTGCATTTGAAGTCTGTTCTTTTCTATCTCCATAATAGCTACCTATGGTCATATGTGTTTTTGCTTTTTTGCTAGTTTTTAAAGATTTAGGTCTGCTTTTAGGGAAAAGGGGAGATTGTACCAAACTTCCTCTACAGGTGTCAAGAGTTTTATGCTGCCTAGGGCCTGTGCTGCTAGCTTCTTTCCATGCTGAATGGATGTGGCTAAATACAGCTTGTTATGCTGGGGTTCAAGGGCTCACTATTTACCTTCTGTAGTTGTGTCAGCTAATCTGCTGATTCACTGACTTTTGAACTAGGACACAGGACCAATACTAGTGTATTTTGGCTAAGATCCTCCCATTAGATTCCCCACAAGGAGTCCCTCTACCTATGCCTACCTGCTTACACAAGGTCACGTACCTACCCTACCCCTCCACCCCGGCTTGACTGAGATAGACCTTTCACGAGTCCTTCCAAGATATCTTCTGCTGGAAATTTATTATACTTCAAATATTTGTGGGTTCTGTCACTCCAAAATCCATTCAGAGGCTTGATCTGGTGTTGATAGTTCTACTCTCCATCATCTTGGCTCTGCCCCCACTATTTTATTCTTTCTTGAATTCTCACAAAGTCATTTTCTTCCATTTGCTCGAATTTTTAAGGAATTGGTTTCTTCTGTGAGCTTTTATATTTCTTTTTCCATTTGGCTAATTCTACTTTTTATAGTTATTTTCTTCAGTGAATTTTTGTGCCTCCTTTGACAAGCTATTGATAGCAAGAGAGAGACAGGAAGACAGATAGAGAGAGAGAGAGAGAGAGAGAGAGAGAGAGAGAGAGAGAGGCAGAAAGAGAGAGAGAGAAAGAGAAAGAGTCAGCAACAGAAAAAAAGATAGAGAAACAGACACAGACACAGACACAGAAAGACACAGAGATTATGATTGTAACTTCAATTTTCTGTTGGCTGGGTTTAAAATCAATGTAGCATGTTAAGAGATGGCTATTAATGAGCATGTCTTCTTCCTCAGAGATTAGAATAATTGGAATAAAGATAACTGAAGCTAAGGCTATGGGGAAGTTATCTCACAGAGCCCTAACCGAACAAAGAGCTAAAAGCAAAACAAACAAATAGAAAAAGATTGTGACAAGAGAAAGCTACTATGGTGACAAGAAAAATCAAAATATACACTCAGAAGAAGATAATAAAGTCAAAGCTCCTACATCTAAAGCCTCCAAGAAAAGTAAGAATTGATCTTAAGCCATGGAAGAACTCAAAAAGGATTTTTTAAATCAGGTAAGAGGGAAAGAGGAAAAAAAATTAGATGTTTAAGGCTTCATATTGTTTAATTAATAGAAATGTTTGGTACTCAAATATTAATTCCACTGTTCTTGCTCTGATTTAATATGTTGAGAAATTAATTTTTCACTAATAATAATACCAGAGACTTTATTGAACTATTCTGAAGATTCACAAAACAAAACATAAAACAACCATAACAAAATGTCACTAGCTATAATGGAGCCTCTATGTAAATTTCCAATCCTTTCTTTGGTTTGCCTAATGGAAAAGAAATCTTAGCCTTTTTCCTTTTCTCATCTTATTCACCCTTTTATCTTACTGTACCCAGTAAGCACTTCTTTTGATTTGTAAGCACTTCTCCCATTTCCTGTGCTTATTGGAGGGGAAACAAGCATGATTTGAAATAAAGGGAGAAAAAGAAGGCATTCCTTATAAAAATAATGTGCCCCAAAAATGAATAAAATTCAGCATATTCTCTATTTAAGGATTTGTGATATCAGAATATATGTCTCTAATAGATAAGTTTTCCAGAAGTTTAGTGTAGACATTATATATATATATATATATATATATATATATATATATATATATATCACTGGAATAAAAAAAAATTGGTTTTCGGCTGATTCCTTGTTAGCATGTTTCTTTATTTCTCAGTATAACTCAAAGTGGATTCATGAAATCTTGCCTCTCAACTCATCTTCACTTTCTCATCCTATATCATTCTTGATTATGCCTTTACATAAATTCTCCACAAAAAGGATGCACAGTGTGGAAGAGTTGGCCTCTCATTATCTTCCAAAATTGGTTTTGATTTATATATTCTCCATTCTGGTCCTGTTACTTCTACCAACTGTTTGGTCCTGGATAAGTAACTTTCCATCTGTAGATTTCTGTTTCCTTATCTACAAAACCAGTCAATTATATTAGATGATATCAAAGGTCTTTTTTCTTAGTTTTATCCCTAGCATCTGACCTCCAAATTTCTATCCTATTTCATCATATATTCTTCTACTCACAATCTTCTTATTATTAATATTCAATAACTCAGTGTAAGTTATTATGTTCAAGAAAATATTTTATTTTTGTATGAAATAACACATTTGGATGTTAGTAGGTACCAGATATCCCAATCTAACTGTTCATTTTTATTCTCATTATGTCCCAATGTACACTCAGACTTATTTTTGCTGTTTCCCTCTTCTAACCTTAACAAGGTTCTCCCTCTTCTATCCTTAATTCTTTGCTCCACTTCTCCCCAATATGTGGAATAGCTTTCCCCCTGCTGTTCACAATACCATATTCCTTCCTCCCTTTAAATTGCAGGTCATCAGCCCACAGAAAATTTCCCCTCATTACTTCTGACTATTCTCCAACATGCCAGAATGATCTGAACTGCCTTTTCCACTCAACAAACCCTAGTGATTATTATGTTATGTGCACAATTTGTGTAGATTAAATGTTTATTGGACTTGTCTTGATAGTTAGATAATAAACTCCTTGAAATAATAACCATCTCTAGTCATTTCACGCAAATTCTTGTGTTAGGAATTAAATAGAGAATGTGATACAGTAGCAAGGGATACAAAGCCAAGGAACATGGATTCAGATGTTGGCTTTGCTACTTATCACCTATGTGAGATTTGGTAAATCACTTAACCTATCTAGGTCTGTTTCCTTTATTGTAAAATGAAGTGGTTGGACTTATTGACTTTTGAAGTCTATTCCAGGTCAAAATATATGATCCTATGGATTCATTGGGTACTTTTAAAGAAAATTAATGAGAAAAGTTTTCATCTTATTGTTGAATACACTGGGAAATGTAGGATTGAAACATAAGAGAAAGCTTGTTAGTAGAGATACACATCTTGGAGTAATCCAAAGACATATTGAATCCATGAGACAGAATAAGGTCTCTGAAGTTGTGAAAAGGATAAGAGAAAAAAGCTCGGAGCAGACACTTGAAAAATGAGCAGTTATAATAGGAGGAGAAATGAATTAGTGAAGCTTTACATATGGGCATTAAATATTATAATCTCTAATCAACTCAAAAAATGTTGAAACCTAGTGGCAACTGTGTCATCACAGATAACCTCAATGAGTAAAATACACATTTAAATATATATATATATATATATATATATATATATATAAACATATATATGTATAACATATAAAACATGTGTATAACATATCTATCTATCTTTATACATGTGATTTCTACAGTATAAAGAATTCCCAGTAATAAAACTTCCTTCAGTGATAAAGATTGATGTTAAGTAACTTGGACTGAGAGATTTAATAATTTACTCAAGATCACAGAGTTTAAAATTATACTTGATAAAAGTGATGTTTGCAACCCTATCGAATAACTGATATAATTACATCAGAGGTTAAGTGCCTCATTTCAAGCCATGAAGGCAATTAAAAATTACAAATTATAATTCATAGCCTGAATTTGCAGATCATTAGTTCAGTGAAGTGTACATCTTCTTTAATTTTTAAGTCAATATATTTATTATATGCAATGCTTAGTCTATGAGATGAAGAGTAATCCTTATATGTCAGAGATACATCTTGGACTCAGTTTTTCATGGCATTGAAGCCAGTTCTCTATCTATGTCCCAGAATCTTAATTGACTGCTCTAATATAAATATTTCTTGGATTTTGCAGGAGAAAGCAGTCTGAGTTGTGTTATTTTAATGTGTATCTTCTCTCATTTCCATCAATCATTTTGCTTTAATTTTTATTTAAACTCTTCTTTTGAAACAATATTAAAACCTACTAGATTTCTCCTACCCTAAAATCATATATTCTCCACTGTATTTATGTACTTAGGCCTAACCCAATTTGGAGTGAATTGCACCTTAATCTCAAGCAGTCTAAAGCACCTGCCAATCATGAGATGATTTCTATAATGTGTTTCTCTTGTCAAGGGCCCTTGTTCGGCCGATGTCATCAAATGTCAGCTTCTTCCCCTACAGAACATTATAACATTAGCTAATGTAGCATTCAGAATAAATAAAGCCAGAATTTTAGCTCCACTTTTCCTGAAGAGATGGAATAAGGCATGATTGCTACAGAATTTGTTGTCTTCCTTAGCCAAGAGATATTTGCAGAGAATTAAAAAAAAATAAATTCAACAAGCCCTTGGTTGCCAGCTATCCTGTGAAAAATATCACATTAAATTAAATTTTGGAGGGAGGATGATAGGGTAGGGAAGAATGAGTATTGTCCTTGATTTGGATATGATAAGGACATAGTGCAACATATACCATGCAAAAGTATTCCTTGTGAAGACCGTGTATTTTAAAATCAGCCGGTGTCAGGAATTCAGGTTAGGGGAAAATCGTTAATCTTTATTCTCAGTGAAGAAAGATCGGAGGTGGAAGAGAATCGGCGATAGCAATGTGTGTAGCTGAGTCAAGAAGCTAGCTAGAACAGCAGCCACACGACCTGCAGCTAGGAGTATGGACCCAGGCTCAATCTCTCCCCGCTTCTCTTCCTGTCTCTCTCTGCCTCCACCCACCAAAATCGTCATTTCCTATGCAACACATCAGGACTTGCACAGACAGTGGATGGGGGCCATTCTTTATCCAAGCATGTATATATATTATTTTTTTTTATTTAATAGCCTTTTATTTACAGGTTATATGCATGGGTAACTTTACAGCGTTAACAATTGCCAAACCTCTTGTTCCAATTTTTCACCTTTACCCCCACCCCTCCCTAGATGGCAAGATGACCAGTAGATGTTAAATACATTAAAATATAAATTAGATACACAATAAGTATACATGACAAAACATTATTTTGCTGTATAAAAGAATCAGACTCTGAAATATTGCAATTAGCTTGTGAAGGAAATCAAAAATGCAGGTGGGCATAAATATAGGGATTGGGAATTCAATGTAATGGTTTTAGTCATCTCCCAGAATTCTTTCTCTGGACGTAGCTGGTTCAGTTCATTACTGCTCCATTGGAAATGATTTGGTTGATCTCGTTCAAGCATGTATATTAATAAAGTGTAGTCCAATTACTATTTAGCCTCACGTGCCTGGGACCTCAGTGCATCAACTCAAGCCTCAGCCCATTACAATTCTGTTTGCTTTTCTTTGCTGGTGTTGGTTCTCTATTAATAACTTGGATGAAAATTTGAAGATATTTCATGAAACACAGAAAAACATTGGGAAATCAGGTCAATTGTTCCCCCAGCCTTAGATCTGCTTCCTTGAAGGGTTCATTTCCTTTTTCTTTATTTTCTTCTTTTTTCCTTTCTTTTTTTTTTCTTTTCTTTCTTTCTTTCTTTTTTTTTCTGAAGCAATTGGGGTTAAGTGACTTGCTCAGAGTCACACAGCTAGGAAGTATTAAGTGTCAGAGGTCAGATGTGAACACAATCTAGGCACTCAGAAGAGTTCATTTCTAAGAGGCAACAGGTGTCAGTGAAGTCTCAGATCTTTTGCAGGTGGGAGGTGTCATTTGTTGATTTTTTTTGATGGTTACCAATTTTTCCAGTGAATAAGCTTCCAGTGAATGAACTTGAGCAGAACTTTTTTTTTTTTTAATAAAGGATGTTTGTTGGGCAAGTATAAGAAGGTGGCATTAGTTCCACTTTGAGATAGTTTCATTATCATGTTTCTTTCCAGGTGGGTAATAGTCTCTTGCATTAGCAGCAATAGACAGTATTAGCTCCCTGGACAGAAGAGTATGTTGATTATGTTCTATTTCAAATTACTTAATTCTTTCAGAGTTCAACATCATTATGGCAGGTTAGTTTCTCTCTCAAGACTCATCTTCCTGCCCACATATTCAGTCTTGCTTTGTTTCACTTATTTTGCTTGCCTGGGTAGGAGAAAAGAGAGTCCATCTTTTTTTTTTTTTTTTTTTTGAGTGTATCCATAACCATCTTTATAAAAACTTTTTTTGCGTGTATGGTATCTTATTTGTACACTTGAAAGATTCTGATAAAATCTAGTGGAGGCTACAAGACAATATTGTTTTCTTTCTTAATTTTTTCGATATCATCTTTATCAACTAATGAAAGAATCATCTTTCTCCAAGTCTGTTCTAGCATTGTTTTTGTCTGATATCTGCTCAACAGAGTTAGGTTTCAGTATCTTTCCTCAAAATGTTAATGTCAGGGGAATTATTATATATTATAGAATTTTAATGTTATAATTCAATATGGTTATTTTCTTCCTTATTAAAGTGTTGTTTACAACCCCATTAAATAATTGATATAATTGCATCATAAGCTAAATGCCTCATTTCAAGCCATGAAAGCAATTAAAAATTGCAAATTATAATTCATGGCCTGAATTTTCAGATCATCTATTAGGTCAGTGGAATATATGTCTTCTTTAATTTTTAAATCAATATATTTATTAGAAGCAATGCTTAGTCTTTGAGATGAAGAGTAATTCTTGCTTATTGAGGTATGGAAACTTTAAGACAACCAATTAGAATTTTAAACATTTATATCTCAGAATCCTTCCTTCCTTCCTTCCTTCCTTTCTTCCTTTTTTCCTTCCTTTATTCTTTCTTCTATTTCTTTTTTCCTTTCTTCTTTAATTCCCTGATAAATCACTGGATTGAAAATGATTTTGAGTTTTCAGCAAAGATTCATTAAGGGAGTTATAGAGCAGAAAGGAATCTTAGAAGACAGTCCAATTAAGACCTTATGCAGGAAAACTCAGGCCTTGTTCAGATTCATAAAAATAGCTGGTGGTAGAACCAGGAAATGAGATCCAACTCTTCTTTTCCCACTGATATTATCCTACTTCTCAAGAAAGCTCATGAATTGATAAGAAAGATTTAATGCTGAAGGAAATGTTAATGACTACCAAATTCAATCACTTCACTGTAAAAAATCAAGAAATTAAAGCAAAGGTATGCCCAGTGACTTAACTAAAAATCAAATAGCTAATATCAAAGGAGAATTTGAACCCAGATTTCTTGACTTCAAGAAATATCATTATGTAATTACTGACAAACTAGAAAAGGAGGATTAAAATACTGCTTCAGTAGAGCTTCATAAGAGGTTTAGAAAGGCAGAATCTTAAGGGAGGACTTTAAAGGCATTCTCAACTGTCTTTGTTTCTAGATCACATATTTTAACTTTTTCCTCCTTGTTTTTGACATGTGTGTCCCATTAAATGTTTCACATTTAACAACTGGATCTCCTGGGGGGAAAGTATGTTGGAAGTACTTTTTTATATATATTTTTTATTATAGCTTTTTATTATATGCATAGGTAATTTTTCAGCATTGACAATTGCCAAACCTTTTGTTGCAATTTTTCCCCTCCCTCCCCTTACCCTCTCCCCCAGATGGCAGGTTGACCAATACATGTTAAATATGTTAAAGTATAAATTAAATACAATATCAGTATACATGTCCACACAGTTATGTTGCTGTACAAAAAGAATCAGACTTTGAAATAGTATACAATTAGCCTTTGAAGGAAATCAAAAATGGAGGTGGACAAAAATAGAAGGATTGGGAATTCTACATAGTGGTTCATAGTCATCTCCCAGAGTTCTTTCACTGGATGTAGCTGGTTCAATTCATTACTGCTCTATTGGAACTGCTTTGGTTCATCTCATTGTTGAAGATGGCCACGTCCATCAGAATTGATCATCATATAGTATTGTTGTTGAAGTATATAATGATCTTCTGGTCCTGCTTATTCCACTCAGCATCAGTTCATGTAAATCTCTCCAGGCCTTTCTGAAATCATCCTGCTGGTCATTTCTTACAGAACAATAATATTCCATAACATTCATATACCACAATTTATTCAACCATTCTCCAATTGATAGACATCCACTCATTTTTCAGTTTCTGGCCACTACAAAGAGAGCTGCCACAAACATTTTGGCATATACAGGTCCCTTTCCCTTCTTTAATATCTCTTTGGGGTATAAGCCCAGTAGTAACACTGCTGGATCAAAGGGTATGCACAGTCTGATAACTTTTTGAGCATAGTTCCAAATTGCTCTCCAGAATAATTGGATGTATTCACAATTCCACCAACAATGTATCAGTGTCCCTATTTCTGGAGGTACTTTTAAGCTTAACCTCAATATTTAGATTTTTTCTATCACTTTATTAAGTCTAGACAACAAACATGCCAATAAATACTTGATTTGTAGTATTTTCAGATTTTTTGAGGCATAAATTTTTATACTGAAAAATTTAATTTTATGTGGAACCAATTTAAACTGGCTCCAACCACATCCTTAAATCACCTATGGCAGTCTGAAGTCTTTAGATTGCTTTTCATAGGATTCTAAAGAAAACCAGTTATACTGACATAGTAATCCAAAATTAAAAAAAATTAAAACCTCTATATTTAGAAAGATGCTTTCTATTACCACAAATGATTACTAATTTTTTGTATTTGATAAGAATATTTTACTTCATTTCTAATTTCATAATTATAGAAGTCCATGTTGGTGTCTCTGAGTTGTTATGTATGTGCATTTGCTTAGTGAGAGGAAATAAGCTGCTTTTCCCAAGAAAGAGAAACTGGTTCATAGAAATGGGCAGCATATTCAAGGCCAAACTGTGGGGTATCCTCTCACGTAAAGGGAAGATTTCCGTTATCCAAGTGAATTGGTTTAGGCCAGAGGATGAGGAAGAGTAGGACTTTTTGTTTTTGTTTTTGCTTTTTTGCTTCATTAATCATATTGTGTTAATGTTCAAGCATTTGATAGATGTGGCTGGTAGGCAAATTAGCTTATAAGCAATTCTCTTTACCCATCAATAACTTATGAACTTTTTCCTATTGTCATTATAAGTTTGATGAAATATTTGTTAATGACATTATGGTTTATTTTATTTTTGTGTATTCTTTGGTTCTTGAAGTGCAACTATAATGATCTTAATTTCTTAATAAATTGGGGAACACCTCTAAACTTAGCATGCTACATTTTTTTTTTAAAAGGTCATTGCCTACATTATTTATTTTGGGAATTGGGTCAAATAAAATAACTTTCCATCTCATGCAATTCAATGTTTTCTAATTTCATTGATTCTCTGAAGACTTCTTTTCAACTTAAATGAAACTTCTTATAGGCTATTCCTATAACTATCTTCACTGACCTTCTCTGGAAGTTTTCAATCTCATCTAAGTCTTTGGGGCTTAGCCCTATTAATTTGTACTTATACAAGTGTTGAATTATTCTGTCCTTAATTATACTATGTCAGTTTCTTGGCTCACTGAGCTGTAATTATGGAGGTCTTTCCTTATGGCTGGGTACCATGTTGGTATCTTTCCATTCTTGAGAAATAGTTTCTATTCTTGGAAATGCAGATCTACTTCCTTCAATTTCAGTTCCTTCAGAACACTTGGATGAATCTTCCCTCAACCTAGTAATTTAATACCCTTAAAACTTGCTCCAAAATATATGCCTTAAAACTTTTCATTTTTGTTAATGCCACCCCATAGAACCATAGGCTGATGGCATTGGAAAAAGCCTTGAGCATTCATTTACTTCATCCTGAAAGACAGCTATCATCAAGACAAGTGTAAATCTATTCCATTTTCCCCCTAGCTCTTAGAAGAAAAAAATGGACACTACTCCTTAGTTGCTTCCTTTATTATTTAGAGAGAATATATACTAAGTTCTTTATATTTAGCATAAATATTTTTGTCAAAATATAAATACAATTTCCTCTCATTTTGTGCATTATGAGGGGACTTAAAGAAGTAGTCTATGTTATCTATATACTAGAGAATTTGGTTTGGAGTCAAAGAGATCTGGATTGGGATCTCAGCTTTGTCATTTACTCTTCATGTGATCAGAGGAATTTCACATAATCACATTTTCACAATTTTCATAATTCACATAAATCACAATTTCACAATATCATATAGAATAGTTATAGTTTTAAGTATAGTATGGTGAAAGTGTAGTATAGTGAAAACTGTATAACATGGCTATAGATGCACTCTGCCAATCAGTCAGTCAACAAACATTTATTAAGCACTATGTGGGATAAGTACAGGGGATACAAAGCAATGCAAAACTATGGTCTCTTCCCTCAAGAGGCTAACATTCCCAAAGGGAGAAAGCTTACAAAGCAACATATGATGCCTTTTTAGTAGCTGGGAGAAAACCTAAAAGGAAAAAGTCTCAAACTATTTTATTTCTGCCATTCCACAGGGAGGAAGTGGGATATAGGGAAATCTGTGCTGGGATGAAAGAGATAATTTTTGGTAATTTACTTAGACTCTCTAGATCTCAGTTTCCTCCTCTATAAAATTAATGGAATAGATTAGGTAACCTTGGATTCCTTTATGATCAGGATTTATCATTCAACAGCTAATTATGCCACCAAAAATGTCCCTATATTTTTAAAGTGTTTTCTATCAATTTAATGATAGTTACTTTTAATTGGTTAGCTATTACTGATCAACATATTTTAATATATGTTCATAAAATTAGTAAATTTTAAGTAAATAATGTTATTATTAGAAATAGAAGTTGAGGAGCACAATTTTTTTGTTGTGCACATGTGTGGGAGTGGGGGAATGAATTTTCTGATATTGACACAAAAGATAAGAAGAGATAAATTTGACCAAAAGAAACATAAGGATTCTGCTGGTGGTTCTTCTCTCCACTGTCAAGAACTGTTGCATGTGGATCCATTATTTTCTAAACAAATTTCAACAAAATTATATCAAAATGATATTGTAGAATACTATGTGCCCACTTGAATAATTTATCTTAATTTCTACTTATTTTATTAATCAAGTCAATTATATTCTTTTCAATTTGTTTACAAGAATAAAATACTAATCTTAAAGTTTCTTAGTTGTCAAAGTTATCAAGATAAATGATAGAAGAGCTACGAGTAAAAAAGTTTCAAGCATATAACCTTTATTATAACCAAGAATATAACTTATATTCAAGCATATATTAACCTATATATTATAACATTTTCTTTAAAAATTTCAATCTTCTTTGTCTATTTCTTCTGTAGTCTAGCTCTTTTGTCTTAATGCCTATGTTGCTGTAACTGAGTTAAGAATTTATGTTTTATTTAGATAATTCTCAGGTCCTCTTCACTTTATTATATTGCTTCTTCTGTCTTTTGACATGTAAAAAAAAAACAAGCATTTATTAGGCACCAGAGATATGTCAGGACCAATTCTAAATAGTTTCTTTTGTTTTTTAGTAAGCTGATGTAATGTGACACATGCAAGATAATGACTCTTTACCTTCAAAAACATTTCTCCTGTTTCTAAATATAGATTGTTATTAGAAATTAACACTATTTTTTAAAAATTATGAACTTTTTCATTGAAGATGATTCTATAGCAATGCCTCATGGATTTTCTCAGCATGTTCTTGAGAAATGTAAGAGGCATATATTATTTTACAAGTGAGAAAATTGATATGTGGAAGTTAAATGACTTCGATTCCTTTCTGAATCAGTAGAACTTGTTTTAATAGAGATCAGCTGCCTTATTAGTTCCTCAAGTAAGTCTCTTAAAATATATATAAATAAACATGTAAAGGTATTTTCAATATACAAGATACAAAATTATTAGAAAATACTTTGAGATACACTTAGAATTTAGTATTTCTGTTAAATTTAAGTAAAAGAATTGATTTGGAGAAAGCAATATAATATTAATTTTATACTTGAAATTAAAGTCAAATCATAACTATTTAGATTTTACCAATTTATAATGTTTGTTTAATTAGGCAAAATATAGGCATGAGGTTTTGAATATGAAATGGAACTCTTGAAAGTTTTTATGTGCATTGATCAATATTCAGCATCAAAACTGGCTGCATTCTTGCCATAGATGATGGTATATTTTTCATGGGCCTGGGAAAGGTTAAGCTATGATGGGCTTTGGTATATTGCATCTTTGTCATTTATGTAACACCTGGCTAGATAGTTGTGGGAATGTACCTAAATATGGACATATAAAACTAATTCAACTGAATTTAAGAATGTCTATTGAAAATTTAGAAAAAATCATGTTTTTATCATGTAAAACTTTTTTTATGTTAATGTAATTATCATAACATTGGATTGAATTCCATAGGTAATGAACTGTTTGTTTCTTTTTTCTTTTTCTTTCTTTTTTCTTTGTTTTCTTTTTCTTTTCCAAATCTATATCACAGTAGCTGGCACATGATAGGTATATGTGTGTGTGTCTATATCTATATCTATATCTATATCTATCTATCTATACAAATTTTTGCTTTCTGATTGCTTGCACTATTTTTTCCTTGACCTGAAATTTGGCTCTAATATTCCTGAGATTTTTCATTTGGGGATCTTTCAGGTGGTAATCTGTGGATTCCCTCAATTTCTATTTCATTCTCTAGTTTTAGACTATTAGTATAGTTTTCTTTGATAACACTTTAAATATAATGTCTAATCTTAATAAATGGTTTTTGAATTTATTTGATGACAACGGGTCTTTATTTAGAGTTTTACAATTTTAAGCACTTTTAAAACAACTCCATAGCTTGCACATTCTTCTAGAAACAGTCATTTTTCTTCATTAATAAGTATACTGACAACTAGAGTATGTATATATATATGTATATATGTACATATATATATATATATATATATATATATATATATATATATATAAAGAGAGACAGAGACAGAGAGAGACAGAGAGAAAGACACAGAGAGACACAGAGAGAGAGAGGGAGAGACAGAGAGAGAGAGAGAGAGAGAGAGAGAGAGTTTTAAAGTCTGCCTTACATGGTCTTAATTAGGATAAAATTAAATAGTATGATATGCTTACAGGGCTATGCAAACCTCATAGTGCTATCAACCTATGTGTTATCACTTCCAACTGCAAAATTAGATGAGTCTATAGAGTTAGTATATGCTACCTTTGATGAAATTGCTTGATCATTTCTAATCCTATAATTTAGTGTTTTCAGGATTTTTCATTTCATCAAAACAATTTCTAATTATAGTTATTGAATTTCATTCTTATTGACTAACTGGTACATAATTTTATCAATTAGTATAATGTAATAAAATAAACAATAAGAATAATTTTAATGGTTTGAAGGATAGGAGATACTGATGGAAATCAATTTTGGTCTCTGCCCTGGTGGTTTTTCAGCTGAGTGGCCCTCAGTTGCACAGGGCAATGGAAGGAAGTTACTTTTAAAATTCTGTCTGGAATGACTTCTCTGTGCTATACTAGGAAGAACAATGAATTCAGAACTAGGAGTCTAGAGTTCAAGTCTCAGCTCTGTCATTTTTTTTAGTCATCTAACACAACCTCTAAAGACAGAAATTTTGAGTTCAAATCCTTCCTATCTTTCTTGTGTCACATCAGTCCCTAAAGGTATCAGTCTCTCTTTCTGCAAAATGAAGGTGTTGAACGAAATGTCATTTTAAGTCCTTTCTAATAGTAAGCCTTTCTCTTTTGTTCTAAAGCTAGTCTTTCATCTTATTAAATACTGTGAGAGGTCCCTTATAGCTTGAAGTCAACAGTGCTCCCTGGCCTGACCTTGGCTGCTAGACAGACCTTGGCATTTAGTGATGCTGTGGTTTGTGGTAGTATAAACCACAGAATAGGATCTTCCCAGTGGCTTCAAGTCAGAGTTTTACGCATCAGCTAATGGTGGGATTGGAATGATAAAAGATATGGGCAACAATTTTCCCTTCACCATTTTGGGTTTTTGTTAGTGTGAATAAATGAGTAGACAGACAAAACTGAATTTACAATTCCTTCAGAGGAGCCTTTGTTCCTCTAGGATAATCATACCAATGAGGTTCTTTTTAACTGAATAATTGCAAAATCTTTAAGGAGGAAGAATTCATTGTAAGATAAAGAATTCCATGTAGGAATAATTAAAAAGATACACTGAATTCCTGTGTTTTTGATCCCTTGATCCCTCCTCCTTGCTTTCTATAAACAACAAATATAAAACAATAAATATTCTAATACCTTCATATACCACAAATTGTTCACCATTCCCCAAATGATGGGAATGTACTCATATTCCAATTCTTTGCTCCCACAAAAAGAACTGCAAAAAAACATTTTTGCACATGTGTGTGCTTTTCCCTGCTTTAAGACTTCCTTGGGATACAGACATAATCTGAGAGGTGTGTAGTGGGATCTCAGAATTGTTTTAATTTTCATTTCCCTAATCAATAGTGATTTAGAGCATTATTTCATATAGCTATAGATGGCTTTAATTTAATTATCTGAAAATCGTCTGTTCATATCCTTTGACCATTTATCAATTGAAGACACATTTTACAATCGAGGAAACTCAAATACTAAGTAACTTGACCAGGATCATTCAGCTATTAAATGTGTATTGCTGAATTAGAACTTAAGTATTCCTGACTCCAATCTCAATGTTCCATCTTCTATATCACCCACATGCTATCAACACTTGACTGCATTCTCACCACAGATAATTTATTGTTTATGGACCTACTTCATTGCTTGAGGTTATTAGAATTTTCTTACACCTTTCCTCAACAACTCCCCGAGAGATAGTACTCTTGGTGGGAAGAGGGAGAAAAGAGGTGGGGGGAAACTCATAATCTTAAGGAATAAAATATAATCAGCTCTTGTTTATGATACAATTTACTTCTATCTGCTGAAGCCTCTATCATTAATCAGGAATATTAAGAGATTGTCCTTGCCCTGATAGATCAATTCTCAACTGAATAGTTTCTTTATATGATGTAATCAATTCCTTTTTTTCTCATTATGGACTACCAAAATATCACATTGATATTTGCTGAAGTTAAGGTGGTATAGATTAATGGTTATCTATTTCTCAAATCACTTCTAATAGAGTCAGGCTCTTCAGCATGGGATAACAGCTTCAATAAAATATGAGGTACAAGTACAGACCAAATTCTGTACACTAAGAGGATACAATTCCTTGAAGCTAATTTATGACTCAATCAATCCCTTATAGTTTGAAATTTATGTAATGCCAAATGTACTCCCTGGACAAATTCTTGCATAAAAATTTTAAAAACAGCGTAGATAACAATTTCTGACTAGAGAATAGGCCACTGTGATCTGATGAGTTGAGACTCCCTCTAGACCAGGGGTCCTCAAACTACGGGCTGTGGGCCAGAGGATGTTTATCCCCCTCACCCAGGGCTATGAAGTTTCTTTATTTAAAAGCTCACAAAACAAAGTTTTTGTTTTTACTATAGTCCGGCCCTCTAACAGTCTGAGGGACAGTGAACTGGCCTCCTATTTAAAAAGTTTAAGTACCCCTGCTCTAGACTTTTCCACATTCTGATACTAAGTTTAACAGAAGACAGGCTATAAAGATATCACTCTGCTTGGAGTGGAGAAATCTGTTTTTTTTTTTTCAGCTACCTATTTATCACATTAATTCATATCCTCGAATTTAGAAGACTTGCTCTTTTCTACAATTACAATCTATTATGTTTTCATCAGTAGAATTCTCGTTTTAGGAGAAAGGTAAAACCCAAGTCAAGTGGCTTCTTTGAAAACCTAGTCTGTTTATAAATGTTTTGCAATGGAGCAAAATGAAGCAAACAGCTATTTCCCTCTTCTTCTACTCTCCTCCCCTCCCCATAGATATTCAGAAGTATCAGTCAGGGTTTAAAAGAGTTCCATTTAGGATTCAGTCATTAAATTATATCACCATGTATGCTTTAATCAAGTTGTTGTGAAGGCCCACAAAGGTACAACATTTACAAGGCAAATAGAAATTAACTGTGAGACAGTAGAGATGAAGTCTGTACCTGAAGCAGTGCCCAGATTCCACAAAGAAGGCCTTCATTTAAAGATGTGTTTTTAAATAATTGATCATTACCTAATTAATAGTGAAATTTGTGTCCCTTATAATTACTAACATTGGTTAAACTGGACACTAATAAATATCCTATCTGGCATTGAAAAGTTCATTTTGGTCACTATCACTAATCCTACTCTCCCTAACATCACTGGATAAATTATAACTTTGGAAGCAAGATGTTCTTTTTCCTCTCCTTCCTTTACAAAAAAACCCTTAGAAACTGATTGACTATGGAGATAATTAAATGTATTCTATTATGCACAGACGTTAAGTTATTGCTATAGCTTTAAATTTAGACAAGTATAAATATATAGATTTGTGGAAAAATTTAAACAGCAATAGATTATCATTTCTATACTTTTTATCTATATTGATTAATCACCCTTGTCTAGCTTTCCACATTGCCTTTTTAAACAGCTTTTCACATATGATATAAAGTTCAGTGTGACACTTCCCTATCTGATCAGTCATTATACTTTTAGCCATCCTACAAAGTTAAAAATAGGATTCTGCTCTCAAATATGCTCAACACTGGATGGCATATTCTAGAAAGAGCATTAACATGATGAAAAACTTAGAGAGAAACAAATCAAGGTGACGAGTAGATTAAAGATCATATATATTAGGTCTGAGTAAAGAGAATAGGAATAGTTTACATAAGGAAGAGAAGCCTATGGCTTAGCATTTGAGCTGCTTTCAAGTACTCATAAAGCTGTCATGTGCAAGAGGGATATCACTTGATTGGAATACCATGGGGAAGCATTATATTTCGAGTAAGCTATACTAGATGACTTTTTCATTTTTTATTATAGTAAGTTTATTTATTTTTAGTACACATTACTTTATGAATCATGTTGGGAGAGAAAAATAAGAATAAAAGGGAAAAACCCTATGGGAGAGATTTTAAAAAAAGAAAAAAGTAAACATAGCAGGTGTTGATTTATATTCAATTTTCATAGTTCTTTTTCTGGATGCAGATGGCATTTTCTGTCCAAGGTCTATTGGGATTGCTGTGGATGACTAAACTACTGAGGAGTATCAAGCCTTTCATAGTTGATCATTACAACATTCTTGCTGTTATTGTGTAAAATGTATTTCTATATAACTCTACCAACAATTCATTAATGTCCCAGTTTTCCCATATCCTCTTCCACTTTTATCATTATCTTTTCCTGTCATTTTAGCTAATCTGAAAGGTGTGAGATGGTACCTCAGAGTTGTTTTAATTTGCATTTCTCTTATCAATACTGATTTAGAGTATTTTTTCATATAACTATAAATGACTTTAATTTTGTCATCTGAAAATTATCTGTTAATATCCTTCGACCATTTAAAATTGGGGAATGAATTGTATTCTTATAAATCTGACATCATTCCTTATATATTTTAGAAATGAGACCTTTATTAGAAATACTGGCTGTAAAGATTTTTCCCAGCTTTGATTTCCCTTTTAATCTTGTTTCTGTAGGTTTTCTTTGTGCAAAACCTTTTTTAATTTAAGGTAATCAAAATTGTCCATTTTGTCTTTCATGATGTTCTCTAGTTCTTCTTTGGTCATAAATTACTACCTTCTCCAAACATCTGATAAGTAAATAATACCTTGTTCTCCTAATTTGTTTATGGTATCATCCTTTATGCCTAAATCAAGTACTTATTTTGATCTTATTTTAAAGTTATTTTTGTAAATAATTAATCAATTTAAGTTATATTGTCAGACCTGCTGCCATAAAGTTGGGCAAAATAGTTCCTAATTATTACTTTAATTTCTTTTTCATTTGTGGTCTTTCATTTTTGATGCTGGTTATTTGGTTTTTTCTTTCCTTTTTCTGATCAAATTAACCAAAGGCTTATCTATTTTGTTAGTTTTTTTTTCATAAAACCAATTCTTAGTTTTACGTATTAATTTAATAGTTGTCTTAGTTTCTATTTTATTAATCTTTCCTTTGAGTTTCAGAATTTCTAATTTGGTATTTAATTGGAGTTTTTTAATTTGTTCTGTTTCTAGCTTTTTAAAAAAAATTCATGACTAATTCATTGATCTCTTCTTTTTTATTTTTATATTTTATTTCTGTAGCTATTTAGAGATATAAAATTTCTCCTAAGACCTGCTTTCACTGCATCTCATAGGTTTTGGTATATAGTCTAATTATCGTCATTTTCTTGGATGAAATCATGGATTGTTTTCATGATTAGTTGTTTGGCCCACTCATTTTTTAGAATTAGAGTGTTTAATTTCAAATTGGTCTGATTTTGCCATAATCCTGCAGGCCACATAAATGTCCTCAGTGGGCCGCATCTGGCCTGCAGGCTGTAGTTTGAGGACCCCTGGGCTAGAGAGTAGTTTCAATTCCTCAGATTCAGTTTAGAAACTTGGTTTCATATGTTTTTGTTGGTTTGTTTGTTTGTTTCATATGGTTTTCAAGGGAAATTGGGAGAATTTGAGGAACTTCCTGACTTTATTCTGCCATCTTGGCTCCACACTTGGAATTCTTTTCTACAAAATGACTTTTAAGGTCTCATTCAATTCTGGTATTTAATGATTCTATGACTCTTAAGTACAATACACTAACCAAAGAGTAAAATAATAAAATTTCAAACTGTATATTTTAGGACATGTTTGGGTGGAGAAAGATTTTAAGTGATCTGAAATAAGAAAATGGAGAAAATGTTACTTAAACTTAAAAAGACAAACTTTACTTATGCCTAAGACTACAGTTCCAATGAGTTATAAAAAGTTTTCAACCTGAAAACTCTTCTCCTTTGAAGGGAAATTTAAATGATCTTAAATATTATTTCACTTAATGTGCAAAATATTTGGAGCAGTTCTTTTTGTATTGATAAGGAACTGGAAATTAAATGAATGTCCATCTATTGGGGAACAACTGAATAAGTTATCGTATATAAATGTAATGGAATATTATTGTTTTATAAGAAATGATGATCAGGCTAATTTTAGAAAAGCCTAGAAAGACTTACATGAAGTAATGCTAAGTGAAGTGAGCAGAACCAAGAGAATATTGTACATAGTAACAACAATTATTATGTGATAATCAACTGTGATGGCCTTGGCTCTTCTCGTCAATGTGGTGATTCAAAGCAATTCCAGTAGACTTGGGATGGAAAATGCCACCTGTATTCAGATAGAGAAATATAGAACCTGAATTTGGATCAAAGCATGGTATTTTTACGTTTCTTCGTTGTTTGTTTGGTTGGTTTTTTTGGTATGATTTTTCTTGCATAATAAAATAAATATGGACATGTTTTTAAAAGAATTGCACATATTTAACCTATATCAGATTACTTGTTGTCTTGAAAAGGGGGGAGATAAAGAATAAGAAAAATTTGGAACACAGAATGTTGCAAAAATGAATGTTGAAAAACTACCTTTATATTTATTTGCAAAAATAAAATACCATTGAAAATGTGAAAAAAAATAAGTTGCCACAGCCATGATTATAGAAAAGTGTGGTCAGTGGCCACTAATTTTAAATAATAATCCATCTAACAACTTTATAGCATTCCAAATTAAAAGTTCATGATTTGTTGATGAAAGAAGCTCTTACTGAAGTCACAGATTCTTTCAATATTGTTGCAATTACATGCCAGGACAAAATTTATTGTGACAATCACATTTGTGGCATACTTGTATTTAAAGTCTAAATCAATTGATATTTTCTTTCCATTGAAATAGCAAAGTGATCTAATATTAATAATATAATAATAAAAATAAGATATAGCATCATGCTAGCAAAAAAATCAAGAGAAGATAGAATTCTGTGCAAAATCACTAATCTTTGACCCATTTTTCAATGATGATGTATATCCAATGAACATTTACAGAATATTTCTTAGTCCTGGTTATTAAATCTTGATTAATTTCTTTTCTGATAAATGGCAACACAAATTTTTACCTGTAGAACACTTTGAATAAATATTCTAAGTAAGGATGGGATCAGGAAAGACAAATTACCTGATAACAGCAAAAAGACTTAGAGGAACTCTTTTTGAAGGGTCCTCATATGTTACTAAAGTTGTTCTTGGGCATTTTCTTAGCCCATTATGCAAATATTTCAACCTATTAATAATTCAGAATAGGCAATCCATTAATAATTAGGATCTCCATTACAAATCTGACCTTTAATTGAATTCTATAGGAAGACTGTGAAAAATGAGACTCTTGATTTATGCTAAGAATAAAGGTTAAAAACCGTTTTCCTAGCCAATCTAATGTTTGTCATTATTGCTTAATCAGAAACACTGAAAAAAGAAACTTTTTGTCCAGGTATGCTAAAACTCCCTTTGTTCAACATTACTATTTCTATAAGTCTTAATTCTTCTTATTTTCTATAACTCACAAACATCCATTCCATAGCTATTATGACCATAAACCTATTTTTAAAAATCTAAGGATTACTAAGTGTTTAAAGATCCACCCTTACTCACATTCCCCTTTCATAGATCATGAAACTAAAAGAGTTAACGGAGAAGGTTACTTAAGTCCACAAATGGACTAGTTTAGCCATTGTGAGTTGAATGGCCAGTTAAATCAGTCTAGTTATGACTCAGTATAGTCATTTAGCTTGCTGAGTTTTTCCTCCACTGAATCAATCAATTGTTCAGCTACAGTGACTGAGTCAACCAACTCTTTGGATAGGTGGTATGACTCTTATTTGAGTAACAGAGCAAAGGAGAGATAATGGCAATGCAAGGATTAGAATCCAAAGTAAGATATTTATGTTTTAGCACTATGGATCTTGGGCTTAAGAACATGTGAGAAAGGGAAAAGGGACAATTCCCCATGAAAAGGGACAATTCCCCATGAAAAAAGAGTTTTATTTTTGGTACATTTTTTATGTAATGTCTGTTCCATTTTCCATATTCATGCACTTTTCTATTTATCCATATATGCTTTTCCTTATGAAGAGATTTTGATTTAAGTCTGAATTCAAAGATTAAGGGAAAAATCACAAATGAAAAAATGGAGAAAAGAAAGAAGAAACCTTTAGAGCTATCATATTTCCTTAACTATAATACAAAAGAAAAAATTCAGTAATTAATAGAGATGGGGGAAGGATCATATGGGATGAAATTAAGAAAGTGACTTGGAAATTATTATTGAATGATATGAATATAATTGTTCATTCATCTTTTATGAATTCCAGCAATGCTGGAAATGGCAGCAGAAATTGAGATAGACAGATGACAGAGGTAATGGTAGCCTTGAAAGAGCAGAGTGGATATAGGAGTTTAGGAAATAGAAGAGATATTTGTTGTGTATTCCCAAGTTGTTGAGGCTTCTCCTTGAATTTCTTCATGGATTATGTGAGTTTATGAACTCAAATACCAAGCAGTTTTGAGGAGAAAGAGAGTAAGAAGGAGTATTTAACAGGACTGATGGTTAATCAGTAACCCTTAATACAGCTGTTAAGTTAGATTGTAGTGCTAACCAATTTTTTCTTATATATACTTTGAAACAACTTTGCTATTTTTATTACTTTCTGAAATCAATACCCCTTGCTTAAAAGTCTTGAAAGCATTGTGTTATTTGCTAGAATGGAGTTTCGTGTCTCTAGGGGTGATTTAAAATAAGTGTTTGAAATTGAGACCACCAGAAAAAGAGATATGTAGTCATGAAGAATTCCCAGTCTGGTTTTCCAGAGTAGATGAGTTTCGGGAATTCAATTGTTAGTCAAGTTGCATATTCATCCACCAAATGTCTAAATATTTATGTTTAAAGTTTAAATATTAATTATAACATTTTACAGTGAAGAGAAACCAACAAGGTAAGTCAAGTTTAACAAAGCCATCAAGTTCTTGATCTTATAAAGAAGACAGCAGTATCTAAGGTACACTATGGATATAGGTAATTTGTTTATATTTGGAAATTACCTGGGATGATGTGTCCAATGCTCTGCTCCCAGTAGTGACTCATCCTGAGGCAAATTTGCCAAGTATAGTATTTCCATTTCTACTGAATTATATGTGGATAACTTTGCCTCTGAGATATGATTTTGGTTTATTTTCTTCAAAAGCAATTTGTTAAGGCCAAAAAGTTGTAAATTTAGTAGATTGAAAGTACTTTTTTAAAAAATAAGCTTTAATATAGAAAATTTGGAGAAGACATTCTAAAGGACATGAGCATGAAATAAAACTTTCTTCAATCTTCCAATCTGGAGAAAACTTTTAAATTCATATTAACAAAAATATATTGATTTTTCTTTTAAAATTTAGGTGACTAAAAAAATTAGAAATACTCTTTTCAAAAAACATGAGTTAGAAAGGATCTTACACTCCATCTACTTTAGCTCTTCAGCCCATGTAGAAATCCATACAATATCCCCAACAAGTTGCCTTTCAATATCTATTTAAACAATCAGAATTACCACAAGAAGTGAATCATTCTAATTTTTTTTAATGTTTTAACTATCCAGTTTTTCCACTTGTTAGCCTTAAATATGCATTTTTGTAACTTTCACCCTTTGATACTATTTCTGATTCTGAAACTTTATGGAAAATAAATATACATACACATACACAATTCCTTTTTTGAAAATGAAAATATTTGAAATATTTTAATACAACAATAATGACCCTGCCAAAGCCGTCCCTCCTCCAGGATAAACCAGATCAAATTGTTCATATTTCATCATAAAACATAGTTTTAAAATACCCTCACTATCCTGGTCATATGAACTTTTCTGATTGTGCTTTTGCTATCAATATTCCATTTTACATTGATAATACAGAGCAAATTCTTTTGATTGTATTGTCTTTTATTTCTGAAGTATTTTTCCCTCACTCTTCTCCATTTGGATAAGTTGTAGCTCACATTTAAGTCTAGGATAAAATCTTTTTAAGGAAGTTTTCCTTGACAGTCCAGTTTATTAAGAGTGATTTTTCCTTCAACAAATTGTTCTAAAACACCATTAGTCTCTCTTGGGTATTTATATTCTACTTTAAGTTATATAATGTGGTGTTGTGTGTGTGTGTGTGTGTGTGTGTGTGTGTGTGTGTGGTATGTGTGTGTATGTAGCTTTCTATAGATTGATTTTACATAAAATATGAAATAAGATTTTGTCATTGATCTGGTAATTAATTTCAAGCATATTCATCAAAAATGTTCACCATTTTCATGGAGCTCCACCATATATCTACAAAGGGATTCCATATAGATGGTGAAGTCCTTCATATGCTCTTGTTTGCAAAATATATTTTCCTGATGGCATCAAATTCTAGGACATTTTCACATTTCTTAAGAAGGGGCTATACCTATTCTAATGAATGTACCCTGTCATTCCCAAGAAAAACTAAGTGAATGAAAAATGCCAATTTTCTAGCCTGAAATCTAGTTGGATGGAATAACTATTTATCTGAGCCATCTCTTCCTTTCTCTGTGTACATGTGTGTGAAAAAGAAAGAGAATATTAATATTTATATTTTTCATAGAATTAAAATTGGAAATCATCTAATGGAAAAGAACATGAGACATATGATTCAGCTGTAACACATTGCTAATAAGGAATTGTGAAGGAAAAATGATAAAATGGATGTCATTTTAGAGATGTATGAACAAAAACGAAGCTAGACAGGCCATACAGTAAGAGTGATACATGAAAGACAATTCTAATGTGCCACTGATATTTTTCACAATGATCATCTTGGTGGCACAATTGCTAGAGTGTTAGATCTGGAGTGTGGAAGACTCATCTTTCTGAAATCAAAAGTGACCTTAGATACTTATTAGCTGTGATATCCTGAGAAAGTCACTTAATCCTTTTTGCCTTATCTTCTTCTGTAAGATGAACTAGAAAAGGAAAAGGTAAACCACTTCAGTAACTCTGCTATGAAAATTGCAAAATGGGGTCATTAAGAGTCAGATACTACTGAAAATGACTAAACAACAACAATTTTCACAAAGTCAGGAGAAGGTGACATAGGATCCTGCAATACTGGATAGATCCTGTGACATGAATTTAGAGTATATATGAACAAATATCACACAGAAAATATACACATGACAGAGTGATGAGCTAAATTACTAAAAGACAAACCAACATTGATTAGAACTCAAATCAATCCAAGTATTTTGATATTTGTTTAATGTTCTCTAGTAGATTTCAGGGTGCCAGATAGCAGGTCCTTTTTTTGTTCATTTTTGTATTCATATCAGATATTAACAAAGTTGTATGCATATAGTAGTATTCTCAATAAATATTAGTCAAATTATAAATCAGTGATTAGGTTTAATGGATTTGCTCTCTACAATCATTTTTGAACATAGTTAATAATTTTACAAACTAACATTGAATAATGATTTATATTGTATATATCAAGAGGATGATCATTTTAATAAATGATTTAATAATATTATTATAAACTAAAGATTTTTTGATATGTGTATCATCTGATAATGTTTTTCTACTTCACAAAAGTGGTGTCTAACAATAAAACCTTACCTCTAAACTAAATTTATGTGTTCAATAGAGACATTGGACTTTGCTTTACCTGGAAGTAAATTGCTGGCATTTTGAAAGAGAATCAGCTCTTTCTAGGGTGCTAAGCAAGATTTATCTTCACCATAAAATATTTATTCAGGGGACTCACATACGCACTACATTTGGAATTAAGGAGAGGAGAAGTGGTCCCTCCATTTATAATCTGGGGTTGCCATGCCAAGCTCCCTTTCAAAGTTTTATAGAGGACACTGGGGAAATGAATTCTTCAAGTAAATGATTTTCTACAAAGTTGACTTTCTTTTTAAAGGTGTGTGCTTTACTACTAGGTTGTAGTTTACTCAATAATAAAATATAATCCCTTATGGTCTCTCTCTCCTCCAATACAGCACTGAGTTTTCATTTATTAATTGAAGCTTCAAACTCATATAGGTTACAGGAAATGCTCTGATGTTCTTCAGCATGAATGAACTCAAACACCCCCCACTGCCCAATATTTAACTGGGATTAAATATTTGGACAGATGGAAAGCTTTGCTTAAGTTTCTGTTTGAGTGTAAGCCAGCTCTGGTTGGTTTTGTAGAATTTTGAGAGTTTTGTACAATATGTACTGATTGAAAAAAAAACCTTCCATGAAGGCAATCTTTCATACTATTAAATGGCCCCCTCTGTATTTAGATCATAGAAAAAATTCAATTGCAAAGGCAAGAAATAACGAGTGAAAATTGTAAAAACAGGTTGTATGAATTGCAGCTGTGATGACAAGTTACTATTTTCTTTTAAAGAGAAGAGAGATCCAATTCCATTAGCTTTTTCTTAAATCAGAGTCTCTTTAAATCTACACCAGTAAATGATTACATAAACCTGGCATTTTTCTCAATTGCCCTATAGGGAATGTGTTCTCTCATTTGTAGTGGGATGAAAAAAAAAGCTTTGAAAAGTTTAGTAAGATGTCGATGGGCAAAATGTTTAAGTTCCCATTTTTTCAACTCTAAAAATCAGAGTTTGTCTTACTGAAATAAACTATTCAGACACTCTTACAATTCACAACTACCCTACAGAATACAGTCATTCTCAGTAATCTGAAGCAAAAATTTTAAGGGGAAATCTTACATATCCTACATTTCAGTTAAATAACAATTCAACTTTGCATAGTGCTTCAAGGTTTACAGACCATTTGCATTAAGATAATCCTGTGAACTAGTCTCTCTATTGTGAAGAGAAAGAAATTGAGCTTCAATGAGTTTAATCCACAATGTACTAAGTACTGGATCTTGGAATCAAAATGAAATCTATCAGTCTTCCAAAACCATCCACGTTTTACCAATCTACTTTATCTTCTCCAAATTTTTATGTTAAAAAGAAACAAGGACAATGTTGTGGAGTTCATATATAAGAAATATATGTAATATATTTATAGATAATATATATAAGCATATATAAATATACAATATAATATATAAATATATATAATTTATATATCTAAATTATATATGTTATACATAATATAAATATATAAAAAAGTAAATCATTGTCATATATTTCTGCTTGTTTTCTATAAAATCTTCTATTCTGCTTAGTATACATATGTTTAATATGAATGAATAAAAAAATCATGTTTATTGTGTACCAGATATTATACTAAATGCTGTAGATATAAAAACAATAAGAGAGGCAGTTTTTGCACTCAAGAATATTACATTTTAGTGGGGCAGGATAAAATGTATAGAGGGGACCTGAAATGAAGAAAGGAAGGCAACTGTGTGGGGGCATGGCATTGAAGTCTGAATAATAAAGAATTCCACCTTTTTTCAAAATAAAGATTTGGGAAAAATTCACAAATGGGAGAAGATGTGTCCAGGGGTGGAGGGAGAAGGCATCTGAAACATATAGTAGGGGAGTCTCAAGAATGAAGAAGGGAGCTCTTAGATTATGTGATTATATTAGAGGAATGACTGACATCTCATTGAACAGTAGCAGAGATACTGTTGGTAGATAAATAAGTCTAGACCCAGAAGACTGTATCACAAGTTGTCTCAAACCATCATGAGTAAAGGAAAATGATTTAGAGTCTTCTAGGATATGAAAGAATATGCCCAAGGGTGAAATAAGTGGATTAAAAAACAGTCCTGAGATGCCAGACAGATACACATTCACTATGCTAACTTTCCAATCAGCTTAAGAGCTTTGAAGTAATACTACAGTAAAAACTTGATATCTAAATTATAATGGATTTTTAAATAAAATTTAGCTCAGATTGACTTTTAAGTGGTGACATCATCACCAACTAAATAGTCCTACTATGAGATAAGTGCAACACAATCTTCTGATTGGCTTTATCCATTTGGAAAATTGTCTAATGATAAGGCCAGTTACTATCCTCTGCATTGGTTTAGAGATACTGTGATCCATGCAAAAGCTGCTAGTTGGAATAACATCAATACTTGAGCATTGTACAGGTGTAATATTTCAATTCAGGTCTGTAATTTCAAGAGTGATAGATAAATAGGTCTAGACCTAGAGGACTGTCTCACAAGTTATCTCAAACCATCATGAGTAAAGGAAAAAAACCTTGAGGAGAGAACTTTTGGAATACCATCTACCAGATTTTGTTCCATTTTATAGAGAATGTTATCAGTATGAAATAAATTCTTCTACTATGGGATGAAATTAAAATGAATATTAAGAATTAGAAAAAATTTTGATCCCTTATCATCATCCTATTATCTTCTTATTACTGTTTGCCATTTATATATGTGTCTGCAAGCATAAATGTTGCTAAAATTAAAACTTTTCATACTTTAATTCGATATTTCCCCTTATCTTTTTTTAACTTTTTGTGTGAATTGTATAAAGATTTTAATAAAATAAAATAATGAAGCTTTCCAATATCCTTGTTTAAATTCCTTAGATAGACATAGTTATGTTGAATTTTAAAAATGAATTAGGGTAAATTTTGTTATTTTTCTTATTGGTACCATATCTCCCTCCCCTACACCCCCCCCCACTCCAAGCAAACCAGATGTTTAGTAATGAATCTGTTAATTTTATATATGTTGACATTCCTTCCTCCTTCCCTCCCTGCCTATTTCTTTCTTTCTTTCTTTCTTTCTTTTTCTTCCTTCCTTCCTTCCTTCCTTTCTTCCTTCCTTTCTTTCTTTCTTTCTTTCTTTCTTTCTTTCTTTCTTTCTTTCTTTCTTTCTTTCTTTCTTTCTTTCTTTCCTTTCTTTCTTTCTTTCTTCTTTCCTTCCTTCCTTCCTTCCTTCCTTCCTTCCTTCCTTCTATCCTTCCTTCCCTCCTTTCTTTCCTCCCTCTTTCCCTTTCTCTCTACCTCCCTCTCTCCCTCTCCCTTCTTTCTTCTTTCCTTCCTTCCACAGAAGTATCATGGCATAGATTCTCAAAGGTTTTGTAAGTTGATTATATGTCTGGCAGATTATAAAGTGCTAACAGAGCATCAGTAATGTAATGACCCTGGTGAAAGACTAATTCTGATTCTTGAGAATCAGACTAGTTAAGTATGGAGAAGCTCATTACCAGTAGATCAGTGACTTGGTTATGAATTATTTGGCAACACAAACAAATGAAACAACAACAAAATACAAACTAGCTCTCTATCTTGTTTGACACTCTTCTGTTGTGATAGCATCAGAGGAGCAGAAAGGGGAAGCATAGGATCCTCAGAATCATATTTTTAAACTTTTATAAGTTTAGGTTTACTTAATTTTTCTCTAAACATGAGGTTCTTGACCATGTGCCAACAAGATTATAGAAAATGAATCAGAATGATCTAATTTGGGACAGCTAGAGTAGTGTAGTGGATAGAGTACCGGATCTGGAATCAGGAAGACTTAAGTTCAAATCCAGCTTCTTGCTTGCTGTGTGACCCTGGGCAAGTTGCTTAACACTGCCTCACTTTCCTCATCTGTGACATGGGCTGGAGAAGGAAATGGCAAAGCACTTCAATATCTTTGTCAAGAAAATCATAAATGGGGTCAAGAAGAGTCAGGCATGACTGAAAAGAATAAACAACAAAAAGAACAATGATCTGACTTTATAAATTATGCCAAAAAAAGGAGACCATTTGCAACTTAATTGAAGGATGGCTCATATGTCCTCTTTAGAGAGAAAAAGAAAATAAAAATTGATGTTATTTTATGTGGGATTCTTAAAGCCAAAACTCTTATCATTATGAAAATAATTTAAGATTTTCTATCAACACTTGATGAAGTAAATGAAGAGGTAGAAAAATATAATGCAAAACTTGATAAGACCCTCCATGTTATATACATATTTGTATGCAGACATATATTTGGTACTTGCTAATTTCATTGAAAAGATGGGAATAAATGATTATGGCAAAAATATACATTAGAAAACATGGGTGAAGAATGAAAGAGATAAAAGAGGCCAAAGACTTATGGACTTATGGAATACTTAGAAAAGTTTGACTATGTTTCATAAATTATTTTCTCCAGAAAAGAACCAATAGGTTTAGAATACAGTGAATGTTACCAAATAGTTTCATAAAAATAAAATGCCTCGAATTTTAATAGATAAGAATTACTTCATTTCTAATATGTCATTCCAGAATTGATTATTTATATAGACAGTTCATTAATATGTTACAGTTAAGATCAAAATTAAACATTTAGAAGAAAAAATGGAAATGAGTAAAATAATACAAACAAAAAATCACTTAATTGTAACAACTTAATCTAATGAATCATTCAGACAATCTGTTAAAAATGAAAAAATAGATAATGGATAGAAGGAAATATAGCAACTACACATACACATAAACACACACATGTGTGGGTGTGTGATTAGTATATGTATAGATTATATACACACTATACAAAGGTTTAATTGATACAAATTAATTACTGTAACAAGGAAGGCAAAATAGCCTACAAAGCACTATAGTCAACTATTATTTAACATGCAGAAAGAGCAGGAGGGCAAAAACAACACTGGTTTAGTATATAAATTCATTTCTCAAGTCTTACTAGAAGAGGGCAATGCAAAATTATGAGCAGTATCATCTAATTAAAACATTGGAACAATGAAGAGTAAACATAGTTTGAAGGAAGCTTGTTCAGAGAGTCAACTAAGTCAACTTGAATGCCCAAAAAGATGAAAATGGAAGGACAACAAAAAGAATAAAAGTGGAAAAGTAGTCACAAAGATTTTTTTTAATATTCATTTATTTTTAACATTCATTTAAAGTTTTTGATTTCCAATTCCAATGATTAAGAAAATAAGCAATAGAATTGTTGTTATTGTTGATTATCCTTCCTTCTTGCAGAGGACCATAACATCAGGAAGATGATTCCATGTCATACAAGTGAATTGGATTCATTTATATTTGCCCTGTGCAAAATCACCTCCCTCACTTTACTGTCCAGTCAACTGGGTCCAGTGGCAAGATATAGGTCCAGGCAGAGATGATCCTGGGTAAAATGGGAGACCTTAGCCTTTTTAAGCCAAAATCTTCAACAGGTCTAAATTTGCCTAAGGCCACACCTTTTCAGTGATTAAAGCTAGGTAACAATTGAGGCAAAGAGTCTCTGTTTTTAACTAGTCCAAAAAATATAAATGAATGAATGAATGAATGAATGGATCTGGCAGGAGAAAATCTTCACGGTTTTATTTTTTTTATCATTGATCATTTGGAATTGCCTTAGATCATTGTCCTAATCAAATTAGCTAGGTCTTTCACAGTTAATCATTATAATAATATTACTATTATTGTTCACAATGTTCCCTTGGTTCTGTTTATTTCATCATCAAAAATTTTTATAATACACTTTATTGATCTTTAAAGATAATAAAGAAATCAAATTAGGATTTTTTTTCACAAAAATACATTTATATATATATATAGAAGATTACAAATGAAAATTAAAAAAAACAAAGGTGGCCTAAGCAGATATATTAGATAAAATGTATATAGAGGAGATCAGTGATCAAGACAAGGATTTTGAGAGTTCTGAGGTATTAATTCATAAGTTACCTGAAAGAGAAAAATATGTCAAAGTGTGGGGAAAATGCCTCTGACATTATTATTACACAAAAAGGTGACTTAAAAAATGAATAAGTAGCAATACTTTTATGATTAATTTTCCATCTATGTGAATTTTCATGACACTTATCTACATACACTGGGAGCTTCCTCACTGAGACCATTGCAAGTCCAAATAACATCTTTCTTATCACATAACTGAAAGATGTAGGCAAAATTTTAGAGAATACTAGATTTCAGTCCTTTATGGAGAGGTATAATCATCAAAGGCATTTTGCACTTGGATAGGGGAGATTCAGAAGAGAATTGAGTTAAATGATTCTTTATGAATGGTAAGTTTCTCTAGATATTAGTGTTATAGAATGACATCATACTGATTGAATTATGTGCCAAACCATTCCACAGCCTTGTGGAAGGGTTTATGGTATAACTACTGAAAATAATTTGGCTTAACCATCCACAAATAAAAGTGAAATGGATCAAGAATGTTTATTACTCAAATTAAATCATGCAATTATATGAAAAATTTATAATCTTCTCAATTTATATCTACCTTTATTTATTATACCTTTATATTTGAGACATGATAAAAATAGAAAAATTTAATGTGTAATCGAATAAAAGGATAAACAGAATAAATTGCTTCAAGGGAACTGAATATATTGTTCAATGAATTCAAATTTCTGCATTGCTTTTATATAACCACAAGTTGTTTAGCTATTCATCAATCAGTGGGCACTTCACTATTCTTCCTTTTTTTATAACTACAAAAGAGTGCTACAATAGATATTGTTATATTAAGGACCTTTCCCTAGCCTACGATCTCTTGGAGTATCTGCTCAGTAGTGATAGAAGTTGGTCAAAGAACAATGAAATGTTTAGACATATTTCTAGCAAGTTCTAAATTAGATAGAAACACAGCTTGAATAATTCACAGTTCTATCAATAAGTTATGTATGCCAGTCTTCCTACTCTTCTTCCAACATTGAATCTTTTCATTTGTTTTCATTTATAGTGATTTTCTGGGTATAAAGTAACATGTTAAATTTGTTTTATTTTTTGTTGTATTCCCCCTCTCTTTAAAATGCTATTGTATTGTTTTCTAAGCATTTTTTAAATAAACCCCTTGTATTAAACCATGTCATCCATTCAATGGAATGGAAAGAAGAGAATAGAATGTTACCATCATTTAGGATCAATCTGATACTATATAGCTCAACATCTACTGGGGAATAATGGAATGCAGAGATAAATATTTACCAGATAAGTCATGGAACTACCTATACACAGGCTCTAAGTTACCTGGTAGGACCATTTGCCAGAATCACAAAAGAAGCTAGATGTCATTGATCAACAAAAGAAAGAAAGAAAGAAAGAAAGAAAGAAAGAAAGAAAGAAGGGAAAGAAAAGAATTATCCATTAAAAGTGTTTTTATTAATGCTTTTATTATTTTTACGGAGCTAGCCAATATCTAGAATTTCTTTTAGTTGTGATGATGCAAATTGGGAGAAAAGAAATATATAATTTCCCACTGTTCTTATTCATGTCAGTAACTTTAATCATTTCATGGATTGTTGTAATTCCTTTTAAAATATAATTTGAATTAAATTAGATGCTGCTCTTTGAAACAATAAAAAAATAGCAAATGAAATCAGCTTCATTTATATTGCTCACAAGAAATTACTTTACAAAAGTTTAGAGTAAAAAAAATCTCATTCATGTCTACTATGGATTTTTTATAACAAAAGACAGAACTAACAAATGATTAGTCCACAAGGTACTAAGGAAGGTTCCTGAGAACTGGGTTCTATTTTCATTTCTAACACTCACTTGTGTCAATCAATAAACATTTTTAAACACCTACTATCCTCTAATCACTATGGTAGGTCCTAGGTCTAAAAACTGTCCCTGACCCTGAAGAATTCACTATTTTATGGGGCAGGCAAAAAAAAAAAAAAAAAAAAAAAAAAACATGAGAAGCAAGCAATTATTTATAAAAATACTATGTTACAAGAAAAGGGGAAACAAAAGAGGGAACATAATATATTTAAGTGGTATTGGGAAAACCTATGAAACAGAATATTTTAATTATAAACAGAATAATTTAATTTGGAGAAGCAAAGCAAGGTGGTGGAGAAAAGGAAAGAGAATATTCCAGGCACAAGAGATAGCCAGAGGAAATTCAGATAGACTGAATTGTTCAAAGACCAGCAAAGAGGCCACTGGAATCAAGGTATAAGAAGACAGGACAGGTGGAAGGAGGTGGTTTAAATCATGAAAGAGTTTAAATGTTAAATGGAGGATTTCATTGAGAAGGGAGGTGACATAGGATTATGCTTTAATGTCTGAATGAAGGATAAATTGGATAAAGGAGAGACATAAGGCAAGCAGACTTCATAGAATGTTACTACAATGGTGCAGATGTATAGACTACCCCAGGATTAGACAAAAAAGGAATAGAATTTTAGAGATATTTAAAGGTAAAATTGAAAGGCCTGGGCAATAAGGAGGGTGTGGTCATGAGAGATAATGAAGAGTAAAGGATGACACCATGGCTATGAACCTGAGGATCTAGGAAGATTGTATTGCCTTCATCAATAACTGAAAAGTCAGGAGGTAGACATTATTTAAATTAAAAGTCAGTTAATTTAATTTTGGATATGCTGCATTTAAGATGTCAGTTGAACATCTAGTTTGAAAGGCAAATGGATATCAGCAGAAAAGTTGGGGCAAGCTGAGTAGACTTGATAATTATTGGTATAGAGATAGTAATTAATTTATGGGAGCTAATAAGATCCCCAAATGAAGTAGCATAGAAGGAGAAGAGAAGATCTTGGGATAGCTATAATTAGAGGGTATGATCTGGATGAAGATAAAGTAAAGGATACTAAGAAGGAATGATCTATAAGATAAGAAGAGAACCAGGAGGGAGTGGTGTGTTCTGAAAAAACTAGATAGAATTCATCAAGGAGAACAGTGATCGACAGTATCTAAGGCTAGAAAAGTCAAAAATACTTAGAATTGAGAAAAGAAAGGCCAGTGAATTTGACAATTAAGAGGTCATTGGTAAATCCAGAGAGTAATTTTAGTGGAATGATGATGTCAGAAGGTGGATTTTAAAGAGAGAAGAAATGATTGAGAGAAGAGAAAGTAGAAAAACTTGTAGTTTCTTTTTTCAATGAGTTTCTCCATAAAGGGTAAAAGTGATATAGGATAATAGTTGGGGTGAATGAATCAAGTGAGGGTATTTTGATGATTATTGAAATCTGAGAATGACTATTGGAAGTCAAAGACAACTGAGATAATGGGAATTAGTAGAGGGGTAATCTGTTGGAGGTCCTGGGATGGAAAATGATCCTCATGAAGGTGGATGGGTTTTGATATAGCAGTAAGACTACATCTTCACGTGAGACGGGGTAAAGGAGAAGGTAGAGTCCAAAAGCATTAGTGATATAAGATGAAGAACAGAGGATAATAGGGACTTCACAGCAAATAGTTTAGATTTGTTTGGATTTTTTTTCGTACAATATGAGACAAGTTTTTCAACTAAAAGGATAAAAGGAGGGGGAGCCACGGGACTTTGAAGATGATTGAAAAGTTTTAGAAGGACTGCTTTGTAGAGTAGGATAATGAACTGGTAAATCAAATGTTGAATATGAAGCAGTGAGGGTGAAGTTGTGAATGTATAATATGAATTTGTAATGGAACGTCAGAACAGTTGTGTACTTTTTCTTTGCCCACATTCAGAAGCACGTGGATAGGCAAAAACAGTGAATGGTGGGTGTAATCCATGACTGAAGTTTGGGAAGCACAATCAGGAATTCCAAAAGGGAGTCAGGGAATTATTGTATAGTTGTCACTTAATCTCGTAGGGTCTCTGTTTATTCATCTGTAAGAAAAGGCACCTGAGACTCAGTGATTTTTAAATTTCTTTCCAACATTTTGTGACTATTTCCTTACATAAAAGAAAGTATTGAATTTCTCTTTGATATTCTATTATCAGAGGCTATACTACATCACTAAATTTCATGTATGAATTGTTACCACCAAAAGCTAGTCTTAATATGTGTTGTCATTTAGACGTACCAGAAAGACCTTTGGAAACCATACCATACTGCACTATTCAGTGCTGCCCAAAATCCCTGCTGCCCAAACTCAATGTAATCTGATGTTTCTGAAAATTAAAAATTCATTCTCTAGCTTAAAGGTTTACTTTCTTTTAAATGCAAAGACTTCTGGGAAAGATTGCCCAATGGTCCTTAGGGTGCAACAGAAAAGCAGATGGTAATACATCTTATTGAGTGTCATTTCCATTGATAAAACCACATCCTTTTCTGACATTGAGCCATTTGAGTTGGGAATTTTTTTCCAGTTCTAGTTAATCCCTCAGTCTAATATAATTCAGTTTGTAAAGACTAAAGCATCTAAACAAAGAAATTTTTGGGAGAGGAGGACATCTAGTGATCTGCTGTATATTTGCATGTATTATTCCTTAATTTAGCAGAAATTTGGTTGTACATTTGTTGGCTGAAAATCTGAAATTTGCCCTGGAGAAAAATATGTACCTTAGAATAGACCTGAGAGGGAAAGTTTTAGTGGATTTCCTGATGGCTTGATTAGAATTTGTCTGCCTGTTATAATATGTAGCATCAAAAAATCAGCTAATACGTGTTAATAAACCCTATGTTCTAGACAATATGCTAAATGCTAAGGTTACAAAGAAAGGATAAAACATGGTCTTTGCCTTTAAGAATCTCAAATAATGCAATAGGGAATACAATTTTCACATTTAAATGGAAGCAGTGAACTGACCAATGGGAATCCAGTCATTTTAGCATATGTTGCTAGCTACCTGTTGCCAGCTCATATTTGGGCTTTGGTGAACCTTTTTTTTTTCCTTCTTTTTTTTTCTGAAAGTTTGGGTTGATCCTGTCCTGAACTCAGAAACCCTGGGGTTTCTAAGGCTCTTTGCTATCAGCTTAATGAATGATGCAGAAAGCTTCTTAATATGGTGCTGAGCCAGATGTATCTGTGAAAAAAAAAGGCAGAAACAGAATATCTCTCTGTCTCTGTATCTCTCTCTCTGTCTGTCTCTGTCTGTCTGTTTGTCTATATGTCTGTCACTCTCTCAATGTTTCCGTCTCTCTGTTTTATAGTCTTTCTGTCTCTGTCCCTCTGTCTCTCTCTGTTTCTATCTCTGTCTCTCTCCCTCCCTCTTTTTTCTTTTCTAAGGCTAGAAAAGTCAAAAATACTTAGAATTGAGAAAAGAAAGGCCAGTGAATTTGACAATTAAGAGGTCTTTGGTAAATTCAGAGAGTCATTTTAGTGGAATGATGATGTCAGAAGGTGGATTTTAAAGAGAGAAGAAATGATTGAGAGAAGAGAAAGTAGAAAAACTTGTAGATAGTTTCTTTTTTCTACATAATTAAATTTTTCTACAAAATTAAATTTTCTACATAGTAATCACAGAAATAAAATGTTATTATCCCCTAGATATCAGTACAGCTCATTTAATAGTATCTGTTGCACAGGATATGGAGATAAGGAAATTTTAGAAACAACTTGAATAATCCCCTAAGATTAAATGAACACATCCTGCCCTCTAGTACTCAGTGATTCCAGTGCAAATGATGGGATAAAAAAATATAAAACATGATTCAGGTATAAGAAAAGAAATATCATTAAAGGAGATCATTAAAGGTCTCTTGCACATAAAGGGACCCATATGTGCAAAATGTTTGTGTCAGACCTTTTTGTAGTGGCAAGAAACTGGAAACTAAGTAGATGCCCATTAGTTGGAAAATGGCTGAATAAATTATGGTATATGAATGTTATGGAATATTATTTTTCTATAAGGAATGACCAGCAGGATGATTTCAATGAGACCTGGAGAGACATACATGAACTGATGCATGAACAGAGCAGAACCAGGAAATCATTGTACGTGGCAACAGCAAGATTATACAATAATCAATTCTAATGGATTTGGCTCTTGTCAACAATGAGATGATTCAGGCCAATTCCAATAATCTTATGATAAAGAGAGCCATCTACACCCAGAGATAGGTCTGTGGGAACTGAGTGTGAATCACAACATAACATTTTCACTTCTTTTGGTGGTGTTTGCTTGAATTTCATTTTCTTTCTCATTTTTTTCCTTTTTGACCTGATTTTTTTTGTGCAAGATAATTGTATAAATAGGTATGTCTATATTGAATTTACATTTTTTGTCATGTTTAACATATATTGGATTACTTACCATCTAGGGGAGGGGGTAGAAGGAAGAGGGGGTGAAATTGAAACACAGGGTTTTGCAAGGGTCAGTGGTGAAATTTATTTCTTGTATATGTTTTGAAAATAAAAGCTTCAATAAAAAAACAAAAAAAATCTTTAAAGGAAAAAAAAAAAGAAAAGAGATCAAATCCTTCATATATATATATATATATATATATATATATATATATATAAACAACTATATATTAAGATCTTTTTTTTTAAATAGTAAGAGGTTCTAGAAATGGTGAAAAACAAATAATTTTATTTTTATAATATTATTTGTTTTTCATCATTTCCTTTTTTTTTTAATTTAATAGCTTTTTATTTACAGGATATATGCATGGGTAACTTTACAGCATTAACAATTGCCAAACCTCTTGTTCCAATTTTTCACCTCTTACCCCCCCACCCCCTCCCCAGATGGCAGGATGATCAGTAGATGTTAAATATATTAAAATATAAATTAGATACACAATAAGTATACATGACCAAAATGTTATTTTGCTGTACAAAAAGAATTAGCCTCTGAAATATTGTACAATTAGCTTGTGAAGGAAATCAAAATGCAGGTGTACATAAATATAGGGATTGGTAATTCAACGTAATGGTTTTTAGTCATCTCCCAGAGTTCTTTTTCTGTGCATAGCTGGTTCAGTTCATTACTGCTGCATTGGAAATGATTTGGTTGATCTCGTTGCTGAGGATGGCCTGGTCCATCAGAACTGGTCATCATATAGTATTTTTGTTGAAGTATATAATGATCTCCTGATCCTGCTCATTTCACTCAGCATCAGTTCGTGTAAGTCTCTCCAGGCCTTTCTGAAATCATCCTGTTGGTCATTTCTTACAGAACAGTAATATTCCATAATATTCATATACCACAATTTATTCAGCCATTCTCCAACTGATGGACATCCATTCAGTTTCCAGTTTTTAGCCACTACAAAAGGGCTGCCACAAAATTCGTGCACATACAGGTCCCTTTCCCTTCTTTATAATCTCTTTGGGATATAAGCCCAGTAGTAACACTGCTGGATCAAAGGGTATGCACAATTTGATAACTTTTTGAGCATAGTTCCAAACTACTCTCCAAAATGGTTGGATTCGTTCACAACTCCACCAACAATGCATCAATGTCCCAGTTTTCCCGCATCCCCTCCAACAATCATCATTATTTTTTCCTGTCATTTTAGCCAATCTGACAGGTGTGTAGTGGTATCTTAGAGTTGTCTTAATTTGCATTTCTCTGATTAATAATGACTTGGAGCATCTTTTCATATGGTTTGAAATAGTTTCAATTTCTTCATCTGAGAATTGTCTGTTCATATCCTTTGACCATTTTTCAATTGGAGAATGGCTTGATTTTTTATAAATTAGAGTTAATTCTCTATATATTTTGGAAATGAGGCCTTTATCAGAACCTTTGACTGTAAAAATATTTTCCCAGTTTATTGCTTCCCTTCTAATCTTGTCTGCATTAGTTTTGTTTGTACAAAAACTTTTCAGTTTGGTATAATCGAAATTTTCTATTTTGTGATCAGTAATGATCTCTAGTTCTTCTTTGGTCATAAAACCTTCCCTTCCACAGGTCTGAGAGGTAAACTATCCTGTGTTCCTCTAATTTATTAATAATTTCATTCTTTATGCCTAGGTCATGAACCCATTTTGACCTTATCTTGGTGTACGGTGTTAAGTATGGATCAATGCCTAGTTTCTGCCATATTAGTTTCCAATTTTCCCAGCAATTTTATCAAACAGTAAGTTCTTATCCCAAAAGCTGGGATCTTTTGGGTTTGTCAAAGACTAGGTTGCTATATTTGTTGACTGTTTTATCCCTTGAACCTAATCTATTCCACTGATCAACTAATCTATTCCTTAGCCAATACCAAATAGTTTTGGTAACTGCTGCTCTATAATATAATTTTAGATCTGGTACAGCTAAGCCACCTTCATTTGATTTTTTTTTTCATTAATTCCTTGAAATTCTTGACCTTTTGTTTTTCCATATGAACTCTGTTGTTATTTTTTCTAGGTCATTAAAATAGTTTTTTGGGACTCTGATTGGTATTACTCTTCTTCTTGGTTGTGTTTTAATAGACAGGAAATGACCATTTTCTCATGTGGGAGTCATTTTCATATCAGAAGTATTTCTATAGAATAACCACCAACTTGTTAAATTAGATCATAATTGATAACAAAGTATAAAATAATTCAAATTAGAAGAAATGGTTTATAATTAACACAATTCCAATTTGGCTGATTAAAATAAGGTTTTTTAAAAATTAAAATGGAACGTAGATAAAAGAACTTAAAGTCACTGAAGATTACCATGCAAACCTTTCCTCCTCCCCACTGCTTTTTTGTTCACTGAACAGAAAGAACAAATGTTGCAATGGACCTTTAAAAAGGGAGTGACACCATAACTCTACTTCTTGATCATCTAGGTAGTGTTATATATGATTTAAAGTGAAAAGGAAGAACTTGTTGACTTTTTAATTCTACCTGTAGATTGAACTGATCCCATAGCTAGAGGAGGGGACTTAGCTAAAAATATGCCTCTTCTGTTTTATATTTCATTGCCTGATCCTAGGTGGCTGAATGTAGATCTCTTGATAGATGTGTTCAGATATTGAAGTATATTTTGTGAGTAGAGGACCAGAATTACTGGTCGATCAATCAGTACCATATGAACTTATGATAGAATTCAAGGGATACATAAGAGAGTAGATCAAAGAAAGAGGGAAGGCAGAGTCACTAACTCTTTAAAGATCTATTGAGGTATGTATGTCATCTACTTAGTGCCCACCAAGAGATGTTTTGTCATATTTAAATGATCCCAATTTAAAGATAGATGTAACTTATTGCAAACAGACAGGATGGTTTCTCAATTTTAAAGCATCCAAACACTTGGCCCAAAAACAGGCATGAAAACTGCATATTGCAATAAACCACTAATTACACATATATAGCAAATTTATCATCTCTTTTTGCACAGTGTACAAGTGGTACCCCTTTATTTATGTAGCCCCTTCCTATATAATTTAAAGTTTGATATGGATTCTTTTTAATTTGAATATTAATTTTTGGAAGGGACTGCACTATTCCCTCCACCATAATAGCTTGCCTATATCTTAGAAATATTATGGATTTTGGGAGGGGCAGTAGTCCTCACTTATTCATGAGGATTATTTCACCCTTTCAAGTTTTCTATTTCCTCTGCCTTGAAGCGAAAGATCCAAGACTTGTCCTATAATCTAGATTTTCCAAACTACACAGTGTTTGGGGGGTTTTTTGTTTGTTTTATCCTGGAGAGGGTAAAGCTTGGGACAACCATGAAAGTTATATTAAAATAATTGGAAAATATGGAGAATAGATTGAAAAATATGTCTGTCAAGTAAAAAAAAATGAGACTCATTTTATGTGACTCCAGAAAAAAGGACTACATCCAAGAGAAGTAAGTTAAAAGTCTGAAGACTTTGCTTTCATGTAAGGAAAGACTTGTTATCTATTAGATGTCTCAGGCATCATAGAATTTGGAAGCTCAATATGCTTATATGTATTGATATTGGCTTTCTTTGTTTATTACCTCCTGAAAAGGAAAACTTATGTTTATTTAACTAGTTGAGTGTATGTTATAGATCACTTTTACTTGAAAATATTTAATTAAAGTGTTTGACAAATATGATGGATGAGAAGAGATATAAGAGAATATATCTTATCACTCTAATTACTATTTGGAAAATGTATTTAGATGCCAGTAGAGTTGCATCTGGAAAATTCTGATTCCATGAAAATTAATATCAGAGCAATTGGAGACAGGTATTTGATGGCTGTCATAACACTGAATTATGCTGAGTATAACTATCTAATATTTCCCCATGACTAAATCCTGGAAGAAAAAGAGATTGGAGGGGAAAGGTAAATTAAATGATAAATTATATATATATATATAACTATATGTACATATATAAGTAGATCTATGTGTAGTAATCTTTATATATGCATGAACATATAGAAATATCTGTCATCCAGTCAAATTCAGACATCTTTTTTATAAGTTAAAGAGTGACTAGAAATACTAGAATATTAGCAAACTAACCATATTCCTGCTCAGTTTATTTTCAAGATTAAATACATTAATGATTGATATACATGGTCAATAATATTGGTCTTAAATTACTGATTTTGTTTTGAAATAGAATCCTATTCAACCCTGGACATTTCTGTCCCAAATGATTAAGAGGCAGTCATAGTGGAAATAGTTACTGAACAAAAACCAATCTTAAAGCAGCCATAGGCAACTGAAAGGATGCTGCTACTGAGGAAGACTATTTGAAAAGTTCCCAATTCAATGGAAAAGAACAGCAAGTAAAATTATTCTATGGCATCTCACTTGTACTCGTTTTCATTATGTACTTAGGTGAAGAAAGCTAACTGTATTTACTATTTGTTACAAGAAAATGTTGAATCAAAGAAAATACCCTTCTTCAGATTGTTAATTCAGTTTTTCACTTAGGTGGAAACTGCACATTAGGTTAACTTCATAGATACTGGATGAGAACTGGTTGAATAAATGGGAAGAAGGTTCAGAGGACATAAAATTAAGTTATATAATAAATCAATGACAAAATTGGTGTTTTTGTTTTTGTTTTTTTCTCTGAACTAAATGTTAGACTGAAGTAAGGGAAATAAACCAAAAGAGAAAATAAACCTCAGTTCTTCCCAGAAGACATAGTTTTGCGAACCTAATCTCAGGCAGACAAAGGAAAGCAGGGTCAGACTGTGTTATTGATGAACACATCTTAAATTGTGAAGCAAATTTAAGGGACACCAGCTCACCTATAAATGAAGATTTAAACCATTTATTTAAATTCAGTGTTTTCCTTTTAATACTGTTTCCTGTTGAGTTCTATATGGTTCTGTGATTGAATACAGATAATTCAGTGGTGTAACCAGGCACAGAAGAACTTAATTACAGCAATCTACTTTCAGACTACAGGGGTCATGGTAGCCTTCATAGCACCACAAGTTCCTGTTTTCTGATGAACAAGAACACCTGTGTATCTCAGAGCTGTAGTGATTCTTCATTAATTTCTTAATATGGTGTGGAAATAAAAACAGAAAAATATCATGTATGTGGTGTTTTAAAGTTTTCAGGATGCCTTGTACTTACAATTTCACTTTTGCTCACAATATCCCTGGGAGGTAAGTACTGTTATTGCACCCATTTTTCAGGTGAAGAAACTGACACAGTAGAACTTAAGTGACTCACCCATGGTCACAGAGCTAGGAAATGTGACATTAGATTTGAACTTTAGTCTTCCAGATTCCAGGTTTAGTATTCTATTTGGTATGTCACATAACTCTTCGTTCCTATGGGAATATTCTTGCTACCAGGGCTCCAGGGACATGAGCTATGACATACAATTGGATACCATCAATGCACATCTTAAATAAAGTATTAACTTTTTCTTAAATAAAACACTGCCCTCCCATTTCTATCAGAAGCAAAGCCAACTGATCTTAGAAGAGTGGGAAATGTTTTCTTCTATCAAGAAAGCGCTATCTCTTTATCAGGAAAGCGCTATCTCTTAGGTCTGGTTCAGAGAATAATAGGAAGAAAGCCATCAAAGACACTTCTCTTAACAGAATCTAAACCCTCAGCCCCAACTGAAATCCAACCTGGAAAAAATAAATCTATTACAGATGGAAGGAGATTGTTCCCTCTAAGCATGAGGCTGTAAGAAAAGTCCAAAACCAAAAATTAGAAGGAGGGTCTATTTACATGACTCTTCTAGCTGAAACTTGATGCTTGTGATGGGAATGAACCACATCTTCACATCTTCATTTTTTTCTGATTCCAATCTAGATCTTTAAATATTCTACTATCTATTTTCTTCCTTATAACATCTCAGTTTTTGAGTGACAGAAGTCAGTTGTCTTCTGGGAATTGCCAAAATTGTATTAGTAGGAATTGTGGAAGTACCCCAGAGGGAGGCTGTATTGTCAGGCAATCAATAAACATTTATTAAGCATCTCTTATGTGCCGGGCACTGTGCTAAGTTCTGGGGACGCAAATACAAATAAAATAAAAGATAGTAGCTGCCTCAAAAACTTTCAAATCTATTGAGAGGAATCAAAACTTTCAGGAAGTTGAAACAAGATTGGGGGAGGAGGTACCTGGCATAATATGATAATAATTTTTTAAAGTCTAAAAGCAATATAGCTGAGGGGAAATGAGATTACTGTCATTGGCCTTTCCTTATACAGAATTTTTTAGTTCTTAGCGTCCAGGTGATTTGGTGTATAGTGCACTGGCATTGGAGTCAAAAAGACGAGTTCAAATCCAACCTCAGATATTTATTTACTAGCTGTGTGACCTGGGAAAGTGATTTAAATTATCTCATTTTTCTCAATTGTAAAATTACATTGAATGGTTATGAGGATAACACAATGTGATATTTATAAAACCCTTATCACAGTATCTGACATGTAATAGATTTTGTATATTTATTCCTTTCCCTTTTACTCATGGCTCCATGCTGACACCATAGAGTCAAATCAGAGAAAAAGAAGCTGCTAATGAAATGGGAAAATCAAGGGTGATTAGATATTGGAAGATGATGAAATTTCCCAATGATGAATTTCCTGGATTATGAGGGGACAATGAGGATATACAAAGAATCTCAAAAACTATTTTAGGTGGTGGGAAAGGGTATCATAGCTAAGCACTTATTTTAGACCATTTCAATGATTCAGAGATTCTGATTTCATCATTAAGGACACTGTCTCCTGAGGTAGATTGAAACATCTCTAAAATTTAATAAATGGTCTTCAAGAATCAGACATCTTGGTGGTGCAGCAGGATGAGTTGCCAGACCCAGAGTCAGAAAGACCTGAATATAGCTCTAGCCTCAGAGATTTACTAACTGTGTGATCCTGGGAGAGTCACTTAACTCCATTTGTCTCATTTTGTGTATCTATAAAATAAGCTGGAAAAGAAAGTGGCAAAGAATCTCAGTATAATTTCCCAAGAAAACACCAAATACAGTCACAAAGCATCAAATGTGACTTAACAACTTCAAACACTACTGTGTCCATTCAGCCTACACTCAATCTAGTGATAAGTCTCTGAACAGAGCTAGTCTTATTCTTTAGACAGTGGATCTTACACCATTGTAAATGTCAAATTGATTCAGTCAAGAAGCCTCGGCAGGCAGACTCTCTTGTGTATTCCCTTTGTCATTCCCTAAAATTTCAATGTTAAAATAGTTGGCTCTGTCTACATACTGATAATCATTACTGAGCTAGTAATTCCAGTGATAGGACCAAAATTCTGTGAAATTTAAATTACTTAACAATGGCTTATAGAGCCAGAGAGAAGTACACTTTCAATCAAACCAGGAGCTTATGAGATGTCAGTCATAATCTTATAAGGCAGTGAAGAATGTCTCATGTTTCAGTCTCACAAACTGTTTGAAGTAGAGATATTAGGAAACCTAAATTTTAATTTGCTTTGAAGCACACTCTATCTAATGATACTTGGGTGTTGGCTAATGGATATGAAATACCATCTATGTCTCAAAAAAGTTATGTTCAGATTTCAGGTTGAAGATGATATTTAATGTCTTTACTCTCACATGTGAGATTGGAATTTAATGATTTGTGGTTGTATAGCTTGAATGTAATTCCATTTTTATTGCCAGAACTGATAATATATAAGACATCATTGAAGGTTAGAAGGAAGAAATTCAATTAAATTGAATGCAAATCAATTAAGCACCTACTAAGTGAAGACTAAATGTTTAATGCAAATGTTCTTTATTTTATTAGAACTATTTAAAACCAAAGCAATATGATTTATAGAAATTCTGAAACTCATAAAGAGATAACAAAACACTGAAAGGAAATATAATAGCTATATTTTATCTCAGAGTAAGACCATCATCCATATACAACAGGATAATGATACAATATGAAACAAGTGAAAATAAAAATTTTGATTGGATTAAATTCATGTTTAATGTGTAAGTGACCACATACAATTTTCATGTAAGAAATGATATTAAAAATGTGATAAAAAAACATAGCATTGAGAAATTAGATTTGACAGTTATGTAATTAGAACTAAAGTACCTTTGTTTAAATTCTGCCACTTAATACTTGTTGACATTTACAAAGGAAGAGGGATTCATACTTACTAAAATTTTTACTCACATCTTTCTCCATGTTTTGTTAAACCTAAACTCTAAATGTTTTGAAGACTATTATTGCCAAAATGTTCTATGCATTGACCACTAGATTAAGCTGAAACTAAACTCCATTAATTGAAGATATAGTTTCTTCTTTTAATAGAAATATTTGGTGAAAATTATTAGGAAATGTTTATCCTAAAATTAATCCTATTTAGGAAATTTAGTTTATCCTATTTAGGAAATTTTAGATAATCAAATAGTATTAATTTATAGATTTATCATTTTTATTTTTTTAAATATTTCCAAATTATATGTAAAGTTTTTAATATTATTTTTTTTCATTGAGTTGCAAGTTCCCTCCCTCTATTCCCCTACCCCTTAAAGAAGGCAAGCAATATGATACTGAATATATTTATGTGTGTATATATGTGTATGTGCATATGTGAGTGAATGAATGTGTGTGTATAATTAATATGACATTGATTATTTATAAACATATTTCCATTTTAGTTATTTTGCAAAAGAAAACATCCCTCTCATATACATGAAAAATAAAGTTTAAAAAACAAACAAGGGATGCTTCGATATCCATTCAGAGTTAAATCAGTTCTCTCTGTGGAGAGAGATATAATTTTTCATCATGAGTCCTTTGGATCATTGTCTTGATCAGAGTGATTAAATCTTTACAGTGTTACTGTGTACAATATTCCCTTAGATTTATTTCACTTTTTATCAGTTTACATAAGTTTCTGAAAGCATCCTAATCATTATTTCTTATACCAGAATAGTATTCCATCAAAATCACATACCATTTGATGAACATCCTCTTAATTTCCATTTTTGCCACTATAAAAGACTTGCTATAAATATATTTGTACATATGGATCCTTTTTTCTTTGATCTCTTAGGGATATCAATCCAAAGTGCTGTTTCTTGGTCAAAGGGTTGTATAATCTTTCGGGTGTAATTCTCCAGAATGGTTGGGCTAGTCATAACTCCACCACCAGTGCATTAGTATCCCGATTTCCCCCCAATTCCTCTAGTTTTTATCATTTTCCTCTGTTATATTAGCCAATATGATAAGGGTGGGGTGGTACCTCAGTCTTATTTTAATTTGCATTTCCTTAATCAATAGTTTGGAAACCAGAGTTTTGAAACAAGGGGATAATGTCTTATTAGTAAAAAGAAAATCAGCCCCTTGAACCATGGCTCCTTAAGGAGAACTATTTTCTAAGAACTGTTTTCCTGTTTGTAATCTAATAAGAAACATTGTTCTACTTTCTCAACATATTCCAAATAGTAAGGATGAAATTTAAGTATTTCCTAATTATCATATTGCCAAGGATAACTGAAAAGCCAATGTCATGACCATGAAACATATTGGACAAAGAAATTTACATCTCTAGTCCTCAGTTTCCTTATGTGCAAATTGAAAGGCTGTTTAATATCCCTTTCAATTCTAAATCTATGAGCACTTAAACAAGATTAGAAAAATAAGTATGCTGCTATTGGATAATTAAAGGCTTCATTAGCACCCAAAGAATGTTAAAAGTCCTAGAGTAAGTCATTTTCACAATTGTGGAGAAATTATGAGTAAACATAGACAAAAAATAATTGTTATTAAAAGCATAAATTATATCTAAGAAGTTAAACAATATTAACATTAATATAAATTAGTCTCTAATCAACAAGTCAATAAACTTTAATAAATGTTTACTGTGAGTCAGGAATTGTATAATATACTAGAGGTGCAGAGAAAAGCAAGAAATAATCCATAATCAATGTGTCATAAGAGAAACAACATTAAAAAAACTATATGCAAAGAGGACATATAGAAGATAATTTGGAGAAAATCATCAAATCAAAATGACGCTAGCATTAAGGGTGATCTGGAAAAGCTTTTTCTAGAAAGTGAGATTTTTTTCCATTGGGATTTCAAAAAAAAAATAAAACAAAACAGAGAAGCCTAGAAATATGAGAGAACTTCAGACATTGGGACAGCTTGTGAAAATTTTCTGGAGATAAGAGATAATAATTTTTTGTGTAAGGAATATTAAAAAAGTAAATGTCTAAGAAGACTGTAGGAAGAGGCTAGGATACGAAAGGCAAAACAAACAAAACAAAAAACAAACAAAGGATTTTATATTTGATCCTGCAGGTAGTAAGGAACTACTAGATTTTACTGAATATTTTTCTTCCCTTTAGGAAGATATATTTGACACTTGAGTGGAAGATAGATTGGAATGGGGAGACACTTGAGGAAGAAAAACCAACCCAAAAATAGTTGAAATAGTTCAGGCATGAGGATCCCCACTAAAATGTCAAGAGGCAGTGTCAAGAGAGAAAAGGGGGCATATATGAGAGGTTCTATGAAGGCAGAATTAATAGAAATTGTCAACTGATTAGATCTAAGAGGTGAAAGAAAGTGAGCTCTTGAGAATTGCACCCAAATTGTGACATTAATTAATACTGAGAGGGAAGTAAAGAAGAGGAAGAGCTTGGGAGAAAGATCAAGCATTCAGGTTTAAAATATCAAATTTAACATTTTACAGGCGATCCAAGTTTAGATGTTTAATAGACAGTTGAAGATGGGAGACTAGGAATTAAGATAGAAAATAAGACTAAATAAATAGATCTGAGGATCATAAGCACAGAAATAAGTGGATATTTGGGAACTGATGAGACTATTAAGCTGAATAGTACATAGAGCCCAGGGCAGAGACTTGGGGAATTAGAAGGAAATAATCCTGATTAATTCCAAGCAAAGGAGATTGGCTTACTTTTCCACGCATGCAACACTCTATCTTGAGTCTCCATGTCCTTAACACCTATTTTCTAGACTGCATTCACCTTTCCTTCTTTAAATCCAATTTTTCCTATAACTGTTCAATTTACACTTTTTAATTGAGGGGATTTTTTGATCCTTCCAGTTGCTATTGACAACCTCTCACAAACAAGTATTGTTTTAATTTTCCACGGTTTATTTTGGTATATATTGTCATGCCCAGTGAATGTAAACTCTTTGAGGGCAGGGACTTTTATTCTTATACTTGTAGCCCAACTACATAGTACTCTACTTTTCAAGATTTAGACCCTGGTCCCTTCTTTCAAGTCCAATGGACTTTATATTATATTACACTCATTTGACAATATAAAAGAATATGCTGGATTGTAGAATTGTATTTGTATCTCTAAGTGCATCTATCTGTAGGATTCAAAGTGAAATGCAAATTAAAATTGACTCAAATAGGAGTTTGAAGAATTTTCATTTATGCTGCTATTTTCTCTCTATTAAGACACATTCCAGGGATTGATTGCTATTTTAAAATTTAATTTTGCTTAACACGGTTGAGTATGCCTATGCCTTCAAACTGTCAAATGATTGTTCTCCATTTTGCCACTGGTTGATGTCACAATGAGAGAACAGGGTGAACACAGCCAGTAACTACTTTTTTTCATTTTAAAATATTACCTGTACTCCAATAACCTTAGAGTAATAGTATTTGCCATGGAAAATATTACATGCATGACAAAAAGAAACTATGATTTCATGAAGGCAATGCCAAATCACACAGCTGTGAAACAAGACAGAAAAGATGAAATTGAAAGGCCAGAAAGCAGTAGGTAGCCTTACCAAGCTTGATGACACCATCAGTATCTCAAACCTAACAAATGAATTTTGAGTTAGTGGATGTGATAGGGTAAGAATTGCTGTAGAGAGAGAAATAAATATTTCCTCTAAGAAAAGAAAATGTGGAAGGCTGAATTTAGTTTCTTCCCCCTTCCCCAATTCTCTCAATCCCTTTAAATTTCAATCTAACTTTCAGATCTTTCTGGGGTTTTTTAGTTTGTTTGTTTTATAAAACAGACCGCTTTATATGAAAAACAGAATTTAAATTTATAATTTTCATCTTTAGAACTATGTGATTCTCTAACCTGTTAATTTTTCAGTGAACAAGAATTTCTTTGCATGTAGTAGGTACTTAATGTTTGTCTAATTGATTTAAATGAAAATAGCTATGGAATCTAAAAGAATAAAAACAACAGATTGCACCTTATTGCACAGATCAAATGCAATGAATATTTGTTACATTTTATGGAACTAAAATTCATTAGTAGTTTAATTCAAAAAAGTATTTTAGATAGGCAGTGAGGTGCTTTATTATTGTAATTCTCATATATGTTGCAAAGTCATACTACTATGCAGAGTGTCAGCAGGATACAGAGCAAGTGTTAAATTATAGCCTGAAGAAGATCTAATCATTCTTCGGTTTACTCAATCAAGCTCACAAAAGTTGGTAGCAGAGAGCACATAAAATAATATTTTAAGGAAATGTGATCCTTGCTGCCTTTGTGCTTTCTTTCCCTGAATTACCCTTAAACCTCAGTGGTTATTGAAATGAAAATTCCATTTCTCTCACATTGACAATATCTCAGGAGGGGGCAGGAGAAGTTTCTTTGTCGGGTTGAAAATTTTCTTCCCAGACTTGGATAAGCAAAATTGACTGTGACACCAATGTGATTATTACAGTCATGCTTTTTATTTTTAATATTTTCTCCTTGACAGATTTATTTCTTTTCAAATCAGAAAAATTTCTTCTTAGAATAAAAATATATAGCTCCCTTATATTTCCTGATTCTGAAAATTACCAGATGCCAAGCTGGGAACATAAGGAAATTGAAGACCCTTGAGGGTGACCTTAAGAACTACAAAGGTGGAGAATTGTGATATAGTGGTTTAGGCAATTTCATTGCTACTGCTTGGCTTTTGAAAAATGAGAAATGGGTTTTCTATTACTAAATATAATGAATTTCCTTTCTATCCTGTCACAAATTGTCAAACTTCATTAAAGAGAAGGAAAATCTGGTGCTAACATATATAAAAGGGTAATATGAATATCTATACTGTAAAGTAGATAATACTTGCATATTCATAGATGATCATTACTTGGCCATGGCTATGGAATCTAATGCAAATGCAGTTAATAGAAAAGGATTATGGATGTGGTAGAATAAAGGGGGAAGAGCATATAAATACATAAAATAAATACTTTAAAAGTCTCCTGTACTAGAGATGAAGTACATGTGTGTGTGTGTGTGTGTGTGTGTGTGTGTGTGTGTGTGAATGCATGTGAACACAAGCGTATATGTGTTCAGAAAACTTAAAATAGGGAGAAAGAGAAAAAGATCAAGAGACAGGGAAAAAAAAATTAGAAAGGTAAAGAAACAACAGTAGCACAATATCTAAAGTACTGAACTTTAGAAGGACATGTGTTCAAATTCATATCTGTTACTTATTAGCCATATGATCATTAACAAGTCATTCAATATTTCTGAGCCTTAGTTACTTATCCATGAAGTAGAGAAAATAATACTTGTAATATTTCTCTCACGGGATCATGAGGTTCAAAATGAGATAATATTGGTAAAGCACTTTACAAATTTAAAAATTTTTATTATATAGATGCTGAATAGTGATGGATATGCATAAATAAATACATGTAAAATGACTCTGGGTACACATTTATCTGCAATTATAATTAAATAGGTTGATGAATAAGTGGATAGGTAGATGAATAGACAGACAGATAGATAAATAGATGGAAAGATGGATAGATGGATAAATAGATAGATAGATAGGTGTCTATGAGAGAATATATTACTTGACATATGGGAAAATTAGTTTGTGATTAAAAAGCCTAGATTCAAATTTTGATTTGGTACATACTTGCTGACTGAATGTATGACAAATGCAAGTTATTTAACCTTTCTGTTACTTCAAGAAACTCTCTAAAGCTATATATTATGAAGCAGGTGCTGATTGGCATTGGTATAAGTTGTTCCCTCAATAGGGGTTATCTATATCAATTAAATCACAAGACTGGCTTATCTATATAAATTCACTCACAAATGCATATGCAAGTAACACATAAAATAACAACATATATACATATGTACATACACATCTATGTGTATATTTCATTTAGAATATATGATGCAAAATTATGTCCATTTATTATATGTATGATATATATGCATATATGCTTAAATATTTATATATCCATAATGTCCGAACCTATATGTTTAAATCAGAAATAAATAATAGCCAGGTGTGGTAAATCACTTACTGTCTAACTACAGTGGCTTTATTGAGTAACTGTCATGTAACCACAGCAGCAATTTGGCTGGTAATTACACTGAGATGTGAATGATCTGTATTCCAGCAAGGGAGGAAGAAATGACAACGTTAAGTAGCCTGTCACCAGATGACATGCACCATTTTGTTAAAAGGTCAATAGTTGTCAAGTGAGTAAAAAATACTCGTTTTTCATATCACCCAAAGGGCTACTCTTAGATTCAAGGAGACCATACAATTTTATGTTTTATGATTAAAAAATGGTTGGAAAGATAGCATTTACCATGTTTGGTATTCATTTTGAGATGAAACAGGTTTCAAATTGTTTATGTATAATAATAAATAAGAATTAATATAACAAAATATAATAATGATATTATTTATAATATGATACAACATATATACACATATATATGAATGTATATTTATATATTATAAAACAAGACTTGAAGTTGTATTGATGTCTACAACTATATCTTTATCAATATATAATCAAAATTTAAATTATATATGTATTCATATATGTGTTCACTTCCATTATATTATTGTTTAATCCTCTTCAAATTAGTTGTGATGAGGTTCATTGGCAGGCTGAGAGAAACACCTTAATGGTTCAAAATGCAAATACTTATAGCTTGTGAAAAGAGGCATCCAGTGAATTACATCTTCATGAGACAAATATCTGTGTTGCATAATGTACTACTTGTCTTGAAATGAATCCTTCTTATCCTTGTATTTGTTTGTTATGTCCTAGGTACTCAGTGGAATAATTTGAGTTTAATTCAAGTATTCTCAAGATCAATTAACTAAAGAATATAAGGAAGAGTGTACTTAGAAGGTATAAAGTCTACCTTTGAAGTCTCCTAGAAATCTACCTTTTCTGAGCTGGACCTGATTTGACACATACACTCTCCATAAGATACAAAGAACATTCCTCTTTGAGATAGCTATTTATTATTATTGAATGCTTTTCTTATTTACTATTACTAAAATTGTGATTAAGCATTTAAGTTTTGTAAAGTGCTTTTCATACATTCTTTTTTACATGATGAAACAGGCTCAGTGAGTTTAGATAACTTCCTCATATATCCAGTAGGTTTCAGACACCGAATGTAAACACAAATATTCCTTATTCTAAATGCACTAATCTATCTACTAGAACAGAGTTTTATAAGAAGGTTCACCAAATTGTTTAACCTATCTGCATAATGACAGCAACAATTATTTTATCAGAAAAATAATTTATAATAGATAAGACAGTTTGTAAGAATTTTCTTCCAATCAGTGTCATTTTAACATAACAGTAATGCTAAATATAACTACATATACCACGTTTTTTTAATTTATTAAAATTTAGTAAAATTTATTAAAATTTATTCATTATAAAATATCTTTATTAAAATTATTTAGTGAATTTATTTTTATTTATTAAAATTTATTTTCTAATAATAAATTTTTAATACACATTGCTTCATTCATGTTGGGAGAGAAAAATCAGAACCAAGGGAGAATTAAAAAAAAAAAACATAAAAAAGAAGTGAATGTAGCATGCATTGATTTACATTCAATCTCTATAGTTCTTTTTCTCCATGCAGATGGAATTTTTTTATTCCAACATTTTTGGGATTGCCTTGAACTACTGAGAAGAACCAAGTCTTTTATAGTTAATGATACACATTCTTGTTATTATTGTTGTATTCTTGATTCTACTTGTTTATCTCAGCATCAGTTCATCAGGTCTTTCTCAAATCAACTTTTTCATCATTTTTATAGGACAAAAACATTCCATTACATTCATATACCACAGCTTTTTTAGCCATTTCAAAATTGATGGGCATCTACTATTTTCCAATTTTTTGCTACCACAAAAAGAGCTACTACAAACATTTTTGCATATGTGGGTCCTTTTCCCCACTTTATGATTTCATTGGCATACAGACCCAGTAGTGGAACTGCTGTGTAATGGGCTGAAGCTCAAGTTGATGCACTGAGGTCCCAAGCACGTGAGGCTAAATAGGAATTGAAGCATACTCTATTAATATATATGCTTGAAGAAAGAATGGCCCCGCCCACTCTTTGTGCAAGTCCTGATGTGTTGTATAGGAAATGACAATTTTGGTGGGTGGAGGCAGAGAGGGAAGGAAGAGAGTCGAGGAGAGACACTTAAGCCAGGTTCCTGTCACAGCTGCTCACATTGCTATCCCGATTCCCCTTCACCTCCACTAAGATCGAAGATTTTCCCTTAACCAGAATTCCTGACTCTGGCTGATAACACGGTTATCACACTGCTGGATCAAAGGGCATGCACACTTTGATACCCCTTTGGGCATAATTGAATATTTCTCTGCAGAATTATCCGATAATTTTTTTTATTTATTTTTATTTTTATTTTTATTTAATAGCCTTTTATTTACAGGTTATATGTATGGGTAACTTTACATCATAAACAATTGCCAAACCTCTTGTTCCAATTTTTCACCTCTTATCCCCCACCCTCTCCCCCAGATGGCAGGATGACCAGTAGATGTTAAATATATTAAAATATAAATTAGATACACAATAAGTATACATGACCAAACCGTTATTTTGCTGTACAAAAAGAATCAGACTCTGAAATATTGTACAATTAGCTTGTGAGGGAAATCAAAAATGCAGGTGGGCATAAATATAGGGATTGGGAATTCAATGTAATGGTTTTTAGTCATCTCCCACAGTTCTTTCTCTGGGTGTAGCTGGTTCAGTTCATTACTGCTCCATTGGAAATGATTTGGTTGATCTCATTGCTGAGGATGGCCAGGTCCATCAGAATTGGTCATCATATAATATTGTTGTTGAAGTATATAATGATGTCTTGGCCCTGCTCATTTCACTCAGCATCAGTTTATGTAAATCTTTGAATCTATGAAATCATTGAATCATTGATTCAATCATGAAAAATCATGAATATGATTTCATATTTTCCAAGGTGTCTCTCATCCTAAAATGAAAATAGCACCATGAAAAATTCCTTAACCCTAATACATGCTCTAATAATTATTCTATTTCTTTCCTCTTTTGCACTTACAAATACACAGTCCTACACATACAGCTTGGCTGTCAAAGGACCTGTCAAGATCATCTAGTCATCTGGGATAAGAATTCACTTTTCAACAAAAATTGTAGGAAAAATTGGAAATTAGTGTGGCAGAAACTAGACATTGACCCATGCCTAACACCTTGTACCAAGACAAAATAGAAATAGGTTCTTGATTTAGACATAAAGAGTGATATTATAAGCAAATTAGAAGAACGAAGGAATAGTTTACCTCTCAGATCTGTGAAGGAAGGTATTTGTGGCCAAAGAAGATCTAGAGTACATCAAGAAATGCAAAAGGAATAATTTTGATAATTAAAAAGGTTTTGCACAAACAAAACCAATGCAGACAAGATTAGAAGGGAAACAATAAACTGGGAAAAATTTTATACCCAAGAGCTCTAATAAAGACCTCATTTCTAAAATATGTAGAAAATTGACTCAAACTTATAAGAATTCAATCAATTCTCTAACTGATAAATGATCAAAAGATATGAAGTCAATTTTCTGATGAAGAAATTAAAACCATTTATAGTCATATGAAGACAACTCTAAGGTACCACTATACACCTCTCAAATTTGCTAAGATAATAGGAAAAGATAATGATGAATGTTGAAGTGGATGTGGGAAAACTGGAACAATAATACATTGTTGGTAGAGTTTTGAACTGATCCAACTATTCTGGAAAGCAATTTGGAACTATGCCCAAAGGGCTATCAAACTCTTCACACCCTTGATCCAGCAGTATTTCTATTTGGCCTATATCTCAAAGAGATCACAAAAAAGCCCTAGATGTGCAAAAATGTTTGTAGCAGCCCTTTTTATAGTGGCAAAAAACTGGAAACTGAATGGATGCTGATCAGTTGGAGAATGACTGAATAAATAATGGAATATTACTGTTCTGTAAGAAATGATCAGTAGAATGATTTCAGAGAGGCCTGAAAAGACTTAAACGAGCTTAAGTGAAGTGAATAGAACCTAGAGAACATTGTACACAGCAACAGCAGGATGATTTTTGAGGATAGTCCAATGGTCTTATGATAAAGAGAGCCATCTGTACCCAGAGACATATCTGTGGGGGCTGAGTGTGGATCACATCATAGTACTTTCACCTTTTTACTGTTGTTTGCTTGAATTTTGTTTTCTTTCTCATTTTTTCCCTTTTTGAGCTGATTTTTCTTGTGCAGTGTGATAATTGTGGAAATTTGTTGTATAGAAGAATTGCACACTTTTAACATATTGGATTACTTGTCATCTAGGAAAGGGGAAGGGGGAAAACAAGGAAAAAATTTGGAACACAAGATTTTGCAGGGATGAATGTGAAAATTATCTCTCTGCATACGTTTTGAAAATAAAAAGTTTTCAAAAAAAAGATCATCTAATTAAAGCATTTTGTTTCACAGATAAGGAAAAGCCTTATCCTTAGAAAGGTTACATATTTTGTCTGAGGTCATACAGGTTATGATGGTTAAGGTCAGGTTTCAAAATGCAGGCCTTATATTCCAAATCTTTTACTCTTCTCACTAAACCACATTGCTTCCTTTAACTGGACTCTCATTGACATCCACTTATTCATTGATAAGATTCTGTTTTAGGGAGAAGTTTAAGGTCATTAAAGGAATTTTGCAACTTCTGAATGTAATCAGGCCTACTAATTCATTCCTGCCTAATTCTGAGCCCCACTAATTTTCTATGTGGATTGTGTGTTTATATAGTCATTATATAATAAGTATGTTTGTGTATATTATCAAAGGAGAAAAATAGTACACAATACATAGATATATGTATAAATAATATATGCTATAAATTATAACATATAATATATGTATTTACATAATATATACTATATATGTCTGCATAGTATGTGCATATATGGATATAGATATACTTGTACATCTATGTATACATATATGCATTTACATATATATATAATACACACACACACACACACACACACACACAAACATTGTTTATCCACTTGCTCTTTCCTCAGAGATCTCTTTCAGAAGAATTTGCCATGTTCAAGGGCTTGATGGAACCAATATGATATCAATCATAAACAGAAATATTTGAAGGACCTCAACATTAACACAGAATCCCACTCCATATTTTAATCTGATTTGGTCTCATTCATCACAATGGCAAACAACTTTTTCTTTGTTACATGCATTTCCTGATGGTTAATGAATAATGGGTAGTTGAACAAGTTCATCTCTTATTTTATATTTCAAGGAATTATTAATAATTTTTATATATAAATAAGAGATATCTTTTGGTAAAAAGTATTCTTTTTTAGTATTTTAGTATTCTGAATCAAATGCTTTTTAATAATAAATATAAATAATAATAACTTCATATTATCTATATGTCTTAAGTCAGTTGAATAATGATAATATGTGCTCTACCGTGAGTTTTTGCTTCTGAAGTCTTTCTATTCCTTGCTGTTATCCAGGTTAAGTATGCCTTGATATTTTTGTAAGAAATATAAGCATATTGCTCAGTAGTTTTTGGTGATCTTTTGATCTTTTCTCCCTTATTGGTAAAGAGATTTTTTTCTTATAAACACCTTTTGGGTTTTTCTTACTTTAGATATCTATCCTAGTAGGACATTGGGTCTTTACAAGTAGGAATTATTTCATTCTTTGCACTTGTATCACCAGCATCTAGTACAATTCCTGAAAAATAGTAGAAGTTTAACAAATAGTTGTTGCTTGATCAATACCTTAAGGATTTCCATAATTTCCTTACAATTGTTTTGTCTCCAGCCATTTCATTTAAGACTTTCAAAAATCTTACAGTTCCCTACGTTTGCAGCCTTATCCCCATTACTCCATTTTCTACACTTCATGTAGATTATTTCCTACACCTTTCATTGCATCTTTTATCTCACAACATCCACACAAACCTTCTGCCATAACTAAAATGTGATCTTGACTTATCTTGGTATTTCAAAATCCATATTTTCATTGTTAGTTCAACTCAGAAATAGGAATTCTCTGATGTGATTAATTCCTTTGTTTTTTTGTCTGTGTCCTCTGCACCTGCAAATAATAGGCCTTGTTAAATTTATGATAGAAAATTAAAGAAGAAAATAAGAAATTTTCTAAAATATGGAGATAGACAAATAAGGAGCTGATTGATTAATTCATATTTTAAAAGGAAATATTAAATAAATGAAGGGAAATATTGCTAATTGAAGACAAATACAAAAAGTAGTAAGGTAATTAGAAACATTGTGCAAGTAAAAGCTTAAAAAAAATTAAAAGCCTAGTATGCATTAGTGCTTGCAATGAATAGAAAATTGGGTTTTTAGAACACTATTACAATGGAAAATGGAGGCCTTAGTAATCATTGTAATAACTCAAATTATATATTATTATATATATTATAATTTACTATACAATCATAACATGTGTTATAACTTTCTACTAAGGACCTCTATTGGGAAACAGTTTTAATAATTAAGCTAAGTTAAGAAAAATAAGCCAAATCTTAAGTTAAATTTTGTGCAAAGCACATTGTACTCATCCTTTAAGCGCTAAGTAAAATCTCATTTGTTTTGTAATATCCTTCTTAACTACTTCAATCTATATTATTTCTTCTCTACTATTATTGCTCTAAACCTATTAACATGTCATTCATATTTGCATTCTCTATTTTGCCTAGTAGATTGTATTGTAGATGGTACAATCCAATACAGTTTTTACTAACAATATGAATTAATAAAGGTTTCTCAATTAGAAGGGACCTCATATCTGTATACAAATGTCTTTTATATTATAATAGACAAGTTGCTGCTTAGTCTTTGCATGAATAACTCTAGTTAATGGGAATTTATTACTTCTCAAGATAGTCCATTATCCCCTTCCTTTTAGGGGTGGAGGAGAAGATTAAACCTAGAATTTTTTTAGTCAATAATATTCTATACCAATTCATATTGTTATCTTCTCTGCAATTTATCATCTTAAAATTTTATTTGATACATTGATGGTATTTGCCAAGGGTCCCCTGGCCAGAATGTTCTAAATGCAGAACTTGAACCCAGCTCTTTCTAACTTTAAAATGTCACTCTGACTCTCATTTCAGTTATAGTTACCTATAATTGTTAAGTTTTCCCTTACATTTTCTCCTAATATTTTCTTATTGTTAGCATTAATATTGACATTTAAACTCAAATTCTTGAATTATTATTTAAAAGTGTCATATGAATGTGGCTAGTCTTTTGACATTGTCTTTTGGTCTCTGTGGGTACCTGAGGAATCCAGAAACTTACATGTATGGAAAGAAAATTTGTAAGAAACAGTTAAGTAAATCAAACAGTGGAACTGTATTACCTAAAGAACAGACACCAAGCCATTCAATAAAATGAAGCTGTCTTCCTCCATTTCTCCCACTAACCTTGAGATTCAAACTTCTTGATACCCAAAGGGTAAAAGAGAACTAGATACCATAATGAAAATGTGACCTGTGGACAACATGAGTTAGATGACAGTGTCTCTTAGTCTACCACTGCACTGTGCTAAGAAGTAGTCAATAACAGAGAGTGCTCAAAGCAAGCACCAAGAAGACTTAGATATTAGATCAGCTTAGAGCATGAGGAGTAAAGTTAATGAATCCCAAATACTGGTAGCTATTATGGCTTCTGTTAGGCTAGATGATGAGCTGAAGAGGTGGAAAGATATGTTTCAACACTTCTTCCCCTATTTTAATTTATATTCCAGATATAGCATATTGAAAATTAATTGTCTCTTCTTGCTTTTCCTCTTATCAAACTCCTCCTTCATCTTTTCTTTATCTCCTCCTTATTTTTTCCTCCTGAGCTAAGAGTATATGTGTTTTTTTTTTCAGTTTTATTTATCAGCTTAAAAAATATGGGATGGAAACTGAGAAGAGATTCAGTAGATGGCTGAGAGGAAAGCACCATTCAGGTACACTGACTTTATTTTAATTTTATCTTTCTTCTCACAAATACATCACTTTTCATTTGTTCAGTTCTAATTTTTAAGGAATCATTTTCCTCATTGAACTTTTGTACTTTCTTTCCCATTCAGCCAATTCTGCTTTTTAAGACATTCTCTTCAACAACTGTTTTGTATTTCCTTTTGCATCACTCTCATTTCTCTTCCCATTTTTTCCTTAACCTCTCTTACTTGATTTTCAACATGTCTTTTGACCTCTTCCATTGCCTGAGACAAATTCTAATTTTTCTTGGGGATTTTGGATGTAGGAACTTTGACTTTCTTATCTTCTAGTGTGTATTTTGATCTTCCTTGTTATCACAGTAACTTTCAATGGTCAGAATCTTTTTCTGTTGTTAGCTCATTTTCTTAGTCTATTACTTGGCTTTTAACTCTTTGCTAAAGCAGGGCTATGTTTGTAGGGGGAAGGATGTAAGGTCTTAAGATTCAGGGGTTTTATGCATTTGTTTTAAATCCTTCTAGGGCATGTGAGTCAGCACTGCTAGAGAGTCCTGCCATGGTACCAGCAAAGAGGTCCTGCAATCTCCCTCTGACTTACTCTTCTGACCCCTTTGCCATCTTGTGTTGAGATCTACAGAAGCCACAGTCTCTGCCATGTTTACTGTTGTTACCATAGCATTGCTGCCCCAGCTGTTGATTCAGTGGTTGCCAAAGCCCAATCTTGGATTGGGGCTCCCCTTACACTCTCATACACCAAACTTTTCCTACTGAATTGTTCTTGGCCTCTGTAGGTAGAGGTCTGAAGATCACTGCCACCGATTCAGAAGTTCTGTTCCTGGTTGCCAGGCTGTGCTGGTGTGGCCTTCACCCAATTGCACTCTAGACCCACTCCAATACAAAAGATGCCAAACTTCCAAGCCACCTTTTGCTGGAAAATTGTTTCACTCCATCTTTTTATGGTTTCTGCTGCTCCAAAATTTGTTTACAGTCACTATCTAAAGCTATTTGGAGAAAGAACTTGGATGAGTCTCTACCTTTACTCCACCTTGACTCTGTCCCCATTTTGACTGTCTTCAAAAATGTTCAGACTGTTGGGAAAATAGTATGACAGAAACTATATATAGACTGTACATCTTACATTGTATACCAAGATAAGATCAAAGTAGGTACATTATTTAGACATAAAAGGTGACACTTTAAGCAAATTAGGAGAGGAAGGAATAGTTTATCAGATCTATGGAGAAGGAAAGGGTTTTGTTTGTTTGTTTGTTTTTTAACCAAACAAAAAAATAAAGAACATTACAAGATATAAAATGGATAACTTTGATTAGATTAATTTTTTTTAAAATTTAGAACTAAGGCAACCAAGATTAGGAGAAAAGTAAAAAGTTAGGAAACAGTTTTTACAGCAAATGTCTTTAATAAATGTATGAGAACTGAATCAAATTTATAAGAATATAAGTCAGTCTCCAATTGAAAAATGGTCTAAGAATATGAATAGAAAGATTTCAGATGAATACATCAAAACTAATTTTTTAATTAAAACTTTTTATTTTCAAAACATATGCATGGATAATTTTTTAACATTGACCCTAGTAAAATCTTGTGTTCCAAGTTTTCCACCTTTTCTCCCCACCCCATTTCCTAAAAGGCAAGTATTCCAATATATGTTAAACATGTTAAAAATATATCTTAAGTCCAATATATGTATATATATTTATACAATTATCTTGCTGCATAAGAAAAATCAGATTGAAAAGGAAAACAAATTAAAAGAAAATAAAATTTAAGCAAACAACAAAAGAAGTAAAAATGTTATGTTGTGATTCACACGCAGTTCCCACAGTCCTCTCTCTGGGTGTAGATGACTCTCATCATCATAAGATCATTGGAACTGTCCTGAATCATCTCATTGGAACTGTCCTGAATCATCTCACTGTTGAGTAGAGCTACATTCATCAGAATTGATCATTGCATAATCTTGCTGTAGCTGTGCACAATGATCTCCTGGTTCTGGTCATTTCATTTAGCAACAGTTCATATAAGTCTCTCCAGGCCTCTCTGAAATCATCCTGCTGATCATTTCTTATAAAACAATAATATTCCATAACATTTATATACCATAACTTATTCATTCATTCTCCATCTGATGAGCATCCACTCAGTTTCCAGTTCCTTGCCACTACAAAAAGGGCTGCCACAAATATTTTTGCACATATGGGTCCCTTTCTCTCCTTTATGATCTCTTTGTGATATAAGCTCAGTGACATAACACTACAGGATCAAAGGGGATCCACATTTGATAGTCCTTTGGGCATAGTTCCAATTTGCTCTCCAGAATGGTTGGATCAGTTCATAATTCCATCAACAATGTATCAGTGTCCCAGTTTTCTCACATCTCCTTCAACATTCATCATTATCTTTTCCTGTCATCTTTGTCAATCTAAAAAGTGTGTAGTAGTATCTTAGAGTTGTCTTAATTTGCATTTCTCTGATCAACAGTGAAGAAATCACAAGTTAAAAACATAGCCACAAGGAAAAAGTGATCTAAATCACCATTAATTAGAGAAATGCAAATTAAACAACTTTGAGGTACAATCTCTTACCTATCAGATTGGCAATAATAACAGAAAAGGAAAATGATAAATGTTGCAGAGCATGAAAGACCCAAATGCAATGTTGATTTAACTGTTTTGAAGAACAATTTGGAATTATGATCAAAGAACTATAAAACTGTTTATTCTCTTTGACACAGCAATAGTATTACCAGGTCTGCAACTCAGAGAGGTAATTAAAAAGGGGGAAAGTAACTAATTATACAAATTATTATACATAATTGTACAAAAATATTTATAGCAGCTCTGTTTGTGGTAGCAAAAAAATGGAAATTGAGGAGATGCTTATTCATTAAGAATGGCTGTACAAAATATGATGTTTGAATATATTGCAATAATATTTTGCTGTGTGGAATAATATTCCAAAAGAAATGATAAACAGGCAGCTTTCAGAAAAACCTGCAAAGACATATATGAACTGATACAAATTTAAGTGAGCAGAGCTACGAGAATATTATGCAGAGGAACAGCAATGTTATGTCATGATCAAATATGAATTACTTAGCTCTTACCAACGTAAGACAATTCTAAAAGACATAGGATGAAAAATACTAACTCAAGCAAAAGAAAGAGCTAATGGAGTCTAAATTCAGATTAAAGCATATTATTTTCACTTTCACCATCTTTTTGTGTTTCAGTTCAGCAAATATAGTGAGTTAGGAGGATTGTCCCCTCATCTCATGCCCAATAATCATGACAGGTTAAGCTCTAGAAGGAACCACAAGGCTGAGTCAATTGTTTTGAACATCTGAACTATCTTAGTCATTACATCAACCATAATATGAACAACAACGTGTGTCTATGTGGAGTTTTAAATACATATTTATTAAATAAGTATATGAATAAGATAACTTTAACATTCTAAGGACTAAGGATATAATTTTAACTCTTTCAGGAAGTGGCTCATTTCTTATATGATTCTCTGACTTGCTTATATTTATGTTTGCCTATTATAGCTTGATCAGAGATGTATTAAAACTTTGAAATTACAAGGAAAAGTAACCTAAGGTTTTAAATTTTAGGCTTTAAGAATGTTAGAAGCTTTTTTTTTAGTATACAAATTATAAAATCCTTAAAATAATATTTTTCTACATTAGTCAAATCACCAGTTTCTTGTGGGAAATAAAACAGCTGAAAAACAACAAAAAATTAATATGTAAGTAAAATTTTCAAAGCAACTTCCATTTTCTGCCATCAGATTAGTACAAAGGCAGCCCAATGTCCTACATTTTTCATTATAGTATCTTTGACTAGTAGATTTTATAATGGAAATTCCGAGGAATTGCAATATCCATATGAACTTAATATCAAAAATATAGGACAAACTGTGTTTTATAATGCCTTAAAAATTAGTGTAGCTGCAGAAAGCACTGATGATAGAGTTGATAAAGTAGGTTGGATTGTCTAATCTCCAAGGTCTTTGACAGCAATAAAATTTTGTGATTCTCTAGAATTACTTTTACTTCCCTATTAAAATATCAAAATATAGTTGTTATCAGAAAATGCAGATATGTGCATATATATAGAGGCACATATTTATAAGTACTGGACCTATGTTATGAGAGAAATTATCCTTAATAACTTAATAACTTAATAATATCTAGAGAGATTCAAAGTTCTTCCTTTTTCTCTCGCCTTTATTTCAAAAACTCAGTCTTTGAAGTTTGATCTAAGTTTCTTCTCTATCCTAACCCACTCAAGTTTACAAGGAACCTCTGATCTAGGGCGAATTCCACTCTGTCATGCTTGAATAGATGGATTATTTATCAAGACTGACAAAGGCTAGGCGTGGTCGGGATATAGGGACAACAAAGAATTGTCCAAGAGTGATATGGTTTGACTCTCAGCCCATCATTGGAGTAAGCTCAGTTCTTTCTGTAATCTTCATTCTATTATTTACTGTTGAATTACTGATCAGAGTTGATTGCCACCCCCAGCAACTTTCAATTTCCAATGGCATATGGTGTAAGCCCACCGTCATGATGGTCTGGCATGTTGGTCACTAATACTTTATTAAAAATTCTAGCATTATTAAAAAAATATTAAATTACCCAGAAATGATACCTCTCAAATTTTGTAAATGTTCCAGTCATTAGTAGAGAGAATTGTTATGTGAAAAACTCCTTTGATCAATTCAGTTCATTGCCTTCTCTGCAACTTAAAATCTTTGATAATTGTCCAGTAGTAAAGTGATCAAATATCTTGAACAAAGATCTACCAGATTTTAAGGCCAAATATAAACAATACTCTTTGTTGCCTTCTCTAAAAGAAATTGGCATAAGTAATTGATAGCTATGCCATATAAATGAATTATCAATTTTCAAAGAAGAAGAAGATTAAAAATCACGCTTGGGGCCAGCCTAGCATGAGTCATTCAACACAGAAAACCTGGTTCTTAAAATCCATCATGCAGGCAATATTACAATAAAAACATTTACAGCTTGTTAGGATCTACCCAGGCCAGTCCTAGATTGGCGTTGTCTTCATGATCCCAATGTCTACTCTGTTCCTCAAAAAAAGATTTCTGTAGGAATAGTTTGCTGTGAACATTTTCACTGACTTCTATAAAATATACAAAACCAAGTGTCAAGTGTAAAGTAAAAAACAAACAAACAAACAACTGCTTAGTGGCAAAAATTAAAGTTAATTCCTTTTGGATTGAAACAAATCCAGAAATTAACAACAAAATGATCTTGCTATAAAATAGTTTCCAAGTGACTGTTTAGTTTTCTTTTTATCTACAGAGCCCTCTAGTGGAGAAAAAATGGAAAACGGAATTGGCAAAAAAAAAAAAAGGTGGGGGGGAAGAATGTCTTTAAATGTTCACATTTTCAGAAACATGGATTCTTTTGGGAGTCAATTATAAGAACAAGTTAGCACTCAGTTTTACTCGCTTCATCTAATCATTATTTCTACAAAAATTTGATGTCATATGAGAATCACTTGATATTTTATTTCATCTGTTTCCAGCTCTCTTTTTTAGAAATAAGTTAGAGATTCTCTTCTTGCTATTTTCCCCCACTTTAATATTCCCCAAATGAAATGGTCATTGTTAGAATGTTCTCACATTAAGGTATGTTTCACTACTACAATTATCTTGGACAAGTCACCTAATATGGGAGTCAGTTTCTCTATTAGTAAATTGAGTCAGTTATATTTGATATGCTTCAAAGGACTACTTCTTTTAAAGTACTGTACAGAGAACTCTGAAGATCTGCCATATCCATTTATGGAGTTGTGGGGTAACATATTTTAAAAATAATGATAATAAGATATTTTAATTTAAAATATAATAAATTTTGACAGCCATAACTCAGATGAACAAAAACTTTTGGAGAAGGTGCTTGATATTGTTTTATCATATAAAGAGTCCGGAGGGAAAAAAAAATGAGACTGTATTCTCCAAAATTTTTCTTTTTTTAATATTACATTTAAGTGAGTGTGAGTTTTCTTAGGATGGGGATTTTTGTTTCTGCCTTTGTATTTCCAATATGATATATGTGGCCAGACAATAATAAATACTAGGGGGGAAAGTTCTGATTGAATTAGAATTGATCATTATATTGAATAGCTTAAGTTTTTAAGGTACCTAGAATATACAAGTGCTTCCCATATACTAGTAATTCATAGTGTTATAATGCTTTCTGCTTTAAAAATACTTTACCCAAATTATTTCTTTTGATTGATTATCTCTTACAATTCTTTGAATTGTCCCCTTATATCACGTGAGGGAACATGCTAATTAAGAGAAAGCTAATGTGACACTATTGGTAGGTGACCAAGAGAAGACCTGAACTTATAGATCTTCTCTTACAAATACAGTATACTTTATTTTACCCTACAACTGCTTTCCAGTGGTAAGAAAAACCCAATATTCTCTTTTATTTTTTCTTCATCATTAAGTACATATTCACATTTACTTTAATTGAGTAAAGCAACAACAAAAACTCCTTTCCTTTTAAAAGTTTAAACTCAGTCAGAATATTTGACTTTCATATGCTTTGATAAAGTATATTCATAACTTAGCTATTTGTTATAAGTAAAGTTATCATTATTAAAGTTATTGTCTTGTGTATGTATGTGTGAGTTTGTGTGTGCATGAATCTATCATACCATTATTCCCCTGAAGCAGTCAAGGAATCAAGATATTAAAATCATCTTATTAAAGATATTTTTCAAATTTTATCAAAATAAGTTTACTCTTTCAGTTTAGATATGAGAAAATTCAATTCCTTTTAAAGTGTCCTGTCTTCTCAGGAGATTTTCAAACAGGAAAAGATTATTACCTAAATGATATCAGTAACTGTTAGCTTCTTACTGTGAAAAACAAAGAAAGGCAATCAGTCAATAAATAAATATATATTTTCTACCAGGATTAATTGGAGATCACATCAGATGGAAGAAACAAAAAATGTAAGATTACAGGGAAAGCATGTTGACTATTGAGTCAGAAGACAAGAATCCAAATCACATTTTAGATAATCATGTGTTGTAAACATAAGAATTTTATTTAATCTCTTAGAATCTAAATTTCCCCACCTGTAAAATGGATATAATGATGCTCATACTGCCTTCTTCAAAGGGTTGTTGTTATGGAGTCCTTTTTTAAAAAGCTAAAATTTGAATTATTTTTTTTTGTGTAATAAAATATTCTGCTCATATAAATTGTTTTAGGGGAAGTATATAAAACATAAAAGTAATAAATTATGTCTGTACAGAATCTATTTCCTACCATTACCATTATGGAAATCTGTCTCATGATAAAAATCAGACAATCTCAGATAAGGCACCATTAATAAAAAATATACTAGATAACTGGGCACAATTAATGACCTGGTCTTCCTTTTTTCCATTTAACAGTGAAGTCATACCTATCTGATGGTAAGCAAATCCTGAGGGAAAAGATTTAACAATTATACATGAATATAGACATTTTTCTTAAATAAGGAGCTGAAACTACCCTGTAAAATGTCCTGGGAAACAATTGATTATCTTTTCATGAAAAGTTTTCATTTACACACTTTTGGGGAACATTTAATTATTATTTTTTTTCCAGTTTGTTTTGCTTGGACATGTGATTTCTCTGGAATGAAGACTGTAATCTATATTTCACCCTTGGGATTATTCTCTCCAGAAAATTGCTACTGCTATTATTCTCCCTTTCTCTCAAATTTTCAGTTACTTCCTACTAATTTCCTGGCTACTTCCCTGGGGGCTAAAAACTCCCCCATTACTTCTCCATCCTTAAAAAGCTCTCATTTGTGGGGCAGCTAGGTGATGTAATGGATAGAGCACCAGCCTTGAAGTCAGAAGGATCTGAGTTTAAATTTGGCCTCAGACACTTAACACTTCCTAGCTGTGTGACCTTGGGCAAGTCACTTAACCCCAATTGCCTTAGGGAAAAAAAAACAACTTTCATTTGACCTGAAAAAAAAAATTCCCATTAGTTTTTATATTATATTTCCTCTTTCCTTTGAGGCTATACACCTTGAAAGAAGCGACCTACATTGGTCACTCTCATCTAAACCCTCTGAAAAATAGCTTCCAGCTTCATATTCCAATAAAAATATTCTCTCAAAAGTAACAAAAGATTTTTTTAATTGACCAGTCTAATGGACTTTGTCAAATCTTATCCTCCTTGACTTCTTTGAAATATTTGACATTGTGAGCAGGACCAGGAGATCATTATATACTTCAACAACAATACTATATGATGACCAGTTCTGATGGACCTGGCCATCCTCAGCAATGAGATCAACCAAATAATGAACTGAACCAGCTACACCCAGCGAAAGAACTCTGGGTGATGACTAAAAACCATTACATTGAATTCCCAATCCCTATATTTATGCCCACCTGCATTTTTGATTTCCTTCACAAGCTAATTGTACAATATTCAGAGTCTGATTCTTTTTGTACAGCAAAATAATGGTTTGGTCATGTATACTTATTGTGTATCTAATTTATATTTTAATATATTTAACATCTACTGGTCATCCTGCCATCTGGGGGAGACGGTGGGGGGTAAGAGGTGAAAAATTGGAACAGAGGTTTGGCAATTGTTAATGCTATAAAGTTACCCATACATATAACCTGTAAATAAAAGGCTATTAAATAAAAAAATAAAATAAAAAAAGAAAGAAATATTTGACATTGTGAGTCACTAATTCCATTGAGATAATGATTCATCTTTGGGTTTTCAAAACACTACTCTTCTGGGTTTTCCTCCTTTGTTTCTTCTCAATCTTCGTTGCTTTTTCATTCAAGCTATAATCACTAACTATAGATGTCTCAAAAGCTCTATCCTGGGCTTCCTTCCTTCCTCCCTTATATATTACTAGATCACTTGTTGATCTCTTCACCTTCCATGGGTTAGTTATCATCTTAATTCAGATTATTCCAAGATCTATATATTTATACTCTTTTTGACAAACTAAAGTCACTCTTTAGCTAATTCTTGGAAATTTCAAACTCTATGTCCTATAAGCATCACAAAATTACCATGTCTAAATGAAAACTCATAATCTTTCTCCATGAAACCTGTATAATTTCAAACTTCCTTATTAGTGTTAAGAATAACACTGGCCTCTCAGCTGAGTGACAAGGAACTGAATCCAAAGTGGACTATTATTTCCAAAATATAAGCAAAGATGAAGAACTTGCAGAATTTTTATTGGAGTGATAATGATTTAGACTAGTTTGAGAGTACTTAAGGCTTATAGGTTCCTAGTCTAAGCTGTCTCCGCAATCCTTGAAAAAACACATTCCTCAATGCCCCAAGAAAGTAGCAACAGGACTAGCTCATATCTTTTCTTCAGAAGTACACATACCCTTTCCCAAATCAAAATTCTAAAGTAAGAATGTAGCTTGAAGGAATTAGTAGACAAATTTACAATCCTTCCACAAATTGTTAATATTGTGATGCAACAAATAAGACATAAACCCCAAATGACTACAAAACATTTACAAATAAAACTTTAGGAAAAAAAAAACAAAACTTGCACGCAGATTCAATAAGAATTACTCAAAAGCATTATTTTGGTTTTTGTAGCATGAAGAATATTTAACAATTAAACAAAAATGTTAAAGGAAAAAATAGAGGGAAAGGACAAAATATATGAATCTCCCTATATTTGAAAGGGTCAAATGAGTTCACATATAGTTGAGCAAATAAATACATTTTACTCACTAGGTAAATAGGATGGAAAGGTGAGGACAAAGGACAATAAAAAGGATAGCAGATTAAGAGAATAAGGTAGATTACGGGACAACTAGGTGATAAAATAGAGCATTAGAAGCAGAGTCAGGAAGACCTGAGTTCAAATCCAACCTCAGATATTTAGTCACTGTGCAGCCCTAATCAAATCACTTAAACCTGTTTATATTACTTTCCTCATTTGTAAAATGGGTTGGGCAAACTACTCTTGTATCTTTGTTAAGAAAACCCTGAATGGGATCATGAAGTCGTGGACATGACTGAAATGACTAAGTAACAACAAAAAGATTAAGAGAAGGATCAGTTCTAAAATAAACTCTGAGAATGAACAGAAATAGAGATTTTTTTGAAGTGGGAAAAATAAAAAAAGATGAAGGATTACCAATTAACTGTGAAATTTCTGAAGAGGTTATGATATAAAAATGTGATGGTATATTATTTCAGGATATGGTTGCATGGAAACAAGGAAAAACATGTGAACTGATGCTAAATGATGTGAATAGAATCAGGGAAATAATTTCTATAAAGACAATACCATGATAAGGAAAATTAACTTTGAAAGAATTAAAAACTCTGATTAATGTAATTACCAACCACAGTTTTTGAGTACTAATGACACAACATGCCATCTGCCTGCTAATTGAGAGGTAAAGGACTCTCTGTTCAGAATATGTAACATAACATTTTGGACATGGCAACTGTGGAAATTTGTTTTGCTTGATTATACATAATTATAAGATTTTATTTTTCTTTCTTTTTGGGGAGATGGTAATAAAATGGAAGTAAAAAAATGCTGCTCCATTCCTTAGCATTTTAAGATTCTGAGAAATGTTAAGGAATGGAGAAATACAGCTAAGAGTCTCAATCCCTTTCCTAAAGTATTAGTGGGCCATCTTGTGAATTAAAATAGTGGGATTGTAGGGATAGATTAGGAGGCAGGGAGGGATGCAATTGGAAATTTAAAGTTAAAAGGAAAATTATAGAACCATTGCCATTGCGCCATAACTTCCTAGTCAATTTTTCTATAAAAGCACTTGAGAAAATTACACTTTGTAGTATGAAAGAAATGTTAGTCATGTAGTAATGGGACAATAAAAAAGGGACCATTAGCTCTGTCTGTGCTTCCAAAGTCCAAAGAAAGCCAATCCTCAAAATCATCAGTTTGTAGTTACTTTAAGTTTCTAAAATGCACATTTATTTCTTCAATGGATATGTGATTTTTCATCCACGAGGTTACTCTTTCCTCAAATTTGGATTATAAACCATCTACCCTTCATTCTGTGGAATGCTTATCCACATCTCTATTAATCATTTATAGAAATTCTATCCAACTTTTGCTCTCTCTTTTTTACTTTTCTTCTAGTAATATTAATGTCTCAAGGCTATTAAATCTATCCATTTAGTTGTTCTTCTATTTCCCAACAAATAATTAAGTCTTCCTTTTTCATTATCTATGTTCATTTATATCTATCACTTTTTATCTAAAATTGTTACCAAATGTTACATACTACTCATGCTCTCCATATGTGTTTCCATGATCCTTTGGAATATTTTCACTCTTACCTATTCTAAATAGTGATGTTCCATGATCAAATAGTATATGGCAGTATTCCAACCATATTACTGTGTTTTTAAAGATTTTTGTGTATTTTAATTTGCAAGAAATAAGTTGTAAGAACTGAAAAATTACACAAATAAGATTAATCAAAAATATTTCCATGTAGCAATTTCATGATTTAAACTTGAGGAGTGAGTATCCCTGTGAACAAAATCATACAATCATCAAAAGAAAATTTTATACTTTAGTAAATTTCAGTGCCCACAAACTGGTAGTCCTGAATGGCAGTTTTCTTTGGACTTTGGAAACACAGACATCAAGCTAATGGATTTTTTTATTGTTCTACTATTACATGGCAACCTTGTTGTTCATTGTTCTTGAAGACTGGGAAGTAGTGCATACTATTCTTATCTCTTTCTTAATAAAAATATGATCATTTAATTGAAGGAAATGAAAGGAAAATTTCTGTTAAGGTCAATCTCCAGCAGATGGCACCAGTCTCATAGTATTCTGCAAACAAGATCATTTGCCTTAAATGATCAGATTTTACTGAAAGACTTTTTATCCCCCTGCTAGCTTTCAATGCTTGTATATGCAATAATAAATATTCATAATCAAGTCAGAAGGAAAATATATATTTATTACTTATTCCATTTCCTGTAGAAGGAACGTAGGGTGATGAAACATCAGATGCTAAAGATACTTATATATCTAACCTCATAAAATTCACCAGTGATGTCTGCCTGCTTAAAATTGTTTTATCAAAGTGAACAACCTAAGAGCCCTACTTATGCTTCTGGAATTATTGTATATATGCAACAGCATTCATATTTGTATAAAGTTATTCAAAACAATGTTTTTCCTAGGAGAGTGGTTTGATAATGATGGCCTAAATGGATTAGTTTAAATCATTTTGTATGGATGATAGCAACTATCATGCTATAAAAATACTATTTTTCACATCGATTGTTTTTGTTGTTGTGATTGTATTTCAGGAATATTTGTTGAATGCTATTTTATATGGAGGGTCATTTATCTTGATGATAGGTTTTTAAATATAATTTCCTTATATGAACTGACAAAATAAATTTAATGTAGTATTTATGATAAACATTTAATTGGCTGCTTTTAACACCAATTCTTTATCCATACACAATATGAAAATTCCTGGCAATGAAAAGTTGTCAAAGTGATACTGTCTTATTGACTCAGAGTCAAGAGTTGCTTTAATTATATAATGCATGTTGCATTCTTGATTTTTTAATGATTTGCCCCTGATTGAAACTCATCAAGCTAAAATTAGATGTATAATTGTTAGGGAGGATGTAAAGGAAATAACTGTCCAAGTATAAATTTGACTAGATCAGGGGCTCTTAATCTTTTGTCATATATTTGTGTCATGGACCCCTTTGGTAGGCTAGTAAAAGCTGCAGATCTTTCCTCTGAATGTTTGTAAATGCATAAAGTAAAATATGTAGGATTACAAAGGGAACTAATTATATTAAGATATATAGATATAGATACATAGATACAAAGATATATATAGACACATATTTTTCTAGTTATTATTATTATTTCCCACAGTCCTCTCTCTATTTGCAGATAGTTCTCCCCATCACAAGTCCATTGGAAATGGCCCGAATCATCTTATTGTTGAAAAGAGCCAAGTCTATGACAGTTGATCATCACATGATCTTGTTTCTGTATACAGTGGTCTCTTGGTTTTGCTCACTTCACTTCACATCAGTTTATGTAAGTCTCTTGGCTTTTCTGAAATCATCCTGCTGATTGTTTCTCATAGATCTTGTTCTCTTTTAGAAAGAACATTAATAATGAGGGTCTCTAGGTCTTCATAAATTTTTTCTCTGACTTTATCAGGATTCATCAGGGAATGAGAATATGCACTGATGATGGTGGCAGCATAGTAATTTCCTGAGAGTGGCAATCACATTGTCGTGAGCCTGTCATTTACTCCTTTTGGAAGGCATACAAGCTTGTTAACTGGTAGTTTTGATTATAAAACCAATGCCAGAATTCTCAGAATTTCCTATCACTATAGCCATTCCAGAAAAATGTAATCATTTTACAATTTTGTTATTTTATTAGTAAACAATTTTTATCATTATGCTATTTTATTATTTATCATTTTACATACTTCAGAGTTTAATGATGCTGGGCTAGTGACAACAGCAAGTGTGAATACACTGGGAACTATAGTCACAATCTTGCCCATTGACAGCCTAGTCTAAGGAGCCACCATCTCACTTGACTAAAAGCAGCAATGGTATTCAGCAGCCCACAGAGCAGTCTTCTTAAAGACTCTACTACTCCCCAGCTGGTTTGAGGTCTTTTTGTGAGAGAATTTAGAGGTATTGTGTGTAAATCACAGCTCTGAGTGATACAAGGCTGGCAAATGAAAACTACTTACCAAAGTCAGAGTTGGAAGCACATTTTTCTGGAGTGCTGCGTGATGGAAAACTCTGTGAAGCTGGCATTGGTTTTGCAGTAAAAACTAATCGAGTCAACAAGCTTGTATGTCTCCCAAAAAGAGTGAATAATAGGCTCGTGATGATGGGATTGTCAGTTTCAAGAAAGTGTCCAAGTCACTATCATTAGTGCATGTGCTCCCACCATGACAAACCCAGATAAGGTCAAAGGAAAATTTCATGAAGACTTGGATTTCCACATCAGTGTTCAGAAAGAGGACAAGATATGTGGGAGAGTATGTCACAAAATCTTGGATGGGATAGTTTATAATTTCTGTCTTGCTTTCCTCCTTTCCTCCATTCAATATTGTCCCATAGGTAGGTAACATAGATACTATGTGCAGGACAATGCCTATCACAAAGTGAAAAAAAATTAGCCATAATAATTATAATAATAACTTATACAATAATAGTTATAATAACTATGTTAGAATGTTATATTTGTCCTTTCTGAATTATTCTAATTTTATAGATATATTTTAATACAACATGTGAATAAGTAATATTTTTTTGCCACACAATTGAATCAATATTCATAGTAGATTGAATCCAAATGTTTATCATAGCCACAAGAGGGGGCTCAATGTCTTTTGAACAGTTAATTTTATCATTTTTATTTTTTTGAGGAAAGTTGCATACTAGATAAAAAAACAGGACTTGTAATTATGCCAACCTTGTTTTAAAACCTGTTTCTGACTTATACTATTTGTGAGAAAGTGGGCAAAATTATTTAACTTATTTATGGCTTGGTATCTTCATTTGCAAAGCAGGGAGAATAAATCCTGTAGAACCAATCTCACAAAATTGTTTTGAAGCTCAAATGAGATAATGCATGAAAAGGGGTTTAATAATTTTAAAACTATTAAAATTCCCTTATATATCTCTAACATTAGACTCATGGTCCCTATGCATTGGAAGACTGTTTAATAATGATCTTTTTAATAATGAACCATGAAAACACAAAAAGGTAGAAAACTATTATAGAAACCTATTAACTATTAACTCCCCCAAAATGTGTATCATCATGTTTGAGTCAATGTCCATTAGAGATGAATGGGAAAAAGTTAAAATGTATTCCAAGGTTTTCCCTATTAAATGTTCAATTTCAGTGGTTATTCTTCATAAACTCACCAATAATTTTGAGTGAGCTGCAATAGGTTTATTACACTAATTCATCAAAGAAAGTATTTTCTAATGCTATGCTATCAGGTATAATTAATTATCACTGATTTTAATCCATCCAGTCACAAATAACTTGGCTTGTAGTTATCTTAGAGACTCCTGGCAGTAAAAACCAGCTATTTGGCTTCTGTTCTTAGCTCCCTAATTCCTAGTATGAAATCTGATAACTCATATCTCTGGAATACCCTGATTGTGATGTACTACAAATGTTATGAATATTCAAGGCATTCAATGAATGCTATTTGATGTTATTATTGATAGATTAAGGATATAAACTAATCAACAAGTTTGGTTGATTTTAAAAGCTAGTGTCTGGATTTTTCAAATCAACTTGATTTTGCAGGTTACAAAGTAATTTATAGTTATTTTTGTATCACATTTAGGCTCTGTAGATGTTGCTCAAACTCAACTGTCTCATAGAAGTTTAAGTATTCAAAGCAAGGTTAGCTGTATTCCTTCAAAATCCTAAGGATAGACCTCGGACTACCTCTACTGTGGGAGAGGAGTTTCCAATGCTACACTGCATGAGCCCCAACTAGTGTGCTTTCCACCATTATTGTCCATTAATTTTTTTATTCACATTTATTTTTATTTTTTTTTATTTAAGCTTTTTAGTTTTCAAAACATATGTGTGGACAATTTTTCAACATCAGTCCTTGCAAAACACTGTGTTCAAATTTACCCCCCTTCTCTCATATCCTCACCTACATGGCAAGTAGTCCAATATATGTTAAACAAGGTAGAAATAAATGTTAAATCCAATATATACATACATATTTATACAATTACCATGCCACACAAGAAAAAAAGTGAAGCAAAATAAAATGCAAGCAAACAATAACAAAGAGTAAAAATGCTATTTTATTAACCACACTAAATTCCCACAGTCCTCTCTCTGGGTATAGATGGCTCTTTTAATCACAGGGCCTTTGGAACTGGTCTTCTCATTGTTGAAGAGAGCCATGTACATCAGAACTGATTATCGAATAATATTGCTGTTGCTGTGTGCTGTGCTATTTTGTAATTAATAACAATATCCAGTTCTTCTTTTGTCATAAATTCCTTTTTCCTCCACATATTTGAAAGGCAAACTATCCTATGTTGTTCTAATTTGTTTACAATATCTTTCTTTGTATCTAGATCACAAATCCATTTTGATCTTATCTTTGTATACGGTGTTAGGTGTAGGTCAATGCCTAGTTTTGCCATACTCGTTTCCAATTTTTCCAGAACTTTTTATCAAATATTGAGTTCTTATCCCAAAAGCTGGGGTCTTTTGAGTTTGTCAAACACTAGAATGCTATAGTTATTTACTATTTTGGCCTGTGAACTTAACCTATCACACTGATTGACTACTCTATTTCTTAGCCAATACCAAATGGTTTTGATGACCACTGCTTTATAATATAGTTTTAGATCTGGTACACCTACATTTAATTTTTTTCCCATTAATTCCCTTGAAATTCTTGATCTTTTGTTCTTCCAGAAGAATTTTGTTGTTATTTTTTCTAGGTCAATAAAATAGTTTTTTGAAAGCTTAATTGGTATAACACTAAATAAATAAATTAGTTCAGATGGTATTGTCATCTTTATTATATTTGCTTGACCTATCCCTGAATACTTGATATTTTCCCAACTGACTAGATTTGTGTGAAAAATGCTGTGTAGTTTTGCTCATATAGTTCCTGACTTTCCCTTGGCAGATAGATTCCCAAATATTTTATACTATCAACACTTTTTAGATGGAATTTCTCTTTGTATCTCTTGCTGTTGGATTTTGTTAGTGATATATAAAAATGCTGATGATTTATATGGATTTATTTTGTATCCTGCAACTTTGCTAAAGTTGTGGATTATTTCGTATACTTTTTTAGTTGATCTCTAGGGTTCTCTAAGTATGTCATCATATCATCTGCAAAGAGTGATAATTTGGTTTTCTCATTACCTACTCTAATTCCTTTAATCTCTTTTTCTTCTCTTATTGTCAAAACTAGCATTTCAATATACTATTAAAGAGTAATGGTGATAGTGGGCAACCTTGTTTCACCTCTGATCGTATTGGGAATGGTTTCAGTTTATCCTGATTACATATGATGCTTGCTGATGGTTTTAAATAAATGCTACTGACTATTTTAAGGAAGAGTCCATTTATTCCTATACTCTCTAGTGTTTTTAATAGGAATGGATGTTGGATTTTATTAAATGCTTTTTCTGCATCTATTGATATAACCATGTGATTTTTGTTAGTTTGGATACTGATATAGTTAATTATGCTAATAGTTTTCCTAATATTGAATTAGCCCTGCATTCCTGATATAAATCCTACTTGCTCATGGTGTATTAATCATCCTGGGGATGATTGTCCACTGATCTTCAGTTAGTCAACTAGAATTAAATAGCTTTTGGAGAATTAGATTTTTATATAGCAATATAGTAATATAATTCTTAAAATTGGTGCAAATATACCCCTCCCTTGAAAGTCTGTGGCATATTCTCCCATAAGTTTATATGGAATCCAGGAGAAAGCTAATTCAAGCTTGAGACAATCATAGTAAAAATGTAAGTTGTGGCCCTGGCAAATTTTTTTCCTGGGGTTCTCATGATACTCTCTCTAGGTATGTTGTAATTACTCTTCATTGTAGAAGTGTGGGTTTTCATCTAGTATATCCAGATTTTATAATTTACTAATATTTACATGCTGTTAAGAAGATTATTTAAAGATAGAAAGTTCCCCAGATGTTAGAAATTCACTAAGTCTTTGTACTGTCAAGATGGGCAGATAAAATTCAGATCAAGAAAAGGGCTGTGTCTCTTTTATCTTTTCCAATAAATTTGTTCTGAGTGGTTTATCAGGAATATTTTGTATTGTTAACTTAATCAAATATCTGGGAATTTGAACCAGTCCTTCCACTCTCCATTTTATATAGGCCCCAAAGTGTTTTAGCAAGTACTTAGCCAATCAGAAAAGTTTTTCAAGATAAAGCCTGGGCAGTCCATCCAGTGACTTTTTTTGTGTGACTTTCAAGTCAAAACTTTCAAGTCAAATCACATTTCTGTGACTTTTAATACTTAGTCTAAAGTCTTCGATTGATAAGAATATGTTTTCACCTGAAAATATGTAAGGGATAAATGAGATGTAATGATTTCAACCACATATATAGGTGGACATAAAGAAATCAAAGGTGAGCATACTCTTTTACCAATGAAAATTGTAATGTTTTATATAACATAAGGACTTAAGAGAGTTGCCTAGAGTATTATGATATTAAATTATTTTCCAGGATCACAAAGTCAATATATGTCAACGGCAGAATTTGAATCCTAATCTTATTGACTTAAAGGATAGTTCAATATTCATTACACCATATTTGTCTCTCTTGTTATTTTCATGCTTTATTTATTGCAAGTTGCTATGCCATCAGGAAGCTATGATAGACTGTAATTGTATGTTACAGTGAATTCTATAATGGAGCTTTGTCTCTTGAAATAAATGCCATTCACAATGCATCCATTAATCAATTAATAATCTAATATTTGTGGGAATGGGAGAATAGATGGGTGTTTTTTATTGCACTATGCAAATATTTATGCCAATTTTACTTACATATTGGTTATTTAAGCAAATCATAATAAACCAATTGACAAAGACATCAAATATGTTTGTTTTGTATTGTACCACAAATGTGAATTCATCCAGTGAAAATTTATTTTTTATCTACTTTGTTAAGTATTATGAGAAATAATTAAGTTTAGTTTAAGGGTAATCTCTTTCCTTCTTAAAAGTACCATATAATAGATGGATAAGCTTTTACACAAATAACTGTAATATACATGGTTGTATTATGATTACATTAGAGAACTATAAAACAAAGTGCTATGTGGGTATAAGAGGAAAAACTTACAGTGCTTGGAAGAAACAAGGAAACATATAGAAAGTAGCAGCATTTGAGTAATGCTTTAAAGGATGGGTGGGAAATCAATGGTCAAAAACAGCATGAACATTACATGCATAAGGCATAAGATAATCAAAACCACAGAGAAAGCAAAGCAATTAACTTCTTTGGAAGATAGATAGAAAGTAAATTAGTTTAGCAGTGATCATGTCAATCACCATATAGTATATTGGTCATTCAATAACAGAAAAAAGTAATGTGAACTTTAATCAATGAGGATTGGAGAGTTACTAAAGATTTTGAATAAAGGAATGACATGAATATACATATGTATAAGAAAAGCTCTATTTTCATTTTAGCATGAAGAATGGACATTATTATCATCAAATATGTGACTTAAGCATACAACTAATGACCCATATACATATTTTACCATACAAAATTTTGTAGAATTTCAACAAATTTTGAAAAGGTATTATTTTTGAGAGCAGTACAAAGTAGCAGTTCTATGATCACCAATATTAGCTAATCATAAAACAGTAAGATATCTTCACCAAAAACACATAATTATTTAAATAATCCAAGCTAGATTCCAAGTGCAAGACAGATTTTCTTGTATTTATTAAAGGTAAAGTCCTCCAGATGTCCCTGCTTGCAAATAAATGTGTTAATTGCATCAATACCTAAACCTATAGAGACTTATGAATGAGATTCATAATATTCCACAGTTTGGCATTTATTCTATCACAGAATGGGTGTTATGAAATATAGCATTAGATCCTTAGTTTATCCTGAGAGCATTGAAAGGACACAGCTAGAATTACTCTGGGTATCCAAGTTGTGAGGGATAGTGTAGTTTGAGAGGTATCTTCATAACTACCTGTGCTACAAGAATAATTGGAACCATTTTCTACCATGCTAAGACAAGTCAATTCAAAAAGAATAGCCAGACACATCTTATAAAAAAATACCTAGAATAAAGAAGACGAATAAATAAACATGTCATTTGATAATATTAACACAAATAGCTATCACTTAAATAGCATTTTAACCTTTTCAAAGTGATTTGCATAAGTCACCTTACAACATCTCTTTGAGCTATGTACTATCCCTCTTTTACAGAAAAAGAGCCTGAGACTGAAAAAACAAATGAGTTGCCTAGGTTAATACAACAGTGAGTATCTTAGACAGGTCTCAAACCAAGTCTTGCAATCTCCACATCAGGCATTTTATTTCCTATGCCACCTAGTTGTAAAAAAACAACTGGTTATGTAAAATAGCAAGAATTGACAATGGGCAACTTATTTGTTCTACTGGGATTTTTTGCAACATCAAGAAAAAAATGAGAAAAAATTTTATAAGGAATAGATTTACATGTAGATGTGGAATATATCACAAGGAGTTGGCTTCATTACAAGCTCTGTCTTTATGAATCTCCTTAGAATGTATTGGAGAAGGAAGCAGATGATGGCAGAGGTATGGATCATGTTTACATCAAGCTTTGAAATGGTAAAACAACAACAAAAGAATAGTCTATTGAAAAATAAAATGAAAATCTACAGTGGAAAAATAAAATTACTAAGGAAAATAAAATGATTGAATATAATAATAAATATTATGAATAAAATAAAAATAAAAAAGTTATAAGAATTAAAAAATAGGAATGGAAATGAATCTGCTATAAGCTTCTCTAGAGTGGCTAACAAGTTCAATAAGGGAAATTAAGGAACATCTGAAATGTATGAAAACAGAATTAAAATCAAAGAAGGATGAATAAATATAATATTTGTAATAATGTCTAGAATTTAGTGCCCTGTTTATGAATTGCCTTAAAACATTACTGTATTTTGTCCTTACAACAAAAGGAACTATTATTTTCTCCTTGTCCAGATGAGAAAACAGTCAGAAAGAGGTTAAATGATTTGACTAGACTTGCATAGCCTATAAGTATCTTGATTTGAACTCATTTTTCTGACTCTAGGCCCAGCATTCAATGTATTACACCATTTAATTGCTTAGTTAAGTAAGATTACTAAATTAAACTAACAGGAAATTCTTAACAAATAAAAGGAAGTATTATGAATAAAATTGAACAGGAAAATATTTGCAACTAGGGTTGCAAATATTTAGCTAAATAATATAAAAGAACTGGAGGCTATTTAAGCACTGTGCATATGAAAATAACAAAGCTTGAAGACAGAAAAGCAAAGTAGAGAATTTTTTATAATATGAAAAAACAAAGCTTTTGTATGCTAAATTCCAGAAATCAAAAAAAAAAAAACTTCTTAAAGTATTAAAAATAAACCATGATATCAATACAAAACTCTCATATCAGCTCACTCATTAATGAAATCATTCAGCACTGGGGTTATATAACAAAAGAACCTGATGAAAATCATATTAAAACAAAAATCACCTTCAAAACCTAAATTCAAATAATATTGCATAACAATGAATTTTAAAGAGATAGATTTGGATATATTGAAAAGAGAAATTAGATTTTAGTACAAATTTTCTATCCAGAAAAAATGAGAGTGAATCTATTTTTTTTCCCCCCATGGAAAAAAAATATATGTAACATTTTACTTGAAGACATCCAAACATTCTTGAAGAAAAAACTAAATTAAACTTAACAAAGAGTAAAAAGCCAAGTAACAGGCTGGGAAAATGGGCAAACAACAGAAAAAAGTTTCTGACTATAGATAGTTACTATGATGTTGACAAGGAAGAACTAAATGTACACTGAAAATAAGATAAGAAAATCAAAGTTCCTATATACAAAGCTTTCAAGAAAAAAAAATGTTCTCAGATCATTGAAAAGCTCAAAAAATTTTTTTGAAAATCAAGTAAGAAAGATAGATGAAAAAATAGGAAGAGAAATGTGAAAGCTAATAAGGAGATGAATGCCTTAAAAAGCAAAGTTGACCAAATGGGAAAAGAGGTATAAAAGTTCACTGAGGAAAATATTTTATAAAAATTAGAATTGATCAAATGGAAGCTAATGACTTTATGAGAAATCAAAAAACAATTTAAAAAAACCACCAAGAATGAAAAAAATTAGGAAAAAAGTGAAATATCTCATTGGGAAAACAACTGTTTAAAAAAAAAGAATCAGGAGAGATAATTTCAAAATTATTGGTCTTTCTGAACACCATGATCATAAAAAGAGCATAGACATCATACTGCAAGAAATTATCAAGTAAAACTGTCCTGATATTCTAGAACCAGTGGATAAAATACAAGTTGGAAGAACCCAATGATCATTTCCTGAAAGAGATCCCTCTCAGGAATATTATAGCAAAATTCCAGAACTTCCAGATCAAAGAGAAAATATTGCAAGTATGCACAAAGAAATAGCTTAAGAATAGTGGAAATATAGGTGGGATAACAAAAGATTTAGTAGCTCTCATGTTAAAATATTGGAGTTCTTAGAATATGATATTCTGGAGAACAGTAAAACTAGGATTACAACCAAGAATCACCTGTCCAGCAGCACCGAGTATAATCTTTCTGAAGAAAAGTAAACATTTAATGAAATAGAGGACTTTCAAGAATTTGTGATTAGAAAGACAGAGCTGTAAAAGAAAATTTAACTTTCAAATTTAGGACTCAAGAGAAGCATAAAGGGGTTATCACAAAACGGAAATCATAAGGGACTTAATAATATAAGTTTATCTGTTTACATTTCTACATGGGAGGATAATACTTGTAATTCATTGGAACTTTCTTATTTGGAGCTGGGGTAGTTAGAAGGAATATATATGGACACAGGTAGGCCAAACTTCAGGCATACTGCTCTATATCTGGCAACTGGATCTGGATGGCTCTGGAGGAGAAAATGAGGCAAATGACCTTGAATAGATCTCCCTCATTTAAATCCAATTCATTTCTATGTCCTGACATCATTCCCTAATGTTATAGCTTTCTTCAAGAATGAAGGAGAAACAACAACTGTATAGACAGAGGGCATAGTTGTGAATTGAATATGCAGAGATAATATATTTTAAAAATCATATCAAAGAGTGAAAGAAGAATGTGTTGGGAGAAAAGGAAAGAGAGGTGGAATGGAGTAAATTTACACAAAAGATGCAAGAAAAAGTTTTTATAGTGGAGGGAAAGGAGAAGTGAGGAGTCAGAGTGAGTGAACCTTGTTCTCATCAAAAAGGAAATAACATACATATATGGGTATAGATATCTATCTTACTCTCAGGAAAATAGGAAGGAAAGGGAATATACACTTTTGAGGAGTGACAGGGTGAAAAGAAAGAAAATAGAGTAAATGGTCAAGAAATGAAATTGAAAATAATAGTTGTGAAAAGAATTTGGAAGCAAGTTTTTCTGATGAAGGCCTCATTTCTCAAGTTTATAAGAAATTAGATCAAATTTATTTTTTGAAAAAGAGCCCTTCCTTAATTGATAAATAATCAAAATATGTGATCTATGCCCAAAAGGCTCTAAAACCATGCATTCTCTTTGACCTAAGAATACCACTATTAGACCTATATCCCAAAAGAATTTTTTTTTAATGGGGAAAAGACCTAAATGTACAAAAATAGTAATAGAACTTTTTCTCACAGGATACAAAATTGGAAATTGAAGGGATGTCCATCAATTGGAGAATGACTGAATAAATTGTGGCATGTGATTGTGATGAGACACTTATTCTATAAGAAATGACGAGGAGGATGGACACTCTCAGAAAAACCAGAAAGTCCTCTGTGAGCATTTGCAAAGTGAAATGTACTGTGTACAAAGGAATAACAGTATTGTAGGATGATCTGCTGTGAATGACTTTGCTATTCTCAGCAATAAAATATTCCAAGACTTATCTGAGAGATTTATGATGAAATATGCTATTTAAAATTATATGATGAAAAATGCTATCTAAAACCAGAAAAATTGATTAGATTTAAATACAGATTGAAGCATACTTTTTTTTAAAATTTTATTTTTCCTGTGTTTTGTTTTGTTTTGTTTTTACTTCTTTTGCAACATGATTTACAGGAAATGTTTTGCATGACTTAACATGTGTCTTCTCAGTGGGGGTGGGGGATAGGAAGGAAAGAAGACTGGGAGAGAATCTGGAACTCAAAGTTTTAAAAACTTATGCAAAAATTATTTTACACATTACTGGGAAAAATAAAACATTTTTAAAATAATACGATTTAAATAGAAAGAAGAAATGTGATGCAATTTGAAAATAGCCAAAATTGATGAGGTATGAGACAGTTTTGATGTAGAATTTAAGTTACCACAACATAATATGGAGCTTTCTTAGAGGGGAAAAAAAGAATAGCTAGTAATTTCCTGACTTGCCTTAATGAAAGTTTCTTCTCTGAGAATGAAGAAATAAGAAATAAAAATTATATTCTGGATATTCTTATAAAAAGAAAACCTGGATTCTGCCATGGAATCCTGAAATCCGATGACCACTAAATCTTGAAGTGTGCCACATGGAAGGAAAAATCCAGACAGTTTTGATAGAGCATATGTCAAAAGAACACAATTCTAAACAGAATGAGAAATAATCTCAATGATTAGGAATGAGAGATTTGTATAAAGATACTGATGTAAATTCAGAGGGTACTCACTAGGCAGTTTATATTTTATAATATATGTTAAAAAGGTAGAGGTAAGGTAGAAAGTAATTATGAAGAAACAACTTTTTCTTGTTATAATATTGTCAAAAATGTAAGAGTTTAGAATGAGTTAATTTCACATGCAAAGTAAAGGACAACAAAATATCTTTGTTCATTTTGTTGGTTTTTATTTGTGTATAAACCTATGATGGAAACAACATAATAGTTTCCTATTTTAAATGTGTTCCATCTAGCTCATACCTACCTTGCACATCTTCTTTTGCCATTTGAATAATCTTTAACTTTAGTTTAAAACCTTGTAGTCATACAATTTCAAAAGAAAGTATATTGATATAAAAATAAACTTTTAATATAAAAATAGAGTTGGGAATGTTAAAATTTTCCAGCAGTTTTCCAAAGGTAATCCAACTCCTGCCATTATTTTCAATTCCTATGCTCAGGTTATTGTCTCCTTGAAATATCTCCACATACTTACATAATTTATTTAGGTATAGTAAGAATTTATTAATTTTTCCCCTAAATGACAAATAAAACCAGGATCTTTTGAGTGATTATAGATCTCATTTAAGAATTCTCTAATGTATAAAAAATTGAAATAATTAGCATAATGCTATTTGTAAATAAAAGACACAGCATCTATCTGTATTTCTTCAATTTAGGGCATAATGTATTATAGTAATAATGACAACAATAAAATCAAAATGATTATATCAATTAATGAAGAAAAATGCCTTTGCTAAATGAAATACTCCTTAATGCTTTACAAAATACTACAAAGTATAGAATTGAAAGGATTTTTCTTTAATATCATTAAGAAAAGCATTTATCTAAAACTAATCTCACATGTAATGAAATGTTTTAGGCACGTTAACATTAAGAATAAAGAATATACACAATCACCACTATCATTTGTTTTGGTTCTAGAAATGCTCTCCATGACAGCAGGACTGAGAAAAGAAATTACAATTATTAAACATGTGCAAAGAAGATACTAAAATTCCATTGTTTACAAATGGGATGAAAGTTTACTTATGATCAAAAAAAGGCATTAGAATAACTTGAGTAAATTTTAAAAAAAATTAAAAGTCACAAAATCACTATTTTCACATAGTTGTAAGAAAAATCAAGACAAGAAGAGAAATATCATTTTAACAAAAATAGAATAAATATTCTGGATATGAATTATAAATATGTATACAACATATATAAATAAGACTACAAAAATGTTTGCAGATATAAAGGACAGATTGGGCCTGTAATTTTGTTGACAGAGGGAAATAGTGAGAAAAGAAAATAGTTCTACCCATGTAATCTATCACCTTTTCTACTCTAGTTTTAGAAAGTTTCTTAGGGTATTTTGAAGTATAGTGACTTTCCCCAGATCACATCCACAAAAATGAACAGGTACTGCCTAATTCTTATATTTATATTCTTGGGAGATAACACAGTAAATATCTATATGTGAATTGGATGATATATACATATTGAACGAAATAGAATTTTTCCCTTGGCTTGATTCTCTCATTCCTCCCCCTCCCCACCCCCTCACCCCTTCACCCCCTACCCCCCTTCCCCTCCCTCCCTAGGCCAGGCAATTGATGTTAAGTGACTTACCCAGGGTCACACAGCTAGGAAGCATTAAGTGACTGAGATCAAATTTGACCTCAGTTCCTCTTGACTTCAGGGCCGGTGCTGTATCCACTGCACCACCCAGCTGCCCTTCTTGGATTGATTCTCACAACTAACCAGTATATTTTTATTATTCCCATTTCACAGAAGAGGGATCCAGAGGGGATAAATGATTTTCACAAGCCCTTAAATTTAGTAAAAGTTCAAGGCAGGATTTGACCATAAATCTTTCTGATGTTAAATTTAATGCTCAATGACTATCTCACGCTGCTTTGATTAAAATTTCTGGAGATCAGAGATTATCGTTTTTTTACTGTATTGTCAATACCTAATATATTTATTGAACATGGCAATAAATGAGCAATCAATTAAATTGAGGTTACATAAGTAGCCCATTGGTTAGGTCCCAGAAATATGATGAACAAAGCTTTTAATTGTAAGGAGATGCTTTTCTTTTAGAAGTTGCTGGAAATACAACAACAACTTGTACAAAGTTTGGTAACTAAACATAGGACTGGAGAAGAAAAACATTGTATTCTACCAGTTATATTGCATAGAATATATACACACATAGACACATATATATTTAAGTATTTCCATTTTATTTTTTTCTTTTTAAATTGAATTAGATATTGAAATTTCAACTGAAAGTAAAATTTGCAGAAAATGAAACAACTGAAAACTAACAGAAATCAGCCTTCTTTAGAAATGTTAATTGTCTATTAAATCAAATCAAATATTTTTATTAAATTTTTGTTCAAAGACCTCCAAAGTCTAGTCCAAAACATTTTTAAACTATTTTTTGCCTTATGCCCTTCACAAAGTCTAAAATTTACATATACCATATCAATTAGTGTCCACAAAATTTAAACCATCATTTCTAACTATGAATTTTTATCTTCTCAGTTCCTCACTCCTTGAGGGCATATTCTACTTCAAATAAGTCTCTATACACATCATTCTATCCCTTCAAAGTTCATTTCAAGTGCCATCTCTTCCATTGCTTTCCCCCACTATTTCTACAAGCTAATAAGATGACCATCCCCAGAGCTCTCACAAAACTGTGAGGATTAAAATTAAGATAAAGTGAGGCATAACATTCTGAACAGGTTCTATTTATTAGCAAGGGTAGCAATTATCAATTAAAGGGGTCTTTCCACTCAGTCAACCAAAAGGTTATGAACTGAAATGAGCTAATCTTTTTATATTTTTGTTTGTTTATTTGTTTTATTTTTTCTGTTAAAATAGAGTAAAGACCTTACAGATAAAAAACAATATGTTTTGGTTACAAAGTCTGAAGAGTCATTGATAATAGAAAATAATATGATTGACTCAAAATTTGGAATTAAAATTAGAAACAATCTTTCCTTCCATCTTCTCACAGATAAAAGTTCTTTGATCTATCCTCCTATGTGACTAGTTAGTGTCACAGTGAAAGCAAACCAGACTTTTTTGAGGAATAACCACTGTTGCAGAGATAACAACCAATACACTGGCATTTACCTACATCTTTCAAGAATAATAGATTTTTTTGACATAAGAATAGAATAGTAACTAGCAGGAAAAACAAATATGTAAACTTAATGAACTCAGAGAGGAAGGTGAACTTCTGAACTTAACTCAGACAAAGAAATGTGATTTAGTATACAAGATGTTACCTGCAGCATGGGAAACAATATCAATTTTATTTTGCTTTTGTTTATTTTTAAAAATATTAGTTTTCATTGTTATTGTTTGCATCCTGGTTTTATTTCATATATACCATGTTGTAAGCTTCTGCTCTGTCATGCTCATCCTTACCATCTAGACCATTAGCATCAAATATACTACACTGAATAATGTTCTTTTAATTGGATAGACTTTATTCAATAGAATAATCAACCCTTCCATTATAACATCCAGTCCTCCACAAAAAGGTTAATTATCAGCTTCAATTTTGCCCAGTCTTTTTTAGTGTATTATATGTTTTTGTCTTAATGCATAGATCTTTAAAAATAATTTTTTTGAAATTTTGTTATAAAATTTAGTTTTGTTTAGAATGCTTATTAGACAAGAAGCCACAATCTTTCCATAGATATTTTTAGGAGGAAAACTTGAGAGGTGGTTCCAACTGAATTAGGCTTTTTGATTTCTAAATATAGAGACTGAAATATAACATCCATTTTTTTATTCTCTAGCATTTTTTGAGCATTTAGCACCTCTGTCAAGAAAGATCAATCAAAATTTGAGATCAAATCAAAGTTTCACAATTTGTTTTCATTTCATAGTGTTGGGTTATTTTCATTTACCATATTTATTATACTTATGAAGTATAATATGAAGTGAAAATATGGCAATAACATTTTACAGATAAGAAATCTTAGACACAAAGTAAAAATGACTTGCGTAAAGTCAAGAGCAAATCATCAGTAGGACCTAAAAGAGAGATTACTCATTTGAAACAAAAGCCATATCTTTATTGTGGAAAATGGAAAGAAGACTATTGAAAGCTCTTCAAATTGATGTTCGAATATTTTTGAATTTCCATAGCTAGCTAAAAGGGAAGCACTGGAAAATAAATGGATGATTTGCAGTATTCTGCATTATAAAAGTAATGAATTGGAATCTTATTGTTCCCCTAGCTTTATTCTTTTCTATGTCAAGAAGATCAGACATTTTTTCTGATTATTTCAAAATGCTTTTCACTTAGTAAAGTATTTCAAAGTTTTCAATAAGGTACTTTAGTGATTTATATAGATACATTTCTATGATATGAAGAGGAATAAAGAATCTCTATGCATTCAACACTTCAAAAATGCAATTCTTGATCCTTGAGTCAGTAAGCTTTCCAGTTAGACATGCTAACAATAAATAAGTGAACTATTAGCATGAATGCATTAAAATCTTCATACAATCCAAATTCATCATTTAATTTGAGGACTTCAACAATACCCTCTTTTACATTTCTATCAAAATCTAATAGATGGATAAATGAACAAAATTAATTTTTGCTTTTCATTATATTCTTTGTAAAATCTCAACAGAAGTACTAATATATAATTCAAAGTTTAAAAAAATAGACACTTCCTGAAGAACAGGAAGAAAAGCAATAAAAAGTTAACATTGAAAATTAGCATACAGGAGGCAGAGCCAAGATGGTGGAGAAGGCACATGTGATTTTCTATGCTCCTCTCATACCCTCATGACCAACATTAAAGTCAGCCTCAAAAATAGCGCTTGAATCGTAAAACCCAACTGAAGACTAGAAGTATAACAACTCACCATCCAGAAAAGGTTTGGACTCAGGGGTCAGGATGAAGATCAGCACAAGCAAGGAGAGAACTAGAGGCTAACATATTGTGCAGATTGGGAGAGAGTGGTCTCTGTCGCTAGAAAATTGCAGAGATGACACTGGCATAGACTGATTGCTCTGCAAAACAGTAGATCAGCAGAGAAATCAAAGCCACTCTAGACTTCTATAGACTTTAATTATTATGTTGTGTATATCAAACCTATTGCAGTGATTCACCACTCTATTTCTTGGCCAATACCAAATGGTTTTGATGACTATTGATTTATAATATAGTTTTAGATTTGGTACTACTAAGCCACTGTCCTTTGTATTTTTTTTTCATTAATTCACTTGTCATTGATTTTTTGTTATTCTAGGTGAATTTTCTTATTTTTTTTCCTAGTTCTATAAAATAATCTTTGGCAGTTTGTTTGATATGACACTGAACAAGTGGACCAATTTAGGCAAGATTATCAAATTTAGGAAAAGCTGTCAGTGATAGTTTTATTTTCTCATTGTCTATTCTAATTTATTTAATTTCTTTTTCTTTTCTTATTGCTAAAGCCACCATTTCCAGTATGAGGTTGAATAATAGTAGTCATAATGGACATCCTTGTTTCACCCCTAATCTTTTGGGAATGTGTTCAGCTTCTCTCTATTACAAATAATGAATGCCATTGGTTTTAGACAGATACTGCCTATTATTTTAAAGAGAGCTTCCTTTACCCTTAAGCTCTCTAATGTTTTTAATAAGAATAAGTGCTGTATTTTCTCAAAAGTTTTTGCTACATTTACTGAGATTATCATATCATTCTTTGGTTTTTTTATTGATATGACTGATTAAGGCAATAGTTTTCCTGATATTGAAGCAACCCTCCAAACCTGGTATAAGTCCCATTTGGTCATAATGTATTATCCTACTGATAAGTTGCTTGTGCATAGTAGATATGCAATTTAATGAGCAGCCATCTTTTTATTATACTATGTGTATTCCATTACATGAATTAAAAATAAAATTTAGTAATAAAATTAATTTATGAATCAATTTGTTTATTTCTTTGGAAATCATAGCATTGTTAATAGGTAGGTATCGTCTATCTTGAAAATTGCTTTTAGATTTTTTCCAGAAATGCTCTCCTTCTTATCTCTTCCCTGTCATTTCTGGCTCCCCCTTACCAAACTAGGTGCTTCTTATGCAATATAATTTCACACAATATTTAGTGAACTGTATAATATGATTCTGACAAGTAACTTCATGTCTGAAGTTGTCCAATATTTTTTATTATAGCTTTTTACTTACAAGATATATGTATGAGTAATTTTTCAGCTTTGACCCTTGCAAACCTTCCCCCAAGCCTTCCCCTAGGTGGCAGATAGACACACACATGTTAAATATGTTAAAGTATATGTTAAATACAATATATTTTTACGTATCCATAGGGTTGTTTTGCTGCACAAGGAAATCAAACTTAGAAATAAGGTAAAAATAACCTGAGAAGGAAATCAAAAATGGAAGTGGACAAAAACAGAGGCAGTGGAAATGCTATGTTGTGGTTCACATTCATTTCCCAGTGTTCTTTAGCTGGGTGTAGCTGGTTCTCTTCATTACTGAACAAATGGAACTGATTTGGTTCATCTCATTGTTGAAGAGAGCCATGTCCATCAGAATTGATCACTATTATGGTATTGTTGTTGAAGTATATAATGATCTCCTGGTCCTGCTTATTTCACTCAGCATCAGTTCAAAAAGAAAACTCTTCTTTCCATTTTAAACTATTCATACAGAAGCTTTGTGATAGGAGGAAGAAATTTCTATTTTTCATCTTCATATGCCCAGAAAATAATACACTGTCTGAATCAGGATACTCACTGAAGAACTTAATAACTGTTTATTGATTGATTGACAGAAAAAAGGAAGAAAAAAAAACAGCCTGTACCTAAATCAAATCATAAATAATCTCAATTTAAAATATGTCTGCAAATTGAATAATCTGAAGTGTTTTTTTCTTCTTATTCTTAAATATTCTAGAACCACTCCTCCCCCTTTATTGTACAATCTTATCTGAAATTCCATTTGTTCAGTATTTCTCTATTGTCCAACACGTGGACTTTCTGTTCTTTTGAAAGGAGAATGTTGAATATAGGATCATTGCAGTATAATATTCTTTTGTTTTCCTCCTTTTTTTAGCATTATGAAGTTATTTATAATAGGCTCATCATGAATACCTTGGCCACTATGAAATGAATTATTTTGAACATGTTAAACTATGAAAAAAACATCCAATTATACTTAATTCATAGCAGTATATAGAACATCTACATTGGATTTGCTTTAATTATTTGATGAAATTGGTGATTGTTAGGTGATCTGTGGTAAGATAGACATATACATGGTTGATGGAACTATGAATTGCTTCATTTATTCTGGAAAACTGTTTGTCAAAATAAATAATATATAGATATACATGTATATTTGTCACACACTTTTATCCAATGCATACTGGGCGTGTGCTCCCCAAGAAGACAGGTGCAAAAATAGAAAAGATTTTTTATAAATGCAAATATATAGCAGCACTTTTTTTTTAGTAAAGAAATTTAAGGACATTGTCATTTGGCAGATGGATAAATTATTTGTTATATATCAATATTATAGAATCTTATTGTATCTTGAGAAGTGACAGAAATGAGAAATTTATGGAAACTTGGAAGAATTTGCATGAAATGATACAGAATGAAGTAAGTAGAACCAGGCAGATGATATATGTACAATGGCAATGAAGAGTTAAAGGAAAACAATTTTGAAAGATATCAAAATTTTGATCAAGTATGATTTCAAAGACCTATTAAATTTCACTGTAGAAAAGTAAGAAATTATATATTAACAGATATTTGGGCAATATGTTGAGATTTTGGGAGGGTTGTTTTTGTTTTTGCTTGCCTAGACTTCTTGAATACTGGGAGGATTATGTACATGAGCCAAACATCATTGGAAATTGATGGTGATTAAATTTAATAAGTGATTATTTTTGGCTGTTAATTTATATCATATTTAAAATATATATTATAAATGTATAAGTATGTGTGCATATACATATATGTACATATATACATATAAGTGTGTGTATATTTATGCATACATATAGGCCTGCATACACACATTCATATAGTTATACATGTGTATAAACACACATATACATACATTTGTATATGTATGTACACACGTGCATATTGTATACACACATACATAATGTATACATACATGTGTGTATATAGACACACCAGAATGTATGTGTGTGTTATCTCAGCCTATTTTATTAGCCAGAATAATATTCCATCCACAAGCCATTACAAGGAGTGATATTTTCACTATAGAAAATTGGTATATTAGGTCACATTAGTAGCATTAGTTTTCTAATGACATTTTCAACTTTGAGTATTGAAACAACATGTTTAAATTTACATCTTCTGACTGAGTTCTGATTAACAATGCCTTAATGCTTAATAATTTTAAGTTTTTTATGAAGTATCATGTGGTGATGAACATATTAAAATATCCATTTTATACTGTTTTCCTCTGACATAATTATTTTTTTCTTTTAAGAAATAGAATTGTTCAGTAAGTTTTAGAAGTAGATAGAAATTACTTCCATAAGCTGAATGATACCACAATATTCAAATGAAATATTTTTATCAGTACAACTCAGACAAGTAAAAAGAGTACTGGAGAAATAATGAACTGACAGATTTCAATTTAAAGGCTTGATACTGAGGTAAATAATTATTAGTTTAATCATGAAATATATTTCCAGTGACAGGAAAATATAACACAAACTGTTCAATCGATCAATTAAAAAGTCTGACTGTATTCCAGGTGCAATAATTGAAGTAGAGATAAAATCAAAACAACTTATTTCATTGAGTCTTACATTCTATGTACACACACAAGGAAATGAAAAATACATACAAAGAAAATACCAGGTATTTTGTTGATATAGAGCAAGGAATTCACTAATACACAAAGGAGGGAAGTGGAATTTGATCTGTGAGAAATTTCAAATAGTTCAATTTGTTTAGAATATATTATATGTGAATGGGAAGAATATATAGTAAGTTTACAAGACAAGCTTTAGAAAATTATGTAGATTTCAATATGTAAAGGATAGCAATTTCAGTTTCATTCTGGGGGTAACTGGGAATCACTGATTTTTTTTTAAGGAGGGAAGTGATATAATCAGAAATCTGTAGAAGCATTATAACTTTAGGAGTTAACTAGAGATTGGATTTATAAGGGCAAAAACTTGAAACAAAGGGACCAATTATAATACCATGGACATAGCCAGGTTAAGAAGTGATAAGAATCTGAATTACAGTGTCTATGTGAGTGGAAAGAAAGAGAGATTGAAGAGATATTATAGAAGTAGAATTTAAAACACTTGGCAACTAACTAGGTATATGGGGAAGAGAAGTAGAAAAGAGAGTGTAAGATGACTCTAAAATTGTAAACCTGAATAACAGGAAGAATGGTTATGTCTTGTCAGTAATATATAAAGAGTCCAAATCATTCCAAGTGACTAGCTTTGTTTACAAACTAGTTCAATCTGCAATTACAAGGACAAAGCAAGATTTCATTTTTCCTTTCATAACTTAGCTGCTTCTAATTGTTTTTAGTTTTGATTTAATAAAAACCAAATTAAACATTCACTATGTTGGATTATTGGTATTCAAAGACAAAACAAAACAAAATCAGACATTCTATATGTATCCAATTAAAATATTTTTAAAATATTAAGTTCTTTTGATTTAGTGGACATTCTATTACATTCTTAGTGTACAAAGACAAAAAGGAAATGGTCCCCCTTTTCATTAGAAAGAATCAACCTAGACATAAACAACATAAATATACATAACAGACTATAAGTAAATACAATATAATCTTGCAAAAGAAGGCACTGATCACAAGGATTGGGGAGGAAAAAGAACAAGAGCCTCAAGCAGAAGATAATACTTGAGCTGAGATGTAAAGTCAATCAAGGATTATTAGGGCAGTGTGTAAACAATGCAAAGGCATAGAAATGGGAGATAGACAAACTGTGCATACCCTTTGATTCAGCAGTGTTACTACTGGGCTTATATCCCAAAGAGATCTTAAAGAAGGGAAAGGGACCTGTATGTGCACGAATGTTTGTGGCAGCCCTCTTTGTAGTGGCTACAAACTGGAAACTGAGTGGATGCCCATCAGTTGGAGATGGCTGAATAAATTGTGGTATATGAACATTATGGAATATTATTGTTCTGTAAGAAATGACTAACAGAATGATTTCAGAAAGGCCTGGAGAGACTTAAACGAATACTGAGTGAAATGAGCAGGACCAGGAGATCATTATATACTTCAACAACAATATTATATGATGACCAGTTCTGATGGACCTGGCCATCCTCAGCAATGAGATCAACCAAATCATTTCCAATGGAGCAGTAATGAACTGAACCAGCTACACCCAGAGAAAGAACTCTGGGAGATGACTAAAAACCATTACATTGAATTCCCAATCCCTATATTTATGCCCACCTGCATTTTTTATTTCCTTCACAAGCTAATTGTACAATATTTCAGAGTCTGATTCTTTTTGTATTTGTATTTGTATTTTGTATTTTCCCAAATATATGCAAAGCTAGCTTCAACATTCATTTTTATTATAGCTTTTTATTGACAGAACATACACAGGGGTAATTTTTACAATATTGTCCCTTGCACTCACATCTGTTTTAACTTTTCCCTTCCCTCCCTCCACTCTCTCCCCTAGATGGCAGGCAGTCTCATATATGTTCAACATTCACTTTTGTAAAAGCTTGTGATAACACTGAGTTTATGAACTTGGGTAACTGGAAAAAGGGCTGTACTCATTAAAATCAGAGGCACATTGAGAAGATAATGAGTTTTGTTTTGAACACACTGGGTTTAAGATGAATATGAGGTATACATTTTGAAATGTATTTTAAGAAATTGATCATGCAGGCCGACTAGAGTGCATGACATACAGTCATCTACATAAAGATGATAATTACATAAATATGATAATTGAAATACAGAAAGATGATCAACTAAGAGTTTTTTATAGAAAAGTACACAAATTAATGAGAATGTAAAATAGATTTTGTTCCAGCAAAGGGCTCTGAGTGTTAACTAGCACTCACGTGGAAAGAAAATCAAAAAAACTGTGTCACACATAAAAACACAAACACAAGGTCTTCTAGAAGAGAGAATATTCAAGAGGAGAAGATGATCAACAATATCAAATACTGCAGATAGTTCAAAAAAGACAAGAAATATGTAAACATGACTAGATTTGGCAAATAAGAGATCATTAGTAAATTTGGATAAAACAGTTTCAGTAGAGTATGAGGTTTGGAAGTAAATTACAAAAAGTTTATCAAGGAAGTGAGGAAAGAAAGTGGAGTGATGATTATAAAGAATTTTTTTTAAAAAGTTTGGGTGACAAGGAGGAGAGATATGTCAATACATATTAAGGAATTAGAAATAATACATACAACTTATGTAACATTAAAATGGTCTAGAATTATTTAAGTGAAAGAACATCAATACCTATAGGGATCAGAGGGAAAAAAATTCAAAAAGTGTTAAAACTAAAAAGCAAAATAGAAATTGAAAGAACCACTGATCACTTCCTAAAAGAGATCCAAAAATGAAAACTCTCTGGAATATTATAGCCAAAATCCCGAATTCCCAGATCAAAGAGAACATATTGTAAGCACAGACATAAAGAAAAAAAAATCTTAAATACACAGACAGGATTACATGAGATTTAGAAATTCTTATGTTAAAGAATCAGAGGGTTTGGAATATGATATTCCAGAAGACAAAAAAAGCTAGCATTACAACCAAGAAACACCTACCCCGCAAAACTAAATATAATCCTTCTGTGGGAAAATATTGATATTGTTTGAATTAGAAGACTTTTAAGCATTCCTGATGAAAGTACCCAAACTGAATAGAAAATTTGATTTTCAAATATACTATTCAAAAGAAGCTTACAAAAGTAAACAGGAAAGAGACACCATAAATGATTCAATAAGATTAAACTTTTCATTCCTATATGGGAAGATAATATTTGTAACCCTAAGAACTTTATAATTATTTGGGGAGTTAAAAGATGTGATATGGGTCCAAGTTGAGAAAGTTTCAACTTCCTCATCTGTAAAATGGAAATAATAATAGTACCTAGGTCCTAGGGTGATTGTGAGGATCAAATGAGTTAATATTTTAAATCACTTTGAAATGCTTATTATTATGTATTACCCAGATATATCTAGATAAATATAGATTTTTAATGGAGTCTGCTTTTATATTTGCCAAATACTATTTTTGTGTGCAGAAGAAGTTAATCTGTGACGGTTTGAGAATAAATGACTTATTAAAAGATCAACAAAGTATTATGACTCTGGAACAAAAGATAAACTTTTACATATAAACTGATTTTGTGATATTTATTGAAATAATCATCAAAAATAAATTCCCATCAAAATCTTCTAATCTTACTGCTAAAATATCATCTTGTTCTAACAGGTCCTCTACAATTAATAAGTTAGTGTCACTAAGGCATTTTGCAGTCCCTAAAGTAGTTAAATTTGAACAGAGTAGACAGAAACATTTACCTATCACCTAAAACTAGAAGGGCGAACATTTTTTTAAAATATTTTAACAGGGAAAATAATAGAGTTAGGGTCTGAGTGATGATATTTACCAAACTTAATCCAAAGCTGTCAAGTGTTCTACAAATAGGGTATAGTAAAAAACGGTCTTTTCCCAATACATGTGAATATTAGCTAAGAAATGCCATTGCTTAATCTAAAGGAAAAGTATGGCTTAAAATAAATTTTAATCAGAACAAAAGTCATTTTTCAGAAGGATTCCTCAAAACACCTTTAGGTTTTAGAAATATTTTTCTCTTAAATCATCACAAGATAACATTCTGTGCTAATAATTAAAGGATTGTTTCTCTACCTGCCTTTCCACTTACTCTGTTTTTCCTATTCTCTGATTATAACAGTCTCCATGGGCCTGGAATCAGGAAGATCTGCTTTCAAATGTGGCTTCTAACACTATCTGTGTAACTGTGGGAAAGTCACTAATCCTATTTGGCTCATTTCTTCATGTGTAAAATGAGCTGGAAAAGGAAATGGAAAACTACTCCAGTACCTTTGCAAAAACAAACACCCAAATAGATCTAAAAAATCTGAACAACAGCAAAAATAAATATTTTCCTATATGGTTATCCCTTACCCTTTTGTTTATTTTCCTTAGGATACATACCTAATACTGATATTACTGCACCAAAGAAGATGCAGTTCTACAGGCTTTTAATTGTAGTTCCCAATTGTTCTCCATAATGAGGGGCCAGTTTACAACTCCACCAACAGTATATTAGTATCCCAATTTTTCCACATTCCCTACAATATTTGGGTGTAAGATGACATTTCAGAGTTGTATTAATTTGCATTTCTCTAACTAATAGTTATTTATATCATTTTTTCATATGACTATTGATGGTTTTGATTTATTTTTTCCTGTTCATATCCTTTGAACAAATTTTCAATTAAGGAATAGATTTTTTATATATATTTTGCTCAGTTCCCTATTTATTTGAGAAATGAAGCCTTTATCAAAGACATTTGCTATACTTCCTACCATCAGTCTCCATTTCCTGCTTTCCTTCTAGTTGTGATTGTACTGCTTTTCTTTAATCAATACCTTTTTAATTTCATGTAATCAAAATTATCTTTTTTTTTAACTTTCTGTGACCCTCTCTATCTCTTCTTTGGCAATAAATTCTTTCCTTGTCCATATATCTGATTGTTTAATTTTCCATATTCTGCTAATTTTCTAATTCTGTTATGTTTGTCATTTACCCATTTTTATCTTATCTTGGTATGCAATGTAAGATGTTGGTCTTAGTTTAGTTTCTGTCAAACTAATTCCCTTTTTCCCCCAGTAATTTTTGTCAAATGATGAGTTCTCAGCTATCTTTTTTCTTAACTAACTCCTTGCCAGTTTTGAGATCAATATTTGTTGTGTAAAATGTTATATACTGGTATAATTCTAGAAACTATCACAGGGAAAGGCCTGGCCTTTTTTGATGTTGTTCTTGATTTCTTTCTTTTTATTCTCAAGAAATCTTACAAATTCTCATGGTATGGGTGTTTGTGTGTGTGTATATATGTGTGTGTGTGTTTATGTATATAGATATAGATAGATATACTTCTATTATCACTATTTTGGAAAGAATTTCTAGACTCTAACTTGACCCATAAGCTCTAATAGTGTATTTCTAATTGTCTGCTAAGTAGCTATAAATGTATGTACCTCTGATAACCCAAATTCCTCAAAACTTTGTTGGATCTACGATCTCATTAATGTGGGCACTCCTTCAAGTTGTCCATATCACGATCCAGGCTTTCCTTCTCACCTATAAAACTTATGTCTATGATCTCTTATAAATCCTTTAAAAGTAATGCACTTATTATCTTGGAGGTGAGGGAAGGAGCTTTCTCTTTATCTTTTATTGACATTATTTCAAAGATATCAGCGCACATGACATTGGATAACTCTTATTCTCACAACATGACCAATCCAGCTTTAATCACAATCATATGCTTATATAATATATTTTATATCTCTTTTCCTCAATAAATCTGATTTGTGTTTTCCTTCCACTATCTTCATTTCTATCCTTTCACTTATTTTGTTTTTCCATGTCTATTAGCTTATTCTTTATTGTCTACAAATATGGTCCTGTTTCTTCACTTAATCCTCCTGTCACTACTAAATATCATCTGCCCTTTGTAGCTAAACTCTTTGAACAGATCATCTAGAATAGATTCCTCCATTTTTTAATCTTTTATTATCTTTCTATTTCTTTATAATCTAGCCTCCAAATTTCTTTTCCCAGTAAATCTGCATTCTCCAAAATTTCCAATGTCCTCTTAGGTGTCGAATTCAATGTTTGTCTTTTCCTCAGACTTCATTTTCTTCAACATCTCCACAGCCTTTAGTACTACTGATCACTCACTCCTCCTTGAAACTCTTTTTTTCCCTAATTTTCCATGATTTTAATTTCTCCTAGATCTTCTATATATCTGACTACTTTTTTTTTCTTTTCTCTCATTTCTTATCCAGATTATGTCTTCTAATTATTAATATCACATAGGATTCTGTTCTGGTCACTTTCTCTTCTCTCTTTATACTACTTTACTCATCGGCTCTATTTAATAATATTCTCAGATTTACCTCTTTTTCCCTAACCTTTCTGCTGACATCCAATCTCACAATTCCAATTACCTCTCAGACTTATCAAACTGGAAACCAGTAGACATCTTAAAATAAATATGTTCAAACTGGAACTCATTACTTTTCTCCCAAAACCTGTCCTATCACCTTTCCTATAATTATAGAAATAAACACAACTCTTTTAGTCCCTCATCCTTGCAATCTAGAAGTCATTCTGCTTTTTCACTCTCACCACCATGACCTCATATCAAATGTTTCCAGTTTGTCTATTTCACCTTTATGACATCTCTTGAATAGTCTTTCTTTCCTCTGGCACAGCCTCCACTATAGTTCAGGCCCTCATCAACTCATGCCTGATTATTCCAATATGCTACTGTGTCTAATTGCCATTCCAATCCATTCTCCATTCAGGCATTAATGATATTTTTCAAAAATATAGATCCACACAACATAGCATTTTTACTCCTTTTGTTGTCGTTTGCTTACATTTTGTTTTCTTTCTCATTTTTCCTTTTGATATGATTTTAATTGTGCAGAAAGAGAATTGTATAAACATATATACATATATTGAATTTATCATATATTTTAACATGTTTAACACACATTAGATTACTTGCCATGTAAGGGAGGGGAAGGGAGTAAGGAGGAGAAAATTTGGAACATGAACACAAGGTTTTGCAAGGATCAATGTTGAAAAATTATCTATGCATATATTTCAAAATTAAAAGCTTTAATAAAAATAAAATAAAACATAAATCCAATCATATCACACACACACACACACATGCACACGCACATGTTCACACAAACACACTAAATTCCAGAATCGAATACAAAATGCTCTATTTGTCTTTTGAAACCCTTTATAATCTAGCCCCCTCCTTATCTGTCCTGTCTTCTTATACTTTACTCCTCACTTAGTCTTCTTTTCCATCTAATGACCATGGCCCCTTGAAAGTTAAGCAAGACACTCCATCTCTCACTCTGAGGATTTTCACTGGCTGTCTTACCATGCCTGGAATGATCTCCCTCTTTATCACCAGCTATTTCTTTCCCTGATTTCATTTAAAACCAACCAAAACTCTATCTTGTATATGAAGCCTTTCCCAACTTCTTTGAATTCTATTTCCTTCCTCGTGTTAAAGAGTTATCCTATATCTAACTTGGTAGTATGCATTTGTTTATGGTAAGCTTTCCAAAACAGGGAGTGTCTTTTGCTTCTTTTTGCATCTCCAAATACTTAACATAGTACCTGAATCTAAATAAATATCGATTGATCATTGACCATCAAAGTCAAGCCAAACCTTAAAAAGTGTATTCTCTATATTGTAACCTCACAATTTGGCCTTTTTAACAAGATACCTGGAGAAGAAGACTGTAATGGGCTGAAGCTCGAGTTGATGCACTGAGGTCCCAAAGCACATGAGGCTAAATAGCAATTGGACAACACTCAATATATGCTTGGAGAAAGAATGGCCCCACCCACTCTTTGTGCAAGTTTTGATGTGTTGTATAGGAAATGACGTAAAGATGATTTTGGTGGGTGGAGAGAGAGTGGCAGAGAGAGTGCTGTCCAGGTTCTTGTTGGGGCTGCTCACACTTCTATTGCCATCCCCCTTCACCTCCACAAAGAATAAAGATCGAAGATTTTCCCTTAACCTGAATTCCTGACTCCGGCTGATTTTAAAATACGCGGTCATCACAGAAAACAAATATTTCAGGGACAATGTTAAACACTGCACCCTAATACATAGCAGGTTGGAAAGCTTTAGTTTTCTTGGGCATCTCCTTGGACATCTTCCTATCTGGCCAGTTTACATAAAATAAGTTTTCCCTGCAATTTCTCTTACCATGTATGAGATAAACTATTCATAATCTTTCATATTATCCTATAAGATTCTGTAGAGGAGTTTATATTTTAACACTCATGTTGCTCTAGGTTACCACATCATTCTGCTTGGGATAAAAGAGAAAATTATTCCTGGCTGAGCATTTCTAATTTTATAATCTGGTTATAGAGAATGAAGGATCTTATTTCCCTAGGTGCAGAAAAAAAGAAATCATAAAACCAAATCTGATTTATGTAACAATTTTTAAAATTCTTGTTTTTGGTAACATTTAAAGCATTATTGATAGGCAAGAAGAGACATCACTAGTATTGATATTTCCATTAATGTTCATTCATTTCAGTCATATTTAATTCTTCATTATCCCTTTTGGGATTTTCTTGGCAAAAATATTAGAGTGGTTTGCCATTTCTTTCTCCAGCTCATTTTATAGATAAGGAACTGTGGTAAACAGGGTTAAGAGACTTGTTTAGAGTTATAAATCTGACACCAGATTTGAACTCATCTTCCTCATTCCAGAACTAGACATCTGTATATTGTAGTATCTAGCTGCCTTATTTTTTTCCATCAGTTTAAAACAATCCAAATTTTTTAAACTTTCAAACTTTGATGTATTTTTCCAATGTTCACAACTTTTTTTGCTGTTTGAAAAAAAGTTGAAGAATTGAGCAAATAAAGCAAATTAGTTATTACTAATAGTGATAAAAAGATTTATCACATTATAAGACTCATAAGGGATTTATTATTATTATTATATTTTATGTATTAATGTATTTTATTGCATTGTATTAAATAAAGTTTCAGAAGCAAAACTATCAAAAGACATCCCCGCAAATATGAAAGAATCTTTAAAAATTATTTCAACTTTTTAGAAACAAGTTCTTGCATCAAATGTGATAACTTTCATCTTAGAAGGTAGTGAATTGCGCTGAATTTTCTTCTGAGACTTGTAAATTGTACTTGCAGTCATTCTCCCAATATTCAGTAAGAGCTGAAAACTTATTTTCTCTTTCCCATGGACCAAAAATTGAAGGAGAAACTTATTATCAGGGGATGAGACTGATTCTTTCAAAACATTAAGTATAGATTTAAAGGAGAAATGGGAACATTACTAACTTGGAAGTGATGTCAGGTGGAGAAGTTTTCAGATTAAACTAAATCAACTACAAATCTAAATTGATTGGTGATATGTGCTGGACAACTGTCCTAGGCCATTAATTTTTATACTCTGTGTCTAGTGTATGTTGCTACAACTGATATCTTATATTAAAAGAAAAGACATCTAAGGTTTAGACATGCATGCCTGAAAAACATTTCAATTTTCTGTATCAGTAAGGAAAGCTTCCAGCTAAGTATTATGTTGTTACTGAAATATTACCTTTCTTAGGTTAATTTATTATTCTTATTATATGCACTCCCATTTTCAGTAAATCTGTTATATTCTTACTTCCTTTGTTTAAAGCTGATTGAAATTCTGTTCTTGTGATTTAATTTCATTTGGGAACCATTGTTAAGCCTGCACTTCAATATACATGCAATTCAACATCTTCTGAGCTATTGTGTTTTGAGCCATGTAAGTCTCTTTGGTTTCATTAATTAATTATTCTCTTGTACAAGAAAATGTTTTTGAATTCAACCTTAGTGAAAATCAGCCTAAATTTAAATGTATGTGTGAAATGTCAATCAATTAACAAATATTTATTAAGGGCTTACTATGTGGCAAACATTGTGCTAGGTATTAAGGGATACAATGAAAAGCAAAAGACAGAGATTGGCTCTTAAAGAGTTCATAGTCTAAGCATTCCATACATAAGGAACATATTATGATGCTCAAGTAAGAAGATGAAGTATTTTATTTGAGGAAAATCAAATAAATCAAGGATCACCAGACCACAGACTATGCTGAGTAGAGTGTGGGAGGTATAAGATGTAAGAATCGTGTGCCAAACAGACCAATTAGCAAATTGTCTCCATAGTCTAGGGTCTAGGCAAAAGGTGCTGAGGATAGGAACCAAGGTCATGTCAATGCTAAGAGAGTGAAAGAGATGTATGTGAAATATTATAAAAGCAAAATCAATAGGCCTTGACTAAAAATTGGAAAGAAGGAACAGTGAGACAGAGTGACAATTCAAGAATGACATCTAAATAATAAAGCTACTATACCCAAAGAGCATTCGTAGATATATACAGTAAGAGTTCCCAATTTAAACAAGCAGCAATGCTGCTTCTGTGTTGTTAACACCTAAAAACAAATGTCAGATTTATACATTAATTTTATATAAAACCATGTTTTAAATTAGTATTTTCTAAAGATTAGTTCAGAAACTACTAGTGAACCCTATTGCTTGTGTCAGATAACAAATATTAAGTGCTAATTAAATACAAGGAATTATACTAGGTATGAAAATACATAGACAAAAATAAAATTTTTCTTTCCATAAAGAAGCTTATATTCTATTACAAGTGTTACATTCTATTAGAACAAATGAAAAATATTGAAAGGGGTGGTGGGTAAAAGTGTAAATTGGAGTGGAGCAGAGAATTACAGAGAAGGTAGCATCAACACTGAGTTTTTACCAAGATTAGAAGACATTAAACTTGTTATGATAACTTGTGAAAATGTGCTTACATCCTACCTCAGAGACTTATTACCTGTTGACTGACTGTGGACCAATTGTCTGTCTGACTTATAATAATAGCATCTGTGTTGTTGGTTAGGTTAGGTTGTTGTTAGGATGAGATGAAATAATAGTTATAAAGTGCTTAGCCCAGTGCCTGGAAGAGAGTGCTATATAAATATTAGCTATGATCATGATGATATGAATCCATAGTGATATATAAGATAGTCAATCCTCAAATTTTGTGTGTGTAGCATTCCTAAGAGGAGCAAAAAAAAAAAAACACATGAATATTGACAAACTAAGGTTATGAAAAATATGAGGTTAGGTTCCTGTGACTTTCAAAAATTTTAATCTTTTGCAAGAGACTATGCATATAATGGGTTACTTTAGGACTTTCTAGAGTAGATTCACAAACACTTTCATAAATAATTTCTTCCTTTTTGTGGATTAAATAATTCATTGATCAATTAATACTAGCTAGTTCATAGCCAACAGACAATGGCTTCAGACATTCTCCCATTAAGTTTATCAAACATTTTTATTTTCTTATTAAGACACATCACTGACTGCTTGCTTGGGCTTGGATCTCAAAGAAATTGTACTACAATTTGGGTACATAATTGCAATACAAAATGAGTTTTAAAGCAAACAATGAAAACATGCGACAAATACACAAGGGGCTCCTTAATCTACAGAGGGCAAGTGAAAAAGATCATTTAAGTGTCTAATAGAATGCCAGCTGCTGCTCAAACTTACTGTGCATATCCATGAATATGCATTGTTGCCAATGTAAAAGTGAAAATTATGCAAATACTAGAAGTTACAAAAGTTAAACATTGAATGTTAAGGATTGACTATATAACATTACTAATATAAGAGAAGAACCAAGAGAGTTAAGTCATCAAAAGCCAGATGAGGAAAATATATCCAAAAGCTAGAAGTGATCAACTATATATATAATGCTATACAAATTAGTAAAGACTTATGAGAACTAAGAAAAGGCATATAGATTTGACAACAGAACCACTTCAATTGAATAATGAGGAGAGAAGCCAGTTTACCAAGAGTTAAAAAGAAAGTGAAAGGGAAGGAAGTGAAAGTACCAAATGAACACTACTTTTTCAAGGAATTTAGCTAAGAAAGGTAGAAAAAATAGTTATTAAGCATGCCAGGATATAATAAGCCTTTTTTTAAGGTTTGCTAGTAAATAAGCATATTTATAGATAGCAGGAACTTAACAAGAACTGAAACATTGAAGATTAAAGAGAGTTGATTGAAGTTTAGAGCAAATTGCTGCTGAGGACAATGAAACCAAGGCTACATATTGTCATTTTAAAATAAAAGAGACATATCAGTGACCAGACTGTCAGAGGAAATAATATAATTTAGTTTCAGTGGGATAGTTTTGTCAATATTGTTTTTTAATACTTTAAGTATTTATTTTGTGTCTAGAAAATAGCTATCATAAATCTGGCATACATTATACAATGAACACCTTTCTTTTCTCCTTTTGGGGAAACTACCTATACCCCAGGGATCTCTTAATAGAGAAAAAGAGCCCAACTCCTTCCTTTTGGTGACAAATGCCCCCATGACTAAAAGTGATTTGTATGCTACCATAAAGAACTAGGGGATTCTTAGTAGAAGAGGGAAAGAGCAAACAACACAGACCATCTGGACTAAGAAGAAATTCTTTGATGTCTTATTTGGAAGAATTGAAGATGTGAAGAATATCAATACCAACAATATGCTGCAACCAACTAATACTGACCATACTTTTTTTTATTATCCTCTGAGTCATTTGATGGATCAGTTGAATAGATTCTCCATTTGAGTGCATGCTATTATCTGAGGAAAACAAGTCTAATTATCCTTAGCAGATTTAAATGAGTTTTTCTTATTAAACATGATTCTGTTTCCCTTCTATCCTTGCATTCCCTACACCTAGAACAGTGTTTCATAATTAGTAGTTTTAATCAATGAAAAGGAATAAAATCTGATAGACAATATAATTTTCTCTATGATCAATTTGCATTATAATTACCTAATAAATATTTCCAAGCCTTTAGTCTTTTGTATACAATGTCTAGTATATAAAGTAGTAAATAATTACTTAATTATTGAATACTCTAAATTTTTGACAGGGCTATGATGATTTAATCTCAAATTTTGATTCTGTACATATATTGCAAGATGGATGAAAAGTAGAGCTAAACTATTAATTTATGTTATCTTCAGAATGGATACTGATAACTCTAGCCACAATGCTAATTTTGTGATCAGTTTCTATCATTGAGTATAAGAAATAAGTGGATTAATTGTGGCATTGCTTATTCATTTTGAAAGCACCAATAACTTCAACTATATCTTGGGAAATGGTATCAGGCTCATTCAAAATTCCTAGTCTCTAGGTGAATTCAAAAACTGCATTTCTTTCAGTTACCATAGAAACACCTGATGACATTTTTCTGATTGCCCTAGTATATATACATTTGTTTTCCTGTCATACATCCATATGTAACAGCTCAATGATGCTCCTTCATTTGACAGCTGGGGAACACAAAGCTATTTCTGCAAGGGAAAGATCTCTGAACATTAGACTTAGAGAATTTCATCTGAGATTTTAAAACTCTGTTATCTCTCATATTTTTATAAAATATATTCCCTTTAGTCTACACACTATTAGAACCTTCACCCCCCATGTCTAACTTATAAATTTAGGAATTTCAGCAAATAGAACAAGTGTACACAACAATATCACTGTATCTTTTCTGTTAGTTGTTTGTTGTTTTTCTTTGTTCTCTTCCCCATACCTAACAGTTATTTACTGAAATTTTTCAGAGTCTACCTTATTTAACTAATGAAAGAGGGAAGAGAATAAACATGTACATGCTACTGATTTTGTACCAGGAACTTTTATAAGTACTTTTTACAAATGCTATCTCATTTTATCCTCATAGGAACGCTGTGAATTAGATCCTTTATAATTCTCATTTTACAGTTGAGGTAACTGAGGCTAATAAAAATTAATTGACTTGCAAAGTTCATATTGCTAGTGTTTAAGATTAGCTAGATTTCAACTTCTTCAAAGAAGGGATGCCAAGCCCCATTTTATATTTTTTTCAATGTTTTCTACCATAGCAAAAAAATCAACATACATAAAATGTGCTTCATGTTTCTTCCTCCTATTCCTTTGCTTCATATCTTCAGAATGTGATTTCAATATACTTTTTAAAGTTTTGTTCATAATTATAGCTCCTACCTCAGAGAGTATTGTGAGACTCTGGTGAGAATATTTTTAAAGTGCTTAATGCAATGCTTGGCACATGGTAAGTTTTATATGAATGTTAGCTATTACTGTCATTATTATATATCCAGTACAAATATTTCTGGTTACATTTTTATTTTACTGAGTCTGGGAATACCAAAAATCATGGTTTCTGGGCCAGAGATCTAGTTGTATTGAGATCCAAACTTTGTCCTTGTCTTGGAGGAGATGAATGAAGGAGCACTAGGTAGAAGAACTTCAAAATTGAGAAAAGTAGCATCTTCTAGCCCCATTGAGCATTAAAAGTCTTAAGTTAGATGTAAGAAATAGCTTCTAGTAATTAAAGATACTCAAGTGTGGAATGTGCTGCCTCAAGAGGTAATTATAACAATAGTGAAACAATAGTGAAAATAATAAAGTAGAAATGGGAGTAATTGAAATCAACATTTATATAATATTTATGAAGTATTTTAAAATTTTAATTCATTTGACCTTAATAACAATTTTACAAGATAGTTATTATTAGATGATGAAGCTGAGACAGAGTGTGGTTAAGTGATTTCCCCAGGGTTAAAAAGTCGATAAATACCTGAGGGAGAGTTTGAACTCAGATCTTCTTAATTACAAGCCAAACTTTAAAATGTTTCTTATCCATTAAATTACCTGGCTGTCCTATCAGTCCTCTTCAAGAAAATCAAAAATTATGATTTAAAAATGATGTTTATATAGCACTTTAAGTTTTTCAAAACATTATTTCATAGATTTAAAGCTGAAAAGAAACAAATATTATTGGGTCCAATGCTTTCCTTTAATAGATGATGAAATTGAGGCTGAAGACATTGTCACTTCCTATAATCCCATGGCTAGTGTTAGGATTTACATTCAGATTATTTTGACTCCAACTTCAGAAGATGGAGAAAAGAGAGAAAGAAAGAGAGGGAGAGAGGAGAAGGAGACAGAGAAACACACAGTGAGAAAGAGAGAGAGAGAGAGAGAGAGAGAGAGAGAGAGAGAGAGAGAGAGAGAGAGAGAGATTGAGATTTTATTGATCTGTTTGAAGGAGAAATTCCCTGGTCTCTATAAACAAACTAGGAAATCATAATCATCTCTCTCTCTCTCTCTCTCTCTCTCTCTCTCTCTCTCTCTCTCTTTCTCTGTCTCTCTCTGTAAACATGCAAGTCCTCTTTTCAATCAAGAAGGAAGAAAGAAGTATCCCTCTACTAAAGTTCTAATACCACGTCAATGAATAATTTCCTCTTCTAATAAGTATATATATATATATATTTGCTTTCCTGTTACAGGAAAAAATAAGTACAACACAGTTTTTCTCATTATAGGGTTTGTGGTTATAGCAAGGGGGTAAATCAGGAAAGATCTTTACAGAAAGGTAAATATGAGCTGAATCTTTAAGGAAATAGGATTAAAGAAGTAGGGGTCAGAAGGAGCATTCAATGTATATTTAATTGAGTTGGCAAATGACATGGTCATATCTGTACATTAGGAAAACTGCATTTTCAAATGTGTGAATGATGAAATGGAGTGAAGAGATTTAAATCAGCCATGTTGAAAGCACCAATCTATTTATTGTCTCTCAGATTTCCAAATTCAGAGATCTTTGACACTTTCCTCTTTTTTATCCCTATATAAAATCAGCTAAGGTTAGAGAGAATGACTGGACCTTTTATTTCACTGGGATATACCATTCCAAGATGAAGAAACTATCACAGAACTTAATCTTCTGTGGGATTTATAATCTGAAAGAGTGACCTAGAGCACTGAAAAGTTTAGAATACCTCTGTGTCACTGAATCTGTATTTTTGTCAGAAGCAGTATTTGAACTCATATTTTCCTGATTACAAAGTCAGTTCTCCACTCACAATACCATATCAACTTTTATCAAATCAGTTGCTAAGTCATATTTATGCTCTTTCCACAACACTTGTCACAGCTGGTTACTTCTTTTCAGTCACATAGTCACCCCAGCTCATTTTATTATTTCATTCAATTCTCCCATCCATTTCATCCATTTCTTCTAGGACTGATTGCTGAACCACCCTCAGAGATCTTCAGAGAATCGTGGAGATAGAAAACTTACAAAGAATCTGTATAATGAAAGGCAGGCAAATATTCTAATTTTCAAATGGAAAGAAATGTGGTTACTTCATACTTTAGAGTTTAATGTAGAATCTGAGTGAATATTATTCCAAAAATGATTAAAGGAATGGTTTGTAAACACTGAAAAGGAATGATACCCACTATGAGTAAACATGAGCTCATTAAGACCATTTCATGACAAAATTGTGATTTGTAAAATGAGGAGGGTAGACCAGATGATTTCTCATATTCTTCCTATTTTCTGCCCATGATACCATGGATAACATTTTTTTTTCTGGAATTGCTGACAAGATAATGTGTAAGTTAAATGCCACAGATATAGCATACTTGGATTTCAGCAAGATTTTTATTAACAAAAGCCTGCTATTTTTGTAAACTAGTTGAAGAAATATATATTAATTATGCTTCCCATGTTTAAATAGATTTGGAACTATAAGGTAGTTACTTTAATAAATTCTCACAAAAAATAAAAAAGAGCAGGCAAAGAAGAAAGGAACCAACAACAGAAACTTGCTATGAGAATTGAAAACACCAGAGTTTTTATCTTCCAAACATATGCATGGATAATTTTTCAACATTGACCCATGCAAAATTTTGTGTTACAATTCCTCCCCTTTCCCCTACTCACTCCTCTATATGGCAAGTAATCCAATATATTTTAAACATTGCAAAAATATGTATTAAATCCAATATGTGTATATATATTTGTACAATTATTTTGCTGCACAAGAAAAATCAGATCAAAAAGGAAAACATATGAGAAAGAAAATGAAATGTGAGCAAACAACAAAACATGTGAAAATGCTATGTTGTGATCCACACTCAATTCCCACAGTCCTCTATCTAAGTGTAGATGGCTCTCTTCATCACAAGATCATTGGAAAAGGCCTGAATCATCCTATTATTGAAAAGAGCCAAATCCATCAAAATTGATCATCGTATAATTTTGTTGCCATGTACAATGATCTCCTGGTTCTGATCATTTCACTTAGCATCAGTTCATTCAAGTCTTTCCAGGCCTCTCTGAAATCATACTGCTGATCATTTCTTATAGAAAAATAATATTTCATAACATTAATATACTATAATTTATTCAGCCATTCTCCAACTGATGGCATCCACTCAGTTTCCAGTTTCTAGCCACTACAAAAAGGGCTGCCACAAATATTATTTTACATTTAAATTTGAAATAAATCTTTTTTAAAAGAATCATGATGAAAAATCACAATGTAATTTTAGTATTGACAGATTTTGGGTACAGCACAAATTATTACCTGAAATTTACAATGAACATAATTATCTCTATTACAAAGGCTATTAAAATTATATATGCTCTTCAAATATTCATGTAGGATCTTTAGATTTTACAACAAAAATACTAGACTTTAAAGAAATAAGAAGATTGGAACAGAGAAGGTTAAAAGATGGTGATTAGGAAGATCTAGATTGCACAAAGCATAACTGAAAATTGTAAATAATCATTAAGGCAAAGAAGAAATATAGAGGCTAATTGAGACAGCAAAGTGGATATCACCAAAGTTGTGGGATGAATGCTGTCCCAGAGAGGCATTAATATATGCTGTCCCATTCTTTCTTCCTCCCTTCCACTTTCAGAGAGAAAATAAATATAGAACTTTACTTGGAAATGTATGACAGAAAAATGAACCATATCCTAGAACTATTTCTACACTTTTTAGGTAAAAAAGAATTTTTTATTGTATCTTAGAGAGTCATTAATTTGGAAAACACTGTAAGAGTTCTGAGATAGTCTGCAGAGAGAAAACAAACTTGAATAACACAAGATAAATACATGCATTAAGCCATAATAAGCACTAGCTATCTCAGCCAGAGTAATTGAAAACCAATAGGTTTTTTTTAAAAAGAAAAACATACCTATTAAGAATGTTAAATGTTCTCACTTTAGAGAGAAATTTAATGGAGCCATTTTTTGTGAGCTCTTGGAATTATTCACATATCTTTTGAAATCAATGACCCATAGCCATTTATCTAAAAACAAAATAGAATATATGATATCCTGACAAATTAATAATCTCTTTCTTTGTATCATTGACTAAGGAAGGTATATGAGGAGTCACATGAATTAGATGTAAATAATTTAAATGGTTTGATAATATTTCAAAATTAATAAATCAAAACTAAAAAAAACTAACAACCCATCTGAAATAGATTATAATTTCAAATATAACCAAATTTAATAGAATTAGTCAACATTAATTAAGCAATTACATAAAATATACTTGTCTGATAGGTTCGCAGAATTCAACAGTGAAATCTCCACAAGAACAAACACATGCATAAATACATCATATGCATATACATAAACACATAAAAAAGCAAAACATAAATTATCATCCATGAATTAAAATTAAGTGATATATAACTAGGGCAGGGGAAAGAGGAGAATCAGGAAATACTTCATGTAGGAAGAGATATTCTGGAGTCAGCCTGATATATTGGAAATATCAATGGAGTTTGAGTCACAGTTCCTGGTTCCAAATGCCCCCATATGACTTACTACTTGTGTGTGGCACTTGACAAGTCCTTCTCTGGGATCAACTTTCCTTACCTGTAAAATGAACAGGCTAGACTAGATTATACTAAATTCCTTTACATTGTACAACTACGGCCCATGCGCCAGATGTAGCAGCTGAGGACGTTTACCTCCCTCACCCAGGGCTATGAAGTTTCTTTATTTAAAGGCCCACAAAACAAAGTTTTTGTTTTTACTATAGTCTGGCCCTCCAGCAGTCTGAGGGACAGTGAATTGGTCCCCTATTTTAAAAGTTTGAGGATCCCTGCTTTACAACTGTAAATCTATGATCCTTTGAAATATCATGGTATCCTTGAGGAAAGAAAAGTATTTCACCAGGCAGAAACTTCTTGTTTCTAAAATATTTAAGGAAAATATAGTAGATATAACAGATAGGGATTTCATCAAAAAAAATTTTTTTTACAAAAGCCTTATTACCTTGACATATGAGCTGGAGAATTATATATCTAGATTGCACTTCCCTTTTGTGGATTTGAAACTGGTTGAGAGGTCATTGTATAATATCAAGCTTCAATAGAAATCAGTAAGCTACAAAGAGTAATTAGTACTGGGTTAAGTCATGAGATAAATAATAAGATACTACACAATTTTGATGAATAATAATCATTATTAAGCATCTTCTATGTTACATGTATGTATATATGTGCATATGCATATACACAATCTGTTTATTATAAACACACATATATATGTGTCTAGATATACCTATACATGTATATGTATATATACATATACACACATGTGTATATGTGTATATATATATATATATATATATATATATATATATAACACTATAAAGAAGGTATAGACAAATCACAGTCCTTGATACACAGGACTCATGAGCAAGACTAAAGTCATCAGAGAAAATTACAGCACCTTTACCAAACTAAGGATGTGGAATCAATGATAGACCATAAATGAAATTAACTTTCCTCACATAAATTGCCAATGCTCCTTAAAATTATGAAGAGCAAATGAGAAAATATATCTCCCTTCTTTTTTTAGAAAAGCTAAGGGACTATGGATGTGACTATTAAATATCAATGTATTGATAAATTTTATTGGAACTTAGATTTCTCCATTTTTATTCTTTGTTTATGTAAATGATCTTTTTTGTGTTCACAAAATTCAAAATTCAAAATAAAATATTTTTTAAACAACAAACTGTGAAGTGTAGAGTTATTTCTTATACAAATTTATAGTTCTGATGTGATTCTTCTCATTCTCATCTTTATTTGAGGGATTCAGATAAGAATGGTCTAGGGACAAGTTACTATCCTACTATTGCTCTTTTGTATTTAATTTTCAATAAACAACCATGGAAACGGATAAAATAACTGCTTTTTTTATGATTTGTGTATGAGGAAATTCCAATAGACTTGGAATGAAAAATATGATCTCCATCCAGAGAGAGAATTGTAGAGAGTGAATGAGAATCAAAGTATAGTATTTTCACATTTTTATTTATTTGTTTGCTTTTCCTTTCTCATGTTGTTTCCCCATTTGGTCTGACTTTTCTTGCATAATATGACAAATAAAGAAAATATTTTTAAAGTATTGTATATATCTAATCTATATCAGATTTCTTGCTGTCTTGGAGTTGGGGAAGTTAAGGGATGGAGAGAGAATAAATTTGGAGCACAAAAGCATACAAAAAAGAATGTTGAAAACTCTATTTACATGTATTTGGAAAAATAAAATATTATTGAGAAAAATAAAAGAAAATGAACCCCCCAAAGGAATTTGTGTATAAAATTATTTTCAGATTACTGAAATTATTTTTAGGATAACTCCAATATTTGCAAAAGAGATAATGCCAATTTCCTCCCATACATATATAGTTTTATTTTCTTCCTCTAGGATTCTATCACTTGAAACTTTTTCATTCCTTGCAGTTTGAGGATTATTAGTATTTGAGGGAAATCTATTCTAATAAGATTTTTAGGAAATGAAGTTAAATTTAAACATGTGCCTGTGATCAACTTTTACTATTATTTAAAGTGTTATCTGCTTGTTCCAAAAGAATTTGAGGAGATCATTGTACTTTTTATCACATTTTCTGAGAAAATCTACTAATCCTCTTATTTTTGGCAAGAAAGCATTAAACTTTCTATTGCTGACTTAAAATCATTATGGGCCTCATTGTGCTTCTTGTTTGTTGACTATGAAAAGGGTTTCTTTTATGAAGAACAAAATGCTTTCTTAATGCTCTTTCATAAAAGATATTGTTCATTCATATATGAAAATTGAATCCCATATGTCATCCACATTGTTTATATTATTAATATATTAATTTCATTTTAATGTTTCATTTAGAACTATAACTATTTCATTGAATATATTTTTAAATGATAAATTTTGTTTAAAGAATATGTTTTTATAAAAGGTGAATTTAATAGTGGGCCACTTCTTTATTATGTGATTATTAAGTGAAGACAAAAAATACAAGATTTCATTGGACTTAGAATCTTTTTAATATTATTTTTTTTGTTTTTTTTTAATCATCTTTAGTTTGAATGTATTTGTTTTTTAATCCTGACCAGCGTTTCACAACAATGTTCCTTGGGGTTTTCCTTGTGGGATCTCTTTCTCAAGGTGATCAATGGATTCTCTCAATGAGTATTTCCCACTCTGTTTCTAAAATATTGGGGCAGTTTTTCTTAATGATTTCTTGAAGAATGCTATACAGTGTTCTTTTGATCATGGTCATATAACTTTTGCTATATGATCATTGATGGTTATAGGCCATAGGTTATAGGCCAATAACTTTTAAATTGTCTCTTCTGGTCCTGTTTTGCATGTTGGCTATTTTTCCAATGAGGTATTTCACATTTTTTTCCATTTTTTTTCAAACTTCAAACTTCAAAATTAAAAATAAAATATTTTTTAAACAACAAACTGTGAAGTGTAGAGTTATTTCTTATACAAATTTATAGTTCTGATGTGATTCTTCTCATTCTCATCTTTATTTGAGGGATTCAGATAAGAATGGTCTAGGGACAAGTTACTATCCTACTATTGCTCTTTTGTATTTAATTTTCAATAAACAACCATGGAAACGGATAAAATAACTACTTTTTAAAGTTTGTTTGACTGATTCTTGCTGTCTTATAGAGTCATTAGGTTCTTTTCTTCATTTAGCTTTTGTATTTCTTTTTCCATTTGATTAATTCTACATTTTAAGGAGCTGCTTTCATCAGAATTTTTTTTCCTTCCTTTTCCAAGTTATTAATGCTTTCATGCATATCTTTCATTTCCTTCTCATTTTTTCTTCTACTTCTGTTATTTGGCATTTAAAGTCTTTTTGGAGCACCTGAAGCCTCTTTAACCTTGAGATCAATTCATATCACTCATTGAGATTTCTTCTATGGACATTCTGTCCTAATTTGAGTTGGTGTTTAGGTCTGCTGTAGCTTAGTTGCTCTCTATGGTCAAGGTTCTTTTCTGTTACTTGCTCATTTTTTCCTTTTCTTTTATTGTTTCCTCTTTTTTCGTACTTTTATGATTGGCCTCTCTCCCTGGGATAAAGGTGGCTCTGTCCCATGCTTCCTGTGCAGCTCTGAGTCTTGGCTTTGAGAAGAGTGGACCCTTGTGTTTTCAGGGGCTACCTTTGTCTATTTTTTTCAAGAAACAGTCTGATTTCACAGAGTTTGCCTTCTGAGATGAGACTGGAATCTTTTTTTACCGAGCTAGGACTGAAGGTCTTAGTTGTAATTTGTTGTGATTAAGATCTCTTACTGGCTTTTCCAAAGTCTATTTGATCAGGGCTAAACACCATTTTCACTCCAGTGAGATGGACCTTTCTGGGAGATTTTATTCTATCTTGAGAGTTGTTTCATTCTACCAGACTCTGTTCAGAGGCTTGTTTTCATATGGTTTTTAAGAATAAAAATGCAAATTGATAGAGTACTGGCCTTTGAGTCAGGAGAACCTGAGCTCAAATATCACTTCAAACATTTAATAATTCTGTTACCCTGGTCAAATGACTTAACCTCTGGCTGTTTCCTCATCTGTAAAATCAGTCTGGAAATAAATGAAAAACAACTTCATTATTTTTTTCTAAATAAAACACAAATAAAGTCATGGTGAGTTGAACATAACATAAACAATCCAACAACAAATCTCAGTTTCTGTTGTTACTTTTTCCTTATTTTTAATATAGCCACATTTATATAATTTTCTCAATTATTTTTATTTTATTCTTGAACAGTTTACATCAATTATTTATTGTCGTTTCCTCCTCTATAAAAGGAATTAGGTAGTAAGAAGAAGTACAGGGGGTGGGGGCAGAGGGCCTCTAAGGTCCTCTCCAGTTTTAACAATCAATGATTCTAAGATATTTGAAGTCCAATTATAAACTCAATTCAGTATCAATTTTAGTATGACTTGAATGAGCCAATTTCTGTACTTTGAGCAATTTATCCCCCTTTGGGGTCATCAGTTTCTTATTCTATAAAATTAGACTGAACTGTGGGCACTAAATTCCTTTCCTGATTCAACATAATACTTTAATGGGTTTCAGGGTGGAGGAGTGGGAAAAGAACAAAAGCACCTCTAAAATCACTTTTACACTTCCTGTTCAAATTATTATTCCATTCTAATTCCCAAAATAAACAAGCAAATTGAAATAACTGACTTCAATATTTAGTTATCACCTATAATCACTTAAAATTGGAAGGTGTCTAATGAACTATTTTTTCCTAGACGTTAAGATAGGCACATTCCCTAGCTTATGATAGATATTGCTCATTGTTCACAACACCACCAACAATGTATTAGTGTCCCAGTTTTCCCATATCCCCTCGAACATTCATCATTGTCTTTTTCTGTCATCTTAGCCAATCTGAAAGGCTTGTAGTGGTATCTTAAAGTTGTCTTAATTTGCATTTCTCTGATCAATAGTGATTTAGAGTGCCTTCTCATATGACTACAAATGGTTTACTTTCTTCATCTGAAAATTGTCTGTTCATGTTCTTTGACCATTTATCAATCGGAGAATGGCTTGAATTCTTATAAAATTGAGTCAATTCTCTATATATTTTAGAAATGAGACGTTTATCAGAACCCTTAAATGTAAAAATGATTTCTCAACTTATCGCTCCCCTTCTGATCTTATCTACAATAGTTGTGTTTGTACTTGTACAAAAATTTTGAACTTAATATAATCAAAATTATCTATCTGGTGTTTAATTATGAGTTCCAGTTTTTCTTTGGACAGAAATTCCTTCCTTCTCCACAGATCTGAGAGGTAAACTATCCTACGTTCTTCTAATTTACTTATAATATCACTCTTTATGTATAAATCATGAATCCATTTAGATCTTATTTTGGTATGTGGTGTTAGGTATGGGTCAAGCCCTAATTTCTTCCATACTAGTTTCCACTTTTCCCAGCATTTTTTGTCAAATAGTGAGTTTTCCAATTCTTAAAACATTATATAAAATTATCTAGTTCCAAGCCACCAGAGAGGATAGCCATTTGTCAAGGGCATAGGAAACATATTCCATAAGCATATATTTTTAGATTCATGGTGTCATAGAATTCCAAATCATTTTGTGTTCTTTAGCTTATTATATTTCAAGATTATAATTTATCTAATTTATAAATAATGAATGATAGTATATTTGAGCACTGGAATTTTTGGGGGGAAATTTTAGTTTTTTGATTCTTAACCTAGTTTTAAAACTGATGAAATAAAAAACAAATAATTGGATTAATGGATTAAAAGCCAGAATCCTACAATATGTTGTTTACAAGAAACATATTTAAAGCAGAGTGACACAGACGGAGTAAAGGGAAAAGTCTGGAGCAGGCTCTACTATGCTTCAGGTGATGTAAAAAAATCAGGGTAGCCATCCTACTCTCAGATCAAGCAAAAGCAAAAATTGATCTAATTAAAAGAGATAAGGAAGGAAACTATATCTTGCTAAAGGGTACCATAGATAATGAAGCAATACCAATACTAAACATATATGCACCAAGTGGTATAGTATCTAAATTCCTAAAGGAGAAGTTAAGAGAGTTGCAAGAAGAAGTAGACTGCAAAATTATAGTAATGGGAGATCTCAACCTTGCTCTTTCAGAACTAGATAAATCGAACCACAAAATAAATAAGAAGTTAAAGAGGTAACTAGAATACTAGAAAAGCTAGATATGGTAGATCTTTTGAGAAAATTGAATGGAGATAGAAAGAAGTACCTCTTCTTCTTGGCAGTTCATGAAACTTATACAAAAATTGACCATATATTAGGACATAAAGAACTCAAAATCAAATGCCGAAAGGCAGAAATACTAAATATTTTTTTTCAGATCACAATGCAAAATAATTGTATTCAATAAAAGGCCAGGGGAAAACAGAGCAAAAAGTTGGGCTTACAACTAAAAAAGCTAGAAAAAGAACACATGAAAACCCCCCGATCAAATACCCAACTTGAAATTCTAAAAATAAAAGGAAAGATAAAAAAAATTGAAAGCAAACAACCTATTGAATTAATAAATAAAACTTGGTTTTATGAAAAAAATAGATAAACCTTTAGTTAATTTGATTAGAAAAAAGAAAAGAGGGAAATTAAATTGTTAGTCTCAGAATTTAAAAGTAAAATTTTCAACCAATGAAGAGGAAATTAAAGCAATAATTTGAAATTACTTTACCCAACTTTTTGCCAATAAATTTGACAATCTAAGTGAAATGGAGGAATACCTACAAAAATGTAGATTGCCCAAATTAACAAAAGAGGAAAAAAATTACTTAGTCCCATTTTAGAAAAATAAACTAGAACAAGCTATTAATAAGTTCTCTAAGAAAAAATCCCCAGGATCAGATGGATTTACCTGTGAATTCTACTAAACATTTAAGAACAATCATCTCCAATACTATATAAACTATTTGAAAAAATAGCAAATGAAAGACTCCTACTAAATTCTTATGACACAGACATGGTACTGATACCTAAACCAGGTAGGATGAAAACAGAGAAAGAAAATTATAGACCAATCTGCCTATTGAATATTAATTCAAAAATCTTAAATACAATATTAGCAAAAAGATTACAGAAAGTCATCCCCTGTAATGGGCTGAGGCTTGAGTTGATGCACTGAGATCCCAAGCATGTAAGGCTAAATAGTAATTGGACCATACTCTATTAATATATATGCTTGAGAAAGAATGGCCCCCACCCACTCTCTGTGCAAGTCCTGATGTGTTGTATAGGAAATGATGATTTTGGTGGGTGGAGGCTGAGCAGCAGGAAGAGAGAAGCAGAGAGAGACTGCTGGCTGGATTCTGCTCTGGTGGCTTCTGGTCTCATGACTTCTGGTTTGGCTGGCTTTTTGACTCAGTTCCCTTTTACCTCTGATCCCCTTCTACCTCCGATCCTTCTTCATCTCTACTGAGAATAAAGATTGAAGATTTTCCCCTAACCTGAATTCCTGACTCTGGCTGATTTTAAAATACATGGTTTTCACAATCCCCAGGATAATACACCATGACCAAGTAGGATTTATAAAAAAATGTAGGTTGCTGGATCATTATGAGGAAAACTTAGCATAATTGATTATATCAATAATTAAATTAACAAAAAACACATGATTATCTCAATAGATGCAAAAAAGCATTTGATAAAATCCAACACCAATTTCTATTAAAAACACTAGTGAATATAGGAATAAATGGAAACTTAAAATAGTCAGTAGCATCTATGTAAAACTGTCAGTAAGCATTATATGTAATGGGGATAAACTGGAACCATTCCCAATAAGATCAGGAGTGAACCAAGGTTGCCCACTATCACCATTATTATTCAATATTGTATTAGAAATTCTAGCTTTGTCAGTAAGAGGTGAGAAAGAGATAAAAAAATAGAGTAGTAATGAGGAAACCAAATTATCACTCTTTGCAGATGATATGATGTTATACTTAGAGAACCCCAGAGAATCTACTAAAAAGCTACTAAAAATAATCCACAAATTTAGCAAAGTTGCAGGATACAAAATAAATCCACATAAATCATCAGCATTTTTATACATTACTAACAAAATCCAACAACAAGAGATACAAAGAGGAATTGCTCTTAAAATAGCTATCAATAGTATAAAATATTTGGGAATCCATCTGCCTAGTTTAAGTCAGGAACTATATGAGCAAAACTACAAAACTCTTTCCATGCAAATAAAATCAGATGTAAACAATTGGAAAAATATCAAGTGCTCTTGAATAGGTTGAGAGAATATAATAAAGATGACAATACTACCTAAACTAATTTATTTGTTTAGTGCTATACCAATCAGACTCCCATGAAACTATTTTAATGACAGAAAAAATAATAACAAATTTCATCTGGAAGAACAAAAGGTCAAGAATTTCAAGGAAACTAACGAAAAGAAAATCAGTCTAGCTGTACCAGATCTTAAACTATACTATAAAGCAGTGGTTACCATTTGGTATTGGCTAAGAAATAGACTAGTTGATCAGTGGAACAGGTTAGGTTCATAGGACAAAAACTATAGCAATCTAGTCTTTCACAAACCCAAAAACCCCAGCTTTTGGGATAAGAATTCGTTATTTGACAAAAATTCCTGGGAAAATTGGAAATCAGTATGGCAGAAACTAGACATTGATGCACACTTAACACTGTACACCAAGATAAAGTCAAAATGGGCCCATAATCTAGGCATAAAGAATGAGATTACAAATAAATTAGAAGAACATAGGATTGTTTACCTCTCAGACCTGTGGAGGAAGAAGGAATTTGTGAACAAAAAGAACTAAAGATCATTATTGATCACAAAATAAGAAAATTTTGATTATATCAAATTGAAAAGTTTTTGTACAAACAAAACTAAGGGAAGCAATGAACTGGGAAAACATTTTTACAGTTAAAGGTTCTGATAAAGGCCTCATTTTCAAAATATATAGAGAATTGACTCTAATTTATAAGAAATCAAGCCATTCTCCAATTGATAAATGGTCAAAGGATATGAACAGACAATTTTCAGATGAAGAAATTGAAACTATTTCTAGTCATATGAAAAGGTGCTCCAAATAATTATACACATATATTGTTGTTAACCTATATTTTAACATATTTAACATGTATTGGACTGCCTGCCATCTAGGGAAGGAGGTAGGAGGAAGGAGGGGAAAAATTGGAACAGAAGGTTTTTCAAGGGACAATGATGAAAAATTACCATGCATATGTTTTGTAAATAAAATCCATAATTTAAAAAAACCTAGATAATATAATGGACTTTTCTTTAAAACCGTAGCATCTATTTAAAATAGACCACCAGCAAGAGTCATATGTAATTGGGATAAACTGGAACCATTCTCAGTAAGATCAAGAGTGAAACAAGATTGCCCACAATCACCATTATTATTCAATAGTGCATTGGAAATGCTAGCTTTGGTAATAAGAGAAGAAAAAGAGATTAAAGGAATTAGAGTAAGTAATGAGGAAACCAAATTATCACTCTTTGCAGATGATATGATGGTTTACTTAGAGAATCAACTAAAAGACTATTCAGAGTAATCTACAATTTTAGCAATGTTTCAGCATAAAAAATAAATCCACATAAATCATCAGCATTCTTGTACATCACTAAAAAAATCCAACAGCAAGAGATATAAAGACAAATCCCATTTAAAATAACTGTTGAAAGGATAAAATATTTGGGAATCTATCTGTCAAGGGAGGATCAGGAAATATATGAGCAAAACTACAAAACACTTTCCACATAAATAAAGTCAGATCTAAGCAATTGGAAAAATATCAAGTGTGCTTGCATAGGTTGAGCGAATATAATAAAGATGACAATACTACCTAAACTAATCTATTTATTTAGTGCTATACAAATCAAACTCCCAAGAAACTGTTTTACTGAACTGGAAAAAAATAACAACAAAATTCATCTGGAAGAACTAAAAGGTCAAGAATTTCAAGGGAACTAATGAAAAAAAATGAAGATGGCCTAGCTGTATCAGATCTAAAATTCTATTATTAAGCAGCAGTCATCAAAACCATTTGATACTGGTTAAGAAATAGAGCAACTGATAAATGGAATAGATTAGATTAACAGAATAAAATAGTCAATGAATATATAATCTAGTATTTCACAAAATCAAAGACCCAGCTTTTGGAATAAGAATTCACTGTTCGACAAAAACTACTGGGAAAAATGGAAACTGGTATGGCAGAAACTAGGCATAGACCCACACTTAACACCATATACCAAGACAAAGGCGAAATGGATTCATGATCTAGACATAAAGAATGATATTATAAACAAATTAGAAGAACATGTAATTGTTTACTTCTCAGATCTGTGAAGGAGGAAGGAATTTGTGACCAAAGAAGAATTAGAAATCATTATTGATCACAAAATAGATAATTTTGACTATATTAAGTTAAAAGTTTTTGTACAAACAAATGAGACAAGATTAGAAGGGAAGCAATAAACTGAGAAAGCATTTTTATATCCAAAGGATCTGATAAAGGCCTCATTTCTAAAATATATCGGGAATTGACTCAGATTTATAATAGTTATAGCCATTCTCCAATTGATCAATGGCCAAAAGTTATGAATAGACAATTTTCAGATGAAGAAATTGAAACTATTGGTAATCCCATGAAAAAGTGCTCTAAATTACTATTGATCAGAGAAATGCAAATTAAGACAACTTTGAAATACCACTACAGACCTGTCAGATTGGCTAAGAGGACAGGAAAATATAATGACAAATGTTGGAGGGGATATGGGAAAACTGGGACACTGATACATTGTTGATGGAATTGTAAATGGATCCAACCACACTGGAGAGCAATTTGGAATTATGCTCAAAAAGTTATCAAACATCCAACAGTGTTTCTACTGTGATTATACACCAAAGAGATCTTAACGAAGGGAAAGGAATCCAGAAGTGCAAAAATGTTTGTGGCAGCCCTTTTTGTAGTGGCTAGAAACTGGAAATTGAATTGGAAGCCCATCAATTGGAGAATGGCTGAATTAATTATGGTATATGAATGTTATAGAATATTATTTTTCTGTAAGAAATGATCAGCAGAATGATTTCAGAGAGGCTTGGAGAGACCTACATGAACTGATGCTAAGTGAAATAAGCAAAACCAGGAGATCATTATACATGGCAACAACAACAAGACTATACAACAATCAATTGTAATGGACATGGCTCTCTTCAACAATGAGATGACAAACTAATTCCACTTGTTTAGTGATGAAGAGAGCCATCTACATCTAGAGAGAGAACCATGGGAATAGAGTGTGGAACACAAGATAGCATTCTCACTCTCTGATGCTATTTGCTTACATTTTGTTTTCTTTCTCACTTTTTCTTGTGCAGAAAGATAACTGTATTAATATGTATACTGTACATACATTATATACAAGTACATACATATACAGTATATTATGTATACTGTACATATATTAAATTCGACATGTACTTTAACATATGTAACATGTATTTGACTACTGACAGCTAGGGGAGAGGGTGGGGGGAAAATTTAAAACACAAGGTTTTGTAAGGTCAATTTTGGCAAAACTACCCTTGCATATGTTTTGTAAATAAAAAGCTTTAATTAAAAAAAACATGCATGAGTTACTTCCTATATAATCCTGGTCACTCTTTGGGGTAGTAGAGTGGGATAATAATACATTTAGAGATGCTTCAATCAATTTAGAATCATCTTTCAGAAGGATAATGGTCTCAAAATGATTTCATCCCCATGCTCCTCCTTGCCATTCTTTCCATCTTCATTTTTTCTTTAGTACAATTTCTTGTTCTGAATTACTGAACTTGAGCATTATTCAAAGGATATCAAAGAGGGAGAACCTGAACCCTAGCATTATCAAATTCCAATGAAAAATTGTGAAAGGTAAATATCACAAATCCTAAGAGAAATATGTAAGACCTGTTTCATACCCATTTTGGAATCATTCAGTATCAAGAAGGCTAAAAGAATTCCTGCATTATGTTAGGTAGATCTCCATTGCAGTTTTATAAAAAGATATGATAAATAATAATATGAGAGAGGCAACTTTGTTTGGTTTCCATTTAAATCACTGTAGAGTATCTACATGGAGGAGGAGATCACAGATATCCTGAGGTACAACATATATCTGATGTGAATTAATACATCTTAGAAGTACTATTTCACACCTCTCAAATTGGCTAAGATGACAGAAAAAGATAATAATAAATGTGGAGGGGGTGTAGGAAAAATGGAACACTAATGTATTGTTGGTGCAGTTGTGAATTGACTCAATCATTCTGGAGAACAGTTTGGAACTAGCCCAAAAGGCTATCAAATTATGCATACACTGTTTCTGCCAAATCTGTAGTCCAAAGAGATCTTTAAAAAGGGGAAAGGACCCAAATGTGCAAAGTCTTTTTGTAGTGCCAAGGCACTAGAACTTGAGTGGATATCCATCAGCTGGAAAATGGAATGTTATTGTTCTACAGGAAATGAAGAGCAAGCTGATTTCAGAAAATTCTGGAAAGAATTGTATGAACTGATACTAAGTGAAGTGAGTAGAAAGAAGAGAATATTGTACATAGTAACAACATTATGTGATGAACAACTGTGATGGACTTTTCAACAATGAGGTGATTCAAGGCAATTCCAATAGATTTGTGATGGAAAAAGCCATTCACATCTAGAAAGAGGATTATGGAGACTAAATGTGGATCAAAGAAAAGTATTTTCACTTTGTTGTTGTTTGCTTGTTTTCTTTTTCTGATGTTTTTTTCTCCACTTTTTGATCTGATTTTTCTTGTGCAGCATGACTAATATGGAAATATATTTAGAATTAAACATGTTTAACCCATATTGGATTGTTTGCTATCTATGGAAGGGAGTGAAGGGGATAGAGAGAGAAAATTTTGTAATACAAGGTTTTGCCAAGATGAATGTTTAAAACTATCTTTGTATGTATTTGGAAAAATAAAAAAAAACTATTTAAAAAAAGAAACCATATATGTATATAGTTTAATTAAACATACATATAAACATACACTATATATATATATATATATATATATATATCACGTGTGTGTGTTTGTGTGTGTGTGTGTGTGTGTGTGAGTGTGTGTGTATGTGTGTATATATATATATACAGAAATGCAGAAAGGAATGTTACTAAAATATCCAGAGTAGTGCTGTAGGACAAAGCAATGAAGTGAAAAGTAAATACCCATTAATTGGCCAATGGTTTAATAAACTATGGTCCATTGATATAATGAAATAATACTAATTATGAGCAGCAGAGAATATGAAGAACTAGAATAAATATAGAAAGACAAAAGAACTAATAGAGAATGAAGAAATCCCAACTAAGAAAACCCATTCAGTGGAATGAACAATACAAATGAAAAGAATTTTTTAAATTACTGAATGCTTTGTGAATGAATAATGACCATCTTTAGGCATTCAAAGAGATGGAGAAAATTTTTCCTTACTCATTTCTTCACATAAGTAGGGGAGTATGGATAGACAACATTGCATATACTGTCAGAATCAATTGACATATTAATTAGTTTTTCTAACCTGAATTTTTTTTCTGGGTAATGGTAAGAAGGAGATATATATTGATAAATCAATTTGATGTTAAAATAAATAAGTTAAGTTTATGTGAAGATCGTGTATTTTTAAATCGACAGGAGTCAGGAATTCAGGTTAGGGGAAAATCGTCAGTCTTTATTCTTAGTGAAGAAGGATCAGAGGTGGAAGAGAATCGGCGATAGCAATGTCTGCAGCTGAGTCAAGAAGCTAGCTCGACCAGCAGCCACACAACCAGCAGCTCGGAGTCTTGAACCCAGGCCCAATCTCTCCCAGCTTCTCTTTCTGTCCCTCTCTCTGCCTCCACCCACCAAAATCATCATTTCCTATATAACACATCAGGACTTGCATGGAGAGTGGGCAGGGACCATTCTTTATCCAATCATGTATATTAATAGAATATAGCCCAATTACTAGTTAGCCTCACGTACTTGGGACCTCAGTGCATCAACTCAAGCCTCAGCCCATTACAAGTTTATTTTTCAAAAAAGATATATTAGGGCAGCTGGGTGATGTAGCATATAAGATTACTGGTCCCCAGGGTACTCTATCAAAAAAAAAAAAAAAATTAAGCTCAAATGCAGCCCCAGGCACTTCATACAGAATTCTAGTTATGTGACTTTGGGCAAGTCATTTAATCCTAATTTCCTAAACAAAAATCAAAAACAAAACAAAACAACCAAAAAAAGATGTATTGTTAGTAACTGGAAAATAGTAAATCCTAATAAAAATAGTGTAATCTAACCTGAAATAAATTTATGGTGTCTCACAAGCTATATAGTTATTAATTTTCAAAATAAAATTTAAACTGGGAAGAAAAATAACATCTAATTAATTATTTATATTGAAATATCCACCTGCAAAAATGAGGGGAAGGGGAAGAGTTTAGGGAGGAATATAGTCTCAGATTATATTTAATGTAATCCCATTTCCATAGCTCTTCCCTTCAGATTGAACTAATCTATGCAGCTATAAAATATTATGCTGGTCACTTTCTAGAACCATTTTGTAGAGAAGTGATTTACAATGAAGCTACTTAAGTGTGGTAATTGAAAAACTGATTGCATTTATCAGTGTCTCACAGTTAATAGTCATGTCTTGAAACACACTGGGGTGTAGAAATATCATTGGGCCAAAGCTAATACTACCTTTTTCTTTGAATGTGGGATGGATTTCAAATTGCATCTTTCATTTATTTTCCTAGAAGCATCAGTATAATATAGGTAGGATGTATGGACAGAGAATTAAAGTTATCAGAAGGTGTCAGTAAAGACTGCAGTAATATCTGATGTATCTGATGGGCTTTGATCCAGTGGTCTGAAAACTACTTGTATTATTTGTTTCAGACAAAAGAGGTCATTCCCATTTACCACAAGACATACTACTCTATCGCCATATAAATTCTCCAGGAAAGCAACAGAGATGTTATGTATTGAGATCTATTTTCTGCTACTGTTCAAAGAATCATTGAGACAAAAAGGTATAGTCAACTCCAGGAACTATGTCTCAACACACCAGAAAGTACTTGTAGTTAGAAATGATTAAATAAAGCATTGTACTTAGTTCCTAAAAAATAATCACAATTTTCTTACAAAGTACCACTAAATGCAACCTCTTAAGCTTTCATGATTTTAAAAAATGTTTGTGTGATATAGCTATTGCAAGCTGAATATTGTCTTTTAAATATGATTTTAATGGAGGCGGTATTCTTACACTTAAATCCATGAAATTATTTTCTTTTAAAATATCTTGATAATATCATTTCAATATAACTGGTATTCTTGGTAATCTTATGTATTCTACTTTATTCATCTAAAAGCATTTATCTGAGAGAGGATCCTTAGGCTTCACTAGACTGCTTAAGTTGGGATAGAGGAGGATCCAACACACACACACACACACACACACACACACACACACACACAAAGAATCTTAGATTTAGAGAAGTGCTTTGGATTTTGAATCAGATGATCTGGCTTCAAAGTCTGACTCTTCTGATTGCTCACTACATGACTTTGTGAAAAGAGAAATATGCTGCTTTAGGAAGAACTGAGGTGCCTCTCACCTTAGTTTTTTAAGTAAAAGTTAGTTGCTCATTTATTGAACTTGTGGTAAAGAGGATTCTTATGGAGGTATAAATTGGACTAGATAGTATTGGCTTAAATTATATCACTGTTATTCTATGTTTATACAAAGTAATTAACCTTTTTGAAGTATCATTGAGCTTATGGGGGAAATACACACACACACACACACACACATATATATATATGTATATATAATTCTTCACAGTAGCAGAGACAGTAAAGACTGTTAATTCGAAATTAATTTTTGCAAACCTGATATTTAACTTGCTTTTTAAAAATCCTCTGGCTTTAAGGACAGTGTCCTTTTTATTTTTTTTTCTGATTACACATGTATATTGACTTTTTAATACATATTTGAATCATTTTGGGAAAGCCAGAAAAAAAGGGAAAACCATGGGAGATTAAAAAAGCACAGGAAAAAAAAGTGAACATATCATGTGTTAATTTACATTCAGTCTCCATAATTCTTGTTCTGGATGTATGTTGTGACATGGGAGCCACCTGCCAGCGGCTGCTGGAGGTCTAGTTCAGACTTAAAGAATGGATCTCGTCATGTGAGAGGATGATGATGATACAAGGAGACTGAGAGGCAGTTGCTGTTCTCTGATCTCTCTCCTGAGAGAGAGGCAGTTGCATTGTCTGACCTTTTCTCTCTCCTCTTCCCTCTTGCTTCCAATTTATCTCATTCCCAGTCCACAACCCTGTGTCAGCAAAGGCTGCTTTGCAACTCTTTCAGATGTTATGATTCACAGCTGTGGAGGCTCTCAGACAATTGACCTTCCCCTTTACTTAGGCATGGTCCTTAAAAGATGCAGATGATATCTTCTAACCAAAGTTTATTGGAATTGGCTTGGATCAATGAACCACAGAAAAGAACCAAGTTTGTCATAATTGAAAATCCTATAAACTTGCTGTTACTATGTACAATATATTCCTGTTTCTGCTTGTTTTGCTAATCAACAGTTCATATAAATCTTTCCAGACCTTTCAATAATCAGCTTTTTCATCATTTTTCATAGAACAATATCACATTATCTTCATGTACCACAGCTTATTCAGCCATTCCTCAATTGATGGGTATCCACTCCTTTTCCAAATATGTTCTACCACAAAAAGAGCTGCTACATTTTTGCAAATGTGGGTCCTTTTCCCTCCTTTATGATTTTATGGGGATACAGATCCAGTAGTGGCACTGATGAATCAAAGGATATGTACAGTTTGGTAACTCTTTGCTTATAGTTCAAAATTCCTCTCCAGAATGATTGAATCATTTCACAACTCCATCAGTAACACATTAGTGTCCCAATATACCCACATTCTTCCAACATTTATCATTATCTTTTCCTGTAATTTTAGTCAATCTGAGAGGTGGTATCTCAGAGTTGCTTCAATTTTCTTTTCTCTATTCAACAGTGATTTAGAGTATTTTTTCATACGATTATAGATGGATTTAATTTCATCATCTAAAAATTATCTGTTCATATCCTTTGACAATTTCTCAATTGAGGAATAACGTATTCTTATAAATTTGATACAGTTCTTTATATATTTTGGAAATGAGAACTTTATCAGAAACACTAATTGTAAAATTTTCCCAGCTTTGTACTTTCCTCTTAGTTTTGTTTGTGTTGATTTTGTTTGTGCAAAAACTTTTTAATCAATATAATCACAGTTGTCCATTGATATTGAGCTTTCTTAAACTGTTTAGCAGACCTACTACAAGTGAAATAAAATATGTGTGCTTGGCTAGTATTTCTTTGACTGATCAATCCTTCCCTTATTCTACTTATTCAGCATCTGTAATGAAAAAAATTAATGCAATTTGAATCCTAATATGTAAAAAATGAAGCATTATAATTAATTTACATTGATACGTAGCAACTTTTTAATGAATTGTGATTTTATTTTTTATTTTTATTAAAGCTTTTTATTTACAAACATATGCATGGGTAATTTTTCAACACTGACCCTTGCAAAACCTTCTGTTCCAAATTTTCCTCTACTTCCCCCTACTCCCTACCCTAGATGCCAGATAGTACAATACATTAAATATGTTAAAAATATATTAAATTCAATATATGTATACATAGTTATATAGTTATCTTGCTGCACAAGACAAATCAGATCAAGAAGGAAGAAAAAAAAACTGCAAAATAAAAGAGAAATACAAGCAAACAACAATAGAGAGAGTGAGAATTTTATGTTGTGGTCCACACTCAGTTCCCATGGTTCTCTCTCTGGGTGTAGATGGCTCTCTTTATCACTGATCAACTGGAACTGGTTTGAGTCATCTCATTGTTGAAGAGAGCCACATCCATCAGAATTGATTGTCATATAGTTTTGTTGTTGCCATGTATAATGATCTCCCGATTCTGTTCATTTCACTTAGCATCAGTTTGTGTAAGTCGCTCCAGGCCTCTCTAAAATCATCCTGCTGGTTGTTTCTTACAGAACAATAATTGAATTATGATTTTCAAAAAGCTCATAAACATATCTAAATCTAAAATTCTTGTTACCTGCTCATTCATACTCCTTTCTATTTCATTATATTTACTTTAATATATAAAATATTATATCTTCAATATTGGGAATATTGTTAGACAACCAATAAAAATTAATTAAGCCCCTATCTTCAATTAAGCAAAATGGTCATCACTGGGTATACAAAAAAGATTAAAAAAAAAAAATCCCAATCCTCAAGGAATTTATGAGCTAACCAACAAGACAATATTCAAAAGAAAATTGAAAAAGGAGAGGGGAGGAATGGGGTATTCTTTACTTGGACATGATGTAGACCAGAGTAATGCAACTAAGTGGGAAATTAAAAAATAGTTGGCCTTTTGCCCTCTATACCTACAAGGTATTTTTTCTCATTAATTTTTATTTCTTTCTCAATTACATGTAAATAAGTTTAATTTATTTTTTTAAAAATAGCTCCAAATTCTCCTCATTCCATTACCTTTTTGAGAAGGCAAACTGATATATTGTATATGGGTACAGTCATGCAAACCATTTCCATATCAACGACATTGCAAATGAAAATACAGATCAAGTAAAAAAAAAAAAAAAAAGAAGAAAAAAAGATTTTCTTGAAGTTTCTTCAATCTGCATTTAGACTCCATCAGTTTTCCTCTTTCCCCCTTCCCTTTGGTCCCTGGGAAGTGGATAGCATTTTTCACAAGATTTTAAGAAATGTCTTAGATCATTGTATTGCTGAGAAGAGTTAAGCCTGAAATAATTTATACCTATACTATTCTGTTGTTACTACACAAAAGATTCATCTGATTCTGATCATTTCACTCAGAATCAGTTCATAGAAGTCTTTCTAAGTTTTTCTGAAATTTGCCCGCTGATCATTTCTTGTAGAACAATAGTATTCCATCACAAATATACCATATAACTTGTTCAGCCATTTTCTGATTCATAGGCATTTTCTCAAATTCCAATTCTTTGTCATCACACACACAAACACACACACACACACACACACACACACACACAAAGAACAATAGATATTTTTTACATATTTTATTTTATTACAAATTTTTACAATTTATTTATACAATTTATTACAATATTTTATACATATAAGTATTTTCCTTTTTCCTTGTCTTGGAGGTACAAACTTTGTAGTATTGGTGTTTCAAAAAGTATGCATAGTTTTATAGTCCTTTGGACATAGTTCCCAATTGTCTTCTGTTTGATTGAATGAGTTCACAATTTCATGAAGAGTACATTGGTGTTCCAATTTTTCTAAATCTCCTCTAACACTTGTCATTTTACTTTCTCTGCAATATCAATCAATATAATAAGTTTGATGTGGTACCTCAGAATTATTTGAATTTGCATTTCTCCAGTTAATAGTGATCAAGAGCATTTTTTCATATGACTAGAAATAACTTTGATTTCTTCATCTGAAAGCTTCCTTTTTATATACTTTGACCATTTATCAATTAGTGAATGACTGAAATTTCTTATAAATTCTTTATGTTTAAAAATACAGTCTTTATCTGAAAAGCTTGCTGTAAATTTTTCTCTGGTTTTTTCTGGTTTTCTTCCTTCATTGGCTACATCAGTTTTATTTGTACAAATCCTTTTTAATTTGAGGTAATCAAAATTATCTTTTTTACATTTTATAATATTAATAGTCCCTTGTTTGGTCATAAATTCTTCTTTATTCATAAATCTAACAAATAAAATATTCCATTCTCTCCTAATTTGTTTATAACATCATCTATTTATATTTAAATCATCAGGTTACCCACATCCCACAAAAGATGTTGCATTCATCTGCTGTATTTTTGGAAAATCATTAAAAAAATAATCTGACCTAACTATAAAAGGCATGGCAAGACAAAGACTAAAAGAGGAATTCCCTTGTTAATCTCCCAAATTTATTGAAAGTTGTTAGTGTGAAGGGAGAAATGCACTACTTTGGTACTAGAATAGGAGAGTAAATTGAGAAATTGGAATAATCCTAAACTAAATGAGAATTGAAAACAGAGAGCCATTTGAATGATCTAGAAAAGAAGGATTCCTATAATTAACTCTGAAGAATCTTCCTGTAAAGGATGGGATTTGGGAATTAAACTTCAAAAAGTTTGAAAAGGTCAGAGGCAGTAAGTTCTGGAGTATTAATGAGCAATAACACTGTGAGAAGCCTCTTTCATTTAGTGATCCTTAAGCTGTTTCCTTGGAGAGAGGGTAGCAAGCAATATGTACTGAAGAATATCTGAATTGTTATTGATTCAATTCAAAGCTAAGTCATAGGATGGGTAAAATGCTATTTGGGAGAAGAAGATAGTGATGATAATTAACGAATCCAGTAATATTAGCTAGAAAGAAGATAGTGTAATAAATACAAAAGGAGATAATTAAAAGTAGCAAATCTCAACCTTCTCCCATCTTTTGGACTCCAAGTCAGAAATTACTATATGTAATGGAGATGTACAGGTAACTAATGCGGGAGGATATATAGTGAGTATTATTTTACTGAGTTTCCCTCTGATTCCCCACCCCCCTTTTTTTAATACATAAATCAAACTATTCTGAGTTTTGAGCCTTGTAAGACTAAAGACTTATAAAGGAGAAATAGTAGCTATCAGCAGGGAAGTGCTTGATACTAATCATATGTTCTACCTCACTGGAAATAGTGAATTATAAGAATTTATAGTCATCAATATACCTGTACCTTTAATATCTGAAGTATCTTCAGAAACAAGGGTCAAATTCATATTATCCCTTTATCCCAAAGTACTTGAAGTCTATATCATTGTTCCTAATAACAGTTCTAAGAAAATTGGTATGAATTGGGGACAGCTAGGTGACACAGTAGTTAGAAATTGACCCTGTAGTCAGGAGGACCTGATTTCAAATTTGTTCTCAGACATTTGACAATACTAAATGAATGACCCTAGGCAAGTCACTTAAAGCTAAGGTGTGTTACAAAAAAGAAAACAAAGAAAAGAAAATAAGTATCAATTGATAAAGTCAGCTACAGAAAATGAATTACCATTAGATTAAGCAATTTGCTTAAGGTTGAAAAGAAAGTCAATGGTTAAACTGTCTTATTTTTACTTTATTGGAATATTTTTGAGATTTTCTGTTTCTTATGTCATTTTGGTTTTCATATTTATCCCTCCCAGAGAGTCAACCCATATGATAAACAGTACTTTTTTTGGAGAAGAAAAAACAGTTACCACAGTTGATTTATATTTTGAAAAAGACTAAAAATATTTGCTATATGTAAGACCCACATAGCTCTAGTTCCCTGAAGTGGTAATTGTGTTGGAAGGTGGATATTCCTCATTTCTCTTTATTTGAGTTCCATTTGATTTTTATAATTTGGTTATAATTTTAATTTCTTGATGTGTCATTCTTTTTGTTTAAATGTTTATAGTTACTGTACATATTGTTTTCTTGGCTCTGCTTAATACATTCTGCATATTGTAATGGGCTGAAGCTCTTGAGTCAGTTGCACTGAGGTCACAAGCACTTGAGGCTAATTAGCAATTGGACAATACTCTTTTAATAAATGCTTGGAGAAAGAATGGTCCCGCCCACTCTCTGTGCAAGTTTGATGTGTTATATAGAAGATTGTGTAGAGGATTTGGTGGGTGGAGTGTGAGAGCCAGAGGCACTGCTGGCCAGATTCCTGTCACATTTACTCTCACTTCTTATCGCCATTCCCCTTCACCTCTGCAAAGAATAAAGATCAAGGATTTTCCCTTATCCTGACTTCCTGACTCTGGCTGATTTTAAAATACACAGTCATCACAGTAATTTATATAGATATTTCTATACTTGTATATATTCATCACATACATACATGATTTCTTACAGTGAAGTCCATTACATTATTCACCATAATTTGTTTACTTATTCCACAATGAGCATCAATTTTGTTTCAATTCTTAGCTATCACAAAGAGTGCTACTATAAGTATTTTGGAGTTTCCGTGAATTTTTTATTATTAATAATTTCCCTGGGGTTTAAGCTCAATGATGGAGTCTGTTTTAAAAGATGTGGACATATTAATCACTTAATTTGCATAATTGCAAATTACTTATTCTGCCTATTTTTCCACATTCTCTCTAACATGGATACTGTCATTTTGAAGGGTCATTTTTATTAAATTGCAAGTTGTGATGTACAATTTTGGAGTTGATTTGATTTTCATTTCCCTCATTATTAATGATTTGGGGTATTTTTCACATGGTTGTGAATTCCTTTCAGTTATTTTGAGATTTGTTCCTAGGCTATCTTTTGACCATTTATTTACTGGAGAAATACTTTTTTATACAGACATAGTTAGATATAGACACATAAAAATATATGTATATATTATACATGATTTGTCCTAACTAGTAATATTCTTATTAGAGACATAACTTTTCTTTTCATTTGACCATTTCTCTTCTTATTCTAGATGCATTAATGTCTGTGCCAAAGTTTCTCAATTTCAAGTTTCCTCTTTTGCTAAGAATATTGTATTATATTCCTCCAGTTACTTTAATTTTTAAGTGTCTTTATCCCCAATGGCTAGCTTCCACTTAGCAAAATTTCCTGTTCTTGTTTAACACTTTCCTTCTTCTTCTTCTTCCCTTCAGTCAGTACTATTCATATTTTTATTTCATTTCTCATGCTCTTTTCTATAAAAAGTATTTCTCTTCCTGTCTTTATTATCCATCTTTCTCCCCGTGCTTATTCTAGTATCTTCATGCAATCAAAACTTCGACAATATCCATCTTAGGTTTTCCCTCCATTCACTTTTTGACATTTTGTTTTAGGACTTGTCTCAAGGATTCTTCTTTTCCCTTGTGCCTCACATAACTTGATATGGAACTTATTATTATTTTGCGTAATTCTACAAATTATCACCTAGCTAATTTAATGATTGGCAAATAATCAATAACCAATAAGTTTCTTAATAATACTTATGTTACAGATTTATTTAGGTCATATGATGATTTTGCTATATTGATGAGATACAACAATGATTTAGATTTTTATTTCTGTATATATAGAGAAGTTGTGTGGTTGTATTATGTGATATGCATCTTTGTAGATTATCATTTAGATGTTTTATTTCTCTTGTACTTTTTAAAAAGAAATTTCTGTCTAGTTTTTCTGTTTTATATAGTTTTAATTTATGAAATGTAACAAGCATTTTTGAAACAAAAAATATCACATAAAACTTACTATTTCTTTTAAATATATAATAAAGCTGCCATGTGATTTTTTTCAACTTTTCCCTCCTTCCTATCCTAGATAAGGCTACCATTAGATACAAATATATGTATGAGTCCCCAAAGTCAGCCAAAATGCAGTGTTGCAGGAGAGAAATAGAAGTAGGGACAGATTGACTTGACATAAGCAGTGGTAAACAGCTATGATATAAGCATCAATAGAAGGATTCATGCTTAAGTTTCATGATTCAGGGTACAGAGTAACTCCAATCACAGTTCAATGAATCTACTTGACACTATTAGCTTTTTGAGTCAATATTTCTATGAGGAAGAAAAATAGGAACTAAAGGAAGAGTAAGGTATGCAAATGAATTAAAGGTTCAAATTTGTCATTCCAGAAAGCTTTACATTCATTAGTGACACAGAGAATAAACAACAACAACATGTACAATAGTAACCCATGAAAATGAATATAGAATTCTCAATATATTAGAAAGGGTGACAGATGCAGAGGACAAAATGATGGGAAAATTTATTTGATAAAGAGACCACAAAAATAATGTTGCTGAAATGCATATTTAGTGCTTTTTGCATCAAAGACAAAATCATGCAGTTGTAATGACACTAAACTCCAAGACAGGAAATCTGGTTTTTTGTTTGTTTGTTTGTTTTGTTTTTGTTTGTTTGTTTGTTTGTTTTGCTAGCTAGGTTACCATGGGCAAATTTACTTAAAAGAGGTAATTTAGTATTGCAGAAAGACTACTGGATTTACAATTGAACAATCTGGGTTAAATTGTTGTATCAATATTTGCTAGGTCACATAGGCTGCTCCAATCCTCACTTTTCTGTAAATTAAAGGGATTAGACTAAAAATCATTAAATTGCTTTCCTAGAAAATATTACCTACAAAACCCTAACTTCTCTAAAGTTCAGTTTCCTTAATTGTGAAACATGACTAATATCTTCTGTGCTATTTACCTTATATGATTAGGTTTTTAAAAGTGCTCTGTAACTCTATGTTGCACATATAAAAGCTGTGATTTTTCTTACATTTTGCTTAAATCTCTTTGATAGGTGGCCAGGAAACTTATCTCCTTGTGTAATGAAAGTTTCAGTGGTTAAATTACCAAGGCATTGAGAATTGCAAATGTTACCTAGTTACGCATAAAATAGATTGGAAATTATGAGTTGAGGCAGTTACCTTCACTTAATAAAAGCTGACATATCTGATAAAATGGAATCTCATTAAAAATTCTAGTCTTCCATTTTCATTGCCTGAAAATGAATCAGTAACATTGCTTTTGGTCACGTCTAATCCTCAATGGCTCAGAATTCTCAGGAAACAAATTTTATTTATTTTTTCCATTTGTTAAAGATACTGAAAATTGAGAAAGTTATGAAGTTCAGTAAGAGAGAGTCACAAAAGTAGAGAAAGGAAAATATACAAAGACTAATTTAGACAATGATTTAATAAAGTTTAAAGGCATCCACATAGTTTGCATGTGCTGTTAGGTTTAATTAAATACTTTACATAGACTTGAGAACATAAATGTAACCTTGTATATTGCAGAGATATTTTGTAAAACATATTCAATTGTCTTTCTAACCCCCATCCCTCCCTTTAATATAAACTGTGTTTGATAGTTTAACTTAGTTAAGATTATTGGCTTTAACCCAGCCATTCCATTAGAGTACATTCCATTAGGTAACTCAGAAAATTTGAAGGAATTGATTCCTTCAAAAGGCAAATCTACCTGGAATATCCTTGTAAATAAGGAGAGTGTGATTCAAGGACAGATGAGTCATCATTTTCAGTTGTTATGAAATTCTGAAGCCCAGAAGAAAAGAGAATTTCTACCAAGAAATACAATATATTTACTTGAAATATATCAACATTACTAAAATACTAAGGAGTTAATAGCTTTAATTGAAACTACAATTTCATTAAGCTTTAATTTTGAAAGCACTTACCTGAAATGCCTTCTTCTCTGCTTTCTGCCAATTCAAATTGCTTCTACAATAAAACTGACAAATGATTCTTTATTTTCCTTTAGAAAACTTCTAAGGAAGAACATACTACTTGCTACAAACATGGCAGAGTGGATAGCACATTAGGAGTCAGGAAGACTGATTTTTGTGAGTTCAATCCAGCCTCAGACATTCACTGGGCAAGTCACTGAACCCTGTTCACCTTAGTTTCTTCAGTAAAATCTGGAGAAAGAAATGTTAAACCTCTCTAGTATCTTTGTTAAGAAAGCCCAAAAATGGTATTATGTAGAGCTGGACACTACTGAGCAATACTATATGTTGATATAGCTTTTGATACTTTGGGGCTATCTGTAATTATTAGAACTGTTTTTTGTTTTTGTTTTTGTTTTTTTACAGAAGAAATATACCTTTTCTTAACTTCTATTCATTTTCCAAGCTCTGTCTCCTGGGGTCAAGAGAGACAAGCAAATTCCTCTTCCCCCAGGCAGTCTTTCAAACATTCTAATATAATTGTCATTTGATCTCCAAGTAATTGTTCATCTAAACTTGGTTCTAAGCTCTCAGAATAAAATTCTTTTGCTGAGGAGGTTTGTAATCATGATAGGCAAGCATTAGTCACTTGTGAGTTTAATTTTGACTAAGGATTAAAATGCATTAGTTTTTTTTGGTAATAAGTAGATTGGATAAAAGAGGAACAGTCATTTTAGTAAGTGGAAGAACCATAAAAAGACATGAACTGGGATCAAGATGAGAATGATTCAGATTCTGTATAGGCAAGCCAAGAGGAGTGAAAGGGATGATCCAGATGGAAAGCAATGTAGCACACAAGGAGGAAGCAATACAGAAATATGGTTAAGAAGTCATTTTCAGATTTGAAAAGCCACTTTCTATTGGTATTGTGAACAATCCACATTTGATTGCAGAGATTGGCCCCTTATAGACCCAGCAGGATTCCTTATTTTACATAATTAGCATCAACTCAACAAATGTTTGTTTAGTTAACTGTGAGATAAATACTAAGTGGGAGAGCTAGAGCTCATCCAAATAGACTTTTTGAATGTTGATTGTTAAAATTTCAGTATGAGCATTTATACCTTTGGAAAGGTGCAAACCAGAGTTTGATTTACTGTTTTATTAGTAGTCTAGTCTTAAAGTGATAGAAAAACCATTAATAATACAGGTTAAACTTAAAAGCTGGTTATACCTTAGGCTCAGTTCTTAAATTTTATCAGAACACTGTTAGAGAGCATCCAAAAAGGACCATGTATGTATTATTTATTTTGTTTGTATACATATATAATGTGTATATATATATATATATATATATAGTATGTATATGTACACACATATACACATATTTATGCTATGAATCTATGTATATGTATAGCTGTGTGTATATGTGGATATATATGTATATATGCATATATTCTATTTATACTCAAATGTATACGTTTTTCTCTCTGACATTAGAATGTAATCTCTTTGAGGGAAGGAAACTTTGATTTGTGTTATTTACACTTAGTACAGTTCCTGGAACCTAATTAAAGTTTAATAAATGCTAACTAATCATTTGAAGGAAAAAATGTCTCTATAAAAAGAAATTTTTAAAAAATTGTCTTGATGTTCTGAGAATTTCCCCAATGCATGTAGAGAGAAAAAAAATGAAAAAAAAAAAAAAAACTCTGATTAGGAAAAGGTCACTCATATAGAATTGCCCAAATATAGTATGTGCATGCATACATATATACTAATATAAAAATATACATATACCTCTCCATCCCCATTCCCCACACATAAATGTTAAATGAATGTATAATTTTATTTGCAGCCATTGCTTGAATCTAAAAAGCAATTATTATTTTGTCATCTTTGTTTATCTCAAACTAAGACACAGAACATTTTTGGATACTTCCATTTGAAAGAATCTGCCCTTCATAATCACAAGGTCCATTTGGGGAGATTATTATCATGCATGTAGCAAGGGAGAATAAGATTTGATAATTTGAGTTGTTTTGACTAAGAGAAACAGGAGAAAGTTTCACTGATTTGGATAAGCCTCTGAAGGACTTAACTATAAGTTAAAAGTTTCACAGTAAGTTTGTTATATTACAATTCCATATGAAGGCAGAATTAGATTGAATTGTTTTTAAATGATTGATGAGTTGAGAATTAATTAAATCATTTCTGAATTTAAAAGCTTTTTTCTTAAAGACTTTTCAGTATCTATTATAAATTCTTTTACAATGGTGTTTAATGTTCATATTGATACTAGATATTGTTTGTACATAGCTGCTTTAATAAAGAGTTCCATATTAATAGAAATTGGGGGAAGATCTTTATTCTCAAATTAGCACATCTTCAGGGGAGGCAAACAGTTTAAACCTTCTGGCCTTATTCAAAACATTATTGTCTTATTCTTTTTATAAAATATTTACTAGAAAAACCTGGGTTTCCTAATTCCAAGTGCAGTTTTATTTTAACCACATGGTGGTGCATCCCACTATGCTTAGCTTATCCCCAAAGATTAGAATGAGTTGAAAAAAGTGGCAGGTTTAGCCAAGAGAAAACAAAACCAAGTAAGGACACAGGAAGTCTTGATTTAGAGCTGTGAGATTTGTTAGAAGTTATTAAGTTAAAGTTCCTTATGTTCCTCAGTGAGGAACCTACCCAAGGCTCACTAGCAGCAGAAACAGTATTCAACCACAAGTCCCATGACTTCAAATCCAGTGATTTTTCTGTTATATCACAATGACTTGGTAACTGTTTTCAAATATTTGAAAGATTGTGGGGTGGATAGGTATTAGATATTCTGTTTGGACCTAAATAACAAATTAGGTCAGTGGACAGGAAGATTTACTTGTTATCTGTTGACTCAATAAAAGAAATAATTTACTAAGAATTAGAAGTGCCTTCTTTCCTGATTCTTACTAGGTAGGGAATTCCCCATCATTTGAAACATTCAAATAGTACTTGGAAAATCTATAGAATATGTCTCTTATTCCGGGGAGGAAATCAAAATAAATAACCTATAAATTCCTCCTTTCAGTTTCTCTTTCTAAGTGTAGTAGTAATAATATTAAGTAATAATAGTAATAGATATTAGCAGTAGCAGCAGTAATAAGCTTGTAGTTATGTAGTACATTAAGTTTTGCAAAAGTTTTGCATAAAAACAAAATTGAAAAATACTTTGAAGGATTAAGCAGTGTAATTAATTTGCACATTATTTTTATCCATAAGGTAAATAAAAAAGATAGGATGAATTTATTTATTTTGATGCTCCTCATTCTCCTCATCCTTGTAATATAAAATTATTTCATCCTCCTAACAACTTTTCAAAGTAGGTGCTATTATCATCCCTCTTTTACATATGACAAAACAGAGATTAAATGACTCAAGGATCACATAATTTGTAAATGTATAAAGCCAAGTGAAGTTTTCCTGATTCCAAGTCTTACATTTTGTCTACTCCACACCTTGCTGTCCATGATGTATGCTTAAGGTATACCAAGAAAGAAAATAATTAAAATTTTAGATTTTTTTTATCATTAATTATTTCTCTATTAGGCAGTAGGTGTTGTCATAGACAGAATATTGACTTTAAGACAGTAAAGTTTTATTTTGATTCCCATTTCAGAAATTTATAAACTGAATGACTTTGAGAAAGCCAAATTATTTCTTACCCTCGGTTTTCTCACCTGTAAAATGGAGATAATTATAGCGACTACCTCACAGGTTTATGATGAAGATCAAATGAAAGAATGTATATCATGAAGTGATTTCCAAATGTTACAGTATTCATAAAAGCTAGCTATTATTATTAATATTTCTTAGTTATAGGACTCACTAATATTAAGTACTATTTTGTTTAAGGGCATTATTGTAAAAGAGAATAAATGAAACATCCTTGATTCTAGTCTAAATCTGAAATAAAACATTAACTTTTTATTCAATGGATAGCTTAAATAACACAGCATCACCACGTGGTGGCATCATACCCCAGTAACAAGAAAATATCTAAACAAAAAGAGCAGCATTTTGAATGATAAATGCACTAATCTAAAATCATGATACAAAATATTATATATAATATTGTATATGGCATACAATAATGAAATTCTTTAACAGAAATTTTTCTCATTTCCAGTATTTAATAAGCTATTATTATAATAGATAGAACATGTAATTATATAGCTTGCTTATGAGGACATCTTCCACATAAGAGACACTGAGGAGAATAGCAAACTGAAGAACCAGTGCATTTCTTTTTTTTCCCTTTAGGGCAGGGTTTATTCAGTTTTTGTCTTTGTAACTCCCAGGGCCTTTTAGGTGCTTCTGAAAGTAAGTTACTTATATAGTACAGGAGGCTTTTGTTGGACTTTATTTATTTATTTTTTAAAATAACTTTTTATTGATAGAACCCATGCCAGGATAATTTTTTACAACATTATCCCTTGCACTCACTTCTGTTCCGATTTTTCCCCTCTCTCCCTCTACCCCCTCCCCGAGATGGCAAGCAGTCCTATATATGTTAAATATGTCACAGTGTATCCTAGATAAAATATATGTGTGCAGAACCAAACAGTTCTCTTGTTGCTCAGGGATAATTGGATTTAGAAGGTATAAATAACCCGGGAAGAAAAATAAAAATGCAAGCAGTTTACATTCATTTCCTAGTGTTCTTTCTTTGAGTGTAGCTGCTTCTGTCCATCCTTGATCAATTGAAACTGAGTTAGATCTTCTGTTTGTCGAAGAAATCCACTTTCATCAGAATACATCCTCATACAGTATCGTTGTTGAGGTATATAATGATCTCCTGGTTCTGCTCATTTCACTCAGCATCAGTTCATGTAAGTCTTGCCAAGCCTCTCTATATTCATCCTGCTGGTCATTTCTTACAGAACAATAATATTCCATAACATTCATATACTACAATTTACTCAACCACTCTCCAATTGATGGGCATCCATTCATTTTCCAGCTTCTAGCCACTACAAACAGGGCTGCCACAAACATTTTGGCACATACAGGTCCCTTTTCCTTCTTTAGTATCTCTTTAGGATATAAGCCCACAGTGCATGTCTTAGGGGAATGAATTCCTTTACTTGTGGCCTATAAGACAATGAGATAAGGGGGAGCGTCTGGCACTATCCCCTTCTAAAGTCATGTAGTCTGAGAAATAATCCTGCTTTTAAATCCTTTCCTTTTTTCTCTTCTGTTTTTGTTCAGAGAAACTTTTATCTCATTTGGGAGTGCAGGATGGGCATAGTAGCATTCATCCCAACAGCCAAGCTAAGAAGAGCTTTAGTCTGGAGACACCAGCATTGTGTTACTTTGGACTTGAACTTAGTGGGAACTAAGGGTAAGTAAGAGATAAACTAAACCATTAGCTTAATTCCACTGCACACTACTTGACATATAAAGGAAAATTAACACTCCTTCCCTGAAATCCTTCAACATTAAATGAATCATGAAAGAGTTTTCATAAAATGCAAATACATTTTTCCTCATCTGAGAGTGAGAGAGAAATATCGAGTCTACCTCAGTTCCTAAAATTCTATGGGGAGAGCTCCCCCATATTTGGACCATGTTTCCATCAGAGTTAAGAAGCTGAATTTCTTGTATTTGACATTTTGTTTTCTTTTTGTCTGTGCTTTGAGGAATGGCATTTGATCACTGATTCAGGCAATTGTTGAGTACTAAGCAAAACAACAGCATTATTTTTTGTATAATTATAATTTTATTGACAGAACATATGCATGGGTAATTTTTTACAACATTATCCCTTGCATTCATTTCTGTTCTGACTTTTCCTTTCCCTCCCTCCATCCCTTCCCCTAGATGGTAGGCACTCTTATACATGTTAAATATGTTATAGTATATCCTAGAAACAATGTATATGTGCAGAACCGAACAGTTCTCTTGTTGAACAGGAAGAATTGGATTCAGAAGGTAAAAATAACCTGAGAAGAAAAACAAAAATGTAAACAGTTTACACTCATTTCCCAGTATTCCTTCTCTGGGTGTAGCCGATTCTGTCCATCACTGATCAATTGGAACTGAATTAGATCTACTCTTTGACGAAGATATGCACTTCCATTAGAATACATCCTCACACAGTATTGTTGTTGAAGTATATAATGATCTCCTGGTTCTGCTCATTTCACTCACCAGCAGTTCATGTAAGTCTCTCCAAGCTTCTCTGTATTCATCCTGCTGGTCATTTCTTACAGAACAATAATATTCCATAACATTCATATGCCACTATTTACCCAACCATTCTCCAGTTGCTGGGCATCCATTCATTTTCCAATTTCTAGCCACTACAAAAAGGCTGCCACAAACATTTTGGCACATACAAGTCCCTTTCCCTTCTTTAGTATTTCTTTGGGATATAAGCCCAGTAGTAGCATTGCTGGATCAAAGGGTATGCACAGTTTGATAACTTTTGGGGCATAATTCCAGATTGCTCTCCAGAATGGTTGCTTTCGTTCACAACTCCATCAATAATGCATCAATATCCCAGTTTTCCTGCATCCCCTCCAACATTCATCATTATTTTTTCCTGTCATTTTAGCCAATCTGACGGGTGGGTAGTGGTATCTCAGAGTTGTCTTAATTTGCATTTCTCTGATCAATAGTGATTTGGAACACTCTAATGAGTGGAAATAGTTTCAATTTCATCATCTGAAAATTCTCTGTTCATATCCTTTGACCATTTGTCAATTGGAGAATGGCTTGATTTCTTATAAATTAGAGTCAATTCTTTATATATTTTGGAAATGAGGCCTTTATCAGAACCTTTAACTGTAAAAATGTTTTCTCAGTTTGTTGCTTCTTTTCTAATCTTGTTTGCATTAGTTTTGTTTGTACAAAGGCTTTTTAATTTGATGTAATCAAAATTTTCTATTTTGTGATCAATAATGATCTCTAGTTCATCTTTGGTCACAAATGCCTTCCTGCTCCGCAAGTCTGAGAGGTAAACTATCCTATGTTCCTCTAATTTATTTATTTATCTTGTTCTTTATGTCAAAATCATGGGCCCATTTTGCTCTTATCTTGTTATATGGTGTTAAGTGTGGGTCCATGCCTAATTTCTGCCATACAAATTTCCAGTTTTCCCAGCAGTTTTTGTCAAATAATAATTTTTCCCAAATGTTGATTTTTGGGTTTGTCAACCTAGATTGTATAGTTATTGACATTTTCTCCCTTAAAACTTAACTTCATTTTTTCCCCAAATTTTTGGGATCATTTATTATTTTTTAGTCAATACCAATTTGATTTTTTTTTTTCATTAATTTTAATTTTAAGTTTTAATAAGGTTATTTTTTAGCTATTTCTTGGGATTGTTTATATATTAAATAAAAAATTAGTTTAGGAGTATTGTCTTTATTATATTTGCCTTATCCAAGAGATTTTAATATTTTTTCAATTATTTAAATTTGATTTATTTGTGTGGAAAGTGTTTTGTAATTTTGCTCATATAATTCTTGACTTTCCTTTGGTAGATAGATTCCCAAATGTTTTATGCTATTTACAGTTATTTTGAATGAAATTTCTCTTTGTAGCTCTTGCTGTTGGATTTTGTTGGTGATGTATAAAAATGCTGAGGATTTGTGTGGATTTAGTTTGTATCTTGCAACTTTGCTAAAGTTGTGAATTACTTCTAATAGCTTTTTAGTAGAATCTCGGGTTCTCTAAGTGTACTATCATATCATCTGCAAAGAGTGATTATTTGGTTTCCTCATTACCTACTCTAATTCCTTCAATCTCTTTCTCAACTCTTATTGCCAAGGCCAGTGTTTCAAATACAATTTTGAATAATAAATGGTGATGGTGGGCAACCTTTTTTCACTCCTGATCTTACTGAGGAAGGTTCCAATTTATCCCCATTACATATGACGCTTGCTGATGTTTTTAAATATATGCTCCTGACTATTTTAAGGAAAAGTCCACTTATTCCTATCCTCTCAAGTAATACAGCAGTATTCTATAAACATGATAAAACATTTATTTATTGAATCTGAAAATTGTTATATTCAAATATTTGTCATTTTCACCTTCTGTTGAAACTGTAATATAATGCGACATTGGCTACTTAGAGTTTTTCCTTTAAAGCACTGTGGAAATTTGCAAAAATTATCATGATGTGTGTTTCTTTAGATAACCCAGAAGACAGTTCTGGATTGAGAACATAAGCAATATGTTTTAGAAGTAGTACTACTTATTTGATGATAGTGATAGAAGAGTATAATGGGAGCAGGAGCATACTAAGACCACTTAAGACTTTGTCATCCATATAGGATATGTTGGGGAATCTGTTTCTGGGAGTCTAAAGAAGAAGACTATGTATGGACATTCTCTGTTAGCCTACTATATGTTATGTATTGCTTTTTGCTTTGGCACAATTTATCAACTGCTAGCTGAATGATCTGCTTCTTTAAAACTATCTAGATGAGTACTCTCAAAGTTTTTTTTTTTTCTGCTTTTGAATTGGAGTGCAACTTCATTAATAAGCAGGAAGAAGCATACAGTACTATGTATTTGTGAGGAAGGAATATGTCTATATAGCCAACTTTTGATGTAGCTTAAATTATAGTTTGAAAGACTCCCTTACTTCACATTTTTTATATTGTTTCAACATATTTGACACACATGCACAAATTTGAATCAGCAACATGAGTCGTCATGACTTCAAGCCTGGCATTCAAACAACTGTACCACCTAACTAACCCTTAATTGCCCTACTAATGATAACATTCTTATGAGTTACATCTTTCCATATATTAATGTAAATAATTTGATCCTGCTAAGTTCCTTAGGATTTCTCTTTCATGTCTACTTTTTTTTTTTTTTTTTTTTTTTTTTTTACTTCTCTTGAGTCTTGTAGTTGGAAATCAGACCCTTTTCATTTTTTGTCTTTTCATTAAGAATATGTGAGACTTCTAGTTTATTAAATATCCTTTTCCTCACCAAATGATTATACTCAGTTTTGCTAAGTAGGTTATTCTTAGTTTTAATTCTGACTCCTTTTCCTTCCAGAACATCATATTCCAAACTCTGTACTTCTTCAAAGTGGAGCTACTAAATCTTGCATGATTGGAATGTGACTCAGAGGTTTTTTGAATGTTTTGTTTTGGTTTGTTTTTTTTTCCTGGATAATTAAAGTATACTGGTTTTGATATGAGAGCTCTGGAATTTGCCTCTGTTACCTCAGTAGTCTTTTTTTGGGGGGGAATTGCTTTCAGAAAGTGATCAGTGGATTCTTTCAATTACTTTTACCCTCTGGGTCATAGATCTAAGGGTCAATTTTCCATTATAATTTCTTGAAATATGATGTCTAGGCTATTTATTTTGGTGTTGCCAGCATAGTAATTCTTAAATTACATGTCCTTCATCTACATTCCAAATCAGTTCTTTTTCTAATGAGATATTTCACATTTTCTTTTAATTTTTCATTCTTTTGACTTTGTTTTATTGTTTTTGTTGTTGTTGTTGTTGTTTGTATCTAATGGAGTCATTAGCTTTTACTTACCAAATTCTAGTTTCTAAGGAATGAATTTATTAATTTAAATTCTTTTTTTTAAATTGACCAATTCTTTTTTAAGATCTCATTTTGTTCCTATTTTACCTAGCTGTCAATTGTCATTTAGAAATTTTCTTGAATTTCTCTCACTTCTTTAACAATTTTTTCCTTTACTATTCTTATTTGATTTTTAAAATCATTTCTGTTGCTGCCTTAGAACTGTGACTATAACATGTATGTGAGTAATGGAGTTGTAAAGCATACCCAATGTTAGTATCGGATTCCCTTGTACTCTCTTTATGACCACTTTCCAGATACTCTTAATCTTCTAGATTACTTAGCTCTGGTTTGAGAGTTCTTGCAGCTCCTGCTACTATTACTGTCTCCAAGACCCATAAATAGTGTTGCTGCCATGAGAACTCCAGTTCTCAATACAGCATCCCAATTGCAGTGTCATGAGCTTCTCCTTCATATCTCCTGTTGTCTTGGGCTGGTAGAACGTTTCATCCTGACATTTTGTTACCATCTGAAGCTCCAAAATGCTATTTGAATCATACAGAGTGATTTGGAAGATAATATTGGTAGAATCTGACTTTTTCTTTTTTGCCATCATCTCAACTCGTTTGCTGCATATTTTAATATATCTGTTTGTAAAACATGAATTGGTATTACATGTCTAAATGGAATTGAGAACTTAGCACTGGGGCCTAAAAAGTACAGCACCAATCAGCAACAACTCAGCAAATGGAAGAGTAAAGAGTTCTCCCAGTTTCTTCGGTGAGAAAACGGAAGACGAGGAAAAAGAAGCGAAGAAAAGGAGATAAAATAATGAAAACCAGAAAGAGAAGAAAAGAGAGGTAAGAGGAAGAAAAGGAAAAGGAGTAGTAATAGAAGGAGAGGGGTGAGGAGAACAAGGAGGATAGCTCAATCTTGGAGGCTCTCTAGTAATCCACTATGCCAGTCACTATCAGAGCAGTAAAGATAAAAAGAAAGACATTGTGATCTAAGAAAATACAATCTGATAAGAGTGGTAAGCAGGAAGGCAAAGAAACCAAATGTAAATTTTAATATATTAAGTGTTCAAGAGAAATAAGTATATATAACATAGGATGAAAATCAAGCAGGACCATAACAAGTTGAGTGGCTAAAAGAAGGCTATTTGGATATTTGGCATTTGAATATGTTCTTAATGCACCTCTTCACCTCTGTCTACTAGAATCCATAGTTCCCTTAAAAATTTAATTTCTTGAACCTCTCTCACCATCTCCCCTCTCCCCCAATATCATTATCTTGTATTTATTGTAGTTTGTTTTTATGTATATGTTGTTTACTTCTTGTAAATATATTAACAATTATTAATAATAATCAACAATAAGAATTCTTATGCTGATGGTTAGAGGTTTGCAAAGTATTTTACATACTAGGGGGCGGAGCCAGGATGGCAGAGAAGACACACGCAACTTTCTAAGCTCTTCTCTTACCCTCTTTATCAATATTATATCGAGCCTCAAAAATAACTTTTTAACTTGGTAAAAGATAAGAAGTAGAAAACCACCAGCCGAAGAAAATCTGGCAGTCTCGCCAAAAAAGGTTGGTTCCTAGGGGGGAGATCAAGCAGACTGGGAGAGAAATTAGGTTCCGAGGAGGCCCCCAAACCAAAAATGAAAGCACAGATCTCAGCATTAAAGCCGCAGTCTCAACCTTGTAGTAAGGGGCTTTTCCTTGGGGAGTTGTGATCCTGCAGGCAGGAGGACACAGAAGGGTTAGCCTCCAATCTGGCATTGGGGGTCTCGGGGCCATGAGCTTTTCCAGGGCCAATTTGCATCAGGCAGAGACGCTCAGGTCTGGGGCAGTCTTGGGTCTGGTCACTAAACTCACAGTCCCAAAAGAGGCTCCAGCCTGGGGCAGGACATTTCACCCCCCTTAGTCTCTAGTCTAGGGCAACGCCAACCCACACAAGTCCAACTGGGCACCTTGGATAGCTCCGGCCATGCTGAATCCACTTCCCTGTTGGGGGGAAGGGAAAACCCCACCCAGAGCACCCCACACCTGGAGCAGGAAACCGGGTTTACATCCTCCCCCTGTTCTGCAGAGGAAGCTGGAACCCCTTGCTTAGGAGAAATTCCCTAAAGGCTTTTAAAACATGAATAAAAAGAAAAGGAAACATCAACAGTTTCTATGCAGAAAAAGAGGCAGGTCAGCAAACCTGAAGAGACCCCAAACAGCAAAAATGCACGACTGTCCCTTAATTGCCCCTAAGAAGAGACTATTAAAAGTCCCTAAAAAGAGAGTTAAAATAAAAAAGGAAAGAGAAGCCTTAAAAAGAGCAAAAATTTCCTGAAATACGAATTGAAAAAGTTAAAAAATCCCAGGAAGTGCAGGGAAACAAAATTGGGAATTGGAAAAAAAAAGAACTCCAAGAAAGTAGGATTTGTGGGGAATTAAAAAAAAAAGAACTTGCAAGAAAGTAGGATCTGTGGAATTGAAAAAGAAAATAATTACCAAAAAAAATTATAAATGGAAAAAAAATTCCCAACCAAAACAATACATTTAAAAACCCAATTACATATACAGAAAGAAGAAAAAAGCTAATGAAGAAAAAATTTTTTAAAAAATTAGAACTGAAAAAATAGAAACTAATGATTCATTGGAGAAGCAAGAACAGTCACAAAACAAAAAAAAATGACAAACTGAAAAAAACCATGAATTATCCTTTTGCAAAAACGACAGACTTGGAAAATAGATCTAGGAGAGATAATCTGAGGATTTTGGACTTTCTGAAAACTATGATGAAAAAAAAGAGCCCAGATACTATTTTACAAGAAATCATCAAAGAGAACTGCCCAGGATGGTTTAGGAATTGGAAGGTAAAAAGGATTGAAAGAATCATGAACACCTTCTGAAAGAAACCCCTAAAAATAAAACCCCAAGGAATATTGTGGCCAAATTTCAGAACCATCAGATTAAGGAAAAAAATTTTACAAGGCCAAAAAACCATTTAAATACTGAGGGCCACAAAGGATCACCCAAGATCTGGCTGGCCCCCACATTAAGGGAAAGAAGGGGGCCTTTGGAAAATGATATCTGAAAGGCACAAGAACTGGGGGATGCAGCCAAGAATAAACTACCCAGCTAAGCTGAGCATTTTCTTCCAGGGAAGAAGATGGAATTTAATGAAAAAATAAATTTCCATTTGTTTCCTGAAATAAAAAACCAGAACTAAACAAAAATTTGATCTCCAAACCTAAGAACCTTAAGATGCAGAAAAATAAAAATAATTTTGAGAATTGTATTTCTGTTGGGATATACAAAAAGAATAATGTATAATTTGGATTGTACTGATATAAATAAAAAAGGGAAGTAGATATGGAAAAGGGATGATCAGAATAATGGGAAGGGAGGGATAAAAAAGAGGGAAACCAACATCCCACAAAGAGGCAAAAAGGGAAACTTAATTCATTTGGAGGGAATTTAGAGAGGGGAGGAACATTGTGTGAATCTTTACCTTCTCGAGTTGGCTCAAAAAAAAATAATTGACATTTGTTTTAGAGGAAAATTCCTCTGCCCCATTAAAACGGGGAGAGGAAAAGGGGAAAAAAAAAATTAAGGGAAGGAAGGGGGAAAGACTCAAAAGGGGGGGGAGGGATTATAAAGAGGATAACATGTACAAGAAAAAAGGTTTAAAAGGGGGGAAGGGGGGTTGGGGGAGGCAAGAATAAGTAAAGCATAATCTGGGGTTATTAGGATGGCAGGAAATACAGATTTGAATTCTAACTGAAATGTGAATGGGATGAACTCCCCATAAAGAGGAGGCAGATACAGACTGCATCAAAAGTTAAACCCCACAAATATGTTGTTTCAAGAAACACAAAAGCAGGGAGATACATATAGAGAAAGGAAAAAGGCTGGAGCAAAATCTATTATGCTTCAGGTGAAGTCAAAAAAAAGAGGGGTGGCCATCCCTTATCTCAGATGAAGCAAAAGCAAAATTGATCTAATTAAAAGAGATAAGGGAAGGGAAACTACATCCCGCTAAAGGGTACCATAAACAACGAAGCAAATAAATATTAAAAAATATGCACCATGGTATGGCATCCAACCCTAAAGGGAGAAGTTAAGAGGGTGAAAGAAAAGACAAAAAACTGTAATAGTAGGAGACCAAACCTTGCACCTCAGAATTAGACAAATCAAACCACAAAACAAATAAGAAAGAAATTAAAGAAGTAAATAGAATTTGAAAAATTAGGTATGTTGGATCTTTGGAGAAAATTTTTGGAGATAGAAAGGAATATACTTTCCCAGCAGTTCATTGGAACCTATTTAAAAATTGACCATATATTAGGACATAAAGACCCTTAAAATTAAAATGCAAGAAAGAAAATATAAATGCTTTTCAGATCATGATGCAATAAAAACTACCAACAAAAAAAGTTAGGGGGAAATAGACCAAAAAAGTAATTGGAAATTAAACAACCTTCATCTTTTAAAGAATGATTGGGTGAAGCAGCAAAATTATAGATACAATTAATTAAATTTCACCAAGATAATGGAAATGATGAGAACATCATACCAAAATTTGTGGATGCAGCCAAAGGGTAATAAGAGGGAATTTTATCCTTAGAGGCTTCTTGAAATAAAACAGAGAAAAAAAAGATTAATGAATTGGCTTGCAACCAAAAAACTAAAAAAGACCAAAATTAAAAAACCCCCAATCAAATACTAAATTGGAAATTTTAAAAATTAAAAGGAGAAATTAAAAAATATTGAAAGTAAAAAAAACCATTGAACCAATTAAAAACTAAGAGTTGGTTCTAAGGAAAAAGCCAAAAAAAGATAAGCCTTTTGGAAATCTGAATTAGAAAAAGGAGAGAGGAAATGAAATTAGTAATCAATGAAAAGGAAACTTTCCACCAATGAAGAGGAAATTAGAGAAAAATAAGGAGTTATTTTGCTCAACTTTATGCCAATAAATTGATAACCTAAGGAAAATGGATGATTACCAAAAATATAGACTTCCCAGACTAACAGAGGAGGAAGTAAATTGGTTTGAATAGTCCCATTTCAGAAAAGAAATAGAACAGGAATTAAACAACTCCCCCAAGAAAAATCCCCAGGACCAGATGGATTTAATGTGAATTTTACCAAACATTTGTAAAGAACAATTCCCCTCAATGCTATATTAAAATTTATTTGATAAAATAGGGAAATGAAGGAGTCCTACCAAATTCCTTCTATGAACACAGACATGGTACTGATACCTAAACCCAGGTTTTGGAAAACAGAGAAAGAAAAATTATAGACCAATCTCCCTAATGAATATTGATGCTAAAATCTTAAATAAGATATTAAAGAAAAAAGACTAAAAATCATCCCAAGATAATAACTATGATCAAGTAGGATTTATACCAGGAATGAAATTGGTTCAAATTAGGAAAACTATCAATATAATTGGCCAAGAATTAAATCTCAAATTTAAAAAAAAACCATATGATCATCCTCAATAGATGGAAAAAGCATTTTAGGAAACCAACATCCATTCCCCAAAAAAACACTTTGAGAGTTATAGGAATAAATAATTTTTCCTTAAAATAATCCAGCATCCATTTAAAACCAATTAAAAGATCATATGTAATGGAGACAAATTAAACTATTCCTAATAAGATCTTGGAGGAAACAAGGTTTCCACTATCACCGTTATTATTTAAATTGTATTAGAAACACTAGCTTTGGCAAAAGAGCTGAGGAAAGAGATTGAAGGAATAAGAATAGGCAAAGGAAACCAAATTATCACTCTTTTTATGACATGATGGTTACTTAGAGAAACCCCAGAGATTCAAAAAAGTTATTAGAAATAATCCACAACTTTTAGAAAAGTTGTTGGTTATAAAATAAACCTACATAAGTCAATCCACATTCTTTATATATCACCAATAAAATCCAAAGTCGAGTTACAAAGAGAAATTCCATTTAAAGTAACTACTGATAATATAAAATATTTAGGAATCTATCTGCCAAGGGAAAATCAGAAACTTTATGAGCAAAATTACAGACCACTTTTCACACAAATTAAGTCTGATCTAACCAATTGAAAAATATTAAATGCTCTTAGATAGGGCCAGAAAATATAATAAAGATGGGAAAATATTACCTAAACTAATTCCATTTTATTTATATAACCAATCAGATCCCAAAAAACTTATTTTAATGATCTAGGAAAAATAAAAAAAGTTCATATGGAAAACAAAAGGTCAAGAATTTCAAAGGGAATTAATGAAAAAAATCAAATGAAGGGTTTAGCTTTGGTAAGGATCTAAAAAATTATATTATAGAGCAGCAGTTACTTAAACCATTTGGATTGGCTAAGGAATAGATTAGTTATCATGGAAAATTAGGTTAAGGAAAAAAGCCAACAAATATAGAACCTAGTCTTTGAAAAACCCAAAGATCCCAGCCTTTGGATAAGAACTTATTGTTTGATAAAATTTTGGGAAAATTAAAACCAATTATGGGAAACTAGGCATTGATCCATACTTAACGCTTAACACCAAGAAAATAAAAACAAGGACCAGGTATAAAGAATGAAATTATTAATAAATTAGAGGAACACAGGAAATTTACCCTTAGAGCTGTGGAAGGGGGTCTTTAAGACCGGCAGAACTAGAGGTCATTTTGGATCACAAAATAGAAAATTTTGATTTATAAACTGAAAAGTTTTTGTACAAACAAACTTGCAGAGCAAGATTAGAAGGGAAGAAAAAATAAAAATATTTTTACAGTCAAAGGTTCTAAAAGGCCTCATTTCCCAAAAATATAAGAATTAAACTCAATTTATAAAAAATCAAGCCATTCTCCAATTGAAAAATGGTCAAAGGATATGAACAGACAATTCTGATGAAGAAATTGGAAAATTTCAGTCAATGAAAAGATGCCCAAGTCATTATTAATCAGAGAAATGCAAATTAAGACAACCTAAGATATTTACTACATACCCGCGATTGGTTTAAGATGAAGGAAAAAAAATGATGATTGTTGGAGGGGTAAAAATGGGGAATTTGTTGGTGGAGGTGCAATCCAACCATTTTGGGAGTAGTTTGGTTATGCTCAAAAGTTATCAAACTTGCATACCCTTTGATCCAGAGTGTTACTACCGGGATTATAATCCCAAAAGAGATTATAAAGAAGGGAAAGGGAATTCATGCATGAATGTTGGTGGCAGCCCTTTTGTAGTGGCTAAAAACTGAAATTAATTGATTGTCCATTCAGTTGGAGAATTCCGAATAAATTATGGTATATGAATTATTATGGAAATTACTGTTCTGGTAAGAAATGACCAACAGGATGATTTCAGAAAGGCCTGGGAGACTTACTGAACTGATGCTTATGAAATGAGCAGGACCAGGAGATCATTTATACCCAAAATACCATATGATGACCAGTTCTGATGGACCAGGCCATCCTCAAACGAGATCAACCAAATCTTTTCCAATGGAAGGAATGAACTGAACCAGCTTATGCCCCAGAAAAAAGAACCTGGGAGATGACTAAAACCATTACATTGAATTTTAACCCTTTAATTTATAAAACCTGCATTTTTATTTCCCAAGCTTAATTGTACAATATTTCAGAGTCTGATTCTTTTTAAAGCAAAATAACGTTTTGGCCATGTAAACTTATTGTGTATCTAATTTATATTTTAAAATATTTAAATCTACTGGTCATCCTTCCATCTAGGGAGGGGGGGGGTAAGAGGTGAAAAATTGCAACAAGAGTTTTGGCAATTGTTAATGCTGTAAAGTTACCCATGCATATATCCTGTACATAAAAGGCTATTAAATAAAAAAATTTAAAAAAAAAAGTATTTTACACACTATCCTGTTTGAGGTGCACAACTTCAGTACTAGGTTACATTTTCTCCACTTTATAAATGAAGTAACTGAAATACACAGAGAGTAAGAGACTTGTCCAGAATTGCACCATTAGAGAATGTCTAAATCTGGATCCAAACTCAAATCTTCCTTACTAAAGACTTGTCTAACTAAATTCTTCCTTTTAAAGAAAAAGGTTTTTTGTTTTTAAAATTTAATTGCCCAGAACAAAACTGACATATACTAAGTGCTTAATAAACATGTACTATTTTTAAAAATTATTTATTCTGAACCCAAGAAATAAAACAAGAATTCCCATAATATAACAGGATAAAATACATAAGATGATTGCACATACAAGAGCAAATCTATTGTGTACCATAGGCTATTTTTTTAATATATTAAAGTTATCATGTTACTTTCCTTTTTTCTGCTTATACCTAGCACTATTTTATTTGTTTCCAAAATCAGTTAGGAGAAAATGAAAAGAACCTGTGGGTTCTACAATATTTACAGCAAGCTTTTTTGTAGTAGTAAAGAACTGAAGATTGCAGAGATGCCTACCAACTGGGGAATAGCTGAACAATTTTTGGTATATGATCATAACGGAATACTCACTGTGCCATAAGAAATTATGAGCCCAATGATTTTAGAAAAACATGTATATACTACACAACTCTCAGATTGGTTAAGATGACAGGAAACGATAATGATGAATGTTGGAGGGGATGTGGGAAAACTAGCACATTAATACATTGTTAGTGAAACTGTGAATGGATCCAGCCATTCTGGAGAGTAGTTTGGAACGCTGCTCAAAAAGTTATCAATCTGTGCATATCCTTGGATCCAGCAGTGTTTCTAATGGGCTTATATTCCAAAGAGATCTAAAGGAGGGAAAGTGACCCACACGTACAAAAAAGTTTGTGGCAGTCTTTTTGGTAGTGGCAAGAAACTGGAAACTGAATTGATGCCCATCAGTTGGAGAATGGCTGAGTAAGTTATAGTATATGAATATTATGGAATATTATTGTTCTGTAAGAAATGACCAACATGATGATTTCAGAGAGGCTTGGAGAGACTTACATGAACTGATGCTGAGTGAAATGAGCAGAACCAGAAGATCATTATACATGGCAACAACAAGATTATATGATGATTAATTCTGATGAAGATGGCTGTCTTCAACAGTGAGATGATTCAAACAAGTTCCAATTGTTCAGTGATGAAGAGAACCATCTGCACCCAGAAACAGGACTATGGGAAATGAGTATGGTTCACAACATAGCATTTTCAATCATTTTGTTGTTGTTTGCTTGCATTTTATTTTGCTTTTCTTTTTCTCTTGTGCAGCATAATAATTGCATAAATATGTATGCATATATTGAATTTAACATCTATGTCTACCATGTTTAACATATATTAGACAACTTGCCATCTAGGGGAAGACATGGGGGAAAGGAGGGAAAATTGGAACACAGAGTTTTGCAAGGCCTAATATTGAAGAATTGTTGAAGAATTTTATTTTTGAAAAATAAAAAGCTTTCATTAAAAAAGTATATACTTAAACAAAATAATTAAAAGTAAAATGGGAAGAACTAAGAGAACATTGTATACAGTAATAGCAATAATATTTTAAGAACAATTTTAAGTGATTAAGTCATTTTGAATATTATAAATAACCAAATTAACTATAAAGGACATATCAACAAAGATGCTATTTGTATCCAGAAAAAGAATGGATAAATAGAAATATGTATAGAATAAATTTATAAATATGTGCATACAAGCATGTTTATATATATATGTATATATATATATATATATATACACACATATACATATACATAATAAATGTGGAGGGGTGGATAACCTTGTCATATAAACCAGAGGGATTGTGGCTTGGTTGATTCTCAGTGACACTAGTTATCTGCAATCAATGGCCATTTGGATGCAATATCAAAAGTTAAATTGTAAATCAATAGGAAAAGAGATAAGACTTATGATATCATTGTACTTAGTGTTGCAGAATTTTCCTGTACTAATACTGGTCAGATCCAAGTAATGAGAGGTTAGGTGATTTATACACAACTAATATGTATCAGTAGTAACAACTAAATGAAGGCTTTTTGATTCTGAGGCCTTTTCTCTATCTTATAGTCTAAAGTATCTAAAATCTTCAATTTTATCAGAGACTAACCATAAGCTTCTACCTATTATCTTATCAAATTGTAGGTGACTCCTATGATCCATATCTTCTATATCAGAATTTTTATATCTTCCATTTACAGATAAAAAGGAATGTTTTAGAAAAGTTATTTACTGAAAATCATAGAGCTAGGGAAAAACTAATAGTAGATAAAATTCAGAATCAGGCAATGTCATTAATTTTAGTATTTTTCTCTTGCAACAGGCTGTTTCTAAAAAATAAAAATGTTACCAAGTCTTGGAGTTTATGTTAAAATGTTGTATAGGGAGATGGAGATAAAAATATACACACATATACATGTGTGTGCCTTTATGTAAGTTTAGTTCATGGAAATTTTAATTTGTGAAATATAAAATTAATGAAACAGAATTGCCCGTGATATCAGTATAAAATCAAATTCATCCAATTTTGCTATCAGTCTAAGCTTTTGTGGATGCTGATACCTATTACTTCTAAAATCAATTCTAGGTTTTCTGAGATTTATCTGATCAGAGGGTGACTTTTGTGATGAGTTCCAGAATTATGAAAAAATTTTGTAATAGACTGCACTCCCTCCCAATAGGTCCATATATACAAGCAAGGTTTTAGTTGGGGATAGCAATGAGTAGGAACATAACATTTCTTGTCCTACGCTCTTCCCACCAATTTGTCAGTCATTTTGCCCATTAGCTACCATAATACAATCACTTTTCCCAGAACAAATCATTCTTTTCCTTTCCTGCCAGTGATGGAATCTGATTTGAGAAAAACTAATAAACAAAAGGGCAGGGAAATGTTGTCAATTCTCTCCTCTCTCTTTTTGATTATCAAACTCAGATGAAATAAAGCTGCATTTATTTGAAATATAAAAGAGCAATTGATGGTTTATGTCAAGTAGAAGCCACTGAAGTAATGAGATGACAACCTGAAAATACACTTACCTTCTCTTATAGGACTAAATACCACCAAAGTAGTAAATCAATTCCCTTTTCATTTGCAAATTGTTTCAATAATTTACAAGTTATATTGCAAAGCATTTTGTTACATAAGAAAATTTTAACTTCTCTTTATAGAAAGATTCATGCATACTGACTTCTAGACTATTGTGAATTAGACTGACCCAGATCCCACACTGCAGAGTCCCACATTACTATTGTGTGACTATTAATTTAGAGAGTGCTTCAAGTGAGGAAGGAGTTGACTTCACTAGCCAGTTTTTGCTTGAAAAAGACCAGAGGCACAGCCATGTGCCTCCTGACTTCATTATTCAAGTGAAACTTTCCTCCAATCATCAAGGATTTCTTAATTACTAGGTCTCATAGCTTTTTTCAGTCTTTTTTCTAATGGACATTTTTGCTGTTTGAGGCACTATCTTCATTTTCTTCTCCTTAGTACTCTCTCCTATTTATGTTTCCATGACACTACTCTACTCAGATTCTCCTGGTACTTGTCTGACTGTTTTGTTGTTATTGTTCTTGTGTTCCTTTTCCTTCTTCTCCTCCTCCTCTTCCTCTTCCTCCTCCTTCTGCTCCTTCTTGTTCTTGTTCTTCTTTTTTTCTTCTTTTCCCCCTCCCTTCTTCCTTCTCCTCTTCTTCTCCCTCCTCTTTTTTCTTCCTTCTCCTCCTATTTCACATTGATGTAGTTAGACAAATGTGTGCCATGCACTGTGCTAAGAACTTTTTACAAATATTACATTATTATCCCCATTTTAATACTGAGGAACTATAGGGTAACAGAGATAAAGTAACGATCCAGAATCATATAGCTAATAAGTATCTGGTTGGATCTGAATTCAGGTCTTTTTGACTCAGGGTACTGCACTCTATGTATCGCACCACTCCTAACTTTATTGCTAATTTCCAGCCTCACATCTCCAATGGTCTATTGGACATCTCAAATTGGATGACTTGTAGACATCTTAAATACCACATGTTCAAAGACAAATGCATTTTCCCCTCCAAACCTTCACTTCTTCCTAACTTCCTGTTGATTTTAAGGCTAATACTATCCTTCTAGTCACTCAGGCTCACAACCTAGATGCCATGTTCAATTTTTTGTTCTCTCTAAATCCCTATATTCAATCTGTTGCCAAGACCTAAAGCTTTTACTTTAACAACATATCTCAAATATACTCCTTTTTCCTTCTCTTATATGGTCATCATCTTCATGCAGGCTCTCATAATCTCATGTCTGAACAATTCCACTGAATTAGTCTTACTGCCACTAACCTTTCCCTAGTGTAATCTATCCTCCCACTTTCAAAGGAATTTGTCTAAAACATAGGCCTGATTATTTCACTCCTGTTACTCAGTTAACTCCAGTGAATATCTATCCCCTTAAGGATCAAGTATAAAATCCTTTTGGTTGCAGAGCAAAGTTCTTCATACTTTCTCTTCCTTGCCCTCATGTATACACATACACACCTTTCCAGACTTCTTACCTTTACTCATCTCACTCAAATCTAATACTCTTTGGTACAGTAATACTAATCTCCTTGCTTTTCCTTCCACAAGGCACTAAATCTTCCAACTCTGGGAATTTTTATTGGTTGTCCCCAATGCCTGGAATTCTCTTTCTCTTCATCTATGCCTCCTGATTTCTCTGACTTCCTTCTAATCTCAACTTCTATAAGAAATCTTCTCCAACTCTTATTAATGTTACTAGTACTTTCCCTCTGTTTCTCAACTCCCATTATTAAATATAATTTATTCTATATTCTGTATAGTTTGTTGATATTTTGTTTATACATATATACATAAATATGTATGTATATATTTATATATAAAATCAAAACTAAATTAAAACTTTGTTAGTCAAAGGGAGAATTCAGAATTAATACAAATTATTTTTATGAGGTAAATGAAAAAAATATCTTATTGATTTGGCCAACAGTTATTATGTATGTACAATAGTGTTTTATGTTTTAACATGTTCTTTCTATTTGTCTTGTTTGATTTCTTGTAACAGCCATTACTGAGGAATGTATAAATCAATCAATCAACATTGATTAATAAACATATAAATAAGACATTGTGAGAAATGCTGATAATACAAAAACAAAGAAGAAGAAGAATGAGAAGAAAGAAAGAAAAAAGAAATTCCTAAAGTCAAGGAATTTATAAGCTAAAAAGTATTGAGGAAAATATATGTGTCTATGTATATCTCCAAATGTATACATACACATATACATACATGCATGTATGTATTCATATATATATAAATGTGTGTTTGTATATATAGGTGTATACACATAGTACTTAATAGTATGTGACAAATAGTGAATGCCTCATAAATTCTTGTTGACTATTGTCTAACATATAAAGGGCATCCTAAAAGTTTTGTTGCAGTTTTAAGCTTTAATAAATTCAGAAGTATAAATGCTGCAAATTTTTTGAAAAAATGAAAGTCTAATTATGTACACTTAAATATTGAAATAGTTCTTATGGACACTTAGTATAACCACCATTTTTTGATCTACTTGATTTTCAAATTTTCTAAAAACTTTTACAGCTTTAAGGATATCTTTAAGGTCATTCAAAGGATGAGATTTTTAAATATACATCACAGTCTGGATTTTCCCAGAAAGAAAATACTTAGTGGGGACAGATCACATGACTTAGGTGGCCAAACAAGAAGACCTCTGCTGTTGATGCATTGGTCTTAAAAATGTCATCTAAAACCAATTGTACCTGAAATGCACAATGACAGGTTGCTGTTAAAATGAAACTACCTTATTCAAAATTTTAAAAATGCTACAAACTCAAAAAACACAATTTTAAAGTAATTAAATTTTCAAATTATGTTTTGTACAGTTGTGACATTTGTAATTCTGAAGTTATTAAAGCTTAAAATTGCAGTAAGACTTATGGCACATCATGTAGATGTACATACATATGTATATATGTGTGCATATACACAAATACACATACAGAAACATATGCAATAAGCATAAGATGATCAAGAGGGATTAAAAAAAAAAGCACAATCCTTGTCCTCACAGAACTTCCATTCTGCTACATTTTGTAAAATGAAAAATATAAAAACCAATATGTCCTTTAATTGGGATAGTAATGTATCTGTGATTTCATTGATATAGGAAATTACTGGATAAGGAAATCCTCTCTATCAAAACAGATTAGGACTTTCTCTGCAGCTTAAAGTCTTAGAATTGTCTATACCATTAAGAGGTTATCACTTGTTCAAGGCTATACAACTAATGTGTGACAAAAGTGAGGTATGAACCTAGGTATTAGCTCTGAGGCTAGTTCTCTATCTATTATTCCATAGTACCTCTCCTATACAACAATACACCTGTCATCCACACAATACAAAATATATTATTTGTATAATGCATATATATTTATATATCATAACATGTTATATGCATGTATAGACATATACTATATGTGTGTGTATGGCTATGGTATTGAATACACAAGAAGTGGAAAGTGCTTTTCAAAACTAGAAGCATATAGCAACAAGAAACAATGACATCCTTGATATAGAACTGAGTTAGAAGCATTAGATTTGAATCCTTACTAAGACATTTACTTCCACATGATCCTCAGCAAGTCACTTATACTCTTAGTAATTCAGTTTCCTCACATGGAAAATGGGAATAACAAGCTAGTATTTTGCCATCATTGACTTTGGGGAAGAGTGAGTTTTGAAAACAATTTCAATACTCTATAAATGTGAGGTAATATTATTAATTCATTATTAAACAAAATATCAATAGCAGAAAACTTTGAAAGTAAATTCCTATGCAAATGGAAATGTATCAGATCCACCCTAATTACATTTATTGTACCTCATACCTTACGTTTAAACCTCTGCCTTCGTTTTATTTTTGAAAATGTCATGGTATTTCAGCTACCTGATAAATGTATAGTAGGACCATTCATTTGGAATAGATTCTATGATTTATACTACCTCATAGTTAGCACAGCATAGTATTTGGAAGATAACTCTGATAATTACTCATTCTGGCCAAAACCTTGATTATGTTTGCAGCTGAGTATTAGTTATGTTTCTATTGGCAGCAATGAATGTTCTCATGGCCCCAATTCAACTTGTGCCAGAGTTAACCATTTTGAGGGTCATTTTCTGGTATTCAATATGCCAACTGGCAGTCATACAGTTTGCTCAAGTGCAAGCTGCTTTGAAACTGTGAGTTGTAATTTTCCTTCTCAGAGCTAATGTTGACAGAAATAAATGGGGTGAGAAAACCCAAACTGAGTTTCCTACTATTTACACTCTGTTCATCATTCTGTGATTGGAACCATGAAACCATGCGCTGGAATAAAAACAGAATGTATTGATGTGAGTTAAATCTCATAGATTAGAAGAAATAAAAATGATTGGAAGAAAATCAGTGAATCATTTCAAGAAACTGAATCTGCTCCCCCCCTCTCTCTCTTTCTCTTGTTCTCTCTCTCTCTCTCTCTCTCTCTCTCTCTCTCTCTCTCTCTCTCCTCATTTGTTGGATTTAAGGAGACTTATTTTATGGCTTAAGAAAATTTACCACAAAGCTGATTTAAATTATATTCTATATAGGACCTATGTTTGTTTGCAAAGGATTGTTTGCAAAAAAATCCTTTTGACTTCCAGGCATGGAGACAAGATGGTGAGTAAAATCAGGAAGCTCATTAAGCTCTCCCAGTTTTTCCCCAAAACCACATGAAACTAAGTCTCAGAAAAGAGTCTAATGGAATGAGAACACTATTCAGCTCAAGATAACTAGAAAAACTTTAAGAAAGGTCAGTCTCACTGCCATGAAAAGGGTGCTCAGCCCAGCTTAGATAGACTTTAGGAAAGCTGGTGAGAGGGTTCTTAATCACAGCAAATCAGCAGCTAAGATGCACAGTCCTGGCTTAATAGAGGAGCAAATCAGTGTGGTAGCTTCCAGTCCCAACTCAGCAGGCAAACTCTAGGAAAACAAACTGCTTCCCAAAAGGAGCAGGCAAAGTGACCCCCTGCAAATACAAGGGGCCCTTGTGTTCAAAGCCAAGGTTCAGGAAAATTGGGATAATGCTCCCTTTACCCCAGGAGCAGAGCGCAACCATAAAAGTAAAAAAAAGAGGAAATGCCAAAACAAAAGGAAAGAAAATGAGCAAGAAACAGAAAAGAATCTTGACCATAGAAAGCTGTAATGATGACAGGGCAGACAAAAACACAAACTCAGATAAGGAAAATGTCCATAGAAGAAATCACAAAGAATGATATGAATTGCTCTCAAGACCAAAGAGGTTTCTTAAAGTCTTCATAAAAGATTTTAAAGGACAAATAAGAGAGGTAGAAGAAAAAATGAGAAAGAAAATGAGAGATATGCATATGAGTGTCAAAAGCTAGGAAAAAGAAAGGGGAGAAGTTGAACAAAATTCCAAAAGTAAAATTATTCAAATTGAAAAAATGATGCAAATGCTAACTGAAGAAAATCACACTTTAAAAATTAGAACAACACAAATGGAAGCTAAAGACTCTGAAAAAGAGTAAAATAAACATAAAAGAAAGAAAAAAATGGAAGAAAATGTGAAATACACCATTGGCAAAAAACAGACAACATAGAAAATAGATCAAGAAGAGACAACTTAAAAATTATTGACCTATTTGAAGGCCATAACCAAAAAGGATACCAAATAGCATTCTACAAGGTATCATTAAGGAAAACTGTCCAATATTCTAGAAAGAAATGGAGAAATACTCATTTAAAGAATCCACTGGTCACCTTCAGAAAGTGATCTCACAAAGAAAACCCCAAGGAACATTGTTGTGAAACTCAGAACTACAACCTCAAGGAAAAAATACTGCAAACTGCCAGACAAAACCAATTCACATATCAAGGAGAAACAGTTAGAATCACTCAATATCTGGCACCTTCTACAATAAAGGATCTGAGGGCCTGCAATACAACATTCCTGGAAGGCAAAGGATTTAGGATTATAAACAAAAACTAATGAACCAGCAAGACTCAGCATCATTCTTCAAGGGAGGCAATGGAGTTTCAGTGAAATAAGAGATTTTCAATCAGTTTTATTGAAAAAACCAGAACCAAACAGAAAATTTAATCTAGAAACCCAAGAGGGGCATAGAAAGCTAGATAGGGGGAAATATATATTATTTTAATGTTAAACTGTTTAGTTCCTTAGATGGAAAATGATACCTGTAACTCTTGAGAAATGTATCTGTTCCTGGGTCTGACAGAAGGGGTCATCACACAGAATGAGTTGTGGTTGTGAATTGATCCGGATATGATGACATCAAAGAATAAGACATTAATGGGTCAAAAAAAGATCTGTACTAGAAAAAGAGGAAAAGGGATGTATAAAAGGACAATTTGCACTTCACCTAAAGAGGTAAAAAAGACATATTACAATAAAAGGAAAGAAAGGAGGGGGATGAGCATTGTCTGAAACTTGAGCTCATCGGTTTGGACTGTAAGAGGGAATAATTTAATCACTGAGTTCGGTATAGAAATTTATCTAATCCTATAAAAAGTAGAAGAAGAAAGAGGAAATAAAAGGAATGGATAGAATAGAAGAGAGGCCATAAAATATTAGCTTGGAAATTAGTATGGTAGAAATTAGGCATGGACCCACACTTAACATCGTATACCAAGATAAGATCTTCTATCAGTCCTTCCCTCTTTCTCTTACTTTTTTCCCCTAGTATTTATAGCCTCTCTTCTATTCTAGGAATGGATGTTGGATTTTATCAAAGGCTTTTTCTGCATCTATTGAGATGATCATATGGTTTTTGTTAGTTTGCTTATTGATACAGTCAATTATGCTAATGGTTTTCCTAATATTGAACCAGCCCTGCATTCCTGGTATAAATCCTACTTGATCATAGTGTATTATCCTGTGGATGATTTTCTGTAATCTTTTTGCTAATATTTTATTTAAGATTTTAGCATCAATATTCATTAGGGAGATTGGTCTATAATTTTCTTTCTCTGTTTTTAACCTACCTGGTTTAGGTATCAGTACCATGTCTGTGTCATAAAAGGAATTTGGTAGGACTCCTTCATTCCCTATTTTTTCAAATAGTTTATATAGCATTGGGGCTAATTGTTCTTTAAATGTTTGGTAGACTTCACATGTAACTCCATCTGGTCCTGGGGATTTTTTCTTAGGGAGTTGATTAATAGTTTGTTCTATTTCTTTTTCTGAAATGGGACTATTTAAGCAATTTACTTCCTCCTCTGTTAATCTGGGAAGCCTATATTTTTGGAGGTAATCATCCATTTCACTTAGATTATCAAATTTATTGGCATAAAGTTGGGCAAAGTAACTCCTTATTATTGTTCTAATTTCTTCTTCATTGATGGAAAGTTCCCCCTTTTAATTTTTAAGACTAACAATTTGATTTTCCTCTTTCCTTTTTCTAATCAGATTTACCATAGGTGTATTTATTTTATTGGTTTTTTTCATAGAACCAACTCTTAGTTTTATTTATTAATTCAATAGTTGTTTTTTACTTTTAATATTATTAATTTCTCCTTTTAATTTTAGAATTTCAAGCTTAGTATTTGATTGGGGATTTTTAAATTTGGTCTTTTTCTAGTTTTTTAAGTTGCAAGCACAGTTCATTGATCTTCTCTTTATTCATTTCATTCAAGTAAGCCTCAAGATATAAAATTTCCTCTTATTACTGCTTTGGCTGCATCCCACAAATTTTGGTATGATGTCTCATTGTTATCATTATCTTGAGTGAAATTATTAATTGTGTCTATAATATGCTGTTTCACCCAATCATTCTTTAAGATGAGATTATTTAGTTTCCAATTATTTTTTGGTCTATTTACCCCTAACTTTTTGTTGAATGTAGTTTTCATTACATTGTGATCTGAAAAGAAAACATTTACTATTTCTGCCTTCCTGCATTTAATTTTTAGGTCTTTATGTCCTAATATATGGTCAATTTTTATATAGGTTCCATGAACTGCTGAGAAGAAAGTATACTCCTTTCTGTCACCATTCAGTTTTCTCCAAAGATCTATCATATCTAATTTTTCTAATATTCTATTTACCTCTTTAATTTCTTTCTCATTTGTTTTGTGGTTTAATTTGTCTAATTCTGAGAGTGCAAAATTGAGATCTCCCACTATTATAGTTTTGCTGTCTATTTCTTCTTGCAACTCTCTTAACTTCTCCTTTAGGAAGTTAGATGCTATACTACTTGGTGCATATATGTTTAATATTGATATACCTTCATTGTCTAGAGTACCCTTTAGCAAGATAGAGTTTCCTTCCTTATCTCTTTTAATTAGATCATTTTTTGCTTTTGCTTGAGTTGAGATAAGGATGGCTACCCCTGCTTTTTTGACTTCATCTGAAGCATAATAGATTCTGCTCCAGTCTTTTACCTTTACTCTATGTATCTCCCTGTTTTTAATGTGTTTCTTGTAAACAACATATTGTAGGGTTCTGGCTTTTGATCCAGTCTGCTATCCACCTCCACTTTATGGGAGACTTCATCCCATTCACATTTATGGTTAAAATTACTAATTCTATATTTCCTGCCATCCTAATATCCCCAGATTTTGCTTTTCTTTTTCTTGCCTCTCTTACCCCCTTCCCTATTATTAAACTTATGGGTCCCACTTGGGTCACACAGCTCTCCTTCTTTAGGATCCCTCCCTCCTCCCTTTGAATCCCTTCCCCTTTCTTGTACCCTTCCCTTATTACTCTTTTTTCCTTTTCCCTTTTCCTCTCCCACTTTTTAATGAGGTGAGAGAAGCTTCTCTGTAACACAAATATGTCAATTATTTCCTCTTTGAGCCAACTCTGATGACAGTCAGATTCACACAATGTTCCTTCCCTTTTCTAAGTTCCCTCAGATATGATAGGTTTCCTTTGTCTCATTGTGGGATGTAGTTTCCCTCTTTTTATCTCCCCTTTTCCCTTTTTCTGACAATATCCCCTTTACATTTCTACTTACTTTTTTTATGTTGTATCAGCAAAATCAAATTATACATGTAGTTTTTATGTATATCCACAACAGAAACACAGTTCTCAAGAGTTCCTTTTCCTTTTTCTACTTCTCTTGAGTCCTGTGGTTAGAGATCAATTTTTTTTGTTTAAATCTGGTTTTTTCCTTAGAAACAAATGAAATTCCTCTGTTTCATTAAATGTCCATCTTCTTCCATGGAACAAAATGCTCAGCTTAGCTGGGTAGTTTATTCTTGGCTGCAATTCAAGTTCTTTTCCCTTTCAGAATATCAGATTCCAGGCCCTTCAATCTTTAATGTTGAGGCAGCCAGATCTTGCGTGACCCTTATTGTGGCACCTCAGTATTTGAATTGTTTTTTCCTGGCTGCTTGTAATATTTTTTCTTTAGTCTGAAAATTCTGAAATTTGGCCACAATATTCCTTGGAGGTTTTATTGTAGGGTCTTTTTCAGAAAGTGTTCAATGAATGCTTTCAACGTCTATTTTACCTTCCAGTTCTATTACTTCTGGGCAGTTCTCTTTGATGATTTCCTATAAAATAGTATCTAGGCTCTTTTTTTTTCATCAAAAATTTTGGGTAGTCCAATGATCCTCAGATTATCTCTCCTAGATCTATTTTTCCAGGTCTGTTGTTTTTTCAAGTAAATATTTGACTTTTTTTCCAATCTGTCATTTTTTTGGTTTTGCTTGACTGATTCTTGATGTCTCAATGAATCAATCATTTCTATTTATTCAATTCTGATTTTTAGTGAATTATTTTCTTCAGTAGCTTTTTTTTTTCTTTTACTTCTTTTTGTATATGTCCAACTGAGTTTTTAAATGAGTTGTTTGCTCTATGGAATTTTTTTCCATTTCACTAATTTTTTTTTTTTTTTTTAGTGAGTTATTTTCTTTTTCCAATTCACAAATTCTGTATCCCTGTAGTTCTTGGGAGTTTTTTACCTTTTCCAATTCACATTTCAGGAAGTTGTTGCTTTCTTGCATAGCTTCTCTTTCCTGTCCCCACAATTGTCTGGAAACTGTCTCTCCTCGGGGTTGAAAAGGTGCTCTCTTTCTCTATAGAAGCTATCGATTGTCCTTTTGATTTTTTTTACTCATTTTTTAAAGCCTGTAGGGTCTGCCTTCAGGGTCAGGAGGTTACCAGCTTCCTCTGCAGAGCAGTGATAGGTTTATGGACCGGTAGCTGTCCTGCCAGCCGGCTACAAAATGCATTGAGGTACTGGAATGCTCTGAGAAAGAGTTCCCCAGCAGGAAGTAACTCAGGCCTGCAGGGCCAAGCTGGGAAAATGCCTGCAAAGAACCCTGCTATGTGGGTTAATGACTGCCCTGGGGCTAGAGGCTGAGCAGTGAAAGTTTCACTACTCCAAGCCAAATCCTGCCCTGGGGCTGTGGGTATTAGTGGCTGAACAGTGAAGTGCCCTGCAGGGACCAGAAGTGTCTCTGCCCCAGGAAGCACAGTCATGCTGGGGAAATTTTATTGCCCCAGGCTGAGCCCCACACTGTGCAGATTAGAGGCTGCCCTGGGCTTTGCCCCCCTGCTGTGAAGATTTGTAACTGCCTCCCCTCCTTCCCACCCCTTCCTCCCCTTCCCCCCAGCCTGCAGAAGCCCATACTGCAGAATTTGGCTGCAGAGCTGTGTTACAGGAGGTACCCTGCCTGAGTCACTTCTGGTTTTGAGTGGTTACAGCCAGATCTTGTTAGGTTCTGGCATTTTTTAGAGTACCTGTAATGGGCTGAGGTTTGAGCTGATGCACTGAGGTCCCAAGTACATGAGGCTAGATAGTAATTGGGCTATTCTCTATTAATATACATGATTGGATAAAGAATTCCCCTGCCCACTCTCCTACAAGTCCTGATGTGTTGTATAGGAAATGACGATTTTGGTGGGTGGAGGCAAGAGAGAGACAGGAAGAGAAGCTGGAGAGATTGGGCTGGGTTCGAGACTCCCAGTTGCTGGTTTGTGTTGGCTGCTGGTAGCTAGCTTTGACTCAGCTGCACACATTGCTATGCCGACTCTCTTCCACCTCCATCCTTCTTCACTAAGAATAAAGACTGACGATTTTCCCTAACCTGAATTCCTGTCTCGTCTGATCTTAAAATACACGATCTTCATTTTGGCCCAACAGTGGGAACCAAGGACTGAAGAAGTCTCCGTGACCAGGAACTTGGGTGAGTATTGTTAATAGACAAATAAAGAACTTATTTTCTTAAAACTAAACCAGTAATCTTTTTTTTTTTTTGGCTAAAATGGGACAAATGCTAGCTAAAGACTCTCCATCCCTGCCCCAACCTCACCCAAGAGGAAGCTATAGAAAGCATGATTGAGCTGACAGAAATACATGGTTACTTATAACTTGGAACAGATAGCGAGATTTGTGGGTATATTAAACTGCATCTCCCCTTGGATCGTAGAGGAGGAGCAGATCTCTCAGATAACTGGTCCCGGTTGGACAAGAGATGTCCATACATTTCAGAGAATATGGTCCTCATTCAATTTCCATGGAGGCATTTTATTTATACAATGTATTTCAGTTAGCACTAAGAATCCCAGAAGAAAGAAAAACCAGTGGTTCCTTCCTCCTCCTCAAATTAGCCATGATATAAGGAGGAAGACAATGAAAGATTAATGACCATATTCCACAGGGCATGGGACTTAATGAGCAAGGGTGTGGTGACCTTTCCCTCAGGGGGCTTCAGCCCCACCCAGGAGCAAGAAGTGATTGACTCTCCTCCACCAACCCACCCTCAAGGATGGAGGGAGGAGGGCAGTGGGGGGGCAGTGAGGGGACCAATCTTGAGAGGCTCAAGAGGGCTTAATGAAGGCCGAAAAGGGGTGGACATCCGGGACTTCCAGCCACTTATGTTTCCTGTAATTTCCCAGTCATGCCTCAGGTCAAAAAGTCAAGATACGCCCTTTAACTAGAAATCATTAAAGATCTTAAAAAGGCCTGCACTAATTATGGGCTACATCAGCTTATGTTAAGATGCTGTTACAGAATTTGCTTTCAAGTCTTGACTCCTGATGACTGGAAATCTATAGAAGGGTATGCCTAGAACCTGGACAAAATTACATGTGGCTTTCTGAATATAGTGAGCTCTGTAGGATACAAGCCCAACAAAATAGTCAAAATGCTGTTCATGCTGATCACCATGACCTACAAGGTATAGGTCCATATGCAGATGTCACAGCAGGTTAATTATTCAGAGCAGCATATGAGCAATTTTGCTAATGCTATCAAAGGGGCTTCGATTCACAATAAAAATGATAAAGGTGAGGCCCTTCAAAATAATGAAGGACAGATGAGCCCTTTCGGCTTTTGGACGTTTGCAGACTGCTATCACAAGAACTAATGGGAAAATCCAACAACAGATGTTTTAATAAGGCAACTTCTAAGGAAAATGCTAATAGGGTGTCAGAAGGATTATTCTAGGACTGGTAAGGATGCTCCTTTAGAGGAGTTCATAAGACACTGTGCCACAGTGGGCACAAATGCCTTTTATAGCAGACTATGATGCAGACTTCCAAGATCCCAACATGGGTAGACAGGCCCCTTAGCAAGGGACTTCTAGAGAACGTCAATGCTTTCAGTGTGGAAAGTAGGGCATCTGAAAGCTCAATGTTGGTATAGAGGCAGAATAAGAAAACAGTGGAAGAACAAGACCCAGTATCCCATGTCCAAAAATGCAACAGAGGCTTCCATTGGGCCTCAGAATGTAGACAGGTTCAGGGAAACGGATGAGGGGCCCAGCCCCAAGGCCCCAGGCAAAAACACTTAGGCATGATGCAATGGTGCACCAGAGTGCCTAGACGGCCAATACCCCAATTTGACCAATCAGCCAGGAAGCCATATGATGGCAGAAAGGATTACACAATCAATCAGCCAGGAAGCAACCTGATGGAAGAAAGGATTACAATTAGGAGAAGAGTTGTATGCAGCTGAGACAACTGGAGATACCCCCTGGAGAGGTGAAATCTGTTCCTCTCCAGCCTATGGATCCCTTGCCTCCAGGCACAGTAGGCTTGACCATTTTACCTCCTGAGAGTACGTCAAAACAGTGTCCATCCACATACTGATGTGGGAAACTGGGGAATGTGTAGATAATATCCCAGTCACCAATACAGGCAACAATGTGTGACTTATCACCCAGGAGAAATAGTAGCATCAGGTTTACTCCATCAGAATCCTAATAAGCAGCCTGGTATAGTCACCGATTCTGATTCAGATACAAAATCCAGCAATTTACTGGACAGGCATGAACAACTGACCGACCTATGCTCCAATCTATATAAATGGCCTTCCATTGAAGGTTAGTGAACACTAGTGAGATCGGACGGTCATTAGAATTCCAGCTGCCCAGTCACTGGCCAAAGATTAAAGCAGACACCTACATGCTGGTAGGAGGATCAATAGCAATGAAGTTAGTGCTGCCCCTATGAGAATGGACTTTTAGAAGGCAAAACAGGAGTTTTTACTCCTTTTATAGTTGAAAAATCCCATCAATCTGTGGGGAAGAGACGTTTTACAGCAATTAGGGTTAAAATAGGTACTTCGGTTTTTAAGCAGGGCTGCTGTTGAAGGCCTGCCAACACTTTCACCTGTTCCTATCAATGGAAAACTGATACACCAGTGTGGATAGAGCAGTGGCCTAATAAAGATAAAAATTCACCTTATTAGATATAGTACAGGAACAGCTTAACAAGGACACTTAAAACCTTTCTAAGTCCTTGAATTCCCATGTTTGTTGTGAAAAGAAATCTGGAAAATGGAGGATGTTAACGGATTTAAGAAAAATGAATGAACAGATGGAAACTATGGGAACTCTTCAGCCTGGACTTCCATCTCCTACTCAAGTTGCCTGAGAATGGCCTCTTTGGTCTAGATATTAAGGATTGTTTCTATTCATCCCTCTGGATAAGGAGGATATGAAAAGATTTGCCTTTTCAGTCAACTTAATTAGAAGGCCTTATAAAAGATATGAATGGACAGTTTTGCACAGGGAATGAAAACAGCCCTATTATGTTCAAATGTATGTTGCTGTTTTGCTCCAGTAAGAAAAGCATTCCCAAAAGTTAATGCTATTGCATTACATGGATGAATTTTGGATGTCACCTGAGGAACAAATGTTAGAGAATGTCTACAAAGAACATAGAAACACTAAATTAAAAATTATACATACCAGAAAAAATTCAAAGACATGCTCCTTTTCAATATTTAGGATATGAAGTATACCCTAAGTGTTACAATTCAAAAACTCTCCTAAGAACAGAAAAGTAAACACATTGAATGATTTTCAGAAATTGATAGGAGATATCCAATGGATACGACAGTGTTAAGGTTTGACTACCTATCAGTTACAAACCGTTATATGACATTTTAAGGGGAAGTGCTTTAAATTCAACGCCAGCTTACAAAGAAGCTCAAGAGCTTTGAGAGAAGTTGAACAGCTTTATCCAATGTGGTTGAAAGAGTCACCAAAAACCTTGGAATATCAGTTTTGCCACACAAGAACTAGAGTCCTTCATCAAGACACAGTGTGATAGAGGGTGAACCTCGCACAAACAGATCAAAGCCTTACACCTACCAGTGCTTGTGGCTAGAATTTTATTAGGCCACTAAGCAAGCAGTACAATTATCTGGAAAGACCTGTTAAGATATACACCTTTATACCAATACACAAATTAAGTTGTTGTGAGACATCCAGAGTGGCAAATTTTAATTAACCATGGCTCCAAAATTTTTACATGGGTCTCCATTAAAGATAACTAGACTATTACATAATTGGCGATGGACTCTTGGAAAAAGTTTCAAAGTTCCTCTTCAAGGACCAAAATCTTCACGGATGCATCCAAACATAATATGTGTATCATGATCTAACTATAAAGAGAGTAAGTCAGAACTCCTTTTCATCCACTCAGCAGAATGGTTGTACGCGATCATTCTAGTTTTATTATTATCCAGGAGACATAAATATAATATCTGATTCGGCCTATTCAGTAGGTGTGGTACAAAAATTGCCACAGCCCAAATAAATTTGCAGCCTCTATATATATCAGCTTCTTAAGAAACTTCAAGAGCAAGTGAGAAAAGCATCCAGTAAGATCTATTATTACATGTCCATTCTCATAGTGGACTTCCAGGTCCCATATTTGATGGCAATTCAAAGGCAGATAGCTTCTAACTATTTGGTCAATACCCTTTGTTCCAAGAAGCTCAGGCATCTCATTCTAAATATCATCAGGCTGCTCAGCTTTACATTTACAATTTGAATAACAAGGAAGCTAGGAAGTAGTAAAGCCTGTAAGCTTTCCTTCCTTCCATGCTCCTACACTGCCTCCAGGAAGAACCCTCTGGTTTGAGACCCAATGAAATCTGGCAAATGAATGTGACCCATTATAAATCTTTGGTCGTCTGTCTTTCATCCATTGTTAGACACCTTTTCAGGATTCACTTTTGCAATGCCAGCAGCAAAAGAGACAGCGAAGTGGTCACTGAATTCCTCATACAAGCATTTGCCATTATGGGGTTCCACAAGCAATAAAAAAGACAATGGTCCTCTTATACTTGAAACATTTGCACACTTTTGCACAGTATAAGATTTTACACACCACGGATACCTTTTAATCCTCAAGGACAGGCAATAGGAGAGGAGAAACAGAGATATTAAGACACTACTCCAAAACAAAAAGAAGGGACCACAGGTAACCCCAGAAGAACTTCTAAATCTAAGCTCTTTATACTATTAACTTCTGATTTTTGACAAAGATGCACGCTCCTGACAAGGTTTTATAACCACCGGAAGTCATGTCCATCAAAACAGCTCCACTATCTTTAGATAATCGCCAGGTGATGTGAGAGACCAGAAAGAGTGAATGGAAAGGACAGAAGCTAACTGCTTTGGGGAGAGGTTGCTTGTATCTCTACAGGTGGAAAGAATCAGATGGGTGCCAACGAGCCATATTCACCTTGTCCATTGAAGAGACAGCAGACCTTAAACAAAGGAAGACAAAAATATCAGGTGGTTGTTCTGATTGTGCTCACCATTGAAAACGTCAGTTATGAGTTTGACTCATGGACATCAAACATTGTTGGACTTAAAACCCTCAGGAATCATTGGATTCTCTGAGCCATAGGACTTGAAAACCCTCAGAATCATTGGATTCTCTAGACATAGGAGAAAACTCTCAGGAATCATGTTCTCTGAGAAATGATATACTGTTAAATACTTAAATCGCTGGAATCATTGATTCCCTAACACATAAAAAGACTTTTCAGGACTTCAAAAACTCAGGGATATTGGATTCCCACATGTAAAATGGACAATGATGGTTTTGGACTATCTCTTGGCTGCTGAAGAAGGTGTTATGTGACTGTTGTTTACTACCCACCTCTAGGACTTCTGGTGATCTTTTCCAACACCATGTTGATTTATATTGTTTGCTGTTCCTTACTTGCATGCAAATTCATGTTTGTTACACCATATCGAGCCTGCACTGACTGAGGAGGGCCATCCTAAAGCCTCTTGTTATTCTATGTGCTTGTATACCTCCCATGCTGGAGGGTTTGTGCATAATAAACCCTTCAGCCCAGAAACCCGCTAGCAACCCCCATTTCCCTTTGGTGCTTTTCATCTCCCTTCCTGAGATTCAGGTAGGCGTGATCATCTCCTTTTTAGTCTTTCACGCCTTTTCTGGAAGTCAGGGAGGTTGTATCACCTCTTTTCGGTGCTTTCACCTCCTTCCCTGAAGTTGGAGGCTGTGATCACCTCCCTTGGGGCTCTGACCTCCCTGAGGAGTCAGGATGGCAACCACCTGTGTTCCAAAAAAAAGAAAGGAGAAATGGCTGAGGTTTGAGCTGATACTGATCCCAAGACATGAGGCTAGATAATAATTGGCTATTCTTCAATTAATATACATGATTGGATAAAAGAATTCCCTCCCATTCCGTCAAGTCCTGATTGTTATAAATACATTTTGTGGTGAGCAGAGAGAGAACAGGAAAAAGCTGGAGAGATTGGGCTGGGTTCGAGACTTATGCTGGTTGTGTGGCTGCTGGTCGAGCTAGCTTCTTGACTCAACTGCACACATTGCTACGACTTCTTCCACCTCCGATCCTTCTTCACTAAGAATAAAGACTCATTTTCCCTAACCTGAATTCCTGTCTCTTGCTGATCTTAAAATACACGATCTTCACAAGTACCCTCTGTTTTAGGCTTTAATTTCTCTGCTGGTTTACTGCTTTGTAATCATGGAAGAGCCATTAGCCTATAGAAGAGTCGTCTCTATAACTTCTCTAGCCACAGAGATCACTCCCGCCCCTGGTCTGCTCAGGATGCTAGTCTCTCCCTGCTTGCTGCTGGTCTGTGCCTGGCCCCTCAAGACAAACTTTTCCTGGTGATCTTCCAAATTATCTTCGGCTGGTAAATTGTATGCTTCTAATCTTCATGAATTTTAGCAGTAAAGTGCTATTTTTGAGGCTGAATTTAATAGTTGGTTGTGAGGGGATGAGAGGAGTTTAGAAAGTCGACTTGCGTGTGCCTTCTCTGCCATCTTGGCTCTCTCTACTAAAGATTTAAAGAACAATTCATTACAGTACTCTGTAAACTATTTGGAAAAATAGGTAAAAAAAAAAAAAAAAAAAAAGATGTACTACCAAATTCATTCTATGACACCAATATGGTAATGACACCTAAAGCAGGAAGAGCCAAAACAGAGAAAGAAAATTACAAACCAATCTACCTAATGAAGATAGATGCAAAAATGTTTAAATAAAATATTAGCAAAGACATTATAGCAACTTATCAGCAGCATAATACACGATGAACAAGTTGGATTTATACCGCAAATGCAGGGTAAGTTCAATATGAGGAAAACTCTTTCCATAATTGGTCATATCAATAACAAAAACAACAGAAATCATATGATAATCTCAAAAAATACAGAAAAATATTTTGACAAAATACAGAATCCATTCCAGTTAAAATCACTCTAGAGCATAGAGATACAGGGAGCTTTCCTTAAAATAATAAGCAGTATCTGTTTAAAAACTGCAGTTTTCTCTTAAAAGAAACTTGATTTAGCCTTAAGGGAATGGATATGCCACAAGAGAAGAATAATACAAAGAACAATCTAGACATAAGGATCAGTTCTTTACAATCCTATCTTATTTTATTTCAATTCAGGGGAATATTTTCTTGTTAAGATATCTTTTATAAACATTGTAGGCTTCAAATTTGATCAACATTTTTTAAATAAGGAAAATAAACAACAATATTTACATACACTTCTGTATACTCTTTCAATATCTAGCTCTCTTCCATTATTCACTTATGAAACTATTCACAGACATAAAACCATTGTATATTTCAGTGTGTGTGTGTGTATCTGATCTCCTTTTCTTAAATATAAATATGTATGAGTAGATAGTCAAAGAGAATTCTTACATTATGGCCTATATTTCCACTACCCTTCATCCCCCATTTCCATCTCTACTGCTTGACATTACATTTTTTTTCCTACAAGGTCCATTTCAAATGCCACTTTCACTATAAAGCTACTCTGATTTTCTCAATAAGAAATGATTTTTTTTTCCCTTTTGGAACCTTCATAGAAATTTGTTTAATTTTATGGTCTTTTTTATATTTTGTGCTTCATATGTTCTTTATGAAAATAATCTACTATTCTAAATTGCAGTAGACAGTTTAATGAACAGTCTTTTGATCTCCTACAGCAAGCTGAATAATTACAGAAAGATAATTTATGGAAAGTTTTAGAGAATATAATATTCTATATATTCATTTTTATTGACTATTTCCTCTTGAAGTAGTGTAGTTAAGTATAGGTACCTTCCTGCTAATGTGTCACTCTTTAAAGATTGCAAAAATTGCATGCTTGTGGAATTGCTTAGGACTAACAGAGGATATCCCACACCAAATATAAATAGGGAAAAGATTCTCTTTAGTTGAAGAGGTACTATAGAATATACTTTCTATAAATAAATTGACTGTAGTCTAAAAATACTAGATGATCTCCTTAATTAGATCCATGACTTTGCAAAAGAACAAAAATCAAAAATAGGCTATCTGTTCATTTGGAAAAAATTAACTGGATGAAAAAGGGAATACTTATCGTTCAAACAATAGAAAGTAGTTAGGTTGCCCTTGAAATAGTCCATCTATATATGTGTGTCTCTGTGTGTGTGTGTGTGTGTGTGTGTGTTACATATGATTATCAATGAAGTAAAAGATCAAAACTTCATTGAAGTTTCATTGAAGGAAGAGAACAGGGCATGTAACATTTGAAATTTGGAATTTTTTTTTTTTTTTTTACTTAAGATTAGTGTTTAATGGTCTTGCCAAGTACATTTATACATGTAATCATCCACATCTTTGTATTCCTAGATAAGTTATATCCTAGGAAAATGATTTACTTAGCAATCCCAATTATGCCACAAGCTAGGCGAGCTGGTGGTTGTAATACTTTTGAGTTTCTAAAGTTTCTATCTGATATAAAATCCCATCTTTTAAGAAGTGTTTTTCTTGCTTATGGTGAAAAACAGAAATCATGGTATACCACAGTCTTTAGAATATCCAAATTGTTGAAAACCCAAAAGTTTAATTTAAACACAATCAATTTAGGCTGACAATACCTTTTGTGAAAATGGCACAAAAAGTTGTCTGGGAAATGTATATTCAGAAAAGAAGACTGATTAGTAATGTATTGAAAGTGAACAATTATAGATAGACAACTAGGTGTTGTAATAGTTCCCACAGAATATTAAAAAGCACAGAGGAAGGTAATCATAAAATTTGGTAGGTTTCTCACAGAGGGTAAATGAAAAGATATGAATAAGGATCATATAAGGATAAAAGGAATAGATGGATTGTACTCTGCATCATTGAAGGAATTACCTACTTTGATGAGATAACAAATATATTAAAATATCCATAGTATTTTTGCACATTCCCTATCTTATCACAAATATATTAAAATATCCATAGTATTTTTGCACATTCCCTATCTTATCTGCTACCTTGACAGCTACTTAAAGACAGAGGATTCTTGTAACTTTATGGGGATCATAACTAAGTGTAGCTTAGTGAATCTTAGTTGTTTGAATGAATAAGTGAATCAATATGAAATGCAAAAGAATTTAGAACTTCTTCTCCAGTTATTTATGACCATTATCAGGAAAATGTTTTGTACATCCTGGTAAATAACCAAATTAAGCTTTAACCACAGTTTCACAGAACAAAACAGGATAACTGAATGCATTTTGTTTATTTAACCAATTTTAAATTGTATACAAGAAAAATGGGTTGGTAAATCATTTATTTTCAAAGCCAGAATAAATGGAACTGTGTCCTGGAGCAATGATTTTAAAGTTGTCATGATAAACTATCTTTGAGTCCAAATATAAGAGGAATTTAAAGAAGATAACTATATACTGGGCCTTGTTCTATCAACCTACGAGAAGTGCATTTTTTTTTTATCATTATCATTTCCTTCTCCACCTCCTCCTCTTCCATCTTTAATTTAAGAAAAGAGTCATAAAGTAAAAGTTAAAAGTACACTTTTAAAAGTGTACTTTTAACTTTTATGGGAAAATGTCATCATATTCTTCTTCATGCCTTCCTTGATACTCTTTCCCTATGTTTTCTTTGTAAGCAGTAAGTTTTAATTAAAAATTGAAGCACACAAAAGACTAGATTTTTAAAATTCTTAAAAAGTTGATAATTTATGTTGAATATTCCTAATTAAGTTTTCTCATTAAACTCAACATATTTCCATCTTAAGATCCCATGTATTTTTAAAATTTTAATCTGTGAAAAACATCTATCTCTTTTGGGCTCTTCTATAAATATGTTTGTATTCAGATTACCTGAAGAAATTATTATTATTATCATTTAAAATATTATTTATCATTAAAATAAATAGTTCATAATTATTTTTGTGAATTACAATAATTATATTTTATATATAAACATTATAATTAGTATAAATTATTTTTATATTTAAATGTTTTATTATTAAAGCAATATTAAAATATTATTTTAAAACTAGTTAAATAAAAACTATTATTTAAAAATAAAAATTAGTGCTTTAAGATTTGCAAAATGCTTTACAAACATTATCTCATTTTATCCTTCAACTTACATTCCATTTTGGGATGAGGAAACTGACACAGAGAAAGATTAAGGGATTTGCTGATGGATACAAGGAAATATGTGAGGGTACATTAAAATTTAGATCTTCCTCACTCTAGGTTCATCTACAATATTAAGAGAGTGCACTTCAAGTAGAATATATATATATTTTAAACATGCCTATCATCCCTCAAGATGTCTTGGAAAAATCCAGGACTATGTGTTGTTTTTATTTGCTTGTTTTTAAAAAGTGATTATAGGAAGTGGTAGATTTCCAAGGACTCTGTTTGGCACGATTTTTAAACAGTTTTAATGCATCCATGAAAATATGAATTTATATAAAAGTTTGCAAATTGTACAGAGCACTTTATATATATTATCTTACTTCAGTCTTCCAAAAACCCTGAGAGGTAGGTCAAAAATGTATCTCTTTCATGAGAAAACTAAGGCTCCGAGGAACTGTGACTTGCCTAGGGTGATAGAACTATCAGAAACCTTATTCAAAACAAATCTAACTCCAAGTCTATATATATATATATCACAAAGTAATTTATAGATTTCAAATATTTGAAAAGAATATTTTGATGCATTACAGATAACATGCCATTAAATTGTATGTAAAATAAGTTTTAGTGAATTTCAATGAAGTAAGCATTTGTGAACCATTCCCTGGCAATATCTATGCCTTGAAAGAGGAGACAATATGTTAGTGACCAGAAGTAGATCCTATTGTATATTAAGTAGGAGGCTGAGCTAAAGATAATTTTTGCTAGACAGATCTTCTTTTTCTCTAGATCTACTGACCACAGAAGAGAATTGAAAAAGGCCAATAAAGGAATAAAGGAAAATTTCCAAGAGAAAAATTGTTGGACTGGAAATGAGGATGACAAATACAGATTCCAAATCAGATACTTCCTAAGAAGGAGAAAGTCATTTAACTCTTCTTTACCTTGGTTTCTTCATCAATAGATATGGGATAATTTTCAGGGTTTTATGAAGAGCAAATGAGAAAACTTATATACAACACTATTCATGCAAACTTAATTGTTTTTATTTTTATTAATTTTTTTATTTTCAAAAATATATGCATAAATAATTTTTCAACATTGACTCTTACAAAACCTTGTGTTCCAAATTTCCCTTCCTTTCCCCACCCCCAATGTCAAGTAATCCAATATATATTAAATATGTTAAAATGTGTGTTAAATCCCACATATGTTTACATATTTATATAGTTATCTTGTTTCACAAGAAAAGTCAGATCAAAAAGGAAAAAATTGGGAAAAAACAGAATGTAAGCTAGCAACAACAAAAAGAGTGAAAATGCTATATTGTGATCCATCCTCAGTTCCCCAAGTCCTCCCTCTGAATGTACATGGCTCACTTCATCACAGATTATTGGAACTGGCCTGAATTATCTCATTGTTGAAAAGAACCACATCCATCAGAATTGATGATCATGTAATCTTTCTGTTGCCATGTACAATGATGTCTTGGTTCTGCTCATTTCACTTAGCATCACTTCATATAAGTCTCTCCAGGCTTCTTTTAAATCACCCTGCTAATCATTTCTTATAGAACATTAATATCCATAATATTGATATATCATAGTTTATTTATTCAGCCATTCTCCTATTGATAGCCATCCACTCAGTTTCCAGTTTCTTGCCACTACAAAAAGGGCTGCCACAAACATTTTTGCACATGTGGTCCTTTTCCCTCATTTATGAGCTCTTTGGGATATAAGCCCAGTAGAAACACTGCTGGGTCAAAGGGTATGCAGAGTTTTATAGCCCTTTGGATGTAGTTCCAAATCACTCTCTAGAATGGCTGGATCAGTTCATAACTCCACCAGCAATGTATTAGTGTCCCAAAATGTCCAACATTCATCATTATCTTTTCCTGTCACCTTAGCCAATCTGAGAGATGTATAATGGTACCTCAGAGTTGTCTTAATTTGCATTTCTCTGATCAATACTGATTTAGAGTACCTTTTTATATGACTAGAAATCAAAATTGTCTGTTCATATTCTTTGATCATTTATCAACTGTAGAATGGCTTGAATTGTTATAAATTTGAATCAATTGTCTATATATTTTAGAAATTAGGCCTTTATCAAAACCTTCAAATGTAATTTTCCCCAGATTATTATTACTATTAATCTTGTTTGCATTGGTCTTGTTTGTACAAAAACTTTTAAAATTATTATAATAAATATTATCTAATTTTTGTTCAGTAATGAACTCCAGTTTTTTTTTTTTTTGGCCACAAATTCCTTCCTTCTCCACAGATAGAGAGGTAAATTATCCTTTGTCTTCTAATTTGCTTATAATATTACTCTTTGTTTCTAAATCATGAACCCACTACATAAACTTTAAAGAAATGTTAGTTATTACCATTAACTAAATTATAAAATATTTTGAAACGGATTTAGGGGGTCAAAACTTGCATAAAACAGAGTGATTAGAGGAGGGAGAATAGATAGAGGTGCTACTAGGGGTCACCCTGCGTTCCTTCAATTTTCTTTTCTATATAATTCTCCAGGAATTATATAATCAAATGACTTTTACTACTGTGAAACACATGACAAGTAATTCTCTTATGGACCTATATAAAAGGCTTATAAGTGAGAGGCATGGATGATCTTTGCTTAGATTCCCTTACTTGTTGTTGGCTCATTGCTCTCTTCAATCATGTAAGCCCCATGCCTCCAATGTTCCCTCTTCACTCTTCCACATATTTCCATTGCATCCTAGACACCTTATTTGTATTATTAAAAAAGCATTCTCTCTCCTTATGGATATGAATCTCCACTTCAACACCACCAGCAGTTTTGTATTTATTGATATAGCTTCAGATTGTCCTACTTCCCCTTACTCTCCAAAGCTCTAAGAGAGCAGTGACTTTCATTTTTGTCATCTCAGCACTTCTTGGCAAAAATAAAGGAGTGGTTTGCCATTTCCTTTTCCAATACATTTTTCATATGAAGAAACTGAGGTAAATGGTGAAATAACTTGCCTATGATCACACAGTTTAGTAGCATTTGAAGCTAGACTTGAAATAAAAAAGATGAATCTTCCTGACTTCAGGTCTGGAATTTTATAAACTGTTCATTTAGATTCCCTAAAATTTCATTAAGTAGGATGTAAAGCCAGAAATCTAGACTTAAAAGATATTTAGAAACATCCAAACTTTAGCCAATAATATTATTTGTTTAGTACTTTAAGGTTAGCAAGTTTGCTTTACATACCTTATCTCATCTGCTTCTCATAAAATTATTTTTATCCACATTTTATAGATGAGTAAACTGAGGATTAGAAATGACTTTCCCTGAGTCATACAGAGAGTAAATATTTGACATCATATTTTAACTCCTGACTCCAAACCTAACTTAATTATGATAAAAACAAATTATCACATAATAGGAAATATATCACTATGCCTTTATTAAAAATATGAACTTAGCTATATTGGGTACACATAACATTTCATTTTAAAGACCACATCCTAGTTTAGCAAAGGGATATGATTCACATTCTCATGCAGCTTTCCACTTCTATTATTCCAGCTTTCTCATTAATCTTTGAACACTCCCTCTACTGGAAGGTTTTCTATTATCTATACATATCATATCTCTTCCCCAAACATCAAAAAATCCTCACACGATCCATCCATTAGCTCTAGATATTATCCTATGTCTTTGCTTCTTTTGTGTCTAAACTTCAAAAGGATTTTCATCTTTATTCTTTGCCATCTGGCTTCTGAGCCCAACTTTTCACTGAAACAACTCTTAAAAGTTACTAATCTTTTAATTGCTAAATCTTAGTGTGTTTTCTTAATGCTCATCATTTTTAAACACCAAGGAACCTTTGATACAATCATTTGCTCCCTTCTCTGTAAGTTTTTTATACTATTTCAATTGGTATAAATTTAGTTTGAATTTTAAGTTTAAAAATTAGTTCTCAGTTTCAATTAAAATCTCTATGTTAATAACTCTCAGATCTACTTTATAGGTCCTAATCTGTCAATTCTAGTCTCATCTCTCCCATTGCTTTTTACAAAATTTTAAACTGAATGGCCTGTAGACACTAAATTCAGCATTTTAAAAATTGAACTCATCTTTCTAACTTCTCTATGATTATCAAATGTACAAGAATCCTTCCTTTCACCTAGCTTTACTCCTTGAACTTTTTCATCCCCTATATTCATTCAGTAGTCAAATCAGGCCATGTTTACCTTCATAAAAATTCTTTTTTCTTCAGAAAATAATGTAACCTTTCCTCACCTCATACTTAGACTAGTTATAGTAGCTTTCTGATTGATCTAACTTATCTGTCCCCAATTCAATTTATTTTCCACTCGTTTGTCAAGTTGATTTTCTAAATATAAAAATGTGACCATATCAATTGCCTATTCAATAAAATCAAGTGACTTTCTTATCTATAAGATCAAATATAAAAGCCCTTTGTTTGATCAAATATAAAATGTTACAAAGAATGTAATTATTTATTGCCTTTCACAGTCTTCATATATCACATAATCTCTGTGTACGCTTTGATGTATTGATACTGGTCTCCATGATTCTTTTTCTCCCATATTATACTCCATCTCCTAATTCTAGATATCTCCAGGTTTTGTACCTCATTCCTAAAATTCTCTTCTTCTTTATCCTTGCTTCCCAGCTTCCCTGGCTTCAGATATAATTCATTCTTGTTTTTTCATAGTTTTAATAACTTTTCTGTATGGACATCCACAATTTATTTTGTACATCTTCTTTGTACATAATTGTTTGTATATTATTTCTCCTTTGAAAGGATACAAGCTTCTCGAGAGTAAGGAGAATTTTTAAAAATTTTCTTTGTATTCTCAGAACTTAGTTCAGAACCTTGCTAATAGTAGATGTTTAATAAAAGCTAATTGATGAAGAGCACTTCTTTTGCTTTTGTTTTTGCTTCTTCCTTGTGAAGGATTCTTATGTAAGAATTCCTTCCTGGGTCAAAAGATATGCACAGTTTGATAGCTTTTTAAGCATAGTTCCAAATTGCTCTCCAGAATGGTTGGATCCACTCACAGTTGTACCAACAATGTATCAGTGTCCCAGTTTTCCCACATCCCCTCCAACACTCATCATTATCTTTTCCTGTCATCTTAGCCAATCTGACAGGTGTGTAGTGGTATCTCAGAATTGTCTTAATTTACATTTCTCTGATCAGTAGTGATTTGGACCACCTTTTCATAGGATTATAAATAGTTTCAATTTCTTCATATGAAAATTGTCTGTATATTGAACTAATTTTTAAAACTAAGAGTTGGTTTTATGAAAAAAAAATAGATAAGCCTTTGCTTAATTTGATTAGAAAAAGGAAAGAAATAAACCAATTCATCAGCATCAAAAATGAAAAGGGCGAACTTACAACCAATGAAAAATAAATTAAAGCTATAATTAATAGCTAATTTGCACAATTCTATGGCAGCAATTCTGACAATGTAACTGAAATGGATTAATATTTATAGAAATATAAATTTCTCAGATTAACAAAAGAGGAAATAAATTACTTAAATTGGCCCATTTTAAGAAAAGAAATTAAACAAACCATTAATGAACTCCTTAAGAATAATCTCTAAGGCCAGATAGATTCACAAGTGAATTCTACCAAACATGTAAAGACCAATTAATTCCAATATTATATAAACTATTTAGAAATTTGGTAAAGAAGAAGTTCAGTCAAATTCATTTTATGACACAAATATGGTACTGACTCCTAAATCAGGAAGAGCCAAAATAAAGAAAGAAAATTATAAATAGTTCTCCCTAATGAATATTGATGCCAATATTTTAAATAAAATGTTAGAGATTACAGCAGCTAATTAGTAGGACACTACAACCAAATAGGATTTGTATCATTAATTAAAAGTTGATTCAATATTGGGAAAACTATTACCATAATCAACCATATCAATAACAACACCAACAGAAATCATATGATAATCTCAAAAGATGCAGAAAAAGATTTTGACAAAAAGGTACCCATTGCTTTTAAAAATACTAGAAATCATAGGTTTAAAGGGGACTTTCCTTAAAATAATAAGCAGTTTCTTATTTAAAACGAATAGCAAGCATTATTTGCAATGGAGAGAACCTGAATTCATTTCCAATAAGATCAAGGGTAAAACAAGGATGCTCATTATGACTATTATTATTATCAACCTCATACTAGAAATGTTGGCATTAGCAATAAGAAAAGAAAAATAAATTAAAGGAATTAGAATAGGCAATGAGGAAATAAAACTATCACTCTTTGCAGATGATATGATAATATATTTAGAGAATACTAGGAAAGCATCCAAAACCATTGCCAGCTTTAGCAAAATTGCAAGATATAAAATAAACCCACACAAATCATTAGGATTTTTATATATTACTGTCAAAGCTTATCAGCAAGAGATAAAAAGAGAAATTCCATTTAAAGTAGATATAGACAAAATAAACTATTTGGATATCTACCTCCCAAGACAAAGCAAATAGCTATGTAAACACAATTACAAAACATTTCCCATACAAATAAAATCAGATCTAAATAACTGAAAAAATATCTATTGTTCATCAGTAGGCTGAGCTACTATAATAAAAATGACAATTTGCCTAAATTGATCTACTTGTTCAGTGCCATACCAAACAAACTGCCAAAACATTATTTTATAGAAATAGCAAAAATAATAACAAAATTCATCTGGGAGAACAAAAGGTCAAGATTATCAAGGGAATTAATGAAAAAAAAAAGGATAGTGGCTTAGCAGTACTACAACTAAAACTATAGCATAATGCAACACTCATCAAAACCATTTGCTACTGGCTAAGAAAAAAGGATATTGAATCAGTAGAATACATTAGATACACATAACACATCTATCAAGTTCTGTAGTAATCTAGTATTTTATAATCCCCCAGCTTCTGGAATAAGAATTCACTATTTCACAAAAATTTCTGGGAAAACTGGAAAATAAATGTCAGAACCTTGGCATAGATTGACAGTTCACACTTCATACCAAAATAAGGTCAAAATGGCTACATGGTTTGAGCATAAAGGGTCATACCATATACAAATTAGGAGAGCAAGGGATAATTTAGCTATCACTTATTTGGAGAAAGGAGGAATTTTTGACCAAAGAGTTAGAGAACATTATGAGAGGCAAAATAGACAGCTTTGATCACATTAAATTAAAAAGGTTTTGCACAAACAAAACCAACAGAAACAAGATTAAAAGGGAAGTACAAAGTTGGGGGAAAACGTTTATAGCCAGTATTTCTGATAAAGGTGTAATTTCTATAATATATAGGGATTATGTTAAAATTACAAGAATACAAGTCATTCCCTAATTGATAAATGGTCAAATTTTCAGATGACAAAATTAAAGCCCTCTATGGTCATATGAAAACATGCTCTACATCCCTATTGACTAGAATGATATCAATTCAAACAATTTTAAGGTACCACTTTATACCTCTCAGATTGACTAAAATGACAGAAAAAAATAATAAATGTTAGAAGGAATGTGGGAAAACTTGAACAGTAATGCATTGTTGGTGAAATTGTGAAATGAGAGAGAACAATTTGCTATTATGCCCAAAGAGCTATAAAACTATGGATATCCTTTGACGTATACAGACCTTTACTGGGTCTACATCCCAAGGAAATCATAAAAGAGAAAAAAGGACAAAAATGTGCAAAAATGTTTTTAGTGGTTCTTTTTATTGTAGCAAAGAAAATAAATAGATCCCCTTCTACTTGAGAATGGATAAACAAGTTGTGGTATATGGAGGTATATTGTTTATAAGAAGTGATGAACAAGCTGATTATAGAAGGTCTGGAAAGATTTACACAAATTAATGCTGAGCAAAACATAAGAACTAGGAATGCATTGTACACAATGGCAGCAAGGATGTGCAATGATCAACTATGAAAGAGTTGGTTTTGCTCGGTGCTTCAGTGATTCAATCTCATAGACTTTGGATAGAAAATGTCATCTGCTTCTAGAAAAAGAATTATGGAGATTAAATGTAAATCAACACATATTATGTTCACTTATTTTTTCTAAAATTTTCCTCTCCTATAGTTTGTTCTTTCTGTTCTGGTTTTTCTCTGCCAAAACAACTCATAAAGCAATATCTATCAAACATAAACTTGCTAATTAAATATTTCAAAAGGGTACAGATTGAGTCTAAACGCAGATCAAATGTGTTTGTTTTTTCTTTATTTTTTTATTTTTGTTGGATTTTGTTTTCTTTTGATGTCTGTTTTCTTCTACAGTGACTAGGATGGAAATATGTTTTTTATGGTTAAAATGTACAACTTATTTAAAAGAGGGAAATAGCCATGCACACACACACACACACACACACACACACACACACACAAATTTAGTAAAATAAATCTCTTACCCAAAAGAGAAATAACAAGGTAAGGATAGAAGGGAGAGGAAAGGAGGTGATAAAAAAGAGGGTAGATAAAGTAGACTGTGGTAAGAAGAAGAAATTATTTCAAGGAAGGAACAGACTTAAAAAAGATAGAAGGTTAAGGAGAAGAACATAGAATGGAGAGAAATGCAGTTAATCTTTATTGTGAATGTGAATGAGATAGACTCACCAATAAAAGGGAAGCAGGTAGCAGAATCAATTAGAAACCAGAATACAACAATTCAGAATTAAAATAGGAAACTAGACCAGAATATTTTATGTTTTAGCTGAAGCAAAAAAAGGAGCAATAGTAATCATGACTTCAGACAAAGAAAAAACAAAAATAGATTTAATTAAAATGAAAACTGGGGAAGTTACCTTTACTAAAAGGAAACATAGTCAGTGAAGGTATATCAGTATTAAACATATATATTCCAAAATTTATGGAATGCTATATAGCAATACATAGATGACAAATATATATTTAAAATATATCAATAAAATAGAAAAGGGAAAGATCAATGAATTGGGTGTGCAATTAAACTGAAACAAGAAAAAGAAAAATAAATTCCCCCATTAAAAATCACAAAAAAATAGAAATTGTGAGAACCAAAGGACAAAGTAATAAAATTGAAAGTCAAAAAATAGATTAATAAATTAAATTAAGAGGTAGTTTTATGGAAAAACACAAATAAATCCTTTGTTAATTTAAAAAAAATAACAAATTATCAGTATCAAGAATAAAAAGCTAAATTCAACACCACTAAAATGAAATTAAAGGAATAATTAGAAGTTATTTTGATAATTTATATACCAGTAAAATTAACAGTATTAGAGAAATGAATAAACAATTACAAAAAAATATAAAATGCCTAGATTAGTATAACAAATAGAATACTTAAATAACTATCTTTGGAAAAATAATTTGAATAGCATCAATTAGCTTCAAGAATGTAGAGAACTATCTGGATTCACACATAAATTCTACCAAACATTTAAGAAAATCTCAAAACAACATAAACTAACAAATTTCTTTTATGATACAAATATAGTTTTGCTAACTAAATCCTTCAGAAGAGCAAAAAGCATAGAAAACTACAGAGTAATTTTCTTAACTAATATTGATGAAAAATTAAAACAAAAAAGGGCAAAAATATAATAGCAATAGATCACAAAGATTATTCACTATTACCAGGTAGAATTTATACTAGAAGTGTATAACTGGTTCAATAATAGAAAAACTATAAGAGTAATAGACTATATAAATAAAAGTCCACAAAAACCATATGATAATATAATAAGTACATAAAAAGCCTTTGACAAAACATACACATTCCAATAAAAATATTAAAAAGCATAGAAATAAATGGGAGCCTTTCTTAAAATGATAAGTAGTATCTATCTAAAATCAAGAATAAATATTATCTGCAATAAGGATAAACTTGAAAACTTTCAAATAAAATCAGGGGTGAAGCAAGAATGACTATTACCACCACTATTATTCAACATTGTACCATAAATGCTAATTGAAGCAAAAGTCAAGGAAAAGAAGTTGAAAAAATAAAATTAAACAACAAAGAAACAAAACTATATTTTTTTGTGGATGACATGATGGCATACTTAGAGAATTCTAGACATTCAACTAGAAAACAAGTTAAAAAAAAAACTGGACAATTAACAACAATAGGAAAGCCTCACAATATAAAATAAACCCATACAAAGCATCAGTATTTCTACGGTTGTTGCCTTTCATTATTGAAGAGGTCTGAATATGTTCAAATAAATCTATAGTGTGTTCAACTGTGGCTAATCAATCTAATATAAGCTGAAAGCTCTACAGTAGGTCAAGCACAAAAGGTTCATATGAACATTTGGAGTAAAATCATTTGTACATTTTTGTATCTCATGTTTATTTTGATTTACTGCCATTCTGATTCATTCATGAGCACAGTGTCTTTTTTAATGTGAACATCCCATATTGCAGCCAGTTATTATCATCTCCCATGTCATGCAATTGACTCCAAATTTATTCAGAGAGGTCTTGAGAGTGTCTTTGTGTTAGTTCTTTTAACCATCATGTGAGCATCTGCCTTGCGTATGTTTTCTCGAATATAGTGTTTTAGGCAAATGTACCCTGCCATTCAAACAATGTGGTCATCCCATTGGTGTTGGGATTTTTCCAATAAACTTTGAATGCTTGACAATACAGCTCAATAAAGGCTTTCAGTGTCTGGTAACTTATCTTGCCACCTGATCTTCAGAATCTTCCTAAGACAATTCATATGGAAGAGATTTTGTTTTCTGGCATGGTGCCAAGAATATGTTCTAGATTTCTAGGCATACAATAAGTAAGTCAATACAACAGTTCTGAAAACCTTCAATTTGAATGCCAGTATAATATATTTACTTTCTAAAACTTTCCTTTAGAGTCTCCCAAACACTGAGTCAGCTTTGACAGTGAGTGTATGAACCTCATCATCTATGTGTACATCTCTGGAATGTATACTGCCAAGGTAAATGAATGTATCCACAATACTCAAAATTTCTCCATTTGCTAGGTTTCATGTATGGATTGTATGATTTTGACGGGTGGAGAAACTATTGTTTTTTGGGGGGGTGGATGGGTGTGTATTTTTTCTGGGGAGTTGTTTTATTTTTGGTGTTAATTGTAGGTTAACATTTGCCCAAGCATCATAGAATCAGTCATGTTTTGTTGCATCTCAGCTTCAGGATTTCTATATGCTACCAACAAAATCCAGTAGAAAGAGAGAGAAAAATTATATTTAAAATAACTATAGGCACTATAAAATATTCAGGAAGCTACTTACCAAGAAAAAAAACAGGAACTGTATGAATTCAATTACAAAATATTTTTCACATAAAATCAAATACAATAACATTTTACATTATTAAGTTCAATACCAATCAAACTACTAAATAGTTATTTTACACAGCTCAAAAAAATAAAAACAAATCTCTGAAAAATCTGGAAAGTTCTCTATGTCTTCAAGCAAAGTGACATGTACAGTGTACAAAGTAACAGCAATGTTGTGGGATTGTCAGCTGTGAATAACTTTGCTCTTCTCAGCAATACAATGACTGAAGATTGCTCTGAAGGATTTATGATGAAAAAATGCTATTCATATCCAGAGAAACTTGTGTTTGAATACAAACACAAACATACTTTTTAAAAACTTTTCTTTCTTGAGGATTTTTTATTGGGGGTGAAGGGAAGATCCAAAGTTGGTTTGCTTTTCATTTTTTGTTTTTGCAACATGACTTTTATGGAAATGTTTTGCATAATTTTACATATTCCTTTTCAATGGGAGTGGTAAAGAGGAAGGAAGAGAAACTGGAACTCAATGTTTTTAAAAACAAATGTAAAAAAAGTTTTACATGTAACTGGGAAAAATAAAATTATTAATAACAAAATTCATGTAAAAGAATAAAAAGTTAAGGATATCATTAAAAAAAGATATGCAGGAATCCAGCCTATCATTTTCAGATTTTGAAGTCTATTACAAAGCAGTAATCATCAATTCAATCTGGTAGTGGCTAAAAAATAGAGAGGATAATCAGTGGAATAGATGAGTTACAAAATACAAATGACTATGGTCATCCAGTGGTTGATAAACCAAAAGATACAAGCTTTTCAGACAGGAAATCACTAAGGAAAAAAAATTCCTGGGAAAATTGAAAATTAATTTGATAGAAATTAGAGATAGATCAACATTTCATATCACATGCAAAAATAAGACCTAATTGGATAAATGATTTAGACATAAAAATGATATCATTTGTAAACCAGGGGAGCATGGGAAATGAATCTAGCAGATCTATGGATAAAGAAAGAGTTTGCAACCAAACAAGAAGAAGCAAACATCACAAGAAGTAAAATAAGTAATTATGATACTGAAAATGAAAAACAAAATTCACAAATAAAACTAATGCTTCCAAAGTTAGAAGAAAAGAAGGAAACTATGGAAGTTTTATATCATGTTTCTCTAAAGACGTCAATTTTCAAATATATACAAAACTGATCAAATTTATAAAAATAAGAGAGAATTCTGTTGATAAATGGCCAAAGGATATGAAAAGACAGTTTTCAGGAGAATGTACAAACATCAATAATTCATGTGAAAAATCCTCTAAACTACTACTGCTCAAAGAACGGCAATTTAAAATAATTCTGACATATTACTTCATACCTATTAGATTTCTAACCTATGAAAAAATAAAAATGAGAAATGCTGTAGGGGCTGTAGTCAAATAGGAAAATTAAAGCACTATTAGAGTTGTGAACAAGTCCAACATTTCTGAAGAATAATTTGTAATTATGCTCAAAGAGATATAAAACTATACTTACCTTTTTACCTTGCAATATACCTAATAATATGTTTCCCAAAGAAATAAAAGAAAAGGGAAATGGATTTATATAAACAAAATATTTACAGTAACTTTTTGTGTGGTGGCAAAGCATTGGAAATAAAGGGGATGCTCATAAATTGGGAAATAGCTAAAGAAGCTATAAAATACCATTGTGCAATGAAAAATGACAAGCAGGATGGTTTCAGAAAAATCTGGAGAAAGTGATATGAAAAGAAAGCCACAAGTGAAATGAAGAGAATCAGAAGAATATTGTCCATGGTAACAGCAACATAGAAAGGTTGATCAGCTATGAAAATACTAAGGCTACTCTGATCAAGTAAATAATCCATGTTCATTTCAAAAGACAAATGATGAAAAAATTCTATTCACTTCCATAGGGGAATTAAGATGGACACATAAAGGTTTTTCCTTTCTTTATTTTCTAGTTTAATTTTTTGTCTGTGTTTTATTTTGCAGCATAATTAATATGAAAAAACTTGCAAGAGTTAATTTGTAGAATTGTTGCCAAATTGCTTACTTTTTCAAGGAGAAGAAAAGAGTGGAAGAGGAGGAGTTTGGGGAACTGTATTTTTAAAAATTATTTAAAAAGAATGTTTGGTATTTTGGCTTTAGAACAAAAAACCGTGGGTTTATAATCTTTTCTTTGGCATATCTAGCTGTCTCACCTAGGCAAAATAACAATCACTAAGGACTTCAGGAAATTCTTCAAGAATTTAAGAGCCAGTGTTCTTTCTTGATAGAGGAAATTCCTCATTGATATGGTTATGTGAGATTACTTGAAATAGTCAATAATTGGTTTTATATTGAATCTTCAGTGGTGATACACATGTATATCTATGGACAACAGGCTGAATTGGAATGCCTAATGTTGAGCAGATAAAATGAGATTGAATTAATTTTCTCACTTAATTCTAGGCTTGGGGGCTATAAACTTTATTATTGTTTGGGGATTTTTTTTGTGCTTTTAGTACTGATATTAATTCAAGGTAATATGAAAAAAACAATGGCACTTCAAGAATATCATTGCAATGACTATTAAGGATGTTGCAATAGTTTTGATTGTAAGGAAGCTAGGCAATTCAAGGATAATCAAAGCCAAAAATTAACAGGAGAGTATAACAGATGGGTCAAAGAAAGTACAATAAAAAACAAACCAGAAACACATCCAAACTGGCAAAATGTTAATGTAAAATGATATATCAGTTACTTCTGGAGGGATTCATACCCTTTGTTCTAAAGTGTGGCATATGTTTCTCTTTTTTATTAAAGTTTTTTTTTATTTTTCAAAACATATGCATATATAATTCTGTAACATTAGCCCTTGCAAAACCTTGTATTCTAGTTTCCCCCTCTTTTCCTATCCCTTCCCCTAGATGGCAAGTGGTCCAATAAATGTTAAATCTAATATAGCATATATATTTATCTTTCTGTACAAGAAAAATCAAATCAAAGCAGAAAATGATGAAAAAAATAAAATGCAAGCAAACAACAACAAAAAGAGTGAGAATGCTATGTTGTGAACCACACTTAGTTCCCACAACCCTCTCTCTAGGTGCAGACGGCTCTTTTGATCATAAGACCATTGAAACTAGTCTGAATCATCTCATTGTTGAAGAGAGCCATGTACATCAGAATTGATCATTGTATAATATCGATGTTGCCATGTACAATGATCTCCTGGTTCTGCTCATTTAAGGTGGCATCACTACATGGAAGTCTCACCAAGCCTCCCTGAAATCATACTGCTTATCATTTCTTATAGAACAATACCATTCCATAGCATTCATACACCAAAATTTATTTTTTTTAAAAAAAAAAGCTGGCGTCTTTGGGTTTATCAAACACTAGATTGCTATAGTTATTGAACTGTATATATTTTTTGGTCCTGTGAACTTAATCCTATTCCACTGTTCAATAGTTTATTTTTTAGCTGATACCAAATGGATTTGATGACCTTTGCTTTATAATATGGTTTTAGATCAGGTACAGCTAGGCCACCTTAATTTGAATTTTTTTTTTCATTAGTTCCCTTGAAATTCTTGACCTTCATCTTTCAGATGAATTTTGTTGTTATTTTTTCTAGGTCATTAAAATAGTTTCTTGGGAGTCTGATTGATATAAAACAAAATAAATAGATTAGGTAGTGATCTTTATTATATTTGCTCAACTTCTCCAAGACACTTAATATTTTTCCAATTGTTTAGATCTGACTTTATTTGTGTGGAAAGTGTTTTGTAGTTTTGCTCATATAGTTCCTGACTTTCCCTTGGCAGATAGAGTCCCAAATTTTTTATATTATTGACAGTTATTTTAAATTGAATTTCTCTTTGTGTCTCTTACTGTTCTATTTGTTTAGTGATGTATAAAAATGCTGATGATTTATGTAGATTTGTTTTGTATCCTTCAACTTTGCTAAAGCTATGGATTATTTCTAATAGTTTTCTAGTAGATTCTCTGGGAGTTCTCTAAGTATACCATCATATTATATGCAAAGAGTGATAATTTGGTTTCCTCACTACCTACTCTAATTAGTTTAATCTATTTTCATCTCTTATTGCCAAAGTTGGATTTTCTAATAAAATATTGAATAGTAATGGTGATAGTGGGCAACCTTGTCTCACTCCTGATTTAATTGGGAATGATTACAGTTTATCCCCATTATATATGATGCTTACTGCTGGTTTTGAACAGATGCTACTGACTATTTTAACAAAAAGCCCATTTATTCCTATACTTTCTAGTGTTGTTAATAGGAATGCATGCTGGATTTTATCAAATGCTTTTTCTGCATCCTTTGAGATGATCATTTGATCTTTGTTAATTTGGTTATTGATATTCAAATGTGCTAATAGTTTTCCTAATATTGAACCAACCCTGCATTCCTGGTATAAATACTACTTGATTATCGTGTATTATCCTGGAGATAATTTTCTGTCATCTTTTTGCTAATATTTTATTTAACATTTTTGCATCAATATTCATTATGAAGATTGGTCTATAAGTTTCCTGCTCTGTTTTCATCCTACCTGGTTTAAGTATCAGTACCATGTCTGTGTCATAAAAAGAATTTGACAGGACTCCTTCCTTCCTTATTTTTTCAAATAATTAATGTAGTATTGGGCTTAATTGTTCTTTAAATGTTTGGTAGAATTCACATGTAAATCTTATTGGTCCTGGGGATTTTTTCTTAGGGAGTTGATTAATAGCTTATTCTATTACTTTTTCTAAGATGAGATTATTTAAGCAATTTACTTCCTCCTCTTTTAATCTGGGCAACCTATATTTTTGTAGGTATTCCTTCATTTCACTTAGGTTATCGAATTTATTGGCATACAGTTGTGCAAGTTAACTTCGAATTATTGTTTAATTTCCTCTTCATTATTGGAAAGTGTTCCCTTTTAATTTTTAAGACTAACAATTTGATTTTCCTTTTTTCTTTTGTCAATCAAATTTACCAAAGATTTATCTATTTTGTTGTTTTTTTTCTTAAAACCAACTCTTAGTTTTATTTATTAATTCAATAGTTTTTTTACTTTCATTTTATTAATCTCTCCTTTTATTTTTAAAATTTCAAATTTAGTATTTTATTGAAATGTTTTAATTTGCTCTTTTTCTACTTCTTTAGTTTCAAGCCCAATTCATTGATCTTCTCTTTCAGTATTTTATGCAAGTAAGCTCTAGAGATATAAAATTTCCCCTTATTACTGCATTAACTGTATCCCACAAGTTTTGTTATGTTGTCTCATTATTGTAAAATAATGTTAAAAAACTGCTTTTGAATACAACAGATCTGGAAAATAGATCTAGGAGAGATAATCTAAAGGTTATTGAATTCCCTGAAAATCATAATGATAAAAAGAGCCTAGACACTATTTTCACCAAATCATTAAAGAGAACCACCCAGATGTCATAGAATCAGAAGGCAAAATAGCTATTGAAAAAATTCTCCAAATACCTCCTGAAAGAGACCCCAAAATTAAAACTCCAAGGAATATTTTTTCTAAATTTCAGAACTATCATACCAACGAAAAATATTACAAGCAGCCAGAAAGAAAGTATTTAAATACCAAGGAGCCTCAGTAAGGATCACTCAGGATCTAGCAGCTTCCACATTAAAGAATAGAGGGGCCTGGAATATGAGATTCTGAAAGGCAAAGGAACTTGCAATGCAGCCAAGAATAAACTGGATAAATAAAGCTGGATAAGCTAAACTGAGCATTTTTTTCCAGAGAAGAAGATGGGATTTCAACAGTGAGTTCCATTTGTTTTGGATGAAAAAACTAGAGCTAAACAAAAAATTTGACCTTCAAATATAGGACCCTCAAGAGTAGGTAATGAGGAAACCAAAAGGTAAAAAGAACTCTTGTTATGGGCATACATAGAGAGTGCAAGTATAATTTGATTTTACTGTTATAAAAAAGGAACTAGAGGTGGAAAGATGATTGCAGCAGAAAAAGGAAAAAGTAAAGGGAAAAATTTGATGAGAGTAAGATTCACACTATGTTCATCCCCCTCTCTTCTTTCCCTATATACAAAAATTTGGCTGAAAGAGAAAATATTAGACAAATTTGGTTGACAGAGAAACCTAATTGACAAGTGGGAAGGGAAAAGTGAAAAGGGAAGGCATAGGCTAAATAGAAGGGAATACAGAATGGTAGGGACAAGTTATAAAGAAGAAGGAGGGATTCCAAAGGGAGGGATTCTAAAAGAGGAGGGCTGCTAGAGACAACTGGTGCCTATAAATTTAATACTGGGGAGGGAAGTAAGGAGGAAGGAAAGAGAAAAGTATAATCTGGGGATAATAATATGGCAGGAAATAAAGAATTAGTAGTTTAATCATAAATGTGAATGGGGTGAACTCTCTCATAAAGCAGAGGTGGATAACAGACTGGATTAAAAGTCAGAATCCTACAATATGTTGTTTATATGAAACACATTTAAAGCAGGGTGATACATACAGAGTAAAGATAAAAGGCTGGAGCAGAATCTATTATGCTTCAGATGAGATTAAAAAAAAAAAAAGCAGGGGTAACCATCCTGATCTCAGATCAAGCAAAAGAAAAATTGATCTAATTAAAAGAGATAAGGAAGGAAACTCTATCTTGCTAACGGGTACCATAGATAATGAAGCAATATCAGTACTAAACATATATGCACCAAGTGGTATAGCATCTAAATTCCTAAAAGAGGAGTTAAGAGAGCGGCAAGAAGAAATAGAGAGCAAAACTATAATAGTGGGTTATCTCAACCTTAACCTCCCAGAACTAGATAAATTAAACCTTACATAAATTAAAACTAGATAAATAAATAAGAAAGAAGTTAAAGAGGTAAATAGAATACTAAAAAAGTTAGGTATGATAGATCTTTGGAAAAAAATGAAGGTAGTCAGAAAGGAATTCACTTTCTTCTCAGCAGTTCATGGAACCTATACAAAAATTGACCATTACCTATACCAAAAAACCTATACCAAAAATTGACATAAGGATCTCAAAATCAAATTCAGAAATTCTGAAAGGCAGAAGTGCATTCTTTCAGATCATGTTGTAATAAAAGCTACATTCAATAAAAGGCCAGGAGAAAACAGACCCAAAAGAAATTGGAAACTAACTAATCTCATTCTGAAGAATGAACGGGTGAAACAGCCAATGATAGACGCAATTAATAATTTCATCTAAAAGAATGACAATAATGAGAAAACACACCATAATTTATTCAACTATTCTCCAGCTAATGAGCATTCACTCAACCTCCTTTTTCTTGCCACTAAAAAAAAAGGCTGCTATGAACATTTTTGCACATATGGGTTCATTTCCCTCCTTTAAGATCTATTTAGGATATAAGCCCAGTAGAAACACTGCTAATTCAAAGGGTATGCACAATTTGATAGTTTTTTGAGCATAGTTCCAAACTGCTCTCCAGAATGGTTGGATCCTTTCACAATTCTAGTAACAATGTATAATTGTCCCAGTTCTCCCACATCCCCTCCAATATTCCTGTCATCTTAGCCAATTTGACAGATTTGTAGTGGTCTTAATTTGCATTTCTCTGCTCAATAATCATTTAGAGCAACTTTTCATAAGAATAGAGATGGTTTCAATTTCTTCATCTGAAAATTATTTGTTCATATTTTTTGACCATTTATCAATTGGAGAATGGCTTGAATTCTTATAAATTTGGGCCAATTTTCTATATATTTTAGAAATGATGCCTTTATCAGAACACTTGAATGCAAAGCTGTTTTCCAGTTTATTCCATCCCTTCAAATCTTGTCTGCATTAGTTTTGTTTGTTCAAAAACTATTTATCTTAATATAATCAAAATGATCTATTTTGTGATCAACAATGATCTCCAATTCTTTGCTTATAAATTTCTTCCTCCTCCACAGATCTGAGAGGAAAACTATCCTATTTTCTTCTATTTTGTTTATGATATCATTCTTCATGTCTAGATAATGAGCCCATTTGGACCTTATCTTGGTATATAATATTAGGTGTGGGTCGATGCCTAGTTTCTGCTATACTAGTTTCCAATTTTCCCAGAAGTTTTTGTCAAAACAAAAAAATAGTGAATTCTTATCCCCAAAAATATAGTGAATTCTTATTCTAAAAGCTGGGGTCTCTGGGTTTGTCAAACACTAGATTACTATAGTCATTGACTATTTTGTCCTGTGAACCTAACCTATTCCATTTATCAACTATTTTCTTTCTTAGCCAGTACTAAATGGTTTTGATGACCACTACTTTATAATACAATTTTAAACCTGCTACAGATAAGTCATGTTCACTTGCATTTTTTTAATTCCCTTGAAATTCTTGACCTTTTGTTCTTCCATTTGAATTTTGTTATTTTTTCTAGGTCTGTAAAATAATTTCTTGGGAGTTTGATTGGAAAAGTACTAAATAATAGATTTAATTAAATACATAGATTAATTTAGGTAGTATTGCCATTTTTATTATATTTGCTCAACCTATCCAAAAGCATTTGGTATTTTTCCAAGTGTTTAGATCTGACTTTATTTGTGTTTTGTAGTTGTGTTCATATAGTTCCTGAGTTTCCCTTGGCAGATTCTCAAATATCTTGTACTATCGACAATTATCTTAAATGGAATTTCGCTTTGTATCTCTTACTGTTTGATTTTGTTGGTGAAGTATAAAAATGCTGATGATTTATATGGATTTATTTTGCATACTGCAACTTCTCTAAAGTTGTGGATTGTTTCTAATAGTTTTTAGTTGTTTCTCTATAGTTCTCTACATATACCATCATATCATCTGCAAAGAATGGTAATTTGGTTTTCTCATTATCTACTCTAATTCCTTAAATCTCTTTTTCTTCAGAGCTAGCCAAAGAGTTAGCAAAAGCTAACATTTCTAATACAATATTGAATTGTAATGGTAATAGTGAGCAACCTTCTTTCATCCTTGATCTTATTGAGAATTGTTTTAGTTTTTGTCCATTACATAGAATGCTTGCTTGCTAATGGTTTGAAATAGATTCTACTGATTATTTTAAGGAAAAGTCCAATTATTCCTATACTATCTAGTGTTTGTAATTATAATAGGTGTTGGATTTTTATCAAATGCTTTTCTGCAGCTATTGAGATAATCACATATTTTTTGTTAGTTTGATTATTGATATAGTCAGTTGTGCTCATAGTTTTCCTGATATTGAAACAATCCTGCATTCCTAATATAAATCCTACTTGGTCATGATGTATTATCCTGGGGATGACTTTCTGTAATCTTTTTGCTAATATTTTATTTAAGATTTTTGTATTTATATTCATTAGGGAAATTTGTCTATAATTTTCTTTTTTTGTTTTTCATGGTATCTGGTTTAGGTATGGTTACCATGTCTATATCATAAAAGGAATTTGGCACGAGTCCTTCTTTCCCTATTTTCTGAAATAGTTTGTATAGTTTTGAAGTTAATTGTTCTTTGAATGTTTGGCAGAGTTCACATGCAAATCCATCAGACCCTGAAGATTTTTCTTAGGGAGTTGATTAATAATTTGTTCTATTTCTTTTTCTAAAATGGGATTATTTAAATAATTTATTTCTTCTTCTGTTAACCTGGGCAATTTATATTTTTGTAGGTATTCCTACATTTTACTTATAAAATTTATTGGCATAATATTAGGCAAAAGAACTCCTAATTATTGCTTTAATTTCATCTTCATTAGTGGAAAGTTCTCCCTTTTCATTTTTGAAACTAACAATTTGATTTTCCTCTTTTCTTTTTCTAATTAAATTACCTAAATGGTTATTTATTTTATTGGTTTTTTCCATAAAACAACTTTTAGTTCTATTTATTAATTCAATAGTTTTTTTTTATTTTCAATTTCATTAATCTTCCCTTTTATTTTTAGAAATTCAATTTTGGCATTTGATTGGGGGGGGTTAAATTTGTTTTTATTTCACATTTCTCTATTTTATGCAAGTACAAATCTAGAGATATAAAATTTCCTATTATTGTTGCTTTGGTTTCATCCCACAAATTCTGCTATGTTGTCTCATTTATGTCATTCTCTTGGATAAAATTATTGCTTTTGTTTATGATTTTCTGTTTTATCCATTCATTCTTTAGGATTAGATTATTTAGTTTCCATTTGATTTTTGGTCAATTTCCCCTGGCCTTTTATTGAAAGTAGTTTTTATTGCATTGTGATCTTAAAAAGATTCAGTTACTATTTCTGCCTTTCTGCATTTGATTTTGATTTTTTTATGCCCTAATACATGATCAATTTTTGTATAGGTTCCATGAACTGCTGAGAAAAAAGTTGTACTCCTTTCTGCATTCAATTTTTTCCAAAGATCTATCATACTTAACTTCTCTAGTATTCTATTTACCTCTTTAACTTCTTTCTTATTTATTTTGTGGTTCAATTTATCTAGTTCTGAGAGAGCAAAATTGAGATGCCCCTTTATAATATTTTGCTATTCATTTCATCTTGCAACTCTCTTTAACTTCTCCTTTAAGAATTTCTATGCTATATGACTTGGTGCATACATTTTTAGCATGGATATTTCTTTATTATCTATGATACTCTTTATCAAGATATAGTTTCCTTACTTTTCTCTTTTAATTAGATCTATTTTTGCTTTTGATTGATCTGAGATTATGATGCCTACCCTTACTTTTTACTTCACCTGAAACATAATACATTCTGCTCCAGTCTTTTACCTTTACTCCATAAGTATCACTCTGCTTTAAATGTGTTTCTTGTAAACAACATATTGTAAGGTTCTGGCTTTTAATCCAGTCTGCTCTCAGCTTTCATTTTATGGAAGAGTTCACCTCATTCACATTCACAGTTAAATGCCACTTATCTTCAGAAAGTTTCCAGACAGGAGAGAAAGAATCTAGGAAAAAAGTAAAACATAGCAAAGCCAGTGCTTAGATCGTGATTCTCATCTTTCTTATATGCAGGGATCTTCATGGAATTGGCATGTGGTGGGAAGGAAGTCAAAGGCTTAGCTATAAAGTTTGAAGTCCTCCTCCTTCTCCATTAAAACTTTAGCAAGCACTAGAGTATTTATCCTCTAGTAACAATATTAAAGAAGGAATGGATATAATTCTAATCATGTATCTCTAGGAGCAAAGCAGAGGAGCCATTTTCATGGCTCCAATCTGTTCTTCTCACAGCAGTAATCAAAATTTCTCTCAGGGGGAGGTGACTTTAGAGATAGTTATTCATGTCTCCACATTTGAACACTCATATTCATATATCTAACTTCAAAGGGCAACAGAGCCATACCTGCCCATATAAAATGCAAGAATTTAACTGGAAATTTTCTACAGTATCTTTTAAGCTCTAACTATCTACAATATACTCAGACCTTTGCTATTTGTATTAGATTATATAAAAGAAATATGACCTCATTTTTGGCCATGAACTAGATCTAGATTAGATAGAGAACTAACTTTTTAATGTTTGAGCCTCCTTTTCAACTCTGGGGATCATTAAATTTTCAAGTTCATGCCCATCCTGACTGCCCTCCCCAATGAAACAGTTGTTTTTTTTTTTTTTTTTACTAACCATTGTTAGTTTTCATTGATGAAGGCCATCAAAACACTTTAGCTTTTTAAAGTAATCTTAAAACATCTCTTCCTCCTCCTGTCCCTCAAAATCTTCATAAGTCAGAACAATATATTCTAACAAAAAAGCAAAAATAACCAATTAATCACAATGGTTGTTGAGTGTAGTCATTGATCACACATTCTACAACATAAAGTTCTAGAAACGGTTGTTGACAAACAAGTCATAATTTGGAAATCGAAATACACACACAGGAAATTCCACAGCACCATATCAAATGTAAGATAATATATGTAGGACATATAGGATGTATCTTACTACAGTACCTTTTCAACAATTAAAAAAAAAAAACTCTGCATAAACTGTGTAAGAACCTTCAGCATGCCCCTTAATTTAAAGGAATATTTGTAGTGGAGAAAAAATTAGGACAGTCCTTTGAAGTATCTAGCAATACCTGTCTCATAAAATAGTATACATATATTAAAAACTAAGTTCATCAATATACTGAATGAATAAAGAAGAGAGCAGAAGGAAAATATTTAGAGCTAGAAGGAATCCTGTGACTATGTAGTCCAACTTCCTCTTTAAAACATAAAGAAATGAGCACAGAAAAGAAAATGCCTTGTTTAATGTACCACAAATATTAAGCGAAGCAGACAAGAATGAAATTTTCATCAGTCTTCTGATGAACTGCTTTTTCTACCATATAAAACTGCCCCAACATTCCAAAGCTATGTGGTCACTAGTGGAATAGAGAAATACTATAGAAGCTATCTTTGCTGGTAGACTCGAAAGCAGTGAAGATAGGCTCAAACATGAAAATTTTTTGAGAAAATGATTTTTAAAATTGCAGACTGGACAGGAAACATCATAGAATAATGCCAAAAGCAAGGAATGACAGAAAAGAAAATAAATATACTTGGATAATGTGTATTCTGAACAATATGTCAAATCAAAAGACATAATAATAATAATGAGGTTAGTAAGAGACATAATATTCAGCTGGTGTTCCTTGAATGTAAGAATATGTAAATAATATTTGATATAATATGCAGCAACTGGTTGAGACAATGAAGTTACTTTGCTTATATATATTCGTGAAATTAAAAGTCTAGACTAAATGACAGTTGTGGCAGTAGAGAAGGTGGAAAAACTGGGGAGGGGAGATTGAAAAGGCTGAATTAATGTGTCTAAGAAGATAATAAACTATCAGTTACTTCTGATAATGGAGAAAAGTACATGTTTGACCTGGAGCATTGATGTCCCAAACTAAAATTGTTTATAAAGATCTATCTATAAACCGTATTTATAATCATTTGTAGTTAGGAGAAGCACTATACTTTAATTAATAGTGCCTATCTTAATGATTCATTTTAAGTATCAAAAGTTATAATACATGAAAATCAAGTACTTTGAAAACTATAAATATACAACTTTCAGTTATGATTAGTTATTGTGCATTCCCAAATTATTTCCCCTAATGTATTTCGAGTCTCTTAAAACAAACAAACAAACAAAAAAAACCTATGGCTTATTTCATTTTTGTTTCCCTCTCATCCCAACTGATACCTTTCTGATAATAGGAAATTAATGAATGTTTGTTGAACTGTTGAAAATAGTTTGCAGACATTTTAGATTCAGGAACAATTTATTCTACATAAGTAGAATAAGAAGAAATGAAATGAAAGTATAGAACTGAACAATTTTCCCATTAATTTACTAGATACAGAGAGTCAATCTTAATAATTCTCTTTTCTTCCTTAACGGTTCTTGTTCCTGTATTATGTAGATAATTCCTAAATTCCTTTCCAGTCTTAGAGTAAAGCAAGTTTAATTATTATGAAATGAATCCACATCCAGTCAATTTCAACACATGTCCTATTACCAATCTAACCAGTCAAAAATTGTTAATTATCATCTGCACTGTAGCAAGAACCAGATAATCTGTAACTGAGACTATTTGTTAGTTACAGAAAAAAAGGTCTGAAACACTCAATTATTCCTTATTTCTAACTAAATGAATAATTACATTTTGGGAAGATTCTTATGGTCAATAATAATGTTGCTGTGCAGTGTTGCACATATTATTTTCTTAGATAATAATAATTACCAATCTGCTTTTGTGTTTGTTTTTGATATTTTGTGTTTTTATTGTACTGCCTGGTGCAGTACAAATCTTACAGTAATGCTTTCAAATAGGTAAGGCATTCTTCAGTGTCCTTAAAATGATAATATCCTTCTTTTTATATTTGATCTTGGTCATTTTTTAGGGCCCAAATTATTATATTATTTCATCATCAATTTCAAAAAAGACAATTTAACCTCATGAAATTTGTTAATTTTTTTTATTTTAATTTAAATGGGCCTTGGGCCATTTATAAACATTCTCATAGGTTAAAACTTTCTGAATCATTATCAGTTATTAAATTAAATTTTTATTTAAATTCAGCAGAGTTGGTAACAGAATATTGAAAAGAAAGAAATTTGGATTAGAGTTACTTCAGTTTTTAGAAGTGATCGAGAAGATACTATGTTGTGATGTGATAGCGGGACCTAGTTATTTGCATAGTCAATCATGTTTTTTTTTTTCCCTTTCTTAATTCAGAGTTTTTATAAAGAACATAGTATAACATGTTGTTAGCATATTAAAACTTCATCATAAATGACTAAAACCTGTGACCACATCAACTGATCTTAAACATTCTACCTCCCTTATTCAAACCTGAAAAGAATATAATATTGTACATGAATCTGTATTCAGGACCAAAGTTCAGATTACACATTTTTTATTATATACTTCAATATATTTGATACGGAGATATAGATAGTATTATCTGTCCATAAATCTGGCCCAATTTAAAATGAAATGGTGGATCATTGGTCAGACAATATACAATCAATATATGCAGTGATTTACTTACTCTTTCATTCAAATAGGTTTGAAAATCTATTTTGTATAATTTAGACTATTAAAGGAAATAGTATAATTATTTGGTCATCTCAAGTAACTTTAAACATTACCACTTCCATATTTTATCAAATCATATAAATTAAGTTTATGTCAAAGGTTCTCTGACTCTGAGATTTATTTCCAGCAACTCATGCCAGTTTGGGAGACGGTATAGTGAGAAGAATTTAACCTTGAAATTAGGTAATCTTTGGTCCAAGTTCTACCTTGAATACATACAGGCTTAGTGACCCTGAGAAAGTTATCATTCTTTAGTGTTCTAGGCAACTACACAACTATGTAGTGAAGGTGATAGGCAACATTAGTTGAGAGATTCCTCATTCAGGAATTCCTAGTACTCATGAAATTCATACATCTAGTCTTCATGTCTACTAAAAGAGACTTCAGTGGATGTTTAATCAAACCCTTTCATTTAAAAAAAATAGGAAACTTAGGCTTTCAGTAAATAAATGAGTTGCCTAAAATCTTTGAATTAATGAATATGGAAAACAGATTTAAACCTGTATCTTCATACTTCCAAGTAATTCCAAATAATATTCTTTCTATTTATGTTATTTCTAAATTGTTGGTGTGTTTCTCCTGTGTTAAGTTCCCCACTCAGTGGTGTGTATCTGTTTCTTCATTAACTGGAGCTACCTGACTACAACCCATAGAATTAGAAAATCAAAATTTTTATCATATAGCTCAAAGGTCCTTCTTTTAAGTACTTTTTTTAAGAATTAAAATATTTAGTAATATTTAGTCATTTCTAATTCTATGTAGCTCCATGGACTTTTTCTTCACAAAGATATTAGAGTGGTTTATCATTTCTTTCTTCAGCTCATTTTACAGAGAAATAAACATAGTTAAATGATGTGACCAAGGTCACATAGCTAACAAGTGTCTGAGACCAGGTTTAAACTCTAGCTTCAAGCACAATGTTCCATCCACTGTACTAGCTATCTGCCTTAAGTGATTAAAATACCCTTTGACAAAATATCTGGAGCAACCAATTTCAAACCTTCATTGTGACATGTCCTAGCGCAAACCCTTGCAGGTTCTGCTAGGACAAGCTGATTTTGGCAGCAAAGAACATGGTTCTAAGGAAATTAAATTTAATGGAGACAAATGCAAAAAATGTTATGCTTGATTTCCCAATGTCAATTTCCTTATGACAATATGAAGGAAGTATGGCTAATAAGCAATTTGTCTGAAAATATCTAGGAATTCAGTGAATTATAAATTCAATATCATTTAATAGTATTATGACAACCAAGAAATCTCATGAAATCTTAAGATGAATAAAAACTATTAGTAAAAATGTGGCCATCTCTTATTTCTTGCCCAGTAAGATCACATATAAAAATGCAGTGTTTAGTTCAGCACTGAATTTTCTCAAAAGGATACTGATAGCTAAAAATGTGTTCAGAAATGGGTCATCATGATTATAAAAGACATCAGTGAAAGAATAGAAATATTTAACATGGAGAGACAACTTGTTAGAGAGTGGGGGTAATAGAACAATAAGCATTAAGCATTTTCAAGAATTCAAAGGCTATCTGTAGAAAAAAAAATAGACAACCTCTTTGGCCTCAGAGGACAGAACTAAGAGTAAAGAATACAAATTACAAACAGGAAAATTTAAGTATGATATGTGTGTGTCTCTGTTGGGGGTGGGGTAGTTTGAAGGAAGAAAGAGGGTAGAGGAAACAAATAGATAGATGAGAGACTATACCAGAAAGCCCAGAGCCAAGTCAGAGAAAAAGACAAAGACAGACAGACAGACAGACAGACACACACACACACACACCCCATACACACACAGACACACACACACAGAGAGAGAGAGAAAGAGAGAGAGAGAGAGAGAAAGAGAGAGAGAGAGAGAGAGAGAGAGAGAGAGAGAGAGATTCTGATTAAGTACTCCTTAGTACATGGCAGCAAAATGATGAATTTTGAAACTCTTTTGAACACCATCTGCTATGTGAGAGAGAAAGAGAAGTTTTCATCTATTTAATTTATGGAGATAATTCCCATACTGAGAAAATCATCACTCCCTAAATATGATTTTTACTTATCATTCAAGTTGACATCAGCAAGATTAAGTATGACCTGTGAAATGGAGCTATATTTTCCAGAATTATACCTTTGTGGAATCTAAATTACTATGGAATTGTGTGGCATAGTGGACAAAAAGCTGATCTCAGAACCAGGAAGCTCTAGGTTCAACTCCTGCCCCTGATTTAAACTAGTGGAGTGGTCCAAAGCAAGCCTTTGATTTTTTTCTGGATATTAATAATTGGATAAATAATAATTAAAGATGTAAATGAGATATAGCTATTTATTGTTGGTGGAAGTTTCAAAACTAGCAATTCCCCATAATGATAATAAACAAGAAGAAAAGAATGAGGGGGATGTGTAAGAAGAGAAGGGAAAGTGAAAAGAGTCATTAAGACCAAAACATTCATGTCAAAACTAATTTCTTTGGTGCTAACTGAAAGGAGATTTGATTATGATGTGGATATTTTATACTTGTTTGTATTACTACATTTGATATCTGAGGGATAATGATTTTGAAAGTGTCCAAATACATTCATTTTTGTTTTTTCACATAACCAAAAACTTTAATTATGTTTCTTCATAATAATTTGGGTATAAACACTTTGAAATGTTAAAGTACATAATGGGGGGGGGTGGAACCAAGATGGATGAGAGAAGACATAATTTTTTGTGACCTCCTCTGACCTTCTTTTAACAGTAGATTGAACCTACAGACTTGTTTTGAAGTGACAGAACCCACAAATATTTGGAGTATAACACATTTCCATAAGAAGATATCTTGGAAGAATTTCAGAACAGATGTGTTTCAAACAAGCTGGGGAACAATGTGCCAAGCCCAGAAATCATCACAGGGAGCCCATGCTAAGGAGCTGGGGTGGGGAGCCAGAGCATTGTGCATCCCACATCAGGGAATCTTCTGTGAGCCATTTAGACTACTCTGTCCTAGTTGCAAATAGGTGGTTAGGCAGATTTGCTACAAAAGGGAAATTGTAAACCACTGAGTCCTGAAAGAACATAGTACCTAGCCACTCAGTACAGAAAGTCAAACAGCAGAACTGCCCCAGGGCAAACTGAAGCAGCTGTCACTCCTTTGTGTTAACAGCTCTCACTTTTGATCTTCAAAACAATCTTGTGAGGTGGTTTCTTTTATCATCATTATTTTCACAGAGGGCAACTAAAGTAGAAAAATGTTAAATGACTTTCCCACAGTCCCACAACAATAACTGCCTGAGGCTGAACTTAAATTCAGGTTTAAATCCCATATTCTTTCCATTGTGCCACCTTCCATGCTTTAAGGAGCTTTAAGGACAGAGACAAATGATAACTCTGTGCCACTGATATGATTGTGTATAAAAAGAGCAATTTTTCTGTTGTTCAGTCATTTTAGTTATGTCTGACTCTTTATGATTGTATTTGGAGTTTTCGAGGCAAATATACTAGAATGGTTTGACATTTTCTACTCCAGCTCATTTTATAGATGAGGAAACTGAGATAAATAAGAATAAGTGACTTGCTCATATTTATATATCTAATAAATGTCTGAGAACACATGTGAACTCATTCAAATGAATATAATTGACTTCAGACCCAGCATTCTATTATTAAGTAACCTAACTGCCCTTAGAAAACAATAGAGGGTAAAAATTAATAGAAACAACTTAAGCAACATTGATGGATATAAAATAAATTCACACAAATCATAATTATTTCTGATAATTTTTCACAAAACATAAGAAATGAAATTTTCTTTATAATAACTATGGAATTTATAAAATACTTGGAACTCTATCAAATCTTTATTGAAACTAGATGAACACAACTATGAAATTCTTTTTTTTGAACATAAGTTGGCCCTAACTATATGTTGAATTATGAATCACTCTTGTGCATTATGAATTAAGATAATTAAATTATAAAACTTCCTAAATTAATTAATTCAGTGCCATGCCAAACTACCAAATATTATTTTATATAGAAACAAAATAATGTCAAGAATTTTAAGGACAATGATTTTTAAAAAGTCATGTAAAGAAAGGGGATGCTCTAGCAGTACTAGATTTCAAACTATGCTACAAAACAGTTATCAGGGAAAAAATTGGTACCAGCTAAAAAACAGCAATTGGCCAAATGAACAGATTAGGTACTCAATATATAGAAAGGAATCAACAGTGAGCTATATCACAAACACATAGCTCTTGAGTAGTGGGAAAAGGAATCACTATCAAAAAGATCTGTTTGGAAAACTGGATAGTGATCATTTGGAAACCAAATTTTGATCAATACCACATAACACATACACAAATAAGTTCTAAATGTATTCATGACATATAAGAGACCACATCATTAAAAATAAATAAAGAGGAATTAGAAAGAGAGACCTTTCATTTAGACTTATGTATGGATTTGGAGGCAGGAAGATTTTCTGTTAGAATGAAATAGCATAAAAGTCAAGGTCATTGGGATAAAAAAATGGAACAAATTTAGAAAAAAAAAAGAATAGTCTAGTTTAACTATTGAAGAGGATACATGATGTTTTGTTTTCTGAAATAGTGGCAAGAAGATGGATCAGACTAAGGAATTTAGACTCTTTTAGTTAGGCAATGAAGAGACACTAAAGGTTTTTCAATTTAAAAAATGACATAATCAGTCTTCCTCAGAGTACTTGATATACTTCAATCAATTAGTGTTGAAATTTATTAAATTGATGCTGTTGAAAAAATACCTACTAGGTCACTTTTGTCACTAAAAATTTGAAAACTTAAAAATATTATTTTTGATAAATAAAATTTGTCCTTACAACAACAAATATTGATCTCTTTAGAAATGTTTTCTATTCCATACTTGTTTACAAAGTTCAGTTTGCTATACCATATTACTGAAAACCTAGTGAAATCAAGCATTTTGTCTCTAAGATCACCAAAGATTTATTCCCACTACACCAGATACAGCAGATAGGATCCTGTGATGTATTCTCACTGAATGAATAGACAAATGAATGTACAAAAAGAACTAGAATAAAAATCTGGGTCTTTTGCTGCTTTTATCTTAACTAATCAGTACTGGGAAAGCAGATTGCCTACAAGGAGATTTGGGGCTAATAAAGCTAGTTATGTCTCTCTTCCCTTTTTGTTGTCCTTTCCAATTCCAGTGAGTATGTTTTAATGATACTGTGAAAGCACTAGTCAATGAAAAGCAGTCTAATAGTGACTGAAGCAAGTTTTTCTCTAAAACATTATGGACAAATGGATTGATTTGGATAAAATCACACAGCTCTTCTGACTGTGCCTGACATTCTTCCTATAGAAAAAGAATTCTTTGAGTTTCTGCTGTTTCTCTATTATTCTTAACCATCAAACAGGTAACATGATAGTTTTTTTTAAAGGTTCATTAACTCCTAAAAGAAAATAGATGAGAAAGTAATCAAGTTTCTTCTCACTTGCAATTAGTCGATCCACTGATCAAACTCTCTGCTTTTTTGTAAATTTTGTTTTCAAAAGTAAATTTATTTCAAGGGAAAACAACTTAAGGTAGTCACAGTATAAGAGTGAGCTGTTTCTAATAAGTCTGACCTAAACAAAAAGAGAACGAACAGCTTGAATCTGTCAATAGTGACATTAAGAGATTTCATTTATTTATTTTTGCAGGGTTTTTTTTTCCTTCTGACATTTGAAAAGTTATTTCTAGCTGCTAAAACTTTACAAGATAAATGTCAAGGGGTGAAAGAGGGTATTGTATGACAACTGAAGCCAAGGGAGGGTGCATGTATAAGAAGTCTTATCAACAGTATTGGATATGCCTATCAATATAATACCTGAGTGGGCAAGAAAGGAATATCAAAAGGTTCCATACTTAACTCAGCTGGAGACTGGTAAGGTCAAGTAGTTACAAAAAAGAGGGAAAAGTACAAATGTGAGATGGTCAGATAATCAAAAATTTTTGGCAATGGACAGACAAAGATTGGCTTCATTTCTTTTTCTTTTCAATTGCCTAAAATCTATATGGAAAATTTACTTTGCTATTTTGTTTATATCTTTTTCATCCTTATTTCTATACATATTGTCTTCCCAGTAGAATGTAAGTTCTTTGAAAGTAGAGACTGTATCATTCATTTGTATATATTCTCATAGCCTGCCACAATGGGAGGCATATAGCAGCTACTTACTAAAATGCTAATTGATTTTGATTGATATGTATTTTGCTACAATAATGAAATAGAGTATAATCTCATTTCCCCACTTACGATAACTAAAAGCAAACCCAGCACAAATGGCAATTTTTTTGAAGGTAAAGATTATATCTTATCCCAGACAATATTAAAAGAATTCCTCAGACATGGTAAACACTAGGAAATATTTGCTGAGAATGTAAGATCAGTGAGGAAAGGATCTATTTGTTGTATATTAATATCTCCAGTGCTAGCACAGTGCCTTGGAAATAATAAAATTTCATTTAAATGAATTCAATTGACTTGGTTTGTGTCCTAACTTTAGTGAGTCACTGCCACTCTCATTCAACTCCATCTTCCCAGTCTCTGTACCTTTACCAGTTGAAAATAGGTATTGCAAATTAATTTTCTTAACCATTAGCAATCATAGATAGGAATTGCAAATTATGTTTCCTCTTATTTCTTCTTAGATAATTCTCTCCAAATCTATGAAGTTAAAGGAAACTTTTCTCACCTCTTTCTTGTTGTGATATGGGAGCCACCTGCCAGTGGCTGCTGGAGGTCTAACTGAGACTTGTAGAATGGATCTCTTCATGTGAGAGGATGATGATGATGATACAAGGAGACTGAGAGGCAGTTTCTGTTTGTTGACCTCTACACTGAGAGGCTGTAATGTTGTCTAACCTCTCTCCTCTTCCCTCTGAATCCAATTTATTTCATTCCCACTCCACAAGCAACACCTATGTCAACAAAGGTTATTTTGCAACTCCTTCAGATGTTATGATTCATGGCTATAGAGGCTCTCATAGAATTGACCTGCCCCTTCACTTAGGCATGGTCATTAGCAATTTCTTCCTGCGATATTATTTATGATTTGTATGAGAATTAATTGCAATTTTTTCAGGAAAAAAATCTGCAAAAGCCTTTGGTGAACTGTGAAAAACTTTAATTCTTTTAACAGAAAACAATAGGAGGAGTGATTTCATTTTTCTTGTTAAATTTTACTAATAGCAATTTGGAATCCCTAGGAAATAATGATGTCAAGAAAAAGAAAAATTGACTCGGAGTGTAGGATATTCAAAGAACAGTGGATTACTTTTTCATGCCATACAAGGAAAGAGCTGTATGTCTGATATGCCAGACACTGCATTCTGTGTTCAAAGAATATAATTTGCGTGGACACTATGAAACTCAACATAAAGATAAATATGATTGATTGGTTGGAGAAGTGAGAAAAGATAAAATATTAAAACTGAAAAATACATTTCAACTCAGCAAAATACTTTTGTGAAGCAGAAGCAGCTAAATATTTCATCACTGTGAGCAAGTTTGCAAGTTGCCAAGCTAATAGCATGCACTGGCAGACCATTTCTGGAGGGAGAATTTGTTAAAAATTTCCTTCTTTTTGTTGCCAAAGAGATGTGTCCAGAGAAGGCCGATTTATTTAATATAGTGAGTCTTTCAGGACCTACAATTACACGGAGGATTGAAGAAATGGGAGCCAATCTGCATCAGCATTTGCAAAACTCCATTAAAAATTTTCATATTTTTCCTTGGCACTTCACGAAAGCAATGATGTTTGTGATTCTGCACAACTTCTAATTTTTAGTCATGGAACAAATGATTATTTTGAAGTCATAGAAGAGCTTGCTGCACTGCAAAGCATCAAAGGAACAACTACAGGAAAGGATATCTATGAAAAGGTTTGTCAAACTATGAATGGTTTGAAGCTGGTCTGGGCTAAACTAGCCAGTGTGGCAACTGACAGTGCTCCTAGAATGGTGGGGTCTAAGAAAGGAGTAATTGCTCACATTAACCAAGAGATGGACAAACATAACCATTCTCATCCAATAGCCATACATTGCCTCATCCACCAACAAGTGCTGTATAGTAAATCACTGGAATGGGACTCTGTTATGAAAATTATGGTATCTTGTGTTAACTTCATTACAGCTAATGCACTAAATCACAGACAATTTCAGGAATTTCTGTCTGAGCTAAATGTTGAATATGAAGATGTTCTATATCACACAGAAGTCCATTGGCTGAGTCAAGGGAGAGTTTTGAAATGTTTCTATGACTTACTTCCACAGATTACAACTTTTCTGCTTTCAAAAAACAAAGAAGTACCAGAGCTCAATGATGCAGAATGGAAATGGCACCTTGCCTTTCTGACAGATGTAACAGAGCTACTCAACAATTTCAATATGCAACTTCAAGGAAAGGGGAAGCTCATCTATGATATGCAATCACATGTCAAAGCATTTGAATTAAAATTAGGCCTTCTCATCAAACAAGTGAAGGAGGAAAACTTCTGCCATCTCCCCACAACTCAAAATCTGTTAGCGGAAAAACTGTTGTTTGCATTCCCAAACAAAACATGTGTGGATTCACTGGAAAAAAATGCAAAACGAGTACCAATTTAGATTTAAAGAGCTTCATCTCCATGAATATGACATACAGCTTTTCCATAACCCATTTTCTATTGACATTGAAAATGTGGATACAATTTATCAAATGGAACTGGCTGAACTGCAGAATTATGACTCTCTGAAAGATTCATTCAAGTCAAGCAGCCTTCATAATTTCTATGCATCTCTCCCCTCTGAGACATATCCTCATCTCAGGAATCATGCACTCAAAATGGCAACCATCTTTGGCAGCACTTATGTCTGTGAACAGACTTTTTCTAGAATGAAACATTTGAAATCTCCAACCAGATCAAGAGTAACAGATGCACACTTGCATCACTTGTTACGACTAGCAGTGACAAATATGGAACCAGACATTGACCATCTCATTAGCCAAAAGCAGGCCCATAGTTCCCACTGAAATACTGCTAAGTTTGTTAATTTAACTTTACTTCATTTTAAATATTGTATTTGTAAAATAAGATATATTCAGCATGCATAGGAATTTGTTCATAGTTTTTGTTTTTAACTATAGTCCGGCCCTCCAACAGTCTGAGGGACAGTAAACTTGCCCCCTATTTAAAAAAATCTGAGGACCCCTGCCCTAACTCAACTGAAATTCATTTTCATCTTTAAAATGTGTATAAAATACTCTAATACTTATATCACAAAATTACTGGGAGGATGAATTATTATAATGCATATAACACATACTGTAAATCTCAAAGACCTACAAAAATGTCAGATAATATGCATTCTGACTTTTCTTCACTAATTTTTTTTTTAGGGGGGTAGATTTCAGGCTATTTAGAAAAGAGGAAAAACATTTATGTAGATTTATATGTAAGACAACTTATAGCAACAAGGTCAAAAATACAGTATAATTCACCTACCAATATAATGCTGCCAACCAAAACATTCACACTCTTGAATTTGAATTAAAATGCTGCCTGGTCCTTTAAAATTTGATTATTATTTTGATGGAGGGTCAAATAAAATTGAAGGTTATTAATTTCATTTTTCCTTTAAAATTTGGTTATTAAAACTAAGCTTTAAAAGATATTTTATCCTTATCAATATTTTTACATTTAAACATTTCTTGATAAATGAATACTTTTAAAAGTTCTATTTGTTCATTCCTTATCCAAAGCAGATCTCAAATATTCCATGCTTTAGAAGACATATTTATATCTTGATGAGGTTTTAAAAATATCATCACTTAAGTCCAAATTTCTGATGAAGAATCTATCCAGTTTTAGCTAGATTCAGTCTTGGGTGACAAAAACAGAGCCTGTGGTTAGGTTGAGAATCAAAGTCCTTCCACCTTGATAGCAACAAACATATTCCATTTGGAATAGTCTTCAAGAATGCAAAGTCATTTCTAAACCATGGTGACTTGCTATTTATCCCCCCACCTCTTGCACACTTAATGAGAATTTAAATAAAATGAGTTGACAAAATAATATAATAATATATTGTATTTGATAAATTGCAAAATAATATGTAATAAGGATGAGGGGAAACATGACTTCTAATACCAGTGGTTATTATTGTTTTTTTCTTCAGTTCAAATTCTTTAACTTCAGGCCCAGGTGCTTTTCATGACTTAGAAAATATAACTGTATTTACTCAAAAACAGTTAATCTTAGGCATTAGGCACTGTGATTCAAAATCACTTTCATGAAGACATAACTGCCTCAAAATTTACAATAATTCAGGGATAACTAAGTAGCAATTTTGTTTCTGCTATATATGAAGGAAGGGTTTGTTAAGCAGATTTCTAAGAAAAACAAAGTTATGAGAATATATATATATATATTTAAAGCTTTTTATTTACAAAGCATATGCATGGGTAATTTTTCCAACATTGACCCTTGCATAACCTTTTATTGCAAATTATCCCCTCCTTCCCCCATCCCCTCCCCTATCTGGCAGGTAGTCCAGTACAGGTTAAATATGTTGAAATACATATTGGACCCAATATGTGTATACATATTTATGCAGTTATCAGGTTGCACAAGAAGGAAGAAAAAGAAAAACTGAGAAAAAATGCAAGCAAATACAACAGAGAGTGAGAATGCTATGTTATGTTGTACCTTCTGTTTCTATAGTTCTTTCTCTGGGTGTAGATGGTTCTCTTCATCACTGCACAAGTGGAACCGGTTTAAATCATCTCAATGTTGAAGAGAACCACATCCATCAGAACTGATCATCATATAGTCTTCTTGTTGCTATGTATAATGATCTCCTACTTCTGCTCATTTCACTTTGCATCAGTTCATGTAGTTCTCTCCAAGCCTCTCTGAAATCATCCTGCTGGTTATTTCTTTCCTATTTTATTATAGCTTTTTATTTACAAGATATATGCATGGTTAATTTTTCAGCATTGACCCTTGCAAAACCTTCTGTTCCAACTTTTCCCCTTCTTTCCCCCACCCCCTCCTGTAGATGGCATGTAGACCCATACATGTTAAATATGTTAAAGTATATGTTAAATACAATATATGTTTACATATTCATACAATTATTTTGCTGCACAAGAAAAATCAGATTGACATAAGGTAAAAATAACCTAGGAAGGAAATCAAAAATGCAAGTGAACAAAAACAGCAAGTGGAAATGCTATGTTGTGGTTCATCCTCATTTCACATTGTTCTTTCATTGAGTGTAGCTGGTTCTCTTCATTATTGAACAAATGGAAGTCATTTGGTTCATCTCATTGTTAAAGAGAGCCATGTCCATCAGAATTGATCTTCATATATTATTGTTGTTGAAGTATATAATGACCTCCTGGTCCTGCTCATTTCACTCAGCATCAGTTCGTGTAAGTCTCTCCAGGCCTTTCTGAAATCATCCTGCTGGTCATTTCTTACAGAACAAAAATATTGCATAACATTCATATACCACAATTTATTCAGCCATTCTCCAATTGAGGAGCATCCATTCAATTTCCAGTTTCTATTCACTACAAAAAGGGCTGCCACAAACATTTGTGCACATACAGGTCCCTTTCCCTTCTTTAAGATCTCTTTCGGATATAAGCCTAGTAGTAACGCTGCTGAATCAAAGGATATGTACAGTTTGATAATTTTTAAGCATAGTTTGAAATTGGTCTTCAGAATGGTTGGATTCATTCACAATTCCACCAACAATGCATCAGTGTCCCAGTTTTCCCACATCCCCTCCAACATTCAGCATTATATTTTCCTGTCATCTTAGCCAATCTGACAGGTGTGTAGTGATATCTTGAGTTGTCAGAGTTTGCATTTCTCTGATCAATAGTGATTTGGGGCACCTTTTCATGTCACTGCAAATAGTTGTGGTAATTTATTGTTGCCTGCATTGCAAGATCCTTCACCAGTTTCATTGAATGTCCATCTTCTTCCCTGAAAGAAAATGCTCAGTTTAGCATAGTAAATTGTATCCTGCAGCTTTGATAAATTTATTCATTATTTCTAGTAAATTTTTTGTTGATTCTCTAGAATTCTCTGAGCATACCATCATATCATCTTTAAAAATTGAAAATTTGGTTTCTTGATTACCTACTTTAATTCCATTAATCTCTTTTTCTTCTCTTATTTCAAAAGCCAACATTTCTAATACAATATTGAATAGTTAATGGTGACAACCATTGTTGGCCCAACCAAGATGGGCAACCTTGTCACACTCCCTGATCTTAGTGGGAATGAATGGTTCTAGTTTGTCCCCATATATATGATAATTGCTGATGGTTTTTAAATAGATGCTACTGACTATTTTAAGGAAAAGTCCATTTATCCCTATACTCTCCAGTGTTTTTAATAGAAATGGACGTTGGATTTTATCAAATGCTTTTTCTGCATCTATTGAGATAATCATATGATTTTTGTTAGTTTGATTATGGATATAGTCAATATGCTGATAGTTTTCCTAATATTTAACCAGTTCTGCATCCTCCGTATAAATTCTACTTAGTCATAGTTTATTATGCTGGGAATGGCTTTCTGTAATCTCTCTTCTAATCTTTTAATTAAGATTTTTGCATCAATATTCATTAGGGAAATTGGTCTATAATTTTATTTCTCTGTTTTCATCCTACCTGGTTCAGGTATCAGCACCATATCTGTGTCATAAAAGGTATTTGGTAGGAGTCTTTCTTTTCATATTTTTTTCAAATAGTTTTTATAATATTGGAATTAATTATTCTTTAAATATTTGATAGTATTCATAAGTAAATTCATCTGTCCCTGGAGATTTTTTTTTAAGGAGTTGATCAATAGTTTGTTCTATTTCTTTTTCTAAAATGGGACTCTTTAAGTACTTTATTTCCTTTTCTGTTATTCTGTGAAATCTATATTTTTGTACATATCCCTCCATTTCAATTAGATTATCAAATTTATTGTCATATAATTAAACAAAATACCTCTTAATTATTGACCTGCATTTTTCTTCATTGGTGGAAAGTTCTCCCTTTTCATTTTGGAGACTGACAATTTAATTTTCTTCTTCCCCTTTTCTAATCAAATTAATTAAAGATTTTTCTATTTTGTTGGTGTTTTCATAAAACTAATTCTTAGTTTTAAGTATCACTTCAATAGTTTTCTTTCAGTTTTATTAATTTTCCTTTTTATTTTCAGAATTTCAAATTTGGTATTTAATTGGGAGGGTTAATTTATTCTTTTTTTAGCTTGTTTAGTTGCAAGGCCAATTCTTTGATCTTCTCTTTCTCTATTTTATGCAAGTAAGCATCTAGAGATATAAAATTTCCTCTAATAGCTACTTTGGCTGCATCCCACAAATTTTGATATGTTGTTGCATTGTTGTCATTCTCTTAGATAAATTATTGATTGTGCCTATGATTTGTTGTTTCACCCAATCATTTTTTAGGATTTGATTATTTAATTTCCTATTAATTTTTCATTTATTTTCCCATGGTCTTTTATTGCAGGTATTTTTTGTTGCATGATGATCTGAGAAAAATTAATTTGCTGCTTTGTCCTTTCTGTATTTGATTTTGAGATTTTTATGCCCTAATACATGATTGATTTTTCTATTGATTCAATATACTGCCAAGAAAAAGGTCTATCATCTCTAACTTTTCTAGGATTCTATTTAACTGCTTAACTTCTTTCTTATTTATTTTGTGGTTTGATTTATCTAGTTCTATGGAATCAAGATTAAGATCCCCTTATAAAATAGGTTTGCTGTGTAATTCCTTTTGCATCTCTTTTAACTTTTCCTCTAGGAATTTGGATGTTATACCACTTGAGGCATATATGTTTAGTATTGATATTATTTCTGTATTCATGATCCCTTTAAATAAGATGTAGTTTTCTTCCTTATCTCTTAATTAGAACTATTTTTGCTTTAGCTTGATCTGAGGTCTGGATTGTACCCCTACTTTTTTTTTTTTTTTTTTTTTTTTTTTTTTTACCTCAGCTGAAGCATAATAGATTCTGCTCCAGCCTTTTACCTTTACTCTAAATGTATCATTCTGCTTTAAATGAGTTTCTTGGAAACAACAAACTGTGGAATTCTGCCTTTAATCCAGTCTGCTATCTGCCTTTATTTTATGGGAGTGTTCATCCCATTCACATTTACTGATAAAATTACTCTGTATTTCCAGATATCTTGTTTACCCTCAGTTATATGTTTCTCTTCCCTTTCATCCTTTCCATCCTTCCCAGTACTTTGTCACTGATCCTCCCTCCCTCAAACAGTTTTCCCCTTTTGCAGCACCCTTTTTTTATACCTTTCCCCTTCTACTTCTCTTCTCCCTTCTATTAGCCTCCCCGCTTTCTTTCCCCCTTCCCCTCCTACTTTCCTGTAGGGTGAAACAAGCTTCTCTATGAAGCTAATTGTGTCTGATATTCTCTCTGAGCCAAATCTGATGGGATTAAGATTCATACAATGCTCATCTTCCTCCCTTTTTTCCCTTAATTGCAATAGGTGCTTTTATCTCCTCATGAGATGTAATGTACCCTATTTTAACTCCTTTTTTCCTCTTTTTCCAGTTGAATCACTTTCCTCCTCTAATTTCTTTTTTTAACTCATCACAATAAAATCAAATTGTACCTGAACCATCTAAGTATAAATCTCAAGCTTTAAACAGAGCATCTTCCCACACAAATATGTAAGCTTTTTAAATTTTAAAAGAAAGTTATTTTTTCTTTCCTTTACTACTTTTTATGTTTCTCTTGAGTTCTCGTATTTAAAGATCACATTTTCAATTTAAATCTGGTCTTTTCATCAGAAATAGATGGAATTTACCTGTTTTATTGAGTGTCCATCTTTGCCTCTAAAAAATGATGCTCAATTTCACTGGATAATTGATTTCTGGCTGCATTCCAAGATCCTTTGTCTTTTCAAATATCAGACAAATATAAATACAAATATTTAAAAATATTAAAATATTAAATATTTTAATTTATAATTTAATTAAATATCAAATAAAATATTAAAAAATAAAAAATAAATAAAAATAAAAAATATAAAAAAATACAAATAAAAGAATATTTGATCTTTTGAAGGGGAGGCTGCTAGGTTCTGGCTAACCCTGATTGTGGTTCCTCAATATTTGAATTGTTTCCTTCTGAATTCTGAAGTTTAGCTATGATGAGTTTTCATTTTAGGATCTCTTTCAGGAGGTGATCAGTGAATTCTTTCAATGGCTATTTTACCCTCTGGTTCTAGGGCAGTCTTCCTTATGATTTCCTGAAAGATGATATCAAGGCTCTTTTTTTATCATGGTTTTCAGAAAGTCTAATAATTCTTACATGTTATGAGCCAGAACTCTGAAAATGAAATAATGAATTAATTCAGTGGAATTTATTAAGACAATGGTTATCTAATTTAGCATGGTTCAGTATGATTGATTTAATCTTACAACAAATAATGGTTTCCTAGTGATATAATGATTGGTTTATAATCAATGTGGAGCATATAAGCAGGCACTGAGAACCAGAGAAAAGAAGCTTTCAGAGGGTGAAGAAGACAGGGAGGAGCTCAAGCTCTCGGAACCAAGGACAGATCTTCATTCAATCTTCAGTCAGGCCACTAGTGGCAGGCTCTCCTCCTGCATTTCTCCCCTGAGACCAAGGCCGGTCTGAAAAGCTCTCCAGAAAGCTGCCCAGCCTCAGGAAGAAGATAATAAAGGATTTGGACTTTTAACACCTGGCTGTTCTTGTGGTGATTACTAAACTGAAATGAAGGCTGCTCCCAAGACTCCCAGAGACCCCGAAGAAAACTGAACCAAAGAGAACATTACATTCTGGCATCCAAACATGGGATCAAGAACTTTCATCTGTGACCCAGAAATTAGGGTGAGTACAAAAATAGACAAGGAAACTTTCTTAAGGGCTAAAGTAGTATTCCAGCTAAAATGGGACAAATGTTTAGAAAGGAGATTTCTCCACCAAAAGGAAAATGTGTCTAAAACTTGGTTAGACTGATAAAAAAATCAAGATTTAATTGTAACTTGGGAGCAGATCACTGAACTTTTAGAAACAGTACAGTACACATTTCCCTGGTTCTTTCTCTAAGGAAAAAGAATTAGATCCAGAGGAATGAAAATTAGTAGGAGAGTAACTATGTGAATACTACAATGATAATGTACCTGACTCAATTTCTAAAGAAACACTTTATACATATAACTTAATACAACCGGCTTTAGGAAATCATATAAATTATAGAATAAGGAAAAAGAAGAAAGTGTGGGGGGGGGAGGATCCAGACAAACTAAGTGAAAAGCACAAAGAATTGGGCGGAGCCAAGATGGCAGAGAAGGCACACGCTACTTTCTAAGCTCTTCTCTTACCCTCTCTATCAATATATCGAGCCTCAAAAATAGTCTTGATCACAATAAAAGATAAGAAGTAGAACAACTCACCAGCCGAAGAAAATCTTCAGTCTCACCAAAAGGTTGGGTCCCAGGGGAGACAGCCAGATTGGGAGAGAAATTGGGTTCCGGAGAGTCTCAACAAAAGTGAAAGCACAGATCCGCACGGGGCCCAGCCCCCAACCCGCAGTACGGGGCTTTTTCCTTGGGAGCGATCCTGCACGGCAGGAGGACACAGCCCAGGTTATGGTTATCCCAATTGCAGTGGGGGCTCGGCGGGGCCTGAGCTCCCCAGGCCAATTTCATCAAGGGACGCTGCAGAATTCGTGGAACTGCAGTCTGCAGTCAGCTGCTAATACCACAGTCCCACAAGAGGCTCTGGCCTGGGGGGACACTTTCATTAGTTCTAGCCTAGGGCAAGAACCCACAAGCCCAACTGGGACTTTATAGCTAAGGCTGAATCCACTTTCTGTTGGGGAAGGGAAAACTCACCGAGCACTCAATACCCGGAGCCTGAAATAGTTTACATCTCTTCCTGTTCTGCAGAGGAAACTGGTAACCCCTTGCTTAGGGAATACCCAAAGGCTTTAAACATGAATAAAAAGATGAAAAGAAGATCAACAGCTTCTCCAGAAAAAGAGCAGGTCAGAAACCTGAAGAACCCCAACAGCAAAAGATCAGACTGTCCTCCAATGATGTTTCAAAAGGACCAAAAAGTCCAAAAGAGAAGAAGAAAAATGGGGAAAGGAAAGAAGCCTAAAGAGAGCAAAACTTCCTGAAATAGAATTGAAAAGTTAAAAATTCCCAGGAAGAGGAAACAAAATTTGAATTGAAAAATAAAGAATTAAAGTAGGATTTATGAATTGAAAAAGACAAAGAACTCAAGAAAGTAGGATCTGTAATAGGAAAGAAAATAATTCACTAAAAAAAATTAGTGAAATGGAAAAATTCCACAGACCAAAACAATACATTTAAAACTAACTGGACATATACAGAAAGAAAAAAAGCTAATGAAGAAAATAATTTTTTAAAAAATTGAACTGAAAAATAGAAACTAATGATTATTGAGACGGAAGAATAGCAAAAACAAAATGACAAACTGAAAACATGAATTATCTACTTGCAAAATGAAGACTTGGAAAATAGATCTAGGAGAGATAATCTGAGGATTATTGATTTCTGAAAACTATGATGAAAAAAGACAGATACTTTTTCGAAACATCAAAGAGAATGCCGATGTATTAGAATCAGAAGGTAAAATAGGATTGAAAGAATTTAAAAACACCTTTGAAAGAAAACCCAAAAAAAACCCCAAGGAAATTGTGGCCAAATTTCAGAACATCAGATTGGGAAAATTTTACAAGGCCCAAAACCATTTAAATACCGAGGTGCCACAAAAGGGATATCCAAGATCGGCTGCCTCCACATTGGAAAGAAGGCCCTAATATGATATTCCAAAAGGCACAAGAATTGGGATGCAGCCAAGAATAAACTACCCAGCTGTTGAGCATTTTCTTCCAGGGAAGAAGGGAATTTAATGGAACAAATGAATTCCATTTGTTTCGAAGAAAACCAGAACTAAACAAAAAATTTGATTCCAACCATAGAACTAAGAGATGCAGAAAAGGTAAAATAACTCTTGAGAATTGTATTTGTGTGATATACAAAAGAATAAAGTAAATTTGATTGTACTGATATAAAAAAAAAAGGGAAGTGATATGGAAAAGGGATGATGGCAGAAAAGGTGGGGAGGGATAAAAGAGGGAAACCACATCCCACAAAGAGGGAAAGGAAACTTACAATCTGAGGAAATTTAGAGAGGGGAGAACAGTTAATCTTACTCCCATCAGAGTTGGTCAAAAAAAAATAATTGAATTTTATTAGAAAAATTCTCCGCCCATTAAAAAAGGGGGAGAGGAAAAAGGGAAAAGAAAAGAGAATAAGGGAAGGAAGGAAAAGATTCGGGGGGAGGGAAGGATTATAAAGAGGGGGCATCAGATACACGGGGAAAAAGTTCAAAAGGGAAAGAGGTTGGGGAAAGAAAAGTTAAAATAACTGGGGTTATTAGGATGGCAGGAAATAAGATTTATAATTTAACCCAAATGTGAATGGATAACCCCCACAAAGAGGAGGGAATAACTGATCAAAAGTAGAACCCCAAATATATTGTTTAAAGAAACAATTTAAAAGAGGGGGATACATATAGGGTAATAAAAGGCGAACAAAATCATTATGCTAGGTGAAAAAATGGAGGGGTAGCCATCCTTTCTCAGACCAAAAAAGCAAAATTAATCTAATTAAAAGAGATAAGAAGGTAACAACCCTAAAGGGAGATAAACAAGAAGCAATATCAATATTAAAATATATGACCAAGTGGTATGGATCCAACTTCCTAAAGGGAAGTTAAGAGAGTTAAAAGAAATGGACAAAAACCTGTAATAGTGGAGATCTCAACCTTGACCTCAGAATTAAAAAACAAACCACAAAACAAGAAGAAAGAAATTAAAGAAGTAAAAGAATTTAGAAAAATTAGGTATGTTAGATCTTTGAGAAAATTGAATGGAGATAGAAAGGAATAATTTTCTTCTCAGGAGTTCGGAACCTATTCAAAAATTGACCAATATTAGGGACATAAAGACCTAAAATTAAAATGCAAGAAAGCAGAAATAGTAAATGCTTTCTTTTCAGATCATGACAATAAAACACATTCAACAAAAAGTTAGGGGGAAATAGACCAAAAGAATTGAAACTAAACAATTCATCTTAAAGAAGATTTAAAGCAAAAAGATACAATTAAAATTTCACCCAAGATAATGACAATGATGAGACGTCATACCAAAATTTAGGGATGCAGCCGGGATTAAAGGGAATTTTTATATCCTTAGAGGCTTACTTAAATAAAACAGAGAAAGAAAAGATTAATGAACTGGGCTTGCAAACAAAAAAACTAAAAAAAGACCAAATTAAAAACCCCCAATCAAATACTAAATTTGAAATTTAAAATAAAGGAGAAATTAAAATACGAAAGTAAAAAAACTATTGAACTAATTAATAAAACCAAGAGTTGGTTCTAGAAAAAGCAATAAAAAATAGATAAGCCTTTGGGTAAATCTGATTAGAAAAGGAGGGAGGAAATGAAATTGTGTCTTAAAATGAAAAGGAGAACTTTCCACCAATGAAGAGGAAATTAGAGAAAAAAGGAGTTATTTTTTCTAACTTTATGCCAATAAATTTGATAACCTAAGGGAAATGGATACTCCAAAAAATAAGACTTCCCAGACTAACAGAGGAGGAAGTAAATTGTTGAATAGTCCCATTTCAGAAAAAGAAATAGAACAGGAAATTAAACAACTCCCCAAGAAAAACCCAGACCAGATGGATTTATTGAATTTTACCAAACATTTAAAAACATCCCCAATGCTATAAAATTATTTGATAAAATAGGAAATGAAGGATCCCACAAATCCTTCAGACACAGACATGGTATGATACCTAAACCAGGTAGGTTGAAAACAGAGAAAGAAAATTATAACCAACTCCCTAATGAATATTGATGCTAAAACTTAAATAAGATATTAGCAAAAAGACAAGAAAATCATCCCAGGATAATACAATCAAGTAGGATTTATACCAGGAATGCAGGGCTGGTTAATATTGAAAAATATCAAATAATTGGCCATGTCAAAACCAAATTAACAAAAACCATATGATCTCCAATAGATGCAGAAAAAAGCATTTGATAAAATCCAAAATCCATTCTATTAAAAAACATTGAGAGTATAGGAATAAATGGACTTTTCCAAAATAATCAGGCACTATTTAAACCATTAAAACACCATATGTAATGGAGAAAACCAACCATTCCCAAAAGATCTGAGGAAACAAGGTTGCCCATATCACCGTTACTATTTAATATTGATTAGAAAGCTGCTTTGGCAATAAGAGCTGGGAGATTAAAGGAATAAGAATAGGAAAGAGGAAAACCAAATTGTCACTCTTGGACGACATGATGGTATATTTGAGAACCCAGAATTCTAAAAGTTATTAGAAATAATCCACAACTTTAGCAAAGTTTTTTTAAAAAAACCCCATAAGTTCAGATTCTTATATATCACTAACAAAACCCAAATAGTTTACAAAGAGAAATTATTTAAAGTAACTACTATAATATAAAAATTTAGGAATCCATCTGCCAAGGGAAAATCAGAACATGAGCAAAATTAAACCCACCTTACACAAATTAAGTCTGATCTAACCAATTGAAAAATTAAAGCTCTTGAAGGGGAAAAAATAATAAAGATGACAAAACCAAACAATCTATTTATTTAGCGCCATACCAACAGACCCAAAAACTATTTTAATGACCTAGAAAAAATAACAAAAAAATTCTATGGAAAACAAAAGGTAAGAATTTCAAGGGATAATGAAAAAAAATCAAATGAAGGTGGCTTAGCTTACCAGATCAAAACTAATTATAGAGAAGAGTTACCAAAGCCATTTGGATTTAGGGGAAGATTAGTTGATCCGTGGAATAGGTTAGGTTAGAAAAAACAGTCAACAAATATAGCAACCTAGTTTTGACAAACCCAAAAACCCCAGCTTTTGGGATAAGAACTTACTGTTTAAAAAATTTGGGGAAAATTGGAAATAATATTAGAAACTAGGATTGATCCACACTTAACACCGACACCAAGAAAGATCAAAATGGGTTCAGACCTAGGTAAGAATAAAATTAATAAATTAGAGAACACAGGATAGTTTACCTCTCAGACCTTTGGGAAGGGGGGTCTTTATGACCAAAGCAGAACTAGAGGCAATGACACAAAATAGAAAATTTGATTATAAAACTGAAAAGTTTTGTACAAACAAACTAATGCAACAAGATTAGAAGGAAGCAATAAACTGGAAAATTTTTTTACAGTTAAAGGTTCTGATAAAGGCCTTTCCAAAATATATAGAGAATTAACTCTAATTTATAAAAATCGCCTTCCCAAGAAAAATGGTAATGGAAGAAAGACAACCCAGATGAAGAAATTGGAAACTATTTCTAGTTATATGAAAAGATGCTCCAAGTCAAAATCAGAGAAATGCAAATTAAGACAACTCTAAGATACCCATACACACCGTGATTCTAAGATGACAGGAAAAATAATGATGATTGTTGAGGGGATTGGGAAAAACGGGACATTGATGCATTGTTTTGAGTTGTGAACAAATCCAACCATTTTGGAGAGTAGTTTGAACATGTCAAAAAGTTATCAAACGGTACCCCTTTGATCCAGCAGTGATACTGGGCTTATCCCAACGAGAAGAGAAAGGACCATGCACAAATGTTTGTGGCAGCCCCTTTTGTGTGGAGAAACTGAAACTGAATGGATGTCCACGTTGAGAATGGTAAAAATTTGGTATATGAATACTATGGAAATTACTGTTCTTAAGAAATGACCAAAGGGATGATTTCCAAAAGGCCTGGAGAGACTTTAAGAACTGATGCTGAGTGAAAAGCAGGACCAGGAGATCATTATATACTTCAACAATATATAAGATGACAAGATGGATCCCATCCTCAGCAACGAGATCAACCAAATTATTTCCAATGGAGCAGAATGAACTGAACCAACCATGCCCAAGAAAGAACTTTGGGAGATAACTAAAACCATTACATTGAATTCAATCCCTATATTTATGCCCACCTATTTTTTGATTTCCTTCAAAGTAATTGTACAATATTTAGAGTCTGATTTTTTATACAGCAAAATAATGTTTTGGTCATGTTACTTATTATGTATCTAATTTTTTTTAATGTATTTAAATCATGGTCATCCTGCCATCTAGGGAGGGGGTGGGGGAAGAGGTGAAAAATTGGAACAAGAGGTTTAGCAATTGTTAACGCTGTAAAGTTATCCATGCATATAACCTGTAAATAAAAGGCTATTAAATTAAAAAAAAAGAAAGAAAGAAAAAAAGAAAAAAAAAATGGAATTTAAGAATAGAGTTAAACAATTTTATGAAATTAGGATGGTGTTAACAGGAGCCATTAGGACATTCCACATCCCCAGACCTACCTCCCTCAATTAACCCTTCATGGGTGGAGGGATAAGGAGGAGGGGAAGAGGCAGTGACACAATCAGTACCACCTATGAAGCAGCCTATGACAAGATTACAAAAGGCATTGGTTAAAGCAAAAAAGAAGGACAGGTATATCTGATTTAGAAATAAATGCATACCCTGTGATTGAAGAATTTGATTCTTCAGGTCAAGTCAGGAGAAGATACACTCCTTTGATCTAGAAAAAAATTAAGGATTTGTAAAAGGGTTGCACTCTTTATGGGGCTACATCATCTTGTGTTAAGATGATACTAGAGAAGTTGGCTTATGAAATCCTAACCCCTAGTGATTGGAAATCCATAGTAAGGATGTGTTTAGAACCTGGACAAAACTTATTGTGGCTTTTGGAGTATAGTGAATTATGCAGGATACAAGCCCAATGAAATAGGCAAACTGGAGTTAATATACAAATCACCTTTGGTCAACTGGAAGGTAAAGGTGAGTATGCAGATGCTTTAGCACAGATTAATTACCCTATAGCACCATATGAGCAAATTGCTGCTGCTGCTGCTGCTATCAAAGCATGGGGCTCCCTCCCAGGAAAAGATGGAGGGGAAGCCTTCACAAAAATAAAGCAACGTCCCAATGAACCTTTTGCTGATTTTGTGGGACGTCTGCAAATGGCTGTCACAAAAACCATTGGAGAGAATGCAGCTACAAGAATTATGATAAGACAACTGGCTGTGGAAAATGCTAATGAGGTTTGTGCTAGAATTATATGGGGACTACACAAAGATGCTCCTTTAAAGGAGATCATAAGATGCTGTGCCACAGTGGGAACAAATGCTTATTATACCCAGGCTATGCTGCAAAATATGGGAAGACAGGGTCCCTCTTGGAAAGGGACTTCCAGATAAACTTGTCAATGCTTTCAGTGTAGAAAAATAGGGCATCTGAAAAGATAGAGTGAGAAGACAGGGTGAAAGAAGACCCCAAACCCTATGTCCAAAATGCTTTCATTGGGCCTCAGAATATAGATTGACCCAGGGAAATGAGAGGCAGAGCCCAGCTCCAAGACCTCAAACAAAAAACAGATGGGGCATGATGGCAGCCGAGTTTACACCCAGAGAATCTTTAGAAGTTCTATACTCTGATATGATCAATCAGCCAAAAAGCTTTCAGATGACAGAAAGGGATTACAATTGGGAAGAATACAGGCTTTGTAACCTAACAGAAAGGCAATGTCCAGTGCAAGCAGCTCCAATGTAATTGCCAGGTACTGAAAAGAGATTTAGAAAATGGTAAGTGGAAGGTACTAGATAGGTTAACTGCTTGGGGAAAGGGGTCCAAAAGGGACCAGGGCCGGTCTGAAAGGCTTTCCAGAAAGCTGCCGAGCCCCAGGAAGGATATAATAGAGGATTTGGACTTTAACACCTGGATGTTTTTGTGGTGATTACTAAACTGAAATGAAAGCTGCTTCTAAGACTCCCCAAGACCACCAGAAAACTGACCAGAGAACACTACACTTATGTTTTATTTTCTAGATCTATTTTCCAGGTCAGTTTTTTTCCCCCAATGAGGTATTTTACATTTTTTTTTTTTGCTTTGTTTCCATTGCTTCTTGAAGTCTCATTGATTTATCCACTTCCATTTGTTCAATTCTAATTTTTAGTGAATTGATTTCTTTAGTTAGCTTTTTAATCTCCTTTTTCATTTGACCAATTAAACTTTTATATGAAGTATTTTGTTCATTACATCTTTTCTTCATTTCAGAGATTTTGTTTTTTAATGATGGGTTTCTTTTTCATATCTATTTTGTAAGGAGTTATATACTTTTCCCATTTCATCAAATCTATTTTTAAAGTTTTCTTAAGATAACGTCTGGTTTTCCTTTCATATTTCCTTTTGCAAAGATCTCATTTCATTTCCCCATTTTTCTTCTAACTTTCTTTTAAGATCCTTCCTGAATTCTTCAAGAAAGCCTTGTGAAATTGGGACCAATTCATATCACCCTTTGTGGCTTTATCTGGTGTTGATTCGCTTTTAGGATCCTCAAGGTTTGAGGTCTATTGTTCTCTTTCTATATAAAAGGTGTCTAGAATCAGAATTATTTTTGCTTTTTTGCTCTTTTTTTTCAAAGATTGAGGTCTGCTCTTAAGGCAAAAAAGTGACAGCTACTTTAGTTTACCCTGGGGCAAGTACTGCTGACTGTCCCAGGTTCTTCTGGGCATCAGTGGCTTACAATTTGACTTTTGTGTTTGCTTTTGGGCATCTTGCAGCAAATCTGCTTAATCATCAGCTTGCAACCAGGACAAAGTAGTCTAAGAGTCTTGGAGTAGATTTCCCAGTGTGTGGACACTGCCCCAGCTCCCTGCCCCAACTCCCTGCCCCATAGTCTGGGCTCAGCAGCCTATCACCCTGCCCACTTGAAACAGATCTTTTCTGAAGTTCTTCCATAGTATCTTCTTCTAGAAATTTGTTGTACTCCAAATAGTTGTGGATTCTGCCATTCCAAAATAAATTTAGAAGCTTAATCTGCTGTGAATTTGAGGGAAGCTCGGAGAAGACCACACAGATACTCGTTTGTTTTCCACCATTTCAGCTTCACCCCCAATTCTTAGTTTTATTAATTAGTTCAATAGTTTTCTTGGTTTCAATTTTCTTAATCTCTCCTTTGAGTTTTAGAATTTCTAATTTGATATTTAATTGGGATTTTAATATGTTTTTTGTGAGATTTTTTAGTTGCATGCCCAATTCATTAATCTCTTCTATCACTATTTTATTCATGTTTCATTTAAAGATATAAAATTTCCTCAAAGAACTGTTTTAGCTGTATCCATTAGGTTTTGGTATGTTGTCTCATTATTGACATTCTCTTGAATGAAATTATGGATTGCTTCATTGTTTTGTGGTTTGACCCACTCATTTTCTAGAGATTATTTAATTTCCAATTGGTTTTTTAGTCTACCTTTCCCTGCCCCTTTATTGAATATAATTTGTATTGTATTGTGGTCTGCATTTGCTATTTTGGCCTTTCTGCATTTCATTATGAGGTCTTTATGTCCTAATACATGATCAATTTCTGTGTAGGTCCCTTGTATCAACAAGAAAAAAAGTGTATTCCTTTCTAATCTATCTAATTTTCTCCATAAGTTTATCATTTGATACTAGATTTTCTAATATTCTATTGACCTCCCTAGTTTCTTTTTGTTTATTTTGGGTTTAGATTTGTTTGCATTGGAGAGAGAAAAGTTGAGGTCCCCCACGAGAATCATTTTGATATTTCTTTCTGTAACTGGCTTAAAATCTTCTTTAGCAATTTGGCTTCTCTACCACTTGATGCATATACAGTTAGTAACCTAACTACTTAATTGTTTACAGTACGCTTTATCAAGATGTACTTTCCTTCATTATCTCTTTTAATAAGATCTATTTTTTTTTACTTTTGCTTCATCTGAGATCAGAATTGCTACTCCTGTTTTTTTTTTTTTACTTTACTTGAAACATAATAAATTCTCTTCCAGCCTTTTACCTTTCTTATTTATGTATCTCTCTGTGTTAAATGTGTTTCTTGCAAACAAAATATTGTAGGATTCTGTTTTTTAAATCCACTCTACTATTTACTTCCATTTTATAGGAGAGTTTATCCCTTCCCATGACAGCTATGATTTCTACCTTTGCATTTCACTCCATCCTATTTTCTCCTCTCTATATATGCTTTTGTTCCCCTTTCCCACCATGTCTTTAGTAGTATTTTCTTAACCCACTTCAGCCACTACCTTAACTTCTATCATTCACCCCTTTCCTATTCTCTTAACTTTTTTCTGTAGTGTTTCTGCCCTCCCTTCCATAGTACCCCTTTTTCTTACCTCTTTCTTCTCCTACTTTTATATAGGATTAGAGAAATTTCAGACTAGAAATGCTTTTAATTTCTGCATCTTAAAATTGTCTGTTCATATTCTTCGACCATTTATCGACTGGAGAATGCCTTGAATTCTTATAAACTTAAGTTAATTCTATATATATTTTAGAAATGAGACGTTTATCAGAAGTCTTGAATGTAAAAATGTTTTTTCAATATATTGCTTCCCTTCTAATTTTGTCTATATTAGTTTGGTTTATACAATACCTTTTAAACTTAATATAGTCAAAATTATCAATATGGTCAATTATACTAACAGTTTTCCTAATATTGAACCAGCCCTGCATTCCTGGTATAAATCCTACTTGGATCATGGTGTATTATCCTGAGGATGATTTTCTATAGTCTTTTTGGTAATAACTTATTTAAGATTTTAGCATCAATATTCATTAGGGAGATTGGTCTATAATTTTCTTTTTCTATTTTCAGCCTACCTAGTTTAGATATCAGTACCATGTCTGCATCATAAAAGGAATTTGGTAGGACTCCTTAATTTCCCATTTTTTCAAATAGTTTATATAGCATTGGAGCTAATTGTTCTTTAAATGTTTGATAGAATTCACATGTAAATCCATCTGGTCCTGGGGATTTTTTCTTAGGGAGTTCATTTATAGCTTGTTCTATTTCTTTTTCTGAAATGGGACTATTTAAGCAATTTACTTCCTCCTCTGTTAATCTTGGAAGCCTATATTTTTGGAGGTAGTCATCCATTTCATTTAGGTTATCAAATTTATTGGCATAAAGTTGGCCAAAGTAACTCCTTATTATTGTTCTAATTTCCTCTTCATTGGTGGAAAGTTCTCCCTTTTCATTTTTAAGACTACTGATTTGATTTTCCTCCCTCCTTTTCCTAATCAGATTTACTAAAGGCTTATCTATTTTATTGGTTTTTTCATAGAACTAACTCTTAGTTTTATTTATTAGTTCAATAGTTTTTTTTTTTTACTTTCAATATTATTAATTTCTCCTTTTAATTTTAGAATTTCAAATTTAGTATTTGATTAGGGGGTTTAAATTGGTCTTTTTTCTAGTTTTTTAAGTTGAAAGCCCAATTCATTGATTTTCTCTTTATCTATTTTATTCAAGTAAGGCTCTAAAAATATAAAATTTCCCATTATCACTTTGGCTGCATCCCACAAATTTTGGTATGATGTCTCATCATTGTCATTATCTTGAGTGAAATTATTAATTGTGTTTATAATTTGCTGTTTCACCCAATCATTCTTTAAGATAAAATTATTTAGTTTCCAATTATTTTTTGGTCTATTTACTGCTAACTTTTTGTTGAATGTTGTTTTTATTGCAATCGTGATCTGAAAAGAAAGCATTTATTATTTTTGCCTTTCTGAATTTAATTTTGAGGTCTTTATATCCTAATACATGGTCAATTTTTGTATAGGTTCCAAGAACTGCTGAGAAGAAAATATACTTCTTTCTGTCACCATTCAGTGTTCTCCAAAGATTTGTCATAGCTAATTTTTCTAATATTCTATTTACCTCTTTAATTTCTTTCTTATTTGTTTTGTGGTTTGATTTATCTAATTCTGAGATGTGAAGACCGCATATTTTAAAATCAGCCGGAGTCAGGAATTCAGGTTAGGGGAAAATCGTCAGTCTTTATTCTCAGTGAAGAAAGATCGGAGGTGGAAGAGAATGGGCAATATCAATGTGTGTAGCTGAGTCAAGAAGCTAGCTAGACCAGCAGCCACACGACCAACAGCTAGGAGTATGGAACCCAGGCTCAATCTCTCCCAGCTTCTCTTCCTGTCTCTCTCTGCCTCCATCCCCCAAAATCGTCATTTCCTATATAACACATCAGGACTTGCACAGAGAGTGGGCAGGGGTCATTCTTTATCCAATCACATATATTAATAGGGTATAGTCCAATTACTATTTAGCCTCACGTACTTGGGACCTCAATGCATCAACTCAAACCTCAGCCCATTACACTGAGAGTGCAAGGTTGAGATCTCCCACTATTATAGTTTTGCTGTCTATTTCTTCTTGCAACTCTCTTAACTTCTTTAAGAAGTTAGATGCTATACCACTTGGTGCATTTATGTTTAGTATTGATATTGCTTCATTGTCTATGCTACCCTTTAGCAAAATATGGTTTCCTTCCTTATCTCTTTTAATTAGACCAATTTTTGCTTTTGATCACATTAATAACCAAATTAACAAAAACCATATGATTATCTCAATAGATGCAAAAAAGGCATTTGATAAAATCCAAAATCCATTGAGAGTATAGGAATAAATGTTCTTTTTGTTAAAATAATCAGTAGCATCTATTTAAAACCATCAGTAAGCATCATATGTAATGAGGATAAACTGGAACCCTTCCCATTAAGATCAGGAGTGAAACAAGGTTGCCCACTATCACCATTACTATTTAATATTGTATTATAAATGCTAGTTTTGGCAATAAAAGTTGAGAAAGAGATTAAAGGAATTGGAGTAAGCAATGAGGAAACCAAATTATCACTCTTTGCTGATGATATGATGGTATACTTAGAGAACCCCGAAGATTTTACTAAAAAGTTATTAGAAATAATCCACAACTTTAGTAAAGTTGCAGGATACAAAATAAACCCACATAAGTCATCAGCATTCTTATATATCACTAACAAAATCCAACATTTAGAGTTACAAAGAGAAATTTCATTTGAAGCAACCACTAATAGTATAAAATATTTAGGAATCTATCTGCCAAGGGAAAATCAGGAACTATATGAGCAAAACTACAAAACACTTTCCACACAAATAAAGTCAGATCTAACCAATTGGGAAAATATTAAATGCTCTTGGATAGGGCAAGCAAATATAATAAATATTTTTTATTTAATCAATATAAATAACTTTAATAATCTAGTGCTTGACAAACCCAAAAACCCCAGCTTTTGGGATAAAAACTCGTTTGACAAAAATTGCTGGGAAAATTGGAAATTAGTATGGCAGAAACTAGGCATTGATCCACACTTAACACCATACACCAAGATAAGGTCAAAATGGGTTCATGACCTAGGCATAAAGAATGAGATTACAAATAAATTAGAAGAACATAAAATAGTTTAACTCTCAGACCTGTGAAAGAGGAAGGGATTTATGGCCAAACAAGAACTAGAGATCATTAATGATCGCAAAATAGAAATGTTTGATTATATCAAATTGAAAAGTTTTTGTGCAAACAAAACTAATGCAGACAAGATTAGAAGGGAAGCAATAACATGGGAAAACATTTTTATACTCAAAGGTTTGGATAAAGGCCTCATTTCCAAAATATATAGATAATTGACTCTAATTTATAAGAAATCAAGCCATTCTCCAATTGATAAATGGTCAAAGGATATGAACAGACACAATTCTCAGATGAAGAAATTGAAACTATTTCTAACCATATGAAAAGATGCTCCAAATCATTATTAATCAGAGAAATGCAAATTAAGACAACTCTGAGATATTACTATACATCTGTCAGATTGGCTAGAATGACAGGGAAAGATAATGCAGAATGTTGGAGGAGATGTGGGAAAACTGGGACATTGATACATTGTTGGTGGAATTGTGAATACATCCAGCCATTCTGGAGAATGATTTGGAACTATGCTCAAAAAGTTATCAAAGTGTGCATACCCTTTGATCCAGCAGTGTTACTACTGGTCTTATATGCCAAAGAGATTTTAAAGAATGATAAGGGACCTGTATGTAAGAATGTTTGTGGCAGCCCTCTTTGTAGTGGCCAGAAACTGGAAACTGATACCCATCAATTGGAGAATGGCTGAATAAATTGTGGTATATGAATATTATAGAATATTTTTGTTTGGTTAGAAATGACCAACAGAAAGGCCTGGAGAGACTTACATGAACTGATGCTGAGTGAAATCAGCAAGACCAGGAGATCATTATATACTTCAACAACATACTATATGATGATCTATTCTGATGGATGTGGCCCTCTTCAACAATGAGATGAACCAAATCAGTTCCAATAGAGCAGTAATGAATTGAACCAGCTCCACTCAGTGAAAGAACTCTGGGAGATGAGTATGAACCACTACATAGAACTTCCAATCCCTCTATTTTTGTCCACCTGCATTTTTTATTTCCTTCACAGGCTAATTGTACACTATTTCAAAGTCCAATTCTTTTTGTATAGCAAAATAACTGTATGAACGTGTATACATATATTATACTTAACTTATACTTTAGCATATTTAACATGTATTGGTCAACTTGCCATCTGGGGGAGGGGGTGGGGGGAAGGAGGGGAAAAGTGGAAGAAAAGGTTTTGCAACTGTCAATGCTGAAAAATTACCCATGCGTATATCTTGTAAATAAAAAGGTATAAAACAAAAAAAAAAAATTCTTTTTTTGTTCAATAATGTTTTGAAGTTCTTCTTTGGTCACAAATTCCTTCCTTCTTCCCAGATCTGAGAGGTAAACTATCCTATGTCCCTCTGATTTATTTATAATTTCACTCTTTATGTCTAAATCATGAATCCATTTGGACCTTATCTTGGTGACATTATGTGGGTCAATGCCTAGTTTCTGCCATACTAGTTTCCTATTTTCCCCAGTTTTTGTGAAATAGTGAGTTCTTATTCCTTGGGGTCTTTGGGTTTTTCAAACACTAGATTATTATAATTATTGACCATTTTGTCCTGTAAACCTAACCTATTCCAATAATTGACTGCTCTACTTCTTAGCCAGTACTAAATGGTTTTGATGACTTCTGCTTTATAATATATTATTAGATTTAGCCAGCTAGGTCACCTTCATTGGCATTTTTTTCATTAATTTCCTTGAAATTCTTGACCTTTTGCTCATCCAGATGAATTTTGTTATTATTTTTTCTAGATCTGTAAAATAATTTCAAAACCACTCCCTCCACCCATCTCTGTGATGCTCCCTTTATCTGCTCCAGTTCTCGAGAGTTACAAGTGGCTTTCTGGCTTAACTCTGCCATCTTACATTATAGAATCATTATGAAATATTTTGCTCCTTGCCTGGAACATAATAGATAGTTGTAAATTAAATTACTTTTTTCCCTCCTTCCTTTCTTCCTCACATCCTTCTTGGAACATGAGAATGATGAAATACTTATAAGGATATTAGATTACAACATATGTATTTTTGTTCTATAAGCTTTAATATGTTATAATAGTATTTGTTTATTTAGGTCTTTAAGTCATGTTCAGCTTTTCATGATTCCATATGGTTTTTCTTTGCAATGACACTGGAATGGTTTCCTATTTCCTTCTCCAACTCATTTTACAGGTGAAAACCTGAGGAAACTAGGGTTAAATGACTTCTTCAGGTTAATATGGCTAGCAAGTACCTCAGACCAGGTTTGAACTTACAAAGATGAGTCTTCTGATTCTAGGCTCAGGAATCTATAGGCTGTACAGACTAGCGGATCCTATGGCAATATTACCTGCCTTCATTATCTATTATTATTGTTATTTTATGCTGGGGGTGGGGGGAGAGGAAGCACATAAAATAAATCTCAAGGAATAAAGTTTGCTAGTCACAAACCAAATAGGAATTAGAAGATCTTCCAAATATCAAATCAAATAAAACTTTGGGGTAGAGAACTGCCTATGATAATCAGGGGGAAAAACAATAAGAAAGATAACAAAATCCAGAAAAATCCCAAAAAATCAGAATCCAAAAAAAACCCAGAAAATGACTTTAATTGCTACTTTAGTAGAGCTGATTGGATATTCTGTGTTTTAGAAAGCCTGGTCTTTAAAATTAAACTTCTTCTATTGGAAAGGAAACTAAGACTCTGAGAAATAATAAACTGTTCAAATAAGGAAAAGTATCTAAGGATTTTTGCTTATTTTTATAACGAAACTAGTTGGAGACTTTTGCTCAAGAGAGTTAAAGCTTAAAACTCTGTTATTCTTAGCTTCCTCTTACACACACACACACACACACACACACACACACACAGAAATCTGAGAGAGACCATATTACATGGAAGAAAGACAATGAATTATTATAGTGAGATTCCAGAACTCCAATAGTGTCACTTCATTATCAGAAAATACCAGTGGCCCTAAAGCATTAAGGATATCTTTTGGCCCTCTTTTTATTTGCCTTAATCATACACATTCCCTAAATGTATGTCCCCTGTATATTTCCATTCTCTCTATTCTGCAGATTTGTTTGAGAGTATAATTCTAGGTTTTATTGCAAATTTTTGGTACTCTGCCATGGCATTAAATTTCTTAGCTTTAAATAAATTGTGTTCTCTAAATATTAAAATCAGTTAAGCAGTTGAGATTCATGACATGGTTCATTTGGATTACTTTCGCAAAGGAGACTAGGTTGATACAAACCCACAGCTTACTTGGAAGCAATGTTAGCTTGTCTGGTGTTAGAGTGTCTCACACATGATAAAGAAAATTTCCAAGGAGATATACTTTCAAATCTAGCTAGCTAGTTAGCTAGCCTCTCTCTAGCCTGCATTTTTATATCCTGCATATCTTACTAGCCAGATGTGACATCCACTTCCTATGAACTTTCAGTAAATATGGTTTGTACTTTTTTAATTCACTTAAAATATCCTATTCCATTGTACAATTATTTTATAAATGTCTTGTTTTCTCTATTAGACCCTTGAGGGTGAGGATTTATTTATCCATATCACCTTTTGCATACAGAAGAAAACAGAAATAATCCAGGAGGAGAATGATGAGCTAAAATAAAAGGAAAGAAAACCACAACTTATAGAAAGAAGTTGTAATTATTTATTGGATTTTAAAAAGAGGTTAGAATGGTAAAGATCTCATTGGGGGAAGGATAGGAGATTATCTGAAAAAGCAGAAGTGAATCCTCAGCCTCTCAAAATACTGAAAGATTCTTACAATGGTCCTGAGGGCTTAAAAGGAACAAAAACCACTGACTGATTGAACTTAAGTAATAGATATGAAACTCTTCAGAAAGATCTCTATCTCCTCAATGGAGAATTAATTGTCCTCCAAAGAATAATCTTGTCAGTATCTAAAGACTGTTGATTAGAAGATCATTCAGTAGGGATAAGAGGGAGAAGAACTCCAGAATAGGGGTTGCTTACTCTTTGCTGAGGGATGCTGATTACAAACAAAGGAAAAGTCCAGCGTTTTCCTGGGATATTTCTAGGATATGATAATAGCCACTATTCACTTCTGGTGACAGATATAGTCACAAATAAACTTGCTAGAAGCAATCTAGAAGGGGTTGTCAAAAATGGATAAAAAATTATGGGCAAAAAATGAAAAACTCATAAGTAAATTCATGTTTGTTTGATGATTGCTGATGAAAAGCAAAAGGCTTCAGAAGAGACTGTTAGGAAATGAACAACTACTTAAAATGATACATGAAAACAAGTTATTTTGTAAAAATATTTTTTTTAAATTCTAGATGTTAGCTTTATATATATATATATATATATATATATATATATATATATCAGGCTCCTGGGTATGAATAAACCCCATCTAATAAAAAATAATAAAAATATTGTGAAAATTTAATTCTGGTACTTCTAAGTGTTAGCATCTTCCCTCCTAAAACCACTTTGCATTACACACACACACACACACACACACACATGCTATCTTCCTGATAGAATGTAAGTTCCTTGAGGCAAAGAATTGTTTCATTTTTCTTTTTAAAGTCCCAGAAGACAGAATAATTTCTATTATGTAGATGAAACTATATTACTAAATGTTTATTTTGTTTGTTTAACAAATTACTGAGAGAAATGGAAAGCAATATGGGAGAAAGGAAATATGGAACAGAATATGATATATACTAGAGTGGACTCAAAATGGATACAAGATAGATTTAAAATGTAACACAATAAGCAAATTAATGGAAGGAGGAAGAAATTATCATTCAGTTCTATCAATAGAGACTTAATATCCAAAGGACAGAGGGAATCATGGAAGGTGAAATGGATAATTTTGATTAGATAATATTAAAAGGATTTTTGGATAAAAACAAATCCAGTTAAAATTAGAAAGAAAATGTTTAATGGAGAAGTTTTTGCAGTAAATATCTTTCATAAAGGACTCATCTCAAAGATGTATGTGACAAGTTCGAATTTATAATAAAAATCATTTCTCTTTAGATAAATGTGCGATGACTATGAACAGGCAGTTTTCAAATATAAGGTATCATATTAAATACTGCTCCAAATCAGTGATAATTGGATCAGTGATATCCCTCCCCCCCCCCCTTATTTCTTTATAGATTTTAGAGGGTACTAAACCCTTCATGCTTTATATGTAGCGTGTTGCCTATTGAACTCATTCCTGATGTGAGTAGGTTTTCAGACTACAAGCCCCTCTCTCCCTTCTAATACCTATTTTTCTGTCTTCCTCTACTCCTTATTTCTATAACATGATTATTATTTTTACCTGTACTCTACCAATCTTTCTTTTGAGGTTATTCTATTGTTGATGTAAATCTTAAATATAAACTATATATTTCCCATTCAAAAAATACATAAATAATTTGTCCATGTTTAAACAATTTGTCCATATTGAGTTCCTTAAAAGTTGTTCTTTGATATTGGCTCTTATATATTAAGATTTTTGTTAAATTCAGATTTGGGTGATAGAAAGTCGTGAAAATTTGCAAATTTGTTGAATGTACATTTTTTTCACATTCAAAATTATAGATAATTTTTCTGGATGTGGTATTTTTGGCCACAGGTCTAGTTGTTTTGCTCGTCTATAGAGATTATTCCAAGATCTATGATCTTTTATTATAGCTGTTAATAAGTCTTGTACAATTCTAATTTTAGCTCCAGCATATTTTAATTTTTTTCTTGTTTCTTACAAAATTTTCTCTTTGATCTGGAGGTTTCAAAATTTGGCAATAACATTCCTGTGTGGTTTTCACTGAAGATCTCTTTGAGGTGATGATCAGTGAATTTTTTTCTATTTCTATTTTCCCCTCATGTTCTATCACTCTAGGACAATTGTCTAGGATTATTCTCTATATTATTGGGTGAAGGTTCTCTTTTTGATCAGAACTTTCTTTCTTTTTCATGTTTTGCTTAGGCAATTTGGGTTAAGTGAGTTACCCAGGGTCAAATAGCTAGGAATTGTTAAGTGTCTGAGGTCAAATTTAAATTCAAGTTCTCCTGACTTTGGGGCTGATGCTCTATCCACTGCACCACGTAGGTACCCCTGGTCAGAACTTTCTAGTAGTTCAATTATTCTTATATTTTATTTTATTGATCTGTTCTCCAGATCTATTGTTTTTCTTATAAGATGTTAAACATTCTGTTCTATTTTATCATTCTTTATAATCTGTTTTGTTATTTCTTGGTCTCATAACTTTACTACCTTTCACTTTTCAATTCAAATTCCAATTTTCAAAGCATTATTTTCATCTTTGAGCCTCTATCTCCTTTTCTTGGTTAACTTTTTTCATAATCTTGTTTTTCTTGGTTTTAATTTTTTCTTCAGTGTCTCTCATTTGATTTTTGAATTTTTTTTTGAGTTTTTCTACAAATGCTCTTTGGACAGGGAGTCATTTCACATTACTCTTTGGAGTAGAAGCTTTTTTTTTTAACTAAAGTGTCTTGCTCTGAAGAGCAATGCCAGTCTTCCCTGTTCCCATAATATGTTTCAATGGTAGGTACTTTCTTTTTTGCTGGTTGATTTTTTAAAAAATAAGATCTATTAATGTAAGCACCTGTATTCCTGGGTTGGGGACATCGTGCCTCAAGCTACCTTTCAGTGCTCCACTATGACCAGGAACCCCAAATCAAGAGCTCCACTCTCCTGCAAGTGAGCATAGCCAGCAATGCTCCTGCCCTACTGCTTCTGCACTCACCAGGTGTTGGGTTCTTGTTGCCCAAGGCTGTGTCTTAGCAACACAGAGGCATCTGTTCTTCCCAGTCAGCTGAGATTCACTCTGTCTTCCCAGACTCAAAACCCCACTAGACAAACTGTCCAAGAATTGAAAGCCTCTGTGTAGTTCCTGCTGAGGCTCGAGCCACAACTAGATAACCCAAAGGATCCCCACTACATGTTTCTGTGGTCCTAGCTTTGAGGTGCTTGCACTGCAGTCAGGTTAATCCCAGCCCAGGGTCTTTCTTCAGATCTTGTTGGGATGTATTGGGGGGATCCTGTTCTGCCACAAGTCTCCTTGATTTTTCACCAGTCTACATTCACCCAAAGTCACGAATTTATTCTGTTTGTGGGGAAAATTGGGAGAGACTGAATTTTACCTACCTATTCCAACATCTTTCCAGAATCCTTTTATTAATACATTACTATTCAAATTGAATTGATTCATCCATTATGGAAAGCAATTTACAAATATGCCTCCAAACTCTCTACAGTATGGATAAACTTTGCTCCAATCATATCACTACTAAGACTATATCACTGAAATACCAAAGAATAAAAGAGAAATATTTTTATGTGTAAAAAATTTATACTTAATCTTTCTGCAATAGGAAAAACTGGAAACTAAGTAGGTAAATTATTCTTGGGAAATAACTAAAGTAGTTATATTGTGACTTAATAATATAATCAAATATTTTATATAATAAGAAATAATGAAATAGTTTTAAAGGAAATGCAAAAGAGATCTATGAAATAATGTAAAGTTGACAGGTTAGAATAATGGTTTGTTTTACAATGAAAACAACATTTTAAAGAAAAATAATAGGATTGTAGACAAGATGGCAGAAAACAGACATGGCTTTCTGTGACCTCCTCTCATCTCTCAAACCAACAGTAGATTAAGCCTCGGAACTGGTTTTTGAGTGACAGAACCCACAAATATGTGGAGTACAACACATTTTCAGAAGAAGATAATTTGGAAGAACTTCAGAACAGATCTGTTTCAATTTGGTAGGGGGACAGACTGCCAATCCCAGACTACTGTGTAGGGAGCTTGGGGCAAGTAGGTGGAATAGGCAGCCAGAATGTTGCATGTCTGTGCACTGGGAAATTTTCTGTAAGGCTCATAGGCAACTGTGTCCTGGTTGCAAATGGGTGGTTAGCAGATTTGCTGTAAACACCCAAAAGTGGGTACAGAAAGCAAATTGTAAGCCACTGATCCCCAGTTCTTCTGGGGATCTTACTCAGCACTGGAAGTCAGTCAGAAACACTGTTCTCAGGGTAAACTAGAGCTGTCATCCCTTTTGCTTAATAGAAGATCTCAACCCTTAAAAATGAGCAAAAAAAGCAAAAAGAACTCTGATCGTAAATAACTGTTAGTGAGGGAGAGAACAGTTTTCAAATCTTGAAATTCCTAAAGGCAAATCAATCCCAGATGAAGCCCCAAAGGGAGATATATACTAACTCCTATTGCACAAGGCTTTCTTAGAAGATTTCAAAAAAAATCTTAAAAGAGAATTAGAAGAAAAATGGGGAAACGAAATTATATTTTTTGCAAGATGGTATGGAAAAGGAAAAACATAAATTATCTGAAGAAAACTCCTTAAAAACAGATATAATAAAATAAGAAAAGCATATAACTCCCTACAAAATATATTTGATGAAATATAAAAAGCACGTAATTCTTTACAAAATAGATATGGAAAAGATACCAATTTGTTGAAAAACAAGAATTTATGAAATGGAAAAAATGCAATTAACAGAACAATTCAATTGGCCAAATACAAAAGGAGCTAAAAAGGTAACTGAAGGAAACAATACACTAAGAATTAGAATTGAACAAATGGAAGAGAATGATTCAATAAGACTTTAAGAAATAGCCAAAAAAAACCAAAGAGAGAGAGAGAGAAAGAGAGAGAAAGAAAGAGAGAGAGAGAGAGAGAGAGAGAGAGAGAGAGAGAGAGAGAGAAATAGAAGAAAATGTGAAATACCTCAATGTAAAAACAACTGACCTGGAAAAGAGATCTAGGAGAGACAATCTAAGGATTATTGGATTTGCTGAAAACCATGATGAAAACAAGAGCCTACACATCATTTTTCAGCAAATCATAAAGAAAAACTATCTGATATCCTAGAAGCTTCAGAAGGAAAAGTAGCCAGTGAAAGAATTCACTGATCATCTTCTAAAATAGACCCCAAAATGAAAAATCCAAGGAACACACTAATTAAATTTCAAGATTACCACATCAAGGGAAATATTGTAGGTAGCCAGATACCTACCTTCAAATACCAAGGAGGAGCCACAATCAGGATTACTCAGAAGCTAGCAGCTTCCACTTAAAGGATCAACAGAAACTGGAATCTGATATCCAGAAAGGTCAAGGAACTTTGATTATAGCCAAGAATAAATTATTTATCTTTCAGGGAAGAAGATGGACATTCAACTATACAGGTGAATTTCATTTATTTCTGATGAAAAGACCAGAGCTAAACAAACAAAAAATTTAATCTCCAGACAGAACTCAAAAGAAGCATAAAAAGGTAAAAAGAAAAGAACTTTTGAGAACTATATTTCTGTTATGGGTATACTTAAGAGAGTGTGGACATAATTTGATTTTTTTATGATAATGTGAAAAAGAAACTAGAGGTGGAAAGAAGTTTGTACTGGAAAAAGAGGAAAATAGAGGTAAAAATAAAGAAAATTACATCCCATGAAGAGGCAAAGAAAAACTATTATAATTGATGGAAAGAAGGGAGAGGGATGAACATTGTGTGAATATTACTCCCATCAGATTTGGCTCAAAGAGAGAATATTAGACATATTTGTTTTCATAGAGAAACTTGTATCACCTTCTAGGGAAATGGGAGGGGAAAGGGGGAAAAAAGGAAGAAGCTAACAGAAGTAATAGGATAAAAATATAAGAAAGGAAGAGGGCTTTTAAAGGGGGAGAGCTGCTTGAGGAAAGTTGTGATCAGAAGCAAAATGCTGGGGAGGAGGGAAAAGGAAAAGGAATGAGAAAAGTATAACTTGGGCTAAATAAGATGGCAGGAAATACAGTTAGTTATTTTTAACTGTGAATGTAAATGTGATAAACTCTCCCATAAAACAGAAGTGGGTAGCAGACTGAACTAAAAGCCAGAATCCTACAATATGTTATTTACAAGAAACACATTTAAAGCAAAGTGATACATACCAAGTAAAGGTAAAAAGCTGGAGCAAAACTTATTGTCCTTCAGGTGAAGGGAAAAAAGTACATGTAGCCATTCTGATTTCAGATCAAGCAAAGGCAACAATAAATCTAATTAAAAGAGATAAGGAAAGAAACTATATCTTGCTAAAAGTTACTATAGATAATGAAGCAATATCAATACTAAACATATATGCATCAAGTGGTATAGCATCCAGACTCCTAGAGGAGAAATCAGGAGAGATGCAAGAAGAATTATACAGCAAAATTGTACTAGTGGGGAAACTCAACCTTGCTCTCTCTCATAACTAGATATATCGAACTACAAAATAAATAAGAAGTTAAGAAGGTAAACATCATTTTAGAAAAGTTTGATATGATAGATCTTTTGAGAAAATTGAAGAAAGATAGAAAGAAGTATACTTTTTCTCAGTGGTTCATGAACCTATACAACAAATGACCATGCAAACTATTGAATTAATACATAAAACTAAGAGTTAGTTTTATGAAAAATAAAAAAATTAGATAAACCTTGTTAATTTTATTAGAAAAAGGAAAGAAGAAAATCAAATTGTTAGTATCAAAAATGAAAAAATAATATTTTTCACCAATGAAGAGGAGATTAGAGCAATAATTAGGTGTTATTTTGCCCAATTATATGTCAATAAATTTGATAATCTAAGTGAAATGGAGTAATATTTACAAAAATATAGATTGCACAGGGTAATAGAAGAGGAAACAAACTATTTAAATAGTACTATTTTAGAAAAAAATGGAACAAGCAATTAATCAACTCCCTAAGAAAAAATCTCAAGGGTCAAATGGATTTACATGTGAATTCTACCAAACATTTAAAGAAAAATTAATTCCAATATTATATAAACTATTTGAAAAAAATAGGGAAAGAAGGAGTCCTGTGAAATTTCTTTTATGACACAGATATGGTGCTAATACCTAAACCAGGTAGGAAAAAAATAGAAAAAGAAAAATTTAGGCCAATTTCTCTAATGAATATTGATGCCAAAATCTTAAATAAAATATTAGCAAATATATTACAGAATTTCATCCATAGCATAATACATTAAGACCAAGTGGGATTTACACTAGGAAGGCAATGCTGATTTAATATTAAGAAAACTATTAGCATAATTGACTTTATGACTTTATTTAACCAAACTAACAAAAATCATATTATTATCTCAAAAGATGCAGAAAAAGCATTTGATAAAATACAACACCCATGCCTCCTTAAAAACACTAGAGAGTATAGGAATAAATGGACTTTTCCTTAAAATGATCAGTAGCACCTATTTAAAACCATCAGCAACTATCATACGCATGGGAACAAACTAGAACCATTCCCAGTAAGATCAGGGCGAAAGAATGTTGCCCACTATCACAATTACCTTTTCAGTATTGTATTAGAAATATTAGCTTTGGCAATAAGAGAAGAAAAAGAGATTAATGGACTTACAGTAGGTAATGAGGAATCCAAATTATCTCTTTTTACAGATGATATAAAAGTGTATTTGGAAAACCCTAGAGAATCAACTATAAAGCTACTAAAAACAATCCATAACTTTAGCAAAGCTGCAGGATACAAATAAATCCATAAAAATTATCCTCGTTTTTATATATTACCAATAAAAACCAGCAGCAAGAGATACAAAGAAAAATTACATTCAAATTACATTACATGTTGATAGTATAAAATATTTGGGAATCTATCTACCAAGGGAAAGTCAGGAAATATATGAACACAACTACAAAACATTTTCCACAAAAACAAAGTCAGATGTAAACAAATTGAAAAAAGCAAGTGCTCATAGGTAGGTTGAACTAATATAATAAAAATTACAATACTATCTAAATTAATTAATTTATTTAATTCCATGCCAACCAAATTCACAAGAAATTATCTTACAGATCTAGAAAAAAATAATAAAAAACTTAATCTGGAAGAACAAAAGATCAAGAATTTCAAGATAGTTAATTACAAAAAAAGATGCCAATGAAGATGGCCTAGCTGTGCCAGCTATATTATAAAACTATATAATATAGTTTTATAAAGCAGCAGTCTTCAAAACCATTTGTTACTGGCTAAGAAATAGAGTAGTTGATCAATTCACTAGGTTACTTTTGCAGGACAAATTAGTCAATAATATGATAATCTAGTCTTTGATACACCCAAAGACTCCAGATTTTGAGATAAGATCTCATTATTTCACAAAACTGCTGGGAAAATTGGAAACTAGTATGGCAGAAACTAAGCATTGACCCACACCTAACACCATATGCCAAGATAAAGTCAAAATGGGTTCATGATTTAGACATAAAGAGTGATAATATTATAAGTAAATTATAAGAACATAGGATAGTTTACCTCTCAGATCTGTGAAGAAGGAAGAAATTTGTGACTAAAGAACTGAAACTCATTATTGAACATCAATTGATCATTTTGATTATATTAAGTTAAAAAGTTCCTGTACAAACAAAACTAATACAGACAAGAGTAGAATGGAAGCAATAAATTCAGAAATCATTTTTTTTTTAAATTTAAGGGTTCTGATAAAAGCCTCATTTCTAAACATATAGAGAACTGACTCAAATTCATAAGCATTCAAGCCATTCTTCAATTGATAAATGGTCAAAGGATATTAAGAGTCAATATTCAGATGAAGAAATTTAACCATTTCTAGTCATATGAATAGGTTCTCTAAATCACTATTGATCAGAGAAATACAAAGTAAGACAACTCTGAGATACCATTATATACCTTTCAGATTGGCTAAGATAATACGCAAAGATAATAGTGAATGTTGGAGGCAATGTGGGAAAACTGGGACACTAACACGTTATTAATAGAGTTGTGAACTGATCCAACCATTCTGAGAACAATTTGGAACTATGCTCAAAAAATTTATCAAGCTGTGCATATCCTTTGATCCAGAAGTGTTTCTACTGGGCTTATAGAAATCTTAAAGGAGGGAACGGGACACACATGTGCAAAAACATTTGTGGAAGCTCTTTTCATAGTGGCAAGAAACTGGAAACTGAATGGATGACCATCAGTTGGAGAATGGCTGAATAAGTTATGGTTTATGAATGTTATAGATATTATTATTCTATTGCAAATGATCAGCAGAATGATTTTAGAGAGGCCTGGAGAGACTTACATAAACTGATGCTAAATGAAATGAGCAGAATCAGGAGATTATTGTGAAGAGCAACAACAAGATTATATGATGATCAATTCTGAATGACATGACTCTTTCCCACAGTGAGATGATTGAGGCCAGTTCCAATGATCTTGTGATGAAGAGAGCCATCTATACCCAGAGAGAGGGTTATGGGAAATGAATGTGAATCACATTTCACTCTTTCTCTGGTTCTTTGCTTGCATTTTGCTTTCTTTCTCATTTTTTTTTTTTGATATGATTTTTCTTGTGTGGCAAGATAATTGTTTAAATATGTATACTTATATTGGATTTTAAAAATATTTTAACAAGTTTAATATATATTGGATTACTTCCCATCTAGAGGAACTTTTGAGGGGGAAGGAAGGGGAAATTTGGAACACAAGGTTTTGCATGGTTCAATGTTGAAAAATATCTATGCATATGTTTTGAAAATCAAAAGCTTCAATAAAAATAAAAGAAAAATAATTCTGAAGTATTTAACAAGTGTGATCCATTAAAAGCTAAATTATGATTCTCTATTGTCCAGACCTGCTCACAGGAGGATTTTGGTATTAGCCTGAATCCTGATCATGGGTGAGGAGTGATGAAGCAGAATTCACAAGGATGGTCAAATAGGAGTCCATTTATTAAAAAAATCCTCAGCCTTATATACCCTATACTTATGTAATACACATGTGCTAACGATAGGATGAGTGGCCACATAAACAGTTTCCTTTTGTTTTGCAGATGTTAGAATAATTCTGCTTGGAGTACAATAGAGGTTGCCATGCCCCTTGATTTCTCAGGAAGGATGATGGCACCACCACCCTTCCTGTTCTTCTGCCTCCCACCCATAAAGGCAGAGTTAAGGAAGGAGGATGAAAAAGTAGTGGGTCAGGAAGTGGGGATATACCAGGGGCACAAGCACTGGAGGAAGGGGATGCAGGCTCAGAAACAGGGAAATGGCACATCATTCAAATCCCCTAGGACCATCTTTATCTTTGTTTAATTTGCCACACCCTTTAGAGTTGTCAGCACTTTCTTTTTATTTTCCTCATCCTCCTTTTATTGCATCTTACTCTAAAAGCCCTTATTTTTTTTTTTGTTTTGTTTTGTTTTTTGTTTTTTGTATTTTTATAATATGTAGGACCTCTCAAAGTCAATTTTATTACATTGTACATAAGAAATGTATGCTCGGGGACTGAGCCAGGACACATAGAATGGTAATATTCAATTAGTTGTTCTCCTACTATCTCCCACTTCTCTGACTTCAACATCTCTTTGTTAGGGAGCCATAGAGATATGTGCTCCACAATATCTAAGAACTCAGTGATCTGCTTCTGAGTTATTAGCAAAACTTGCTTTTTTATTAACCTAACTAAGCATTTTTCATACTTCCCTCAAGAGGGAGGCTCTTTTGTTAGTGCTTGTCTCATTTCTGTCGGGAAATGAAAGTGACTAGATTGGTTCTTGCTGAATCTTCTTGCTGCCTGTTTCTTACCCTGTTCCTGGATACCCTGGGGATTCCTCACCTGAACTCACTCTGTTCATATTATTCAAACTGCTGTGTATCTTGCTCTCAGGTTGGATGGCAATTATCAGTACCAGCCTGAATCCTGATCATGGTTGGAGTGATGAAGCAGAACTCATGAGGGTGGTCAAACAGGAGTCCATTTATTCAAAAAACCCTCATCCTTATATACTCTATGCTTACACAATACAGTTACATAACTGTCATGGGGGACCACACAAACAACTTGCTATTCTGTTCAGATGCTTCGTTGCCATGTTAACATAACTTGGCTTCAAGCACAACGCAGGCTGTCATACCCCCTGACTCCTCAGCAAGGCCATGAGGCCCTTAGTGGGGAGATGGGAAGCCAAACTAGATGCTGTCAGCAGGGTTCCTTTTACTGGACTAAAGGGTCTTATACATTACCCAGGGTTCCTCACAATCTGTGGCCCTCTACACTCTGTGGTTGTAGATGGATCATGTTACCACCCTACAGATAGAAAGGTGATGCACTTAAAATAAAGAATGACATGCATTTTAGATATGACCAAAGAGTGAATTTGCTTAGATTGATTAAATATATTTGTTACAAATGTTTAAAAGAATGTTGATCTTCATTTAGGGAGAGGTTAATGGGATGAAGAGAAAATAAATTTATTAATTGGAAAAAATTAGATTTTGAAAATTAATTTGTGTCGGCTAATTTAAACTGAAAAAGAGTGACATTTGTAAATCTACTATTAGGAGTAGCAGATAAAATAAATTACAAGAATAGCAATAAAGATGACCAGAAATTTCCAGGAGACAAAATTCAAATTCAGCAACTAAAACCTTGATCTCAGAGGCATAAAGTATACTAAGGAGCATAAGGAAGCAATACAAGAAGAACAATTTGATTTCATACTTATTTCTCAGATTTAACAGAATGAGATAATATATCTTTGCCAATTTAATAAGTTGTTTTAAGTTAATTGTCCTAATTTTTATTGATTTGATTGTCTCTACTATGACCAAGAAGGTGTTTTTCTTATAAAATTGAAGACAAAAATATTTTTTATATATTTCAAATAGTATCCTAAGAAGAAATAATGGAATAAAAAGGGAAAACTAGGGCCAGAGGATTTGGCTAAAAGTCAATATAGACAACACCAAAAACAACATTTATCAGATTATAAGGCAGACAAAAAATAGGAAATTGATGAGTAGTTCAGAAAGCAAATTATAAACTTTTTACAGAGATCTGCATTAGAAAGGATGGAAAAATAATTAATCCAGACATTAATTGTTGCCTCTCATCTAATAGCACAGCAGCTAATAAATTCTTGGCTTGTCTTCATTCAATCAATTGACCAATTAATTAATAAATATTTATTAATTACCTCTGATGCACCAGGCAATATGCTAAGTTCAGGGGATACAACAAAGGAAAAATGTAATTCTTGCCATCAAACAGCTTACAATCTAATCATGGAGGCAAAAGAGAAATTACATGTAAAAATAGTATACAAGATTAATAATGAACAATTAACGGAAGGAAGACACTAGAAGTAAGGGGGGCAGGCTAAAAAAGGCATTCTGGAAGAACCGGGATTTTAAGAAAGCTAGTGAATACAGTAGACAGAGATGAGCAGGGAGAGAATTCCAAGCTGTAATCACAGAAGGTGAAACTGACCGAAATTAAGATATGGATTGTTTGGCTGACAAATAAATAAAAATGCTTTTCACTGGAGCAATGAATACAAGGAGGGAAGTAAATTTTAAGAAAATTGGAAAACGTAGGTGAGGGTTAGGTAATGAAGATCCTTTGAATATCAAACCAAAAATTTTGCATTTAATTCTGGAGACAACTCAGAGTCCCTGGAGTTTATCAAATAAGGAAAGGCTGTGATGTCATCAGATTGGTGCTTTAGAAATATTGTGTTAGTGGTTAAATGTTATTTTTTTTAAATTATTATTCAAAAATAAGAAAATAAATAAAGGAATATAAATGATGGAATCTTGAGATACATGACCATTCTACCTTAGTTTGTGATAGGAGAGGAAAACTAGAATAAATTGATAGTAATCCAAGAATGAAGATGAATAGATTCAAAGCATGCACAAAAAGAGTAGAGAGAATTGTAGGATATAAAATTCTATATGAGAAGTCAAACCATAAGAATGGAAAGGTCTCAAACGTGGAATATTTGTAATAAAAGAAAAGTGATATGAATGACAAGGGAAAATTAGGAATTGAAAATGATTGATACGTATATATAAGAAGCTCATTATCCAACAATTTTTGAAGAGCAAAGTAGAAACAAGGCCTGGAAATAGGGTGAACTCTACCTTTTGTTTCCTGGAAATGGTGGGGAAGAGATCTAGAGAAGAAGAAAAGGAAGGAAGAAGTCCCCAGCATAAGTAAGAAGATTATTGAAATGACTTAGAAAAATTCAGACTAGTGAAACACATGTAAAGTTGAATTTGGAGAATATAAATCTGGAGAATTTTAAAATAAATTGTATCAAATTTAAAGTAATTATTTGCCATATCTAGACACTGATTAAATTTCCATTAAGAGACTGAAAAAGCTGTTTCAAAGAAAATTAAGATTGACAATATGGAATTAAGGTGGATTATGAGGATAAAGACAAATTAGGGAATATCACATGAAGAATGAATTTAAGAAAGAGAACATGGTTATATGTTAAACTATTTAAGTTTAAGCCAATTTATAGAGTAGATTGGTGGCTATGAAAATTGATAAAATCAACAAAAAGATGAATGGAGATGTCTACATCACTATAATGCACAGTATGGACAAAGGAAAGGAATTTGAATGAGGTTTTAAATATTTAAGAAGTATTTGTTCTAACCAAAGGTTTATGTTTAAGGAATAAGCTCCCACAATTTTTTCAAAGACATGAGGCTAAAAATATCCCCATCTTTTTGGGGAATAGGAATAATTTTGGGGAATAGGAATAATTTTGAAGTGATTTACTTTGGCTGTGAAACGTTTATGTGTCTACCAAAGTAGGTAGACTGTTACTATCTTCCAAGTTTCTCTTATGGGAAACAAAAAGGACTCCAAGAAAACTCCTCATGCTCTAATGTTCTTATTTCCTGTATCTTTTCGCTTGTGAGGTGAAACCTATGTATTCTTCAGAATAATGTTTTTAAATATATAAGCATAGGATTACAAAGAAAAATAATTGCAAAGAGATAGTTCTATATAGTACAAGGTAGAGGAAGAAGAGAAGAATCAGTATTTGATGATTCTTCTTTGAAAAGTGCTGAAGCAACTGTTTGTCAAACTAGATAGTGACTATTGAGAGACATGTTTTGAGGCATGTAAATATGACAACAGAAAATTTCCAAAATAAATAATAGCTATCCAATTTTGATGATGTGGACACGTTACACTTTTAGGAGAAATCAAAAATATTGCCAATAATTGTGAAGTTTTGAACAAGAAATTGAAGATCAAAGAGGTATAGGTTATTTTTGTTGTTTTTCTCAGTGTTGGCCTTAAGGAAATCCATACTCTAGAGGAAAAAAGAATTTAATAGTCCACTAAGGAGACTATATCTGATAAAGGAATTTGGATTTCTGAAATATATATGTGTGTGTGTGTGTGTGTGCATGTGTGTGTATAAACACATACATATAAGCACATATATGATTACATTAATATTATATCAACAAATAAATGTCGAGGTTTATTCTTTGTATTCAATGAAGACCTATAACATCACAAAGTCTTAATCTACACATTATGTGGATTTAAGTGAGGCAGATTTGCACAATTTTGTCAGTCTCACTTATGCTTTTTGAGTTATTGAAATCCAGTGACAAGACAAAAATCAGGACTACTGGTACTGACCTAGGTTGCAGCAAATGCTATTGATTTCTTTGACACCTTTCCAAGTTCTAAGTGTTACACATAATATGCTTTAGCCGCCTTCTTGGTCATTGGAACAAATTGTTCTCATCTTCCTATTCCACTAAGGAAATTATTCATATTCATATGCTTGGGGTAAATAGTCCCCTGACTCATTAACAGATTTGAGGCCTTTGGCTCTCTTCAACCTGCTTTAGTCTATCTGCCAAAATGGTTTATTAGAGTAGCAATATTTTATGAAGATATGCTATGAATATGAATTAGCTATTGTCAGCAATATAATGATCCAAGATAATTCTGCAGAACTTATAATGAAAAATACTGTTCATCACCAGAAAAAGAATTAATAGAGCTTGGATGTGTATCAAAGATATTTTCTTTTTATTTTCTTTGCTTTTTTTCTTTCCTTTTCTTTTAAAATAAATCTTTTATTTCTATATTTCTTTTTTTTTTTTTTACAGAATGACTTACATGGAAATGTGTTTTGCATTAATATACATGAATAACCTATTTCAAATTGCCTTCTCAGTGGGTTGGGGGAAGGCAGGAAGGGAAAGAATTTGGAACTCAAAACAAACAAACAAAAAATATTGTAAAATTATTTTACATAATGTTGGGGAAAATGAAATATTAAATAAGAATTAAAAATCAAAATGGTTTACTGGGTATTGCTTCTTCTCATGCTATAGTTTCTTAGAGTCTTCTGAGAAGGTTGGATGAATCAGGTAGACATCAAAGGTAAATGAGACCTGAAAAGAGTTTGTCAAGTACTCAAAAGCATCCATACCAGAGGTGCTAGTTTTCATGAACACTCCATGGAGCCTTATTAAATATATATGTATATATTACACAAAATACATATTATGTATATATAAACACACACATACAATATATGTATATATACATATGTACACACACATGTATGTATGTATGTATGTATATATGTATGTAGAGTGCTAGAACTCTGGAAAAGTATACTTGAAGCAAAGATTCTTACAGCAGGGTGTTAACTCAGTGTGACTGATGAGATGATGGTTCTCTAATTCACATATACTTAGCACATAGTATAGTAATATAATTCTACAGTTGGCACATGCTCAGTGTGCTGTAGTGATGTAATGGTACTAAGGTATATAAGGGCTGAGAGGACTTGAGGAAGAGCAGACTTGAGACTCAAGACTCCAGTGAGTGTGTATTTGAGCTTGAGCTAGATCTCAGACTCACAGACTCCTGAAACCTATCCTAGACATTCAATATATACCAGTGTATCTTATCTTTTAAAATACACATAACATATATCTTACTTTTAAATAAAAATCAAAATTTTAAGCTACAAGGTTTGGAAATGGAAAATAACTATTTCTTTATTTCATCCAAATTAATTATTATGGAGAGTATTCACAATCAATAGGAATAGCTAAGTCACCCAGAAATTCAGATGAGATAAACATTTTTTAAAAGAATGTTAGAATCTATAGTCTTAAAAATCTTTAGAAAGAGCCTGAAAGCTTAAGCAACAAACAAAAAGAAATATACATCCTAATATGTAGAGGGCTGAAACTATTGGGTTGATGCACTGAGGTCGGGACTGCTGAGCGCTTGAGTCTAACTTCTGATTGGACGATACTCTATGGGCATATGCTTGGAAAATGGTCCTTTCCACTCTCCGTGCTGGCTCAATGATTGGTGTATAGAGGTTGTAGGAGGGACTAGAGGGTGGAGTAAGACTAGCCAGGGACACACTCTCAATGGTAGAAGAGGAGAAGGCAGTTGCAGAGATTCTGCTTCCAATCTGTTCTACCCTGAGTCTAAAACCAAGAATAAAGACAGACTTTTGCTTATCCTTACTCTGGCTGATTCTGGGGTGTCCTGGGTACTAGCGCGGTCGTTACACTAATATAGGAAAGAAAATTTGATATCATAGGTATCATTGAAAATTGATGGCATGAGAAGTATGACTGAGTTACACCGATGAATAGGTAGAATTTAATTGAAAGAACCAGGATTGATATTATATAGTAAGAAGTTCTAATCTCACCTAGAAACCAAGGAAGGGGATTATTGAAGGTCTGAGTGAAATTATCAGGAGAAGGAAACAGAAGTGCTTTTGTAATTGGAGTATACTGTACTCCAGAACTTGTGGTAGGAAAAAGAAAATAGATTTGGGAAATACAACAGAAGCCTGACAGAGTAATTGGGAAGAAATATTTTGAACATATTAGCCATGCCTTTGAATTTTCCCACTATTTGTTCCTTATTTCTTGGCTTATCACATTTCCTAGTGAAGGAATAGTATATGAAAAAAAGAACAATCTGGCCCAGTCTATTTTTACCCTTGTAAAGCTAGTAATTTAATTGAAGTGGTTGGATTTGATACTGATTTGATTTTTCTCTCCTGTACCTGCTCCATATTATTGCAAGTAATTGAAATTGCTGGGCCTAGTTTACCTGATTTGATTGTTAGTGAAGAAACTGAATAATTTGCCACATATGATGAATGAAATAATAATACAAGAGTTTGAAGAACTGGGAAATACAAGTTATGGACTTACTCCCTAAGGATGTGTTCAATTAGTTAAGAATAAACTCTGAGTCATCTGGACTTTCCAAACATAGAGAATATAATTCATTCAGTTCAATTGGTGCTACACTGTGAATATCCGTGAATTCTTATGAATAAGAAATGTTCTGTTGGCTATTTTGGCATGATCAGGTCCTACTTTTCTATTATTCATCTTCTATTGCTTCAGGTATTTATTCTCCTTGTTTTCAAAGAGACTACTTTGTTTTTAATTATTCTTGAAATATATCACTCCAGGTAAATTTATTTGAAGTGGAATTGATTCAATTTGAAGCATATTCTTCATGAGACTTGATAACATCTTTCATTTGCATTTTTCCCTAAACATACAACAGCTGGGTAGATTTTTTTTAACTGCCTCTCCCCAACCACACTGATCCTGAGTTCTTTTGAGGTGACCAGGTTCCCAGTTTTTCTGACCTCTTGCGAACATTTGAATATAAAAGAACTAGAGAAGGATCAAACTCTGCTCAGAAATTTCAATTAAAATTCATTCAGTAAGCACTATGATCACAATGTGCAGGACATCCTGCTAAGTTACAGGAATAGAAAGACAAAGATTAAACAGATCCATCCCTCATGATACTTACATTTGATTTCTATTCTATAGACAGGATGTGTGGGGGTCACACGCACATTTGTTTACAGAATACAAATGATTTCAGTTATTTGTACTCTCACTCTTGAAACTATTTTGTTTTCAAAATACATACACATACACAAAATACATACAAGCACTCTCTCAAGAGTCAGAGAGTACAAATAACTGAAATCAGTAAAGGCCAATATATGTGACGACATTTAAGATATTCTTTGAAGCAAGCTAAGAATTCTAAGAGGAAGAAGAAAAGGAATAGATTAAAGATATATAGGACTATACATAGTTTTAAGTTTTAATAAATAATGATTTTACTGAGTCAAAAGTTTTATGAATTAAGTAGAAATTAAGTACTATTACAAGTAGTAGTCAACTTCCAAGAAAATGAGCCTATGGGAACCAAGGTTTAGTTCCCTTTGGGACTCTTGATCATCTTGGAATAGGTGGTGAAAGAGTTCCTTTCTCCCTTTAAACTCCTTAGAAATTTCTTGAACTATAATCTATTATAATTGACAAAGATTTCTCTAATTCCTCAGTACATTTTTAGGGGCATGCATGCTTGTAGAGATTGGGCCCAGTTAATATGGGCCTAATGTAACATTATTATTATTAAGTGTAAGAGGACCACATATGTATCATTCCCAATTATATGAAGTATAAGATTCCCTTATTTAATCAAAATGTATTAATATGCTATGTTTATGCCTCTCTTTGCCCAGATGTACTCTAATCTCTTTACCCTTCAGTATTCTCTAAGAGTATTGTTTCCTAGCTATACTTTCCTCTTTACTTTATCTTTATTCCCTTTTTTAAAAGTTCAGCTTTCTATTGCCATCATTTCTTGAGTCCTATATTTCATAATAACACTACCAATCACACTTTGGCTAGCCTCAACCTTGTTTAACCCTACTATCTTTTGTTATGTACTATTGAATAAAGGTCAAGAAAATCACTAAATTGTGAAAACTGGGTTCAATTAAAAAAAAAGTTACAGGGGCAGCTAAGTAGCACAATAGGTAGAGCATCAGCCTTTGAACTCATTAGGACCTGAGTTTAAATCTGGCCTCAGACCTGTAAATTTGTTTACAAGATTGTCTTTAAAATTAATGCCTTTCATTATCACAATACAATCATGTCTAAATGTATCTTTTTCATTTCTATCAGCCAGTGAATCATTCCTATTTTTAAGTGATAGGTAAATATAAATTCACCAAAGCTAAGCATATCAAGCATATCTGAATTCATAAGTGAAATTCCATAAGCATAGTTCCACCAGGAAGAATAGAAACTTGAACAAAAAAAATTATAGCAAAAATTTCTCATCATCTAGGGAACATGGAAATGCTACTAGAATAGCAATAAAGAAAATAAATATAGGGAAAATAGCTGGTTTAGGTAAGTATACATAGAGAAACATATTGGAGGGCACACATTTTGAGGTTTTTTAAAAACACTGAAGAAAGAAGGTACATGGAAAAATAAAAGTATTATTGAACATTATGAAAAACAATGGATATGACTGACAAAATATGAACAACTCACAATCAATATGCCTACTATCCTATCTATATAAAATTTTGATGAAACTGACACATACAAACATTGTTAAGGCATATTTGAGAAGACCATTAGTAAAAAGGTTTTTGACAGTGATAATTCCAAATTAGAATTTACCTTTACTATTATAATATTTACAAAAATAAAATATTATGGAAGAGAAAACAGTATTTATGATTATTGATTGCAAATTATTTTTAAAAAGAATAAGTTTTTACTTAGGGCAACAAAGTGCTACCTAACTTTTCCAACAAAGTGTTTCCTTTTGTCAGAGTCTCTGAAGTATTTTGATGTATCCAATACAATCTAATCTGCATTTAGAGCTATTCTGTGGATCTCACCATCAATAAAGAATTTTTAAGTGATTTTGGGATTGACAATGGTAAAGATCTTTGACAAGAATTATTCTCCCTATTTTTATGACTTGATAGATTTTAATGATTACAAGGTCATAAAATGATTATCTTCATTATATCTTCCAATGAGTCATCTAATTGTAGTGTATAGATAGGAAATTCCTTGTTGGAAGAATATCTAAATGTCTATGAAGAAAGGAAAGTAAGTATTTATGCAATAAAGAATAATAATCCCAGTAGGATCCTGCATTCTCTACATATTTCAGTCAATTGTGTGAGGATAACCATATGCTCTACTGTGAAAGGTTAATTGTGAAAATATCCCTGACTTCTATTTAAAACCCCCTCAAGGGTGCCATAATGTATGTACCTGTTTTTTTCCCAGAAAGATATGGTCTTTTATCACATACTAATAGCTAACATTATTATGTCATTTTAAAGTTTGCTGTAAGATAGATGCTATTATTATGTCCATTTTGTGTCCAGATGAGAAAATTGAGTTGAAGTGATTTACCTAGGATCACATGGAGATGTGATCTAAGGCAAAATTTGAACTCAGGTCATCCTGACTTCAAGTCTTGCACTCATATATTGAGCCACCTGAGTGTCCAGGACATTCATTACAACATACAGAGGAGTTAAAATATAAATATAGTTAAATACAATGTATAATATTAAATGATAAGTAAATTAGGTAAGTGAAAAGCTCAGTTGTATGAGAAAGAAGTTGCTTTTAAACTGAATTTTGCCAAAGTATTATCATACTTCATTTAAGCCATAATTCAATTTACAAATACCATTTGTACTTAGGTTTTCAAAAATAAATTCATTTGTATGCCACACACAAGGCAGGCATATGAATTTGTCAATATATTCTTGTTACAATAATTATCTGTTATATAGTGTTATCAATGATTTTGAACATGAGTATTTTATTTGAACCTCCTTTTCTGACCATTTAGTTTCTGTATAACAAAATGGAAGAGGCAGAAACCCATCAAAAGGAAGAACTACTGATTCATTTTCTTATTATTTATAATGTGTTTTCTGTTTATGAAGAAATGATGAGTACTAATCAGACTGCAAGCAAATTAAAAAGTATTTTTTTATAAGAATGACAGCTATTGTTTAATTTCAATGTACTATAGATTTATAATTGAAAAAGTAAAATCCTGTTGTGAGCGTCAGAGTAAATCAAGAAGCAAATAAATGTTGGTTTGCATTTCAGTTCAGTGAATGAGACCATATTTTATCCCCAGTATTCTTGAATTTCTACATAAATTTATAGGCATTCCTTTGGGCTACCTAATTCAGATTTCAGATGCATTCAAAGATGTATTAGCCTATCCCATTGCAAGCTACCCCAATGAGTTGATGAGCTTTTTGAAGATTCCTTTAGGGGTGCATCAGGCTATACATTATTCACTACGAAAAAACTAGCCCAACTACAAGAACAAAAAAAAAGTGAACCTTTTCTTCACCAAACTCTATTTCTATTCACATTCTCATTAAATATAAGAATAACAACTGCTTGCTTTTGGATTATTATATGCTTATTTCATTTATCCGTCCATATATCCAAAATATGCCTACATTTGAGTTAGGATTATGTCTATTATTATGAATAATGTTTAATGCATAGACACTTCAATACTTTTGCTGATATTTTCTTCATTTCACAAGTGAAAACCATGTTAGTCATGACTTGTTATGATTCATTAGAAATTATTAACATGATATATAGTTTTTATCTATAATATTTATATTAAAGGGATTTTTATATATATACTTATATTAAAGTTATTTTATTTTATATTAAATTTATATTAAAGGCATTCTGAATAACTGAAATAGTTATACTAACACAATTTGATCAGTAAAAAATAGAAAGAGCTTTGATTGAGAAGTCAACTTTAGTGTATTATGTATTATCTAAGCAGTTTGCAGTTGGAAAAGTAAAATGAGAAGGAAAAATGAGGAAAATAAGGAAAAAACATAAAAAGTGAGAGGTTGAGGCTAACACAGTTCAAGTATCTCTCACAAATACTCCATTGAATTATCATTTTGCCCATACTGTGGAATCTTGATGTGAGAAGAAAAAAAAAATATGATTCAGTCAACAAGCTTTAAGAATGCATAGAAAGATCAAGGAATTTGTATAGCACCAAACAATTAATATTATAAGGAAGATTTTATTCCATCTGTTTCTTGATTTTATGTTCAGAACTCTGCTACAATGCAATTTTTGCCTTATGTAAAAATAAAGACAATTATATTTAGACTTTAGAAGACATAGGCAAGAAAAGCTGGACACATAATCACAGTCTCATATTTGGAAGACCCCTCCATAGCTATCTAGCCCAGTATGTATCTGACCAAGAATACTCTCTGAAACATCCTGTGAAGCCCTGAAATAAATCAAGGCCATAAGTTGAAGGATAAAGCTTCTTTAACTGAGATAACAGGGTAGCAAATCTATGATATTGGGGGATATCAAATGTATTTTCCCAACTCAAAGCTTCAGGGAAAAGCTCCTTATACCTTTAGGAGGAGACAGGGAGGAGACAGTGGCAAGGGAGCAAGGCCTGATCATGAGACCCCAGAAAACCACTTCATGCCATGAATTCTAATGGAAAGGAGCAAGAACTCTAGAAAGTGAGATACAGCTTAAGCTAGGCTACCCTACAAGGTGAAATACCAGGATGTTGGGATATGGAATGTGATTCATCTCAAAGAAATGGAAATGTCTTAAGAGTAGGAATGTAAGAATTGAAATTTTGATGTTACAAGGATCATCTAATTAGATATGGTATTAACAATTTCTGTCCTTATACTAACAAATATATTAAAATTTTCCTGTCAGTGTTTAATAGGTTGTTTAGATTAGGTTGTTAAACATCAATTGCTTGAAAACCTGGGGTGGGGGGAATGAACCTATCACCCCTTGAAGGTTCCCATTTCTTTGGGATCCTTCTAAATATTAGATATTTTATCATTAGGTTAAGGTGGGATCTGCTTCTTTGAAACTTTGAAACTAATAAAAATTAGATTAGTTTAGATAAAGCATTTTTCAACCCCTACTATATATTAGGCACTTGACTAAATTTTGGCATGCATCCTTCCTCATATTGAGTTTTAGGAGAAGACTCATCAATCACAGACAGAGGCCACAGAATGGGGGTGTTTGTAGTTTGAGACAACATTTGGCAATAGAAAATTACCAGATGGAAAGAATTTCTATTGTGTCTTGAACATGATAGTTATCATTGCGATGAGATAAGATGAAGATGTCCCATATTGAATAGGGTTTTTTTAAAGTGTTTGAAACTGTTCCCAAGATTTAACTACCTCAAAGAAATGTCAACCTATTGATGTAGCTTCCTGGTTATCTGGATACAAAAAGCTATTAGTAACTTTAGTGGGAACTTAATGTATTACTTGAAAAACATCATGATCACTGCAAAGGAACGGGAACTGCCTCAACTCAAGATTAATTAATAACAAAGTTTCTTCTGAAAATCATAGCTTCATACTCTATTATATCTTGGCAAATCTTTTTTTTTTTTTTTTTTTTTTTTTTTTTTTTTTTTTTTTTTTTTTTTTTTTTTTTTTTTTTTTTTTTTTTTTTTTTTTTGCTAACTCTCATATCGTTTATAAGTGCCTTGTTTCATTTCAATATTGTACCTAAGATATCAGATCATCCTGTTGAGCACTGACTTGATACATATGTTCTGATCTCCATTCCAATATGAGATGGCCATACTAATTACTTTGCTGGATATTCTAAATTTGCAAACTAGGAGAACCTGAAAAAGAGGAAATATATGAAGCAACCTTATCATCTCTTGTACTTATCTGAAAAGACTGACTGAGAAAAGTCCACAATAACTTATTTACTAGTTGCCTGTTGTCTACAGTGCTTGAGAGGGAAAATGGTACATGACCTTATAATTGTGGGGCTTTTAGCTATCTAAGGAGTCATTGCCAGATAGGACAGTACTATTCTAAAAGCATATCACTTTGTTGTGATCACTTTTTGAGTGAGGCAAACGACAAGAAACACAGTTTTTCAAAGTTAAAATGAGGCCATTTAATCCAACCCATATCTGAAAAGAATATTCCTTTTACCATATACCTGATAAATCATCTTAAAACTTTGCTTAAAATCCATAAGTTATGGGGGACTCTCCATTACTGCTTAATGTAGCCCATTTCATTTCTAAATCTAGTGGTTAAGAAGATTTTCCTTTGATCATGCCTACATCCATATTTTTTACAGTTTCAAACAATTGAGCCTATTTCTACCTTTTAGACCCTAAAATTATATTTCCTTATCCTTTCTCTTTTGCTTTTCTGAAATTCCTTTTGCTTTGGACTTACTGTTTCTAAATTCAAAATATCTTTTGTTACCTAACTTCCTGAGTTGTTTCCTTGGTAGTAACTGAGATGTTATCCACCAGCAGGAAACATTTTCTACTTAAATCCAAGGTTTCCAGATTTTTTTGTTTCTTTTTAAATTTAACACTCATTTCTGGTTACTCACGGATCTCTGGAGTATAGGAAAAACAGATTTAAGCTGTGTTGCTCTGATCCCAAACTGACTCATTTCCTGCCTGATAATTATTAGATGATGTCATAGACTAGAATTCATTAATATTAGGACTGCAAACTTTTTTACCCTAATTGTATTTGGTCTCAATTGGTTTCCTTTGTAATCTTACACACCCACACCCACAGACGTGTGGGCAGGTGCACTTGTACACACACACACACACACACACTCTTATTGAATTTAAAACACTATTTTGAGAAGGGATCCATAACCCTTAGCAGACTGCCAAAGTGATCTCTGTCTCCCAAAATTTGAAGATCACCTCCTTTGTAAAAATTTTGTTCTTCTTTCAGTAATTGTCACTGTCACTGTTGTCACTGTCATAGCCGTGGTTATTGGTGATTGGTTTAAATGGAAGGAGTTTTTTTTTTATTTGTTTGTTTTTTAATCTCAGTCCTCACAAACTCCTTTTTTCTATTTATGGTAACACTATCATTGATGGTAACAGTATTCTTATTTTTGTCAAGTTTACAAACTGGTTATCATTCTTAGCTCCCCAATCTCACTCACTCCAAAAATCTAACTCATTGACAAATCTTGTCCATTCCTCCATTTCAGTACATCTCACATTTATCCATTTTTGTGATGCACACAGCCATTACCCTCATTCAGATCTCCATTACTTTCTGACTTGTCTATCTTCCTCCTTCTAGTACTACTTTGTATATACTTTCGAAGTAACCTTTATAAACAAATACCATCTTGAAGGCATATCATTTTGAAGTCAGGGACTATTTTACTTTTATCTTTGTATTCAGAAACCAGGTTCATATATAAAAGGTGAGTATATAAAAGATGTGTCATTGTCCCTTGTTGATTGGCTATTTATCTCCTAAGCAGTTCCTGAAATTCTTAGACATTTTATTAAGAATTACAGCAATGCTCGCAAATATTCTTTTTAATATAATGATTTCTTAAAAATCCACACAATTTATTTGTACCAAAGATAGAGACAGAGTGGGGATGGAAAGAGTCTTTTTAAAAATCAAAAAATAATTAAAAGAACAGGAAATGTAAGTAGTAATTACATGAAGATTAAGAAGGCCACAGAGAACTAGAATATTTCTAGGAAAATCTTTGTTATGCCCCTATTTCTCCCTAAATTTAGGGGGAAAATCCTTCCCTACATATCAATCAATCAGTAAAATGTTTATAAAGCATAGACTATGAACAAATTCTAAAAAGTATATGTATATACACATATACATGCATAGACATAAATATATACACATATATTATTTGTTTATGCTTTACTCTTATATTTATATATACACACATATATTTGTGAATGCTATGTATGTGTCTATACTATATGCTTTATGTGTTTTACCATAAATGAGTTCTGCATTTTCCCAAAGGATTTCTCTGCATTTATTAAAGTAATAATATAGCTTTGAATATTTGGGCTTTTACTATAATTCCATTCATTGCTTTCCATACATTGAACTATTTTGATATCTCTGGCATAATTACATTTTAGGCATTATGAATGATTTCTTGGATGAATTGTCGTATCAAAATGTCATTTAAAATTTTTGACTCTATCTGTATCCAGAAAGTGAACTGTGATGACTGAATATGGATCACAACATAGTAGTTTCACCTTTTTTGCCTGCTTTTTTCCTTCCTCATTTTTCCCTTTTAGATCTGATTTTTCTTCTGTAGCATGATAAATATATTAATATGTATAGAATAATTGAATATTTTTTAACATATTTTGAAAAAATACTTGCTGCCTAGGGAAGGATATGGGTGGAAGGGAAGGAGAAAAATTTGAAGCACAAGATTTACAAGTCTGAATGCTGAAAACTAGCTTTGCATATATTTTGAAAATAAAAAAAGCTATTATTAAAAAAAATTAACTCCACATCCTTTGAACTGGTATGACCACTATTCAGTTTGTATCCCAAAGAAATCCGAAAGGATGGAAAAAGGACCTAAATGTGCAAAATTGTAGCAGCTCTTTTTGTGGTTATAAGAAATTAAAAAATAAATTGGTGTTCATCAATTAAGGAATGGTGGAATAAGTTATAGTATATGAAAGTAATGGAATATTATTATTATATAAAAAATATGAACAAGCTGATTTAATTTTTTTGTAAAGCCCTTTGTAAATTTTATTTTATTTTATTTTATTTTTAATAGCTTTTTATTTACAAGTTATATGAATGGGTAATTTTACAGCATTGACAATTGCCAAACCTTTTGTTCTAATTTTTCCCCTCCCTCCCCTCCACTTCCTCCTCTAGATGGTAGGGTGACCAGTAGATGTTAAATATATTAAAGTATAAATTAAATACAAAATAAGTATACCTTACCAAACCATTATTTTGCTGTATAAAAAGAATTGGACTCTGAAATATTGCACAATTAGCCTGTGAGGAAATCCAAAATGCCAGCAGGCAAAAATATAAGGATTGGGAATTCAATGTAATGGTTCTTAGTCATCTCCCAGAGTTCTTTTGCTGGGTGTAGCTGGTTCAGTTCATTACTGCTCCCTTAGAACTGATTTGGTTCATCTCATTGCTGGAGATGGCCAGGTCCATCAGAATTGATCATCATATAGTATTGTTGTTAAAGTATATAATGATCTCCTGGCCCTGCTCATTTCACTCAGCATCAGTTCGTGTAAGTCTCTCCAGACCTTTCTGAAATCATCCTGTTGGTCATTTCTTACCGAACAATAATAATCCATAACATTCATATACTACAATTTATTCAGCCATTCTCCAATTGATGGGTATCAGTTTCCAGTTTCTGGCCACTACAAAGAGGTCTGCCACAAACATTCGTGCACATACAGGTCCTTTTCCCTTTACCCAGTAGTAACACTGCTGGATCAAAGGGTATGCACACTTTGATAACTTTTTGTGCATAGTTCCAAATTGCTCTCCTGAATGGTTGGATGTATTCACAATTCCACCAACAATGTATTAGTGTCCCTGTTTTCCCACATCCCCTCCGACATTCCACATTATCTTTCCCTGTCATTCTAGCCATTCTGACAGGTATGTAGTGGTAACTCAGAGTTGTCTTAATTTGCATTTCTCTGATTAATAATGACTTGGAGCATCTTTTCATATGGCTAGAAATCGTTTCAATTTCTTCATCTGAGAATTGTGTGTGTTCATATCCTTTGACCATTTATCAATTGGAGAATGGCTTGACTTCTTATAAATTAGAGTCAATTCTCTATATATTTGGAAAAGAGGCCTTTATCAGAACCTTTGACTGTAAAAATATTTTCCCAGTTTATTTCTTCCCTTCTAATCTTGTCTGCATTAGTTTTGTTTGTACAAAAACTTTTCAATTTGATGTAATCAAAATTTTCTCTTTTGTGACCAGTAATGATCTCTAGTTTTTCTTTGGTTATAATTTCCTTCCTCTTCCACAGGTCAGAGGGGTAAACTATCCTGTGTTCTTCTAATTTATTTCTAATCTCATTCTTTATGCCTAAATCATGAACCCATTTTGACCTTATCTTGGTATACAGTGTTAAGTGTGTATTGATACCTAGTTTCTCCCATACTAATTTCCAATTTTCCCAGCAATTTTTGTCAAACAGTAAGTTCTTATCCCAAAAGCAGGGGTTCCTGGATTTGTCAAACACTAGATTGCTATAATTATTGACTGTTTTGTTCTTTGAACCTAACCTATTCCACTGATCAACTAATCTATTTCTTAGTCAATACCAAATGGTTTTGGTAACTGCTTTATAATATAATTTTATATCTGGTACAGCTAGGCTACTTTCATTTGATTTTTTTTTCATAAATTCCCTTGAAATTCTTGACCTTTTGTTTTTCCATATGAACTTGAACAAGCTGATTTTAGAAAGATCTAGAAAGATTATATATATATATATATATATATATATATATATATATAAATTCTCTTTTTAAAAGAAAGTGTACTTTTTTTCTCTTGTTATTTTTCTTTACTCCTTTAAAGGAATTCTGTCCCCACAGACTTTTTTCCTATCCACTTCTATCCACTCTAAATTTTAATGCATTTCCCTAATTTTAGGGTTTTATTTAACTTATCAATTCCCTTGTCTTTCTTCATTTTATCTAATAATATAACTCTCCCCCTATTTTTCCTCTAATAAGGAGTTAATTAAAATCTTACTTCCTAACCTCTCCTTTATCTGTTTTAATTATTAGATATTTTTAATTTTCAGTTTTTCTAAAAATAGAATTTATTTTCTTTACTCTTTATTGATCTTTTCCCATTCGTGTCTACTCTTTATTTTTCACAATTATTTTATAAACTATCTTTATAATTACATATTTCTTCTTTTGTGCACCTTTTCATCATGAAATAACTCCTTTGAAGTACAAATAATGAGTTAATTCATTAATAATTTCATCATTATTATTTGTCTTAAATCATTTTGGTACATCCTGTTGTAGTTTCATGCTTTCTCAGGATCTCACAGGGTCTCTGTCCCAATTGTTGGTGCATTTTTTTTTTTTTGCAAAATTTATTTAAAGATATTAAAGAGGGGATCTTGAAACTCTAAAAATCCTTGGAGGAGAAAATCTACTTCATCTCTGACTCAATGAGGGACCCCACCCAAAGGACAAAGTTTCTTTCTTGTTATCTAGGTGGGATAGGTTCAGTCCTGAACAATTGAATTCTATTCAAATTCCAGCCCAAACTGATGAGCCAACTTAGGCTGTCCAGCCCCGCTAAGACCCTCAATATAAAAGAGCCAAACTAAAATCCTCTCTTTGCAGAGGTTCCAAACATGCCAGCTACATCACGCTTGCTATGCCAAAGAGCCTCTGTCCACTGAAATATTCCTTTCCAGTGCTACCCTTTCTTTACCCTCACCTTTTACCCCAGCCAAACTTTATGCCTCTCTGTTAGGATTTCTAATCTTACTTCCAAATTCTTATAATAAACCTCTTTTGTCAATCTAGGTTTTCGGGTCTGTAAATTCCTTTACAGACAATCTCTGTGCCACCAGAAGGGAGTCCCCCAAACTCCCTATCCTTGCTCTGAATCCCAAGGGAGTGAAGGGGGCCAAACATCTCCATTTGGTTCCCTGAACCCCGAACCTGCCATTAGACCTTATCATTTAACTCCCTGACCACCAGAAACCCTAATCTTGTTTTGGTTCCCTAAATCTAGATCTTATGAATATTTGGACTCATTTTTTATGTCTCAGTAATTATCTTCCTTGATTGCTTTAAGATCTTCTCTAATGATTCATATCCATGTCTTCAAAGTTTTTAACTGTTTTCTTTTCATTGAGTTCTTTTTAAATTGATTTCTTTAAAAAAAATTCCCCATTGCTCACTTTCTGATTCCTCCCCCTTTGAAGGCAGATCTCTAAAGAGTTGAAACTCAATTTGTCTATATCTTCTCTCTTGTTAAGTGATTAACTTTTCTCCAACTCTACTCTTTGCTTCTTGTGTCTTGTTAGAGGACAGAACTAACAAAGATTTAAAGTATTTCATGGTTCATCAAAGATTCAAAACAGTAGCTCATAGATCCCAAATAATGTTAACTTTTCCTAGATCAAAGGAAAAATCAATTTAAATGAGAATACATTCAAACAGCTCAGTAAATTAAATGAACAAATGAAAAAAGATTCCAATCACCTTTTACCTTAATTCCATATGCTTCCCCAGGAGTTATCACACCAACAGTTGAATAAATACTTACATAGAAAGAATACGTTGCCAAGGAATATACATGGAGGAAACACAGAGAAAAATTTTTATAACACAAATATTTGAAATAATTTGTTCCATCAATGCTACAGACCTACTTCATGTTATGTAATGATATAATTACACTAAGTGTATGTGATACTTTCTGAACATTGTGCTTTCTCTTCTGAATGTGTCAGCTTATATTATGGTCACATAGCTGCTTTCTGCTTCTGTCTCCTGGGTCTTATCTATTCAATCTCTTCAAGACCAGTCTGCTTTAATCTACTAGGATCTATTTGGTAAAGCAGGGGTATGTGCTAGACCAAGATCATACTAGTTTACAAGAGCTTATAGTTAAATTTTTAATGTGAGAGTTAAAATTGCTCAGAATTATAATTACAAGAAATTAGGGATTATCTATTGTCTTATTGATTATCTACTTGAAGAAAGTGTTAGAGAAAATATTAAGGATATAGACAATATTAGAAATGTGTCATAAGTATAGGTTTTTTTTTAAAAAAAGGACTTGGTTGTTAACATTTACCAGCAATACACCTGCTATTGAGCTTCTCAGGTAGAACTTGCTTGGTATTGTACAGTTTACTCCTATAAATAATCATTCTCATCCAGGTAATGAGAAAAAGCCAGCAAGTGGGTGCCTCAGGCTATGTTTAAATCTTTTCTGTTATTAGCCCTTCTAAACAGTTTAATGAAGAGTCATACATTTCAGGAAACTAATTTAGAAAATTCTACTTAATGCCTGTAAATCTGTGATTTTTAGTTAATATGAGTAAAGTCTATTCTAAGGTCCCAATAAAATGACATAATTTAGATAGTATTCCTTAAGTAGCATGAAAATTAAAGTAGAAGCAAAAAAAAAAAAAAAAAGGTCAGGTTTGGGAGATGGACTTGGCCTCTGCTAGTATTCCACAAGTTGGCCTTGGACTTGGAAACAAAACCACCAGTGCTTTCTTGGAATGCCAGATGCCCCCTAAATATTGTTCTTATCCCAACCAGGAAAGCAAATGCATATTTTTATATACAGTTATGGAGTCATCTGGTCAATAATTTCAGAATTTATTTAGCCCTTTATTTATTTTGCCCCTGCTCTGACTCAGGCACTGAGCTGAGTTCCAGGAATACAAAGAAAGGTAAAATAATATAGTAAAATAGATAATTTTACTATATTAAATTAAAAAGGTTTTGTATTAACAAAACTAATGCAGACAAGATTAAAAGGAGCAATAAACTGGGAAACCATTTTTATATCCAAAGGATCTGATAAAGCCCTCATTTCTAAAATATATGGAGAATTGAGTCAAATTTATAATAGTTCAAAGCATTCTTCAATTGATAATTGGTCAAAGATATGAACAGACAATTTTCAGATGAAGAAATCAAAACTATTTGTAGCCACATGAAAAGATGCTCTATACAGCAGAGAAAAAGATATAATTGCAAGTCAATTCATTGAATGCAATTGCATTCAATTTTCTCCAAAGGCCTGTCATCTCTAACTTTTCTAGCATTCTATTTAGCTCCTAAACATCTTTCTTATTTATTTATGGCTTGATTTATCTAGTTCTGAGAGATCAAGTCTGAGATCCCCCACTAATATAGTTTTGCTGTCTAATTCTTCTTGCAGTTCTCTTAGTTTCTCTAAAAATTTGGATGCTGTAACATTTGGTGCATATATGTTTATCATTGATATTACTTCATTATATATATTTATATGTGTGTGTGTGTGTGTGTGTATATATATATATATATATATATATATATATATATATTTTTTTTTTTTTGCTGAGGCATTTGAGGTTAAATGACTTGCTCAGGATCACACATCTAGAAAGTGTTATGTGAAGTCCTCCTGACTTCAAGGCTGGCACTCTATCCACTGCACTAACTAGCTGCCCTATCTATGGTATCTTTAAGTAACATGAAGTTTCCTTCCTTATCACTTTTAATTAGATCTATTTTTGTTTTTGTTTGATCTGAGATCAGGATTGCTAACCCTGTTTTTATTACCTCAGCTGAATGATAAAGAGATTCTGCTTCAGCCTTTTACCTTAATTCTAAATGTATCACTGTGCTTTAAATGAATTTCTTGAAAACAAATTATTGTAAAATTCTGGCTTTTAATCCAGTCTGGTACACACTTTTGGATTATGGGAGAGTTCATCCCATTCATATTCACAGATAAAATTGCTAATTCTGTATTTCCTGCCAAGTTGTTTACCCACCATTATACTTTTCTCTTTCCTTTCTCCTTTTCCCTCCTCTTCCATATTTTTTCACTGATAACCCACTCCTACAAACAGCCCTCTCCTTATGCAGTCCCTCCCCCTTTCTTATACCTTTCCCCTTCTACTTCTGTTTTTTTTCCCCCTTATTAGTCTCCCTCCTTCCTTTCCCCCTTCCCCTCCTACTTCCTCTTTCCTCTTCTTCCAATAGAATCACCTTTGTTCTTTTAGTTTTCTTTTTAAATCATCACAATAAAATCAAATTGTATCTGCATCCTCTAAGTATACCCATAACATAGACACAGATCTCAAGAGTTAAACATATCATCTTCCCATATGGGGATGTCATGTTTTTAATTTTTAAAATGAAGGTATTTTTTCTTTTCTTTTTTATATTTTTATGCTTCTTTTGAGTTCTGTATTTGAAGATCAAATTTTCTATCCAACTCGGGTCTTTTTCATCAGAAACAGGTGGAATTTACCTGTTTCATTGAATGTCCATCTTTTTTCCCTGAAAGATGATGCTCAATTTTGCTAGATAATTAATTTTTGCCTGCAATTCACGTTGCTTTGCATTTCTGAATATCAGATTTCAGGTCCTTCAATCCCTTAAAGTGGAAGCTGCTAGATCCTTGGTAATCCTGATTGTGGCTTCTCAATATTGGAATTGTTTCATTCTGGCTGCTTGCAATATTTTCTCTTGGATTTCATAATTCTGAAATTTAGATATAATGTTTCTTGGAATTTTCATTTTGGGGTCTCTATCAGGAGGTGATTGGTGAATTTTTTTCAATGGTTATTTTACCCTCTGATTCTAGGACATCTGGACAGTTTTCCTTTATAATTTAATATTTCTGTCTTCCTTCAATTTGGTGAGGTTTTTTATGCCCTAATACATGGTCATTTTTTGTGTAGGTGTCTTGTATTACCAAGAAAAGGATGTATTGTTTTCTGCCCCAGTTCTATTTTCTCCAGAGGTATATCATATCTGGATTTTTTAGGATTCTATTAACCTTTCTAGTTTCTTTCTTGTTTATTGTGTGGTTACATTTTTATAATTCTGAGAGGGGAATGTTGCAGTCCCCTATTACTATAGTTTTATTGTCTATTTCTTGCTGTAAATGTTTTAAAATCATCTATAGGAATTTGGTTGTTCTAATACTTGGTACATATGCATTTAATATCCTTACTACTTCATTGTTTATAGTACCCTTTATCAAGATGTACTTTCCTTCTTTATCACTTTTAATGTTTTATTTTTACTTTTGGTTTATCTGAGGTCAGAATTGGCACCCCTCCATTTTTCCTTCAATTGAAGTATAACACATTCTATTCCAGTCGTTTTACCTTTATTCTGTATGTGTCTCTCTGTGTCACATGTGTTTTTGGTAAACAACATATTATAGGATTCTGTTTTTTAATCCACTCTGCTATATACTTCCATTTTATGGGAGAGTCCATCTCATTCAAATTCAAAATTATTATTATTAGCTCTATATTTCCCTCCATCCTTTTTTCTCTTGTGTATATGCTTTTGTTCTTTCCACCCTGCATTAGTAATATTTTTAAAAAATGCCAGTTTTCCTTAATGATCTCTTGATGAATGCTATCCAAGCTCTTTTTATTTATTTATTTATTTTTTTGGTAATGGCCTCCAGATAGGCCACTAATTTTTAAATTGTCTCTTCTGGATCTATTTTCCAAATCAGCTGTTTTTCCAGTGAGGTATTTCACATTTTCTTCCATTTTCTTCATTCTTTTTATTGTTTGATTGATTCTTGCTTTCTCACAGAGTCATTGGCTTCCATTTTCCCCATTCCAGTTAATTTTTGTATCTGTTTTTTTTTCCTATTTGCTTAATTCTACTTTTTAAGGAGTTCTTTTCTTCAGTCATTTTTCCCTTCCTTTTCTAAGCTGTTGACTCTCTTATGCATGCCTTTTCTCTTTTTTTTTGTCTACTTATTTACCTTTTAAAGTCTTTAATGAGCACCAAGAAGCCTTTTTTTGGCCTTAAGATCAATTCATATCACTCTGTGAAATTTCTTTGGAGAGTGGACATTTTTCCCTCATCTAAGTTGGTGTTTTAGTCTTTCCTGTCACCATAATAGCTTTCTATGATCAAGATTCTTTGCTGTTTCTTGCTCCTCTTCTTTCCTTTTCTTTTTGCAATTTCTTTCTTTTTATATCTTTATGATTCAGCTCTTCTCCTGGAGTAAAAAGGGCGCTTTCCCAAGTTGTCTCAGTTCTGAGCCTTGGGTTTGAGCACAAGAGCCCCTCATATTTGTAGGAGGTACCTTTGTCTGCTTTTTTTTTTTTTCAGAAAACAGCCTGATTTCCCAGAGTTTGTCTTCTTAGATGGGACTAGAAACTGCCCTAGTAATTTACTCCTTTACTGAGCCCGGACTGAAGTTTTTAGTTGCTGATTTCCTGTCATTAAGACTCTCTCAGTGTTTTCTCCAGAGTATGAATATTGAGCTGAGCTGAACATCCTTTTCATCCCAGTGTGACTGGTCTTTCTTTAAGTTTTTCCAGTCTATCTTGAGCTGAAGAGTGGTTTTCTTCCATCAGACTCTGTTCAGAGATTTGGTTTTCTTGGCTCTACCCCAGAACTCCTGAAAAATAGATGTTGTTCTTATTTAAGATTTTCCTTTTTGTTATTTTATCTTTTAAAGATTTAACTACAAATCAAGAAATGAAAAAAATGCCAGGTATACAGTAGATCATAAGGAAAGATTTAATACAAAACAAAAAATTTCTATTTCAAGAAAAAACTATGTAATAAATACACATATTTTTTTTAAAGCTACCCAGTTTTTCTTTGATTCCTTGAAAGCTTTCTCCTATTCTCTACTTTGTACTTTTAAACCTTATTTTTCCACTCCCCTTTCTGAACATCCCAACCTCCCAACTTTTCCAATGCAGAAGGGGTTACTTAAGCAGGATATATTCTTTTTTATGTATGTGTTTATATATATTTACATATTCAAATGTGTTTGTATGTATACATATGTTTGTGTCTACATAATATATCTATAGATACACAAATATATACATCTATGCAAATAAACATATGTACACATATCTATTCATATACATATATGTAAGGTCATACTCTACATATATCAACTTGCCATCTATCCCTGAAAGTAGATAGCAGTTTCCTTCATAAGTCCAATTCTTTCCTTATTTTTCTTAATCATTTCTTAATCCATAGCAATAATTCAACATAAACACATCCTAAAATTTCTATGAAAGTTTTCCTTCCCCCTCCCCCAGATTCCTTCTCTTCTTAGCTGCATAAGTTTCATTTATACAAGAACATTTTAATTCATAATAATCTAAATTACCCATTTCACATTTCAGCAATACTCTTACCTTAAAATAAAGTTTAAGGTATGCTCTCTATATCTGATCTTTTTATACATTTTCCCTTGATGTCTTTGAAATTCCTGACCTTTTGTTCTTTCTTTATTGCTATTTTTTCTAACTCAGGAAGAAAATTTGTTTTAGTAATTTTGTTGGGATAGCAGTGAAAAATATATTTGTTAAGTAAAATCGTCATTTTAAAAAATAACAGTGGCTTTACCTACTTATTAACAATAAGACCACATGAATTATATTAAGGTGCTGTGCTGTACTTATAACTCTATAGAGGAGCAAGACAATATGAAAACACATGAAGAATTGGATTTATATTAAAGGAGAACTAGACTCCAATTCAGTTTATCTTGAGCTAATCAACTTTGCAACTATGAGCAAGTTACTTGACTTCACTAACCTAATTTCTGAAATAATGGGAATAGTACCTGCAAAAAATAATGCACATTGCTATTTGGGAATGTCAAATGAGATATCTAATTCAATTTGCCAACTTTAAAGTTTCATATAGAATTAGTCACTTATTATTTAATAATCATAGTTCTTGATTTTTTTTGCAGCCTTTGACACTGTTGATCACTGCTCTTTGACACTCTTCTTGCTAGGTTTTGGGGACACCACCATCTTCCAGTTCTGTCTGTACCCATCTCCTTCTTTGTGTCCTTCACTGGATTCTTCTAGAAAATGACCTATAGGCATAGATAAGCATAGATTCTAAGGATTCTGTTCTGGACTCCCTTTTCTTCTTGCTTTGTATTTCTTTATTTGTTGATTTCCTCAGCTTCCATGGATTTAATTATACATTTCTTTTCTGATGTTTCATAGATCTTATTTTCCTGCCCAAATCTTTCTGCTCACCTTCAACTGTATTTCAGACATCTTGAACTGAATGTCCAAAAGACATCTTAAATTAAACATGAAGGATTACCATTGGCAAAGAATTCATTGCCTAGCATTCAAATTGCTGGAAGACAAATCTCTCAAGAATTAAGCAGAACTGGTCTAAAGGTAGTTAGTATAATTAATTATAATATAAAACACTATTCTTACATGGAGAGTTATTTTGAATTCCAGATGAAACCCCTAGGTCCTCATGATTTACTTAATGGAAGAATACAAGATATAATGGGAAAAACATTGGTCTTGATAGACCATGATAGAACTGGAAGATAGTGGTGTCCCTAAAACCTAGGAAGAAGTTAGCATGTGATAGATCATGATGTCACACATTTTGAGCTGAAAGGGACTTTATCAACCATCAAATACAATTTTCTCTTTTTTACAGATGAGAAAATTGAGGCCATAGATAGACTAAATGACTTGCCCAGTTTCACAAAACTAACAGTGTCTGGGATGAATTTGAAGCCCAGTCTACCTTATTAAATGCCCAGTATTCCATCCACAGCTATTATTGCTACCAGGATGCAGTTAAGTGGCACAGTGGGTAGAATCGAGGCCGGCTTCAGGAAGATTTATCTTTCTTAGTTCAAATCCAGTCTCACAACACTTACTAGCTGCATGATTCTGAACATGTCACCTAATTCTGCTTATCTCAGTTTCTGCATTTGTAAAATAAAATAAAAAGGTAGAGGGAAAATTGGGAAAACAAATTAGAAATATGCAAAAAAATTAGTTAAAAGAGGGAATGAGGGAAATAAGGACACGGATGAACTCTTGGTAAATTTGTGAATTGGTCAGATCATCCTGGAAAACAATTTGAAACTATGCCTAAAGGATTATAAAACTTTGCATACCCTTTGACCCAGACAAACTACTATTGTATCTGTTACCCAAAGAGATCATAAAAAAGGAAAGGGACCTCTATGAGTAAAAATAATTATAGCAGCTTTTGTTGTGTTGGCAAAGAATTGGAAATTAAAGGTATCCTCATAAATTGGGGAATGGCTAAATAACTAGTGGCATGTGATTGTGAAGTAGTACTCCTGTGCATTTATCATTGAGAATTATGATTTCAGAAAACTATGGGAAAATTGATATGAATTGATGTAAAGTGAAGTGAGCAGTACCAGGAGATCATTAAACATAGTAATAGCAATGTCATAATGATGATCAGCTATGAAACACTTGTATGCTCTGATCATACAATGGTCCTAGAAAATTCCAAAACTCATAATGAAAAAATAATGAATTGATGAACTCTGAGCTCAAATTAAAGTATAATTTTCATATTTCCTAATTTTCTCATTTTTATGATATAGTTCATATGGAAATATATTTTTGCATGATTTCACATGTATGATTGATATCATATACAAAAAGTGGCAGAGGAGAGAATTTGAAACTCAAAAATAAATAATACATTTAAAATCTATTGTGACAGTTGTTCAACATAATTAATTTTACTTTGTGCACATTTTATTTATTTAAAATCACTATTCTGAGAAGGGGATCATAGAATTCATCAAAACGTTAAAAGAATACATGGAGCAAAGAAGTTAAGAACTCCTAAATAGGAATGGTGGTCAAATACCTATTGGTATACTAATAGGTCCAGAAGGAGCACTAAAAAAGACCATCACATTTGGCATTTAAGAAATCATAACCCTTTTAAGGAGAAAGAGAGAGACAGAAAAACAGAAAACGAGTGAAAAATAGAAAAAGAAAGAGACAGACACAGACAGACAGAAGAGAAAGCAGTATTCTGGCTGAGTGTTAAATTCAAAGGCAGATTGCAAGGGTAAAGAGAATAAGAAGATGAGAAAAGCTTAAAAAGCTTTATTCTAGCAGTCTGCTTGTGAAAGGGAGGGGAGATTTAAGATAACAGCTTGAAGCTAAAGCAAAAGCAGGTTGAGATTTTTTAAAGGATTTATGATATCTAAGTATGTATTTATGAGAAAGTAGCCAGGAAGGAACATTTCAGGAAAAATGCAGATAGATATATCCTAACATTTCACTGACCCAGCCCTAAAAACCTAGCTGACAAGTAGAGGAGAGAAAGACTCATTAGGGTTGTCAGCAAAGTTATATTTTTTATTTATTAATAGAACATGCTATTCTGTAGAGACTAGAAAAAGGCAAACTCAAGAGTTTTTCATAAACTCCTATTGACATCTTTACTTCCCAAAGGTGATAATTATGAATGGTATAGGAATGTTCACATCAGTCCACAGTGCTATTCTAGAAATCAATAATGGTTTGTTTCTCTGCACTAAAGCAGCAATCTTTTGGGAATTCAATAAATATTTCATGACAAATCAACATTTCAATCTTATGGCTAAGCCATTTGTTTCCAAAGAAGTTCATCTAATCATATGATTGTTTTCTGTTGTTAGTAAACTCTTAAGATTTATCCTCTTCTTTGTGAGAACATACTTCATTATAATTAATGGGATAACAATCTTATTAATAAATACACATATACCATCCAATTATTTTCTTACATTCTTTAAGGAGGTAATTCTTCAGGGGAGATTGCACTCCACTGTTAAGATACAGTATGTACAATTTCATTAGAATGAATCTTCTAACCCTTGTTTATCCTGCCAAAGCATTCAGCATACAATGCTAATTATTAAAAATTCACCAACAGATAATAAATGTTAGCATTATTATAAGACAACTCAACATATGAGTATCCTGCTTATATATCACAATTGAATATAATTTTTAAAAATTTCAAAATGTGATAACAACAAAATATAATACCATAATTTGTATTAATTTGAATATTTTAAAACCAGTGACTTTACAATGTAGTATCAAAGAAATAGGAAAGCAAAGTTCCTAGCTAAATCTCTGAATACCCATAAAAGGAGAAAAATTTGTCATTACCTAAAACATGAAGCTCATTTCAATTATTTAAGTATTGGATTCCCATTATTAGAAAATCGTGGTGAATTAGGATAGTGCCTGAACATCATTCCCAAATCTAAAAAGGATGCCAATGATCTCTTAGTCCAAAACTTACTGAAAAATAAACCTTCAATCACTTTCATGAAATGTGATCATCAAATCTTTGAAAGGAGATATTAATAAAATAGAGATTAAGAAAACTATTGAACTAATAAACAAAATCAAGAGATGATTTTATGAACAAACTACCAAAAGAGATAAATCTTTGGTTAATTTGATCAAAAAATAGAAAGAAAAAAACCAATTCACCAGCATAAAAAATGAAAGGAGTGAACACCTCAGCAATGAAAAAGAAATTAAAGCAATAATTAGGAGCTATTTTGAATAACTCTATGGCAACAAGTCTGAAAACTGATTGAAATGGATAAATATTCACAAAAATACAAATTTCCCAGGTTAACTGAAGAGGAAAAAAATACTTAAATAATCCCATTTTAGAAAAAGAAATTTAATAAGTCATTAATGAAATCCCTGAGGAAAAAAATCTCCAGGCCCAGATGGATTCCCAAGTGAATTCTACCAAACGTTTAAAAAACAATTAATTCTAATGTTTTGTAAAATATTTGAAAAAGTAGGTAAAGAAGGAATACTGACAAATTCCTACTATGACACAAATATGCTACTGAAAGCTAAACCAGGAAGGGCCAAAACAGAAAGAAAATTACAGATCATGATGTAAAAATCTTAAATAAAATATTAGCAAAGAAATTACAGCAACTTATGTCCAGGATAATACACTATGACTAGGTAGGAGTTATGCCAGGAATTCAGGGCTGGTTCAATATCAGAAAAACTATTACCATAATTGACCATATGAATAACAAAACCAACAGAATTCATATGATAATTTCTATAGATGCAGAAAAATATTTTGACAAAATACAGAACCCATTCCTATTAAAAACATGAGAGAACACAGGAATAAAGGGAGCCTTCTTTAAAATAATAAGTAGTATCTTTCTAACACCTGCAAAAAGCATTATTTGTAATGGAGAGAAGCTGGAGGCATTCCCAGTAACATCAGAGGTGAAACAAGAATGTCCATTATCACCACTATTACTCAACATTGTACTAGAAATGTTGGCTGTACCAATAAAAAAGAAAAAGAAATTGATGGAATTAGAATAGGCAATGAGGAAATAAAACTATCACTCTTTGCAGATGGTATGATGATAAAATTAGAGAATCTTAGAAAATTATCCAAAAACCTACTGGAAATAATTCACACCGTTAGCAAAGTTGTAGGATATAAAATAAACTTACACAAATTATCAGCATTTTTATATATTACTGACAAAGCCAATTAGCTCTTATTTACCAATGACAAAATAAAATAATTGGACAGTCTACCTATTAAGATAATCACAAGAACTATATAAACATAATTACAAAATGCTTCTCACACAAACAAAATCAGTTCTAAAAAATTGAAAATGTCAATTTTTCATGGCTAGGCTAAGCTAATATAATAAAAATGACAATTATGACTAAATTGGCCTACTATGTCAATCAAACTGCCAAAACATTATTTTATAGAACTAGGAAAAATCATAACAACATTCATCTGAAACAAAAGGTCAAGAATATCAAGGGTACTGAAAAAAATACAAAGGATGGTGGGTTAATTGTATGAAATCTGAAACTATAGTATAAAGCAGCAGTCATCAAAACCATTTGGTACTGGCTAATAAATAAAGTGGTGGATCAGTAGAATAGATTAGATACACATGACACAAAAATCAAGGCCTATAGAAATCTAATATTTGATAATCCCCAAACTGCTGCTTCTGAAATAAGAACTTACTGTTTGATAAAAATTGCTGGGAAAACTAGAAACAATATGTCAGAAAATTGGCATAGATTTATATCTCACACCCATACTAAAACAAGATCAAAATGGACACATAATTTGGGAATAAAGGATGACACCAAAAACATATTAGGAGATCAAGTAATCATTTACCTATCAGATCATTGAAAGAATTTATCACCAAAGAACTAGAGAACATTATAAAATGTAAAATGGACAATGCTGATTACATTAAACTGAAAAGATTTTGGAAAAATAAAAACAACCAAAAGAAGATTAAAAGAGAATTACAAAGCTGGGAAAAAATCTTTATAGCCAGCCAGTGTCTGATAAAAGTCCCATTTCTAAAATATATAAAAAATTGTGTTAAATTTATAAGAATAAGAGGTATTCCCCAATTGATAAATGGTCAAAGGATATGAACCAACAATTTTCAGATGATGAAATTAAAGCCATTTATAATTATATAAAAATGCTCTAAATCACTATTGATTAGAAAAATACAAGTTAAAAAAAAAACACTGAGGTACCACTTCACATCTCTCAGATTGGCTAAGATTACAGGAAAAGATAATGATAAATGTTGGAGGGGATATGGGAAATTTGGGAGAGTAATGCTTTGTTGGTGGAGTTGTGAAATGATTCAACCATTCTGGACAGCAAACTGAACTATGCACAAAGAATTATAAAACTGTGCATACCCATTAACCTAGCAATGTCATTACTGGGTCTGTATCCAAAGGAAATCATGAAGGAGGGAAAAGGACTCACATATACAAAAATGCTTGTAGCAGTTCTTTTTGTGTTAGCAAAGAATTGGAAAAGGAGTGGATGCCCATCAATCAGGGAATGGCTAAACAAATTTTGGTACACAAATCTAAGCGAACATTATTGTTCTATAAAACATGAGTAACAATCTGTTTATAGAAATACCTGGAAAGATTTTATGAACTTATACTAAGTGAAACAAGCAGAACCAGGAATACATTGTACAAAATAACAGCAAGAATATGTAATGATCAATTATGAAGGACTTGGTTCTTCTCAGAGATTCAGTGATCCAAAGCAATCCCACTATACTTTGGAGAGAAAATGTCATCTTCCCATGCCAATATTCAACCCATTTTGCCACCAAGCTGCCCCCTCTTTAATAATACATTCTCTGATAGGCCCAGGATTATTAGTAGAGCTGATTAGTCTTGTAGATTTTACTTAATTTTCAGAAAATCAGATAAAAATTTATGAAAACCTTTTATGCTTCAATGTTCTAGCTCTCAGAATCTTGAAAAATTTACCAATGGTGCAGTAGCAATCATATCTACTAACTGTATTTAAGATAAGTTTATTATCTTATCTATTAAGATAAGATAAGATAAGAGATACGTTTCATCTTGTCCAATTGACCTCAGTTCATCAAAGAATGCAGCGTTTTCTTAGTTGTTACTTAGCTTGGACACCAATTCTTATTCACTAATTTTGTTGTAGCTGTTGTTATTCCCTGTCTTATCTAATAAATATTCTCTTTTGCAAAGAAAAAATTAAAATTTAATAGCTCTGCCATCATCCAATTGTCTGCTATTGTCCTGATCATCCCTAACAGTGATTTTTTTTTCTTCTTTGATTGCTTCTTTTCCTCATAACTTTAAATTACTTTTGTTTTCCCTAGCCTTTTGAATAGCATGGTAAATCAGTTCTTTTTGGTTTCAAAGTTGAAGTATTGGATAGAGAAAGGAATAATAGCTTTCAAAAACATAACCAACAGGTATTTTATATATAGATATAGATATAGATATAGTGCATAATAGAATACTTGGCATCTGGGAAAATACCCCAAAATGAAACAAGATAATAACTATTTAAATTTGGTATTTTTATTCATTATCTCAATCAATCTTTAATTCAATTCAATAAATTTCTATTCATGATCTGCTGCTATATGTGAGTTGAGGTGGACAGTTTTTGGAGCAATTTTCTTCTTGGAGCAATCTAGAAAAAATAGGAGATTAAATAAATAGTTCAAATTAAAGGTTCATTTTCAATAAATGAGAAAATTGAGAATTAAAGAAATCAAATGATTTATACAAGACTATATCTCCAAAAGGCATAGCCATATCTTGAACCAAAGAATACAGGTATTCTAACTCTGTTCAATGTTCTTGTCAATGTGTTTGTTCTACAACTTCTCTGAGAAGGCACAGATTTAGAGCAGAAAGAGAACTTAGAGGTTTATCAGGACAAGTTATCTCATTTTACAAATAAGTAAACTGAGGCCCAGAAACATTGTGATTTGTTTTTACCTTACTTAATTAATGATTTTTTTATATTAAAAAACAAATTGTTTGGTACCTTAATTATTGAAGAAAATGTTTAAAGGTTCCCGGCAGTTTCTTTTAAGGAGAATTGGTTAGAAAAGTAAAGAAATAAAAGAGCGTAATTCATTTGTCCTTTGGTTACTATTGATCATGGAATCAATTAAACTTTTTGCCTTTTTCAAAAAATAAATTAATAATCCTACTTTAAAGGTTTGGAATAAATGAATTTTTTAAATACTTAGCACAGTTCGTTTTTTCCAAAAAGTTTCTCTTTTTCATTTTTCCTTCTTGACTTTAGACTAATAATTAAATACAAATGAACCATTATTTACAGACCCGGTTAGTTTACCCAGGTAAACAAGGTTCCCAATACTTTGAAAGCGACCGCTCAAAGGTATGCCGTTTGTCTTTTGAGCATAATTCCATTTGCTCCCGAATGGTTGGATTTTCACAGCTCCACCAACAATGTGTCAGTGTCCCTTTTCCCATCCCCTCAACCTCATCATTATTTTTTCCTGTCATCTTAGAATCGACAGGTTTATTATCTCAGTTTTTAATTTGCATTTCTCTGATTAATTGATTTGGAACATCTTTTATAGATGGTAATGATTATAATTTCATCATCTGAAAATTGTCTTTCATATCCTTTGACCATTTATCAATTGGAAAATGGCTTGGTTTCTTTATAAATTAGATCACTCTATATATTTTGGAAAAGGGGCCTTTATCAGAACCTTTAACTGTGAAGATGTTTTCCCAGTTTTTTGCTTCCTTCTAATCTTGTTTACATTAGTTTTGTTTGTCAGAAGCTTTTTTTTGATGTAATCAAAATTTTCTATTTTGATCAATAATGGTCTCTTTTCTTTGTACAAATTTCTTCCTCTTCCACAAGTCTGAGATAAACTATCCATGTTCCTCCAATTTTGTTTTATAATCTCTTCTTTATGTCTAAATCATGGACCCATTTGATCTTATCTTGGTATACGGTTAAGTGTGGGTCCATCCTAACTAATATAATTTCCATTATCCCAGCAGTTTTTGTCAAATAAAGATCCTTATCCCAAAAGTGAGGATCTTTGGGTTTTGTCAAACCTAAATTCTAAGTTATTTCTGTCTTGAACCTAACCTTTCCCTGTCAGCTAATCTTTTCTTAGCCAATACCAAATAGTTTTGGTGACTGCTTTCTTTATAATAAGTTTTAGGTCGGTAACCAGGCCACCTTCTTTGATTTTTTTTATTAATTCTTTTGATTCTTGACCTTTTATTATTCCTAGATTTTTTTGTTATTTTTCTGATCATTAAAATATTTTCTTGGGTCTGTTGGTATAGCACTGAATAAATAGTTGTTTAGGAGTTTCATCTTTATTATATTTTGACCTATCCAGGGCACTTATTGTTTAAGTAACTTTATTTGTTGAAAGTTTTTGTAATTTAGCTCATATTTCACTTTCCTTTGGTAGATAGATTCCCAAATATTTTATGTGTCGACTTATTCTGAATGGAATTTCTCTTTGTATCTCTTTGTTGGATTTTGTTGGTGATGTATAAAATGCTGAGGATTTTGGTGATTTTTTATAATGCAACTTTGCTAAGTTATAGATTATTTCTAATAACTTCTTTGTGAATCTCTAGGGTTCTCTAAATAACCATCATATCATCTGCAAAGGTGATGTTTGGTTTCCTATGCCTATTCTGGTTCCTTTAATCTTTTCGCTCTTTTTGCCGAGGCTGTGTTTCTAATAAATATTAATAAATTGGTGACGTGGGAACCCTTCCTCAGATCTTACTGGGAAAGATTCCAGTTTTTCGCCTTGCATATAATCTTACTGATGGTTTTAAATATATACTCCTGGCTTTTTAGAAAAAGTCCATTTTTCCTACTCTCAAGTGTTGTTATTAGGAATGGATGTTGGATTTTATCAAATGCTTTCTGCATCTTTGAATGATCGTATGGTTTTGTTGTTTGCTTATTATTAGTAATTTCTAATAGTTTTCTAATATTGAACCAGCCCCATTCCTGGTATAAATCCTACTTGATTGTGTATTATCCTGGGATGATTTTCTGTAATCTTTTTGCTAATATTTTATTTAAGATTTTGCATCGATGTTCATTAGAATTGGTCTATAATTTTCTTTTTCTGTTTTTCAGCCTACCTGGTTTGGAATCATACCATTCTTTCGTAAAAAGGGTTTGGTGGACTCCTTCAGTCCCTATTTTTCAAATAGTTTATATAACATTGGGGTTAATTGTTCTTTAAATTTTGGTAGAATTCAATGTAAAATCCATCTGGTCCGGGTTTTTCTTAGGGGTTGGTTAATAGCTTGTTCTATTTCTTTTTAAAATGGGACTGTTTGGATATTTACTTCTTCCCTGTTAACGGAAAACTATATTTTTTGAAATTCTTTTTCATTTAAGTTTTGAATTTATTGCCATAAAAGTTGGGCAAAGTAATTCCTAATTATTTTCTAATTTCCTCTTCATTGGTTTAGGTTCTCCTTTTCATTTTTAAGACTAACAATTTGATTTTCCACTTTCCTTTTTAATCAATTTACTAAGGGGTTTGTTTTTTGTTGGTTTTTTCTAGAACCAACTCTTAGTTTAAAAATTAATTATGGTTTTTACTTTCAATTTTATTTATCTTCCCTTTTTTTTTTAAATTTCAAGTTTAGTGTTTGACTGGGGGTTTTTAATTTGTTCCTTTTTCTAGCATTTTTTGTTGTAAGCCCCAATTCTTGACCTTCTCTTTCTCTGCTTTATGCAAGTAAGCCTCTAGAATTGAAATTTCTCCTTATTACCCTTTGGTTCTCCACACATTTGATATGATGTTTCTTATTGTCATTTTCTTGGGTGAATATTCTATGATTTCCTTTACCCAATTTCTTTTAATGTAGTTATTTAGTTTAATTATTTTTGGTCTACTTTCCCGGCTTTTTGTTGAGTGTAATTTTTATTGCATCATGGTCTGAAAAGGATCATTCCTATTTCTGCCTTACTGCATTTTGAGTTTGGGTTTTTATGTCTTATTGGTCTATTTTTGTTAGGTTCCATGAACTGCTGAAAAAAGTTACTCCTTTCTGTCTCCATTTGTTTTTCGGGGTCTATCATTCCTTTTCTAGTATTCTTTTACCTCTTTGACGTCTTTCTCATTTATTTTGTGATTTGGATCTAATTCTGGGTCAAGGTTGGATCTCCACTATTATGTTTTCTATCTATTTCTTCTTAGCTCTCAATTTTCTTTAAAATTTAGATGCTACACCACTTGGTATATATTTAATATTGATATTGCTTCATTTTTACTCCCTTTGCAAGATTAATGCCCTTCCTTATCTCTTTTAATTAGATCAATTTTGTTTTGTGATCTGAGATCGGATGGCTACCCTGCTTTTGACTTCCTTGGCTGGTAGATTTTGCTCCATCCTTTTCCTTTTTCTTCATGTATTCCTCTTCAGGTGTGTTTCCCGTAAACCAATTGTAGGATTCTGGTTTTTAATCCATTCTGTAATCCTTCCTCTTTTGGGGGTTCCCTTCACATTTATGGTTAAAATTACCAATTCTGTATTACTTGCCATCTTGTTAACCCCTATTTTCTTTTTCCCCTTTTTCCCTTTCCCCCTTCCCAGTATAAACTTGGAACCCTTGCTTTCCCCTCCCTTTTAATCTCTCCTCCCCTTGGGGTTCCTCCCCCTATCTTATCCTTTCCTCTCAGTTTCTTTTCCCTTCCTTGCATTCCTTCCTTTTCACTTTTCCCTTCTCCTTTTCAATGGATGGGAGAAGTTTCAAATATATTGAATATTCTAACATTTTTTTCTCTTAAAGTCAATTCTTATGGCAGTAAAATCCCCTTTTCATCCCCCCTCCATTCTTTTCTCAGATATAATGGTTTCCTTTGCCTCTTTGTGAGGATAGTACCCCAACCCTTTTCTGATCAATTCCTTTCACCTCTGATTTCTAGAACAAAGGTATAGTATTTTTATCATCTTTCGCATAAATATAGTTCCCAAGATTTCTTTTTACCTTTTAGGTTTTCTTGAGTTCTATATTTGCAGATCAAACTTCTTTTAAGTTCTGGTTTTCAAAAAATTGAAATTCATTATTTCGTTGAATGAATCTTCTTCCTGGAAAAAGATGCTCATTCTGGCTGGAATTATTTTTTTTTCCGAGTTCCCTTAGCCTTCGAATATCATTTGGCCCTTGATCTTTAATTGGATTGCTAGATCTTGGTGATCCTTATTTGGCTCCTCTATTTTGAATTGGGTTTTCTAGCCGCTTGGGTATTTTTTCCTTTGTTTGAGGTTCTGGCATTTTGGCCACTATATTTCTTGTGTTTTGATTTTGGATCCCTTTCAGTGGATGATCTGAATCCTTTCAATTCTATTTTCCCCTCTGTTTCTATGACCTGGGAAGTTTCTTTGATAATTTCCTGGAAAATAGTGTCAGGCTCTTTTTTTCATTTTTTTCTGGGGTTGTTCTAGTTGTCTCTCCTAGACCTGTTTTTAGGTCTTTTTTTCCCAAATATTTCCATTTTTCTCCATTGTTTGGTTTTGGTCTTCTTGATTTCTTTTCCTCCAGGTCATTCAATTCCATTTTTCTATTCTTATTTTCAGTGAAATTTTTCTTCTCCTTTTTATCTTTTCTAATTGTCTAATTGTCTAATTTTGTTCATGGAATTTTTCCATTTCTTTTTATTCTTTGTGGCTATTTTCTGTTTAGTTCCTAATCCTATTTTTCAAGGTTGTTTCTTTATCCACTTTGTCTTTAAATGGGGTGGAATACCTCCAGTCTCTCTCTTGCAAGTCTCCCCTCCTTTTCCCATTTTCTTCTAGCTCTCTTGTGAGGCCTTTTTAATTTCTTCTTAAGCATCTGTGCTGAGACAGATGATCTCCTCCTTGAGGTTCCCTGGTAATCTGTTTTTGTCTCCTCAGGGTTTTAAGTCTGTTTCTGTCTGTATAAAAGCTGTCAATCGTTAAAGTCCTTTTTGCTTTTGCTCATTTTGTCAAGAAAATCAGAGCAAATACAAAGAAAAAAGGAAAAAAAAAACACAAAGGAATCTTTTTTGGGGGGGCTGGGGGGCTTCAGGCTTCCTCTACAGACTCGGGGCAGCAGGGGCCTGCGGGCCTTTGGCCTGGGACTCTGGTGTGCTGAGACGCTGTGGGGAGGGGGTGGCTGGTCTCGGAACTCCAGCTGTTTGGGTTGTTTCTTCACCACCGGTGTTTTTAGCTTCTCTGCTGGGCTCTGACTTTGCCAGGCAAATTCAATCCTGGGTGAAGCTCTCCCGCAGAGACAGCTAAAGATCACAAACCCCCCCCTCCGGCTGCTCCTGTGGCTGCCTGCCGAGCTCCTGCTGTTGCCCTCAGCCTGTGCCCGATCTAAAACCGCCGCCCTGCAAAACAGACCTTTGCTGGGAATCTCAGGATGTCTTCTCTTGGTAACTGTTTGTGGGTTTTCAGTCGGCATTAATTCAGGGCTTGTTGAGATGGATTCTGAGGAAAACACAGGCTTACACACGTGGCCTCCTCGCCGCCATCTTGGCCGGGTCCAGGATGTTAAATTAATTAAAGTATAAATTAGATAACAATAAGTATACATGACTAAACCGTTATTTTTGCAAAAGAATCAGACTCGAAATATTGTACAATTCTTTGAAAAATCAAAAAATGAGGTGGGCATAAATACAGGGTTAGAATTCAATATAATGGTTTTAGTCATCCCAAAGGTTCTTTTTCTGGGGTGTGGTTCAGTTCATTCTTTCCATTGGAAATATTTGGTTGATCTCATTTTGAGGATGAGGTCCATCAGAACTGGTCATCATTAAGTTTTGTTAAGTATATAAGATCTCCTGGTTTATTTCCTCAGCATCGTTCTGTAAGTCTCTCAGGCCTTTCTGAAATCATCCTGTTGGTCATTTTCTTACAGAACAATAATATTCCATAATATTCATATACCATAATTTATTCAGCCATTCTCCAACTAATGGGCATCCATTCAGTTTCCAGTTTCTATCCACTATAAAGAGGGCTGCCACAAGCATTTGTGCACATACAGGTCCCTTTCCCTTCTTTATGATCTCTTTGGGATATAAGCCCAATAGTAACACTGCTGGATCAAAGGGTATGCACAGTTTGATAACTTTTTGAGCATAGTTCCAAATTACTCTCAGAATGGTTGGTTCATTCACAACTCCACCAACAATGCATCAATGTTCCAGTTTTCCCATCCTTCCAACAATCATCATTATTTTCCTGTCATCTTGCCAATCTGACAGGGTGTGGTGTATCTTAGAGTTGTCTTAATTTGCATTTCTCTGATTAATAATGACTTGGACATCTTTTCATATGGTAGAAATAGTTTCAATTTCTTCATCTAATTGTCTGTTCATATCCTTGACCATTTTTCAATTGGAGAATGGCTTGATTTTTATAAATTAGAGTTAATTCTCTTATATTTTGAAATGAGGCCTTTATCAGAACCTTTAACTGTAAAATATTTTCCCAGTTTATTGCTTCCCTTCTAATCTTGTCTGCATTAGTTTTGTTTGTACAAAAACTTTTCAGTTTAGTATAGTCAGGAATTTTCTATTTTGTGATCAGTAATGATCTCTAGTTCTTCTTTGGTCATAAGTCCTTCCCTTCCACAGGTCTGAGAGGTAAACTATCCTGTGTTCCTCTAATTTATTAATAATTTCAGTCTTTATGCCTAGGTCATGAACCCATTTTGACCTTATCTTGGTGCCCAGCAAATTTTTAAACTCCATTTACTGAATGCCTGAATAAAGTCAACTTATAAAACAGTATGTGAAATAATGAGTTTAGTCCTGGCTGGATTTATTATTGATTTTTTAAAAATTGTAGCTTTTTATTTTCAAAATCTATACATGAATAATTTTTGACATTCACCCCTATAAAACCCTGTCCTCAAATTTTCCCTTCCTTGCCCCCACCAATTGACAAATAATCCAATATATGTTAAATGTGAAATTAATCTATACGTATTTCCACAAATATCATGCTGCACAAGAAAAATCAGATCCAAAAGACAAAAAATGAGAAAGAAAACAAAATGCAAGCAAAAAACAAAAAGAGTGAAAATATTATGTTGTGGTCCACATTCAGTTTCCACTGTGCTCTCTCTGGGTGCAGATGACTTTCATCATCACAAGAACATTGGGACTGTTCTGAATCACCTCATTGTTGACAAGAGCCACGTCCATCAGAATTGATCATTGTCTAATCTTACTGTTGCCATGTATATTGACCTCCTGATTTTGTTCATTCCATTTAGCATTAGTTCATGTAAGTCTCTCCAGGCCTCTCTGAAATCATCCTGCTGATCATTTCTTATAGAACAATAATATGCCATAACATTCATATACAATAACTTGTTTAGTCATTTTCCAATTGATGGGCATTCTCTAAGTTTCCAGTTTCTGGTTACTACAAAAAGAGCTGCCACAAACATTTTTACACATGTGAGTTCCTTTCCCTCCTTTATGATCTCTTTAGGATACAAGCCCATATTACTGATTATTTTAGACTGACTTTATTGTTGATAAAATGAAAATTATAGAATCACAGATATCCCTAAGAGATCATTTATTCATTTTATAGCTTCGGAAATAAACAGATTCAAGATTCAAAAATCCTCTCCTCAATCTGACCTCTACCACACATTTGCCAAAATCATCTTCCCAAAGTAGAAGAGTATATCACTCTCTTCCTTAAAATTTCCAGTGGCTCTCTTTTGCCAAAAATCCAAAGTTCTTAACCTTGCATTTAGATCCCTTCATAATTTTCACACTGATTGCCCTTCCAGAGATATTCCATTGTTTCTATTTATACACTTTATGTTGCAGTCAAACTGGACTGTGATATTCCCTAAGCTATTTTAGTATCTTTGCACCTGTTATACCCCCAAGCCTGAAAGACATTACCTCTTCAACTCCTTCTCTTAGAATTCTTAACTTCTGGGAGGCAGAACCAAGATGGCAGAGTAAAGGCAGAAACTTGTCCAATCTCACCAAATGGCTTCAAATTCCTTTAAATAATAACCCTAAACAAATTTTAAAGCATCAGAAGACTAAAAAAGATGGAGTAGAACATTTGCCAACTGAAGGCAACTTTCTGGATCTAATTAATCTAAGCATTCTGGAAAGTAATATGGAACTATGTCCAAAGGGCTATCAAACTGTGCATACTCTTTGATCTAGCAGTGTCTCTATCAGGTCTGTATCCTAAAGAGATCATAAAAAGGGAAAAGTATCCATATGTGCAAAAATGTTTGCAGCAACCCTTTTTATATCAGAAAGGAACTGGAAACTGAGTGGATGCCCACCAGTTAGATAATGACTGAATTATGGTATATGAGTATTATGGAATATTATTGTTCTATAAGAAATGATTGGAAGGATGATTTCAGGAAGGTCTGGAAAGACACACATGAAATGATTCTAATTGAAGTGATTTAGAACCAAGAAAACCACAGAAACAACAAAATTATATGATCATCAATTCTAATGGATATGGCTCTTTTCAACAGCGAGGTGATTCAGGCCAGTTCCAATGGTTTTGTGATAGAGAAAGTCATCTGCAACCAGAGAGAGGACTGTGTGGATCCCAACGTAGTATTTTCATTTTTTGGTTATTTTTTGCTTGTATTTTGTTTTCTTTCTCATTTTTTAAAATTTTTTTTCTGACTTTTCTTGGGCAGCATGATAAATGTAGAAATATGTATAGAATAATTGCACATGTTTAATATATATTGGATGATTTATCATATGAGGGAATGGCATTTAATAACTATGATCAAGTCATTTAAGTATTCTAGTCTCAGTATCCTCAACTGTAAAATGGAAATGATAATACTTTTAATATCACCTACCATTTAACATACCAAGAGGATCAAAAGAGATAATTTGTGTGAAACAATTTGCAAACATTAATGATCTATAAATTTCAGTTATTATTAGACTATATAGAATATTTTGAAATTTTTCTTCCAGTGTAGGAATAAGATTTTCCAGTCTGTCCACACTTTCTCAGCTGCCCTATCTTGTGACTAATAGATTGTCCTCCAAAGCCCTTTCCCAGTTTAGGAGCTATAATCTATTTTTGTAGATAAGAATAACATCTTCTGGTCTATATAAAGATGATATCAGTATGAACAGAATGACCATTCAAAAATTATAGAAGTCAAATCTCCTTTAAGACATGAGACTTGCTATTGCTAACATTATACTTGCAGTAGGAATATATATCATGAAACAGGTATGTGAATTCCTTAAAGTTCTTTCTCAAAAATTACCATCCATTCTAACTCAAAACTATTACTTACACCTGAGCATGTTCCTGTGATCATATCACAAGCAAGGTCAAGTTTTCTAAATTAAAGTATAGAAATAAAACAGGGCCAAATTTGCTGCTTCTCCTCTCCCTTTATTCACAAATAGTCCCATTGACTGTTGGGATCATAGGATCATAAAATTAAAGCTAAATGGAACTTTAGAAAGTCATATAATACAAGCCTGTCATTGAGTCCCAAAGAAATGAAGTAAAATGTCCAATATCACACAAATAATAAAGAGCAAAGCTAAGCTCCACTTTTGCTGAAAAGAAGAGCAGAACATGATTGTTTTGAGCAGAGATCATAGTAGATCAAAAATGTTGCTGCCACCATCTCTACTGATGAAATAAGAATTTAGCAGGTATCTACTATGAGCAAAGCATTGTACTGTTCCCTGCAGGATATGGAAATGAAAGAGCTCCTACTTTTAAGGTAACTTTCTACTGAGATAACTCTGGATCTCCCTGCCTACAATGAGACACCAGACACTACCACAAAAATCTGTTCTTCATCAACTTTCTGCTTTGAAACCTATATTTATTTATCTCTAGAATAAAAGTCCATTGTTAGTATGAACACACCCTGAAAATCATAAAAATGGATTACGTTGAACTCTGACAATAATACAACTGTTAAATATATTCATCTGTGCCATACAGATTACCTTGAGTAATACATATTTCCTTTATAGACATACTTGACAGGTAAAAGAGTGTATATAAACCTACATATTGGCTTATTTCTAAGGACTTCTAAATATTATCCTTGTTTATAAATACATTTAGCAGACACGCCCATCTGGTAAAAGACTTTAAAATTCAATATGTGAAGTCAAGAATTTTAAGAAAATCCATAACTATCTTCTCAAATTTTAACAATCATATAAGGCTTAACTTTGGGTTAATAAGGTTTAGATAAGTTAAACTCTTGTGCTTGAGATTAGAATAGAGATACTTATGGAATATATGAGAATTTACAATTACAACAAAAAAAGCTTCACTTAGCCATAAGAAAAGGTAGTTAATCAGAGAAGGAAAAGAATATTCATTAAGAATAAATACTGATTGAGATGAGTGCAGCTTCATTGTTGCTGGTGTTCAGCAAGACCAGCAGCATATTCAAGATGAGCTTAAAACTGATTCTTTATTTCTTGACAATTGGAATTAGGAATAGAAATCAACCTCTATTAAAATGACTATTACTTTTATCTTAATTGCTATAACTTCATATTCTGGGATCAACTCACTATGTGTGTCTGGATGAGTATTCAGCTGCCCACTTATGCCTTGCCTTTTGTATATAGACACCCCAAGAAGCTATCTTAGCCTGACTGTTAAGTCAACTAAGCCATCTAAGACTTTAAGGCCTTTTCAATACCTCATGAGGAAAACCTAACCAAGGCTTCGTTGGGCAAGGACTCAGATCATTGCTCCCTCTGCACCAGTGGTATGTAGGTGGCTGGACCTTCTAACTCTTCTGAAGATTCTTCTGCTAAGGAGTTCCTGGCACCACTATTATCTTCATTCTTCTAGAGAAAAGCACTTGCTCATATTACCAAAAACAGTTTGATATACCTAACTCACAGAGTATACATTGTTATATCTTCTCAGACAGGGGGGATGTTGCCAGGAAGGTCATCTTATATTTTACTATCAAACTCCACAAGGCCAAAAAGTAAAGACTTTAAATGAGATCTCTGGATATAAGACCAAAGCAATAAAAGCGGCAGGTGAGATCTTAATCAGCTTGCTTCCAAGGGATTTTCATTTTTGTTTGCAGTCAACATTCTTGGTTTTTGTACTGAAAGACTTTAACACACATGATTTCACAACATTTGAAAAATTACCCACAAAGGTATAAAAGTATTTCATTGCTTCATTATTTTGAGATATTTCTCAATGTTTTATGACTACTATAAAACGAGTCATATGTAGCAATATTTTTGAATTAGAGAAAGAGGTATTGAAACACATCAGTAAGTTTACAATTTGTGCTGTAGCATATGGCAAATGATAATCCACAAGGCAACATAACTATACAATAACAACCAAAATGATCTGGATCTTTAAGTTTTAAAGTTATTTTTAAATTATAGTGATCTTTTTCCCATTCTCTTGTCTCAGTTTCAATATCGGAAAAGCTTTTCTGTCATCTAAGACATCGAGATTTGATAGTTTCTGGCTGCCAAGGACTTTTGCACACATTTGCTAAAACTAAATTAACTCTCAGCTTTACAGAGTGCAATTCAAATATTTAGATGATCATTTTTATAAAAGACTTTATATTTCCACATAAGTATTTATATAGTTTTTGATGAAACTATATTTTCAAAATTATGGCATTCAGAGTTTTTGTGCTTTTCTTTTTCTCACATCCCAGTCTCTACTTTCCCTAACAGGTATACACAGACCCAGGAATTATTGTTTCAGAGATTGTTGATTTTCAGTTTTGGAATTATGACCTAAGAATTTCAAGTGATAAAATTCAATTTTATTTAGGTTACATGTTTGCTTTATGTCCTGTGGATATACATGTTTAAAGTCTTGTTTTGTTTTCTTTTCTTTTTCAGAAAAAAATATATGCCTTGATCTAGGGAAATGTTAGCTAAAAGAAAAATGTCTAAACTCATTGTTCAGCAAAATGGAATAACAAAACAATGAAAGACAATAGTTAAACAAAATAATACTCCAATTTGGGGTCCAGTGTTCATTCACTTTTGGTTGCAAATATTCTTATTATATTTTGCCAGTTCATGTTAAATAGTGCCTTGATTCATTATAGAATCACACATTTAATATGTATCTCTCCATTCTCAATGCTATAAAATCTTGGGTAGAAAGACTTTCATTGTTTATATTTTTTATCATTTTCTTTAAGAGTACTTAAATTCACAATGAAAAGAGAATATTAAACTACTATTCAAAATTTGACCCAAATACCCAATATGCTGGAAACTTAAAATCTTACTACTGAAAGCTCTCATTCCTTTAAAACTGACTTCTTCTAAATAAGGGTCATATTCATTATTCAATATGCAGATACAAAAAAAAATACTTTGCCAATAGAACACACACACACACACACACACACACACACACACACACAATTGCAACATTGAGAAGGTAACCAGACTTTGAAGTCAAATTTTGGCTTTTTGTACTCAGTCTTTCTCTAAAGCTTAGGAAAAATTTCAACAAAAAAAGTGTTTTGGCACACAGAGGCTTTGGAATAAAAGGGTGGGGGGAGCCAATACAATTCAAAAGAAGAAGTCAATTTTTCTTTTCCTTGCTCAGTATGATATTAGTTTCTAGTTCATGTTTTTTTGCAATCAAGGATATATATATCTTCCTGCTAATAAAAAGGGCATCCCTTTAGCAAAATTATTAATTAGCAAAATGTATTTAAACCTGAGCAGTGAAGAGCTTTTTGTAAATTTACAAGATTGTGCTGGGTTAAGTGTCCCTAATCTATAGAAAATTGCTTAATTGAATTGTCAATAGCACCAATTTTCATTCGTTCACACAAATCATGAAAATGCTGAATAGAAATAAAATGTGCTGCGGTTCCAAAAGAAGAAATTAAAACTCACTTAGACTTAATTGTCTCTATCATAATATATAGGGAAAGACTTATTCAGAACTTCTTCTATTAACTTACAGCCAAAAAGCTAGCTATTACCTATATGGCTCCACTGAAGTGAGATCCATAGAGTTTTGAAAGACCACTCACCCATCAAAATTATAGAATGTATGTAAAAGTAATAATAATGATAATGACAATACCATTTATAAACTGCCTACTAATTCACAGATACCATACTAAATGCTTTGCATATATTATATTAAGTGATCTACAAAATAATCTTGGGAGGTTAGAATTATCTGCATTTTAAAAATGAAAAAACTGAAGTAAATTGAAATTTAGTGACTTGTTCAAAGTCAAACACAGGTCTCATTAACTGTAGCCCCATGGTATTATAGATTGTCTAGTTAAAAAACCCAAGAAGCTCAGAGATAAGCCTCCTCAGAGAATATATATATAGCTTGTATATGACCAAGAATCAATGCAATAAAATAATTAGCAAGTGATTATTCAGCCTTTGTTAAAAAAATCTCTACAGTGGGAAATAATTTTCTCCGTTTTAAAGATCTGTCAAACAATTTTAAAGACAGAAGAATTCATTTTATTGTTAGAAAATACATTGTCATGTATTTTTCTTAAATTATCATATGACATACACAGTATTTAGACAAAGATAGAAATAGTAAGTAGTATATAAAAACTGAAAATCTCTGAAGTTTCAGATTTAGAGAACCAAAATTTAAGAGATTGTACTAAATTATATTAAATTTTGTTACTGGAAGAAGGACTACTTACTCCTCCCCTGAATCAAAAGGTATAAAAATAAAAGGAATTGAGGAGGTTAGGTTAATTGTAGAAATTAAGTGAACCCCACTGATCCCTTCTTGTGCCTTAATTCTGAAGGTAACATAGTTCCCTTTTGTTCAATTACAATCTACTCCAATTTCTATTCTATGAGAAAAATTTATTCAATTGTGGGAACTGGTAGAAAACCTTGTTTGAACCCTATCAATAAATGGCTACAAAGCTGTACAACCTCTCCCTTCTTAGAGATCTTTAACCAGTGATCTAGGTTATGCTGACCAGAAACTCAGTGAGATCCAAAGTGTGATGGAAAGAGTTTTCTCACAATCATACATCTCAAACAACTCAGATGCTTTATCTGAAAATTGACCATAGATTGATTAGTCATTGTTTCCATGTTTCTTTTGACTGTTCATAAACACTTTTTTTTTTATTTTCAGGAAATTATACCTGTTCATTTCTCCTCCCTCTAACTTAAAAAGACTCTAATCTTTTCTCCACTTAAAAATCAGATTGCTTAATGCTGTATCTTGGTTAATTTGTTCCCTTTAATTAACTGATTGCATTTAATTCATTGTTTTTCATTTATAAAAATCCATTTCTTCATGTATTCCCTAAGTTGGGGAAGGGGCCAGCTTATAATTTGTTAGGCAATTGACATGAATTGCTTGATGAAATACTATCCTCAGAAGTTTGAATTCTTCAGGCATTTTGTCTTTTGTCTTTCACTGAACTCAATACCTTCTGAGGTACCATTCCATTTTCAAAAAAAAAAAAAAAAAAAACTTTAATTGTTTATAAACAAGACCTTAATTAAACCCAATTTTCATCTTTGCCACTTGTACCTATTTTTCCTACAAAAATCAAATTTCTTTTCCACAAGATAGCTTTTCAGACATATGAAGTCAAATTACATGTTACTTTGAGCCTTCTTTTCACTTCCCGATTTCTTTATCAAGGTCTCATATGAAATTTCAACATATTGGTTGCCTTCTCAGTACACTACAGTTTACCAACATCCCTTTTATAATGTGACATCCAGAGTAAAGAACACAAGCTTTATATTAATATAATCAGAAAGTTAAAACGGGGGTAATTAGATTTTAGATTGACTCCTGGTTCTGCCACTCACTGCTTGTGTAAACATCTCTGGAATTCAGTTTCCTCATTTGTAAAGTGATGGAGTTGCTTTATATGACCCTTGAGATTTCATTCATAGTATCAATAATCCAATGACATCCAAGCATTGTTATAGTGTTTTCTATTTCCTGTATACTGTTCCTCTTTAAAATGGAAATTAGTTGGGATAGTAGAGAGAATGCAAGAACTGTAGTCAGAAAGATTTGGGTTCAAAATCATGCTAAAAGGGGGTAGAACCAAATGGTAGAATAAAGGCAGACTCTCCCAGAAATCCCTTCAAATACTTTTAAATAATGACTCTAAACAAATTTTAGAGCTCAAAACACACAGAGAAATGGAATGGAACAAATTTCCAACTGAAGATTACATAGAAGGTTATCAGGAAAGGTTTGTTGAATCAGCTTGGGAATACACTGGCCCCAGACCTCAACAAAGAAGCACTATATATTGGAACCTCTAAATCTTCATTAGCACTAGTTGTTTCCCAAGCTCTCATACCACATATCACCAACAATCCCTTGGAAGCTTGGCAAGAAAGGTTAGTCTCACTAGAGTAAGAAAGCCTTGGAAAATCATCAACAATGATAATAGCAATCAAAGCAGAGCTGTGACAGCAGTGGCAATGGCAGTAGCTTCTGAAGAGCCCAATGCAGAGATAGTAATGTGTTTGAACAGCTGGTGAGAAAGAGGCCTCTTCACCAGCACATCATCGCTTTAGTGCATTAGAACTTATACCTACAGTGGAGCAGTGATGCTCTTCACAGTTCCAGGGCAGAAAAGAGTAGTTCTGGTTAGTTTCATAAAAGAATCTCTGAAAACAACTGCACAATATCATGAAACTTTGGACTTCACACCTCCCTCCTAGAAACAGAGGTCTATTTTAACAAAGAGTTAACAGCCAAGTAATAGACTGGAAAAATGAGCAAACAATAAAAAAAAAAATTGGTCTTAGAAAGTTACTATGATGACTAGGATGATCAAAATACACACTCAGAAGATGATAACAGAGTTTTACATTCAAAGCTCCCAAGAAAAATAAGAATTGTTAGCCTATGGAAAAGCTCAAAGAGAATTTTGAAAATCAAGTAAGAGATAGAGGAAAAATTGAGAAGAGAAATGAGAGCAATGAAAAAGGAAAAACAAAAAGCTAATAAGAATGCCTTTAAAAGCAAAACTGACCAAATGGAAAGGAGGTACAAAAATTCATTCAGGAAAATAATTCCTTAAGAATTAGAATTGAACAAAATAGAAAACTTTGATTATATCAAATTGAAAAGGTTTTGTATAAACAAAACCAATGCAGACAAGATTAAAAAGGAAGAAATAAACTGGGAAAACATTTTTATAGTCAAAGATTCTTATAAAGGCCTCATTTCCAAAATATATAAAGAATTGACTCTAATTTATAAGAAATCAAGCCATTCTCCAATTGATAAATGGTCAAAGGATATGAAGAGACAATTCTCAGATGAAGAAATTGAAACTATTTCTGGCCATATGAAAAGATGCTCCAAGTCAATATTAATCAGAGAAATGCAAATTAAGACAACTCTGAGATGCCATTACACACCTGTCTGATTGGCTAGAATGACAGGGAAAGATAATGCAGAATGTTGGAGGGAATGTGGGAAAACTGGGACACTGATACATTGTTGGTGGAAGGGCTCTGTATATACAAGAATGTTTGTGGCAGCCCTCTTTGTAGTGGCCAGACACTGGAAACAGAATGGATGCCTATCAATTGGAGAATGGCTGAATAAATTGTGGTATATGAATATTATGGAATATTATTTTTCTGTAAGAAATGACCAGCAGGATGATTTCAGAAAGGCCTGGAGATACTTACTTGCTTTCTTTTTTCTGCCATACTAGTTTCCAGTTTTACCAACAGTTTTTGTCAAATAGTGAATTCTTATCCCAAATCTGGGATCTTTGGGTTTGTCAAACACTACATTGCTATAGTTATTGACTATTTTGTCCTGTGAACTGAATCAATTTCATTGATCAACTGGTCTATTTCTTAGCCAGTATTAAATAGTTTTGATGACCACTCCTTTATAATATAATTTTTGATCTGCTACAGCTATGCCACCTTCTTTTTCTTCTTTAAAATTAATTCCCTTGAAATTCTTGACTTTTTGTTCTTCCAGATGAATTTTATTGTTTTTTTTCTAGGTTAGTAAAATAGTTTCTTGGGAATTTGATTGATATAGCATTAAATAAATAGATTAGTTTAATTACTATTGTCATCTTTATTATATTTGCTGGATCTATCCAAGAGCACTTGATATTTTTCCAATTGTTTAGCTCTGACTTCATTTGTGTGGAAAGGGTTTTATAGTTTTGCTCATATAGTTCCTGATTTCCCTTGGCAGATAGATTCCCAAATATATTACATTATCAACAGTTATTTTAAATAGATTTTTTTTGTATCTCTTGCTGTTTGATTTTGTTAATGATGTATAAAAATGATGATGATTTATGTGGATTTATTTTATATCCTGGAATTTAGCTAAAGTTGTGAATTATATCTAATAGTTTTTTGGTTGACTCTATATGGTTCTCTAAATATATCCTCTTTTGGTAAGAGTGATAATTTGGTTTCCTCATTACCTACTCTAATTGCTTTAATCTCTTTTTCTTCTCTCATTGCCAAAGCTAGCATTTCTAATACAATAGTAATGGTGACAGTGGGCAACCTTGTTTCACCCCTGATCTTACTGGGAATGGTTCCAGTTTGTCCCCATTACATATGATGCTTGCTGATGGTTTTAAATAGATACTAGTGACTAATTTAAGGAAGAGTCTACTTATTTCTATACTTGCTAGAGTTTTTAATAGTAATGGATGTTGTATTTTATCAAATGCTTTTTCTGCATCTCTTGAGATAATCATATGCTTTTTGTTAATGTAGTTATTGATAGAATCAATTATGCTAACAGTTTCCCTAATATTGAACCAGCCCTGCATTCCTAGTATAAATCCTACTTGGTCATCATGCATTATCTGGAGCATGAGTTTCTGTAATCTCTTTGCTAATATTTCTTTCTTTCTTTTTGCTGAGACAATTGGGATTAAGTGACTTGTTCAAGGTCACACAGCTAGGAAGTGTTAAGGGTTTGAAGCTACATCTGAATCACCAAGTACTGTACTTTCTGACATGTCTTATCACTTAATTCTATTAATGTTGTTTTTTTTTTTTAAGAATACACTGTACTTAATATTTTCCTATCTGTCATAGGGGGTGGTTATTATGTACAGAAATAAACTGGATGATATGTTTCAGTACAAATTGTTTATCTAAATTGAGATTTCAAAGTCTGAAGAAGGAAAATTCATAAGAAAATAGGATCTTCCAACCAAGTAACATTGAAATATGAGAGGTTTAACTTCTGCAATTGTATTATACAGTGACATACATTATCAAATATAGGCATATGACTTTCATGTAATTAGCCAAAGTTTTAGAAGCAGAGATAGAGGCACATGCCAGGTCATTTCTCTTGGGCTTCCCAAAAAGAACTACTTCTTTCATACTAATTAGATACACTGTTATCCTCTGCAGCATCTCAAAAAAATTTGGTAACATATAAGATAAATTGCAAATGATTATTTTCTTCATTAAAGTCATATCTCCATTGCCTAGCATATAATAGGTACTAAAAATATTTGACTGGGTAATTGAAATCCTTTATTTTCCAAAAATTCTCTTCACATTTGCCCCCCTGGAATTTGTTTACTGTCTGACATTTCATTATACCCTTTATAGCAGACAAGTCAAAACAACAATGGCATTAGTATTCTGAACAAAACAGTCTTATCAAATTAGATTTGGATAAGTAAATTGGATAATTGGATAAGCAAATCAGAGGAAAAACTTTCAGGTTTTCTAAAGCAGTTAAACATGTATTCACTTACACACACCTATCCTATCTCACACTATTCCTTTAAAAACTTTTTTATTTTTAAGCAAATTTATGATATATATATATATTTTTTTTTCCCTCAGGATCTCTAAGACTAAGATATGCTTAGGCATGTAGATATAGTGATAATGACTTTCACTTTTGTCATATAAGATATGGGGATGTATTTTCATATTCACTTTCCTAGAAGTCATAAAGGTAACAAAATCTTTCTAACTAGTGATAGAATGCAAGAAAAAGTACCTATGAATTGTCAAAAATCCTTATTTCCTGCAAATCACATTTGTGATGAAAGAGCAAAAATATTTAATATTAAAATAGATTTGAAGTTTCATCAAACTCACCACTACAGGAAAATACAAGGTGGGGTTAAAAACAAGAAGTATTTCTATTCTGGAAAATCTTGGGAGGGAAAGATAAAATCATAATAATATCTTATTTAGGCAATTATTTACACAGAGAAAGTAGAGAATGGGAGAATCAGAGCAAGGAATATAGAGAAAACTCAAGTTCCCAAATGCTACCCTAGTCATAATATAGCAGACATGTCTCAGTTACTAGGACTCTGTAATTAAGAAGATGAGAACTTCTTAAAATGAACCATGGGAAATTAATTGCATCAAGTGAGATTTTCTGAAAAATAAAGAGAAAAAGAAAGAAATAAGAAAGTTTGATCTTAAAGATTTAATGTCAATTACCTTATCTTAAGATTTGAAATTCTGATATCTGTATTAATAGTTGAATCTCTCTGTCAAATATATATGTTTTATGTGTGTACATGTGTGTATAATGTGTGTATACACACATATGTATGTATATGCATATGTCATATATATGTATATAGGAAAATGACTTAATGTAGATTCAAGTTTTTGTTGTGTCATTGATAAGCTGTAAGCTACAGTACTAAAGCCAAATCATTTTCCTCTCTGAGCCTCAATTTCTTTAATTCCAAAATGAAGGGGCAGAACTAAATTATCTCCAATATCATTTTCACTGTTAAATTTTTTTATGGTATAGCAGGGATTTTTTGTAGATATGTATGTATAACATATTTGTTATTCTTTGAAGGGACTTGGGTAATTTGATATAAGTGAATATCAGAATATACAAATATTGAGAAAATTAGATATCAGAAAGTTATCATAAGCAATTTTGCTTTTTAAAACATCTTAGTTATGGAAAAAATTGTTCCAGAACTTGTAATTTCATTTGCCTGGTTTCACTGAATCTTCTGAAAGTTATTTAACTACTTTTCATGTAAAAATTACTCAGGAAAGTATAAAATTAATTATTTAAATAAAATAATTCTTTCTGACTTTTTTTTGAGCTATATAGAAATAAATATCACAATATTGAATTCAATTCAAGAAGAATTAACTACCTAGTGAGATCCAGCATCATCTTTCAGAGGAGGCTATGGAGCTTTAATGAAGCAAGAGACTTTCAAACATTTCTATTGAAAAAACACAACTAAACAGAAATTTTAATCTACAAATACATGACTCAAAAGAAACATAGAAAGATAAAGAGATTAAAATATATATTATTTAAAGGTTAAACTGTGTACATTCCTAGATGGGAAAATGCTATATGTAATTCTTAAGAACTGCATATGGCCCTGGAGCTGACAAAGGAGGGGCAGCACATAGATTGAGGGTGTACTTGTGAATAGACTCTGATGTGGTGGTATTAAAGTAAAAAGATATTAAGGAGTAGGAAAAGGTCTCTACAGGAAAAAGAGGAAAAGAGAGCTATAATGGGACAAAATAGATCACATGAAAAGGTGGGAAAGACTATTACAATAAAGAGAAAGAAGGGAGGGGATGAGTATTGTCTGAAGCTTGATCTCGTCAGTTGCGCTATAAGAGGGAATAACTTAATCATTCAGTTAGGTATAGAAATTTATCTAAGTATAAAAAGAAGTAGGAGCAGAAAGAAGAAAAGAAAAGGGAGGGACAGGAAGTAAGGGAAAGCAGAAACTCTAGGGGAAAAAAAGATAAGAAGTGGGGAGGGTTGATAGAAGATAAGTTAGTTGGTAGGGCAGGTTAAAAAACATTAATAAGAGAAGGGAAAAGGTTTCATAGGAGAAGATGGGATGGGTCAAAAATACAAGTGGCGAAAGGATGGCAAGAGAGAACAAAAATTGATACAAGGAAGAAAATAGGATGGAGGGCAATACAGAGCTAGTAATCATAACTGTGAATGTGAATGGGATGAACTCACTCTTAAATTGAAGTAAATAGCAAAGTGAATAAAATACATTTAACAAAGAGAGACACATACAGAGTAAACATAAAAGGCTGAAACAGAATTTATTATGTTTTAGCTGAAGTTAAAAAAAAATCAAGGGTAGCAATTCTGATCTAAGATAAAACAAAAATAAAAAGAGATAAGGAAGGAAAGTACATTTTCCTAAAAGGCAGTGTAAATAATGAAGTAGTAAGAATACCAAATGTGTATGCACCAAGTAATAGAGCAGGAAATTCCTAGAGAATATTTTAAGCCAGTTACATGAAGAAATAGACAGCAAAACTATTCTAGTGGGGACCTCAAGTTTCCCTTCTCAGAATCAGACACAAAATAAGCAAGAAAAAAACTTGTCAAGTTAATAGGATCCTAGAAAACCTAGATATGATATACCTCTGGAGAAAATTCAATAGGAATATGTGTTTTTTTTAATGGTGGTACATGGCATCTGCACAAAAATTGAGTATGTATTAGGGAATGAAATACCTCTCAAATAATTGCAGGAAATCAAAAATAGTAAATGCTTCCTTTTCAGGCCACAATGCAATAATGCAATAACATTATATTCAATAAAGGGCCAGGGAAAGATAAACTAAAAACCAATTGAAAATTAAATAAGCTAATTCAAAACATTGAGTGGGTCAAACAACAAATCACAGAAACAATACATAATTTAATTCAAGAGAATGACAATAATGAGACAACATACCAAAATTTATAGGATGAGGTCACAATAGTTCTTAGGGGACATTTTATATCTCCAACTAGGTACATCAATAAAATAGGAAAAGATGAAATCAATTAATTGGGCATGCAACTAAAAAAAGCTAGAAAAAGAACAAATTAAAAAAAAAAAACCCAATGCCAAGTTATAAATTCTGAAACTTAAAGGAGAGATTAACAAAATAGAAACTAAGAAAACTATTGAACTAAATAATAAAACTAAGATTGGGTTTTATGAGCAAAACAAAAAAAAAAGAAGATAAACTTTTGGTTAATTTGATCTGAAAAAGGAAAGAAAAAAAATCACAAGCATCAAAAATGAAAGAGGTGAACTTACCACCAATGAAGAGGAAATTAAAGGAATGATTAGAATTGTATGGCAGCAATCTGAGAATCTAACTTAAATGTAAGAATATTTATGAAAATATAAATTGTACAGGTTAACAGATGAGAAAATAAATTATTTAGTCCCATTTTAGAAAAATAAATGAACAAGTCATAAATGAAGTATGTAAGTATACCTAAATATGTAAACTATTTGGAAAAATAGGTAAAGAAAGAGTACTGCCAATTCCTTCTATGATACAAATATGGCACTGATACCTAAACCAGGAAAGGCCAAAACAGAGAAAGAAAATTCAGACAAATCTTCTTAATGAATATTGATGCAAAAATTTTAAATAAAATTTTACCAAAGAGATTAGAATAAATTATCAGCAGGATAATACACTTTTACCAAGAGGGATTTATACCAGAAATGCAGAGATGGTTCAATATCAGGAAAAGAATTACCACAATTGACCATATCAATAAGAAAACCAACAGAAATCATATTATAATCTTTGCAGAAAAAGCTTTGACAAAATACATCACCCATTCCTATTAAAAACCCTAGAGAGCACAGGGATAAAGGGAGTTTTCCTTAAAATAATAAGTAATATTTATGTAAAACCTACAGCAAGCATTATTTGTAATGGAGAGTAGCTTAACACATTCCCCATAAGATTAGGGATGAAACAAGAATGCCCATTATCACTACTATTATTCAACATTGTACTAGAAATGTTGGCTTTAGCAATAAGAAAAGAAAAAGAAATTAAAGGAATTAGAATAGGCAATGAGGAAATACAACTCTTACTCTTTGCAGATGATATCATAGTATATTTAGAGAATTTTAGAAAATCATGCAAAAACCTACTGGAAACAATTCACAGCTTTTGCAAAGTTTCAGAATATGAAACAAATGCACACAAATTATCAGCATTTGTATATATTATTGACAAAGGCCATCAGTTAGAGATAGAAAGAGAAATCCCATTTAAAATTACTGTAGACAAAATAAAATATTTGAGTCTGCCTGTAAAGACAAATCCAAAAACTACATGACCACAAATATAAAACACTTCTCACACAAATAAAGTCATCTAAACAATTGGGAAAATATCAATTGTTCATGACTAGGCTGAGCTAATATAATTAAAAAATGAAAATTCAGCCTAAATTCTTCTACTTGTTCATTGCCATACCAATCAAACTGCCAAAACATTATTTTATACAACTAGAAAAATAATAACAAAATTCATCTAGAAGAACAAAAGATCAAGAATATCAAGGGAATTAATAAAAAAATTAAAAGATAGTGGCTTAGCAATAACAAACCTAACACTACATTATCAAGCAGCAGTCATCAAAACCATTTGGTACTGGTTAAGCAATGAAGTGGTGGATCAGTGGAATAGATTTGAAACATAAGCCACAATAATCAAGTCCTATGGTAATTTACTATTTGATAAACTCCCAAAACTTCAGATTCTAGAATAAGAACTCACTATTTGACAAAAATTGTTGGGAAAACTGGAAAATATGTCAGAAACTTGTCATGGATCTACATCTCACACCCCATGCCAAAATAAGGTTAAAATGGATACATGATTTGGGCACAAAGGATGATACCATAAAGAAATTAGGAGTATAAGGAGTAGCTTATCTTTCAGATCTTTAGAGAAGGAAGTAATTTATCTCCAAAGAAAAAATGAGAACATTATAAAAGATAAAATGGACAATTTCAATTACATTAAACTAATAAGATTTTATACAAACAAAACCAACAGAAATCAAGTTAAAAGGGAAATACAAAGCTGGGAAAAATCTTTACAGACAGTATTTCTAAAATATATAAAGAACTGAGTCAAATTTCTAAAAATACAAGTTATTAACGGAGGGGATGCCCATCAGTTGGAGAATGGCTGAATAAGTTATTGCATATGAATTTTATGGAATATTATTGTCCTATAAGAAATTCTCAGCAGGATGAATTTAGAGAGACCTGGAGAGACTTACATGAACTAATGCTAAGTGAAATGAGCAGAACTAGAACATCATTATACAAGGTAACGGCTATATTATACAATGATCATTCTGATGGACGTGACTCTTTCCAATAATGAGATGACTGAGGCCAATTTCAATGATCTTGTGATGAAGAGAGCCATCTACATCTAGAAAGAGGACTGTGAGAACTGAGTGTGGATCACATCATAGCATTTTCATTCTTTTTGTTGTTGTTTGTTTGCAATTTGTTTTCTTACTCATTTTTTCCTTTTTGGATTAGATTTTTCTTGTGCCACAAAAATATTTTTACAAATGTTGGATTTAACATATATTTTAAGATGTATAATATATACTGGATTACTTACCATCTGGGGAAGGTATTGAGGGGGGAAGTAAGGGAAAATTTGGAACACAGGGTTTTGCAAGATTCAATATTGAAACATTATCCATCCATATGTTTTGAAAGTAAAAAAAGCTGTAATAAAAAATAAAATAAAAATTACAAGTCATTCCCCAATTGATGAATGGTCAAAGGATACGAACAGAAAATTTTCAGATGATGAAATTAAAGCCATCTATAATCATATGAAAAAATACTCTAGATCACTATTGATTAGAAATTCAAATTCTGAGTTACCACCTTATACTTCTCAGTTTGGCTAAGATAAGCTCAGTTTATGGAAAAAGATAATCATAGCTGTTGCATGCAATGTGGGGAAACTGGTACACTAGTACATTGTTGGTAAAGTTATGAAATGATCCAACCATTCTGAAAAGCAATCTGGAATTATGCCAAAAGGTCTATCAAACTGTGCATACCCTTTGATCCAGCAATGCCATTATTGGGTCTATATCCCAAGGAAATCATAAAAGAGGGAACAGGACCTATTCTACTTGTGCAAAAAATGTTTGTAGCAGCTTTTTTTTGTGGTAGCAAAAAATTGGAAAAGGAGTGGATGCCCATCAATGGGGGAATGACTAACAAGTTGTAGTATACAAAGATAATGGAATATTCTGCTTCTGTAAAAATGGTGAACAAACTGCTTTTAGAAAAGCCTGGAAAAAATTTACATGAACTGATCCTGAGCAAGACAAGTAGAACCAGGAGTACATCATACACAATAACAAGTATGTGCAATGATCAACTATGAAAGACTTGGTTTAGTGATTCAAAGCAATACCAAAAGATTTTGGACAGAAAAATGATATCTATATCCAGAAAAAGAAACATGTTTTTTTTTCTCTTTTGTTCTGCCATGGTTTTTCCCTTTTGTTCTAATTTTTCTCTCCCAACATGATTCTTAAAGTAATGTGTCTTAAAAAACATTTTTTTAAAAAAGATGTTTGATCTAGACTATAAAAAAACTATAAAAATCAAACAAAGAAATTTAACTGCTAGAGCCTATAGAAATCCATTGGAATTTCTTGAGGAAACAAATGATATTATTTGATATCTACTTTAGGATAATCACTTTATTAGCTTTGTGAATAAAGCTGAGAGAAGAAATTTGAGGAAGGACAACCAAAGTATAAACTATTGGAATTTTCCAGGAGATAGCTGTTGAATACTTGAACAAGAATGGTAGCCATATCTATAGAAAGAAGTATTCTGCTGGTAGATATGTTATAGAAAAATATTTTTTATGATTTGACAAATAATTGGATAGGATGAGGGTAAGAGAAAAGGAAGATTCATGAAAGCTTCCAAGGTTGCAAACCTGCATGACTAGAAAATCAGTAGCACCCTTAAAGTAATTGATAATTTATGAAGCATTTAGAGTAAGGTTTTGACTTTCTCTTTATATGTGTTGAGTTAGAGATATCTACAAGATTTCCAATAGGTGATGAAAGAACTAGAATTAAAAACAGAAAGTGAGCTTGGGTATATAGATAAATAAAGCTAATAATAAAACCCATCCATGATAATTGATGAGATTGTCAAGAATTAGAAAGTACTTAGAACTCTGAGAGTGATAGTGCAACAAAGATAATAATTTTCTAAACCATATAAAAGGGTATTCTTGAGTCCAAATAGACCAAAAGTAGAACATTCTAAAAGACACCAAGAGATAAAAGAGTATTCAAGAGGAGGAGATGGTAATAAATATCAAATATTTATTGATAGATAAAAGATAATAAATCTTTGCAGTTATGAAATGGTCATCTTTAAGGAAAACAATTTTACTTGAGTGATGAGATAAGAAACCAGGTCACAAGAACTTCAGAATTAAGAGTGCAAAAATTAGTGAAGATGACTTTTTGAATTTGTCTTTGAAAGGCAGGAAGACATAGAATGACACTTGGAGAGAATGATAGAATGAAGTGAAGATTTTAAAGATGGGAGAAATTCAGGCATATGTATGAGCAGCAGGGAAAGAGACAGTAAACAGCAGACTGCTGATTAGTGAAGAAAAGAGGGGGCAATAAAAGGAGCAAGTTACTAGAATATATGTGAAGGATGAGATAGAATCAAGAGCACAAAGTAAGAATATAGTTTTTGCATGAAGTAGCACCATTTTCTGATGTTGAGGCAATGTATAAGAGTATGTAATGATAGTTAAGTGATTAAGCATGTAAAATAAGTCAGAAGAGGGAGTTTTAACAAATGACCCCAATTTTTAGTGAAATTTATGGCAATGAATGAGCAGTTTTGCATAGTGGATATATTACTGGCTTATGAGACAAGAAGATCTGAGTTGAGTCTTGTCTTTGAGAAATATAATCTGTGTGACCTTAGGAAAATAAATATCACCTTCCTGTCTCTTAGAAATTAAGACTTTAGGGACAAAACCAAGATGGCAGCGAAAAGTGGGACTCTGCTTCCAGGGTCCTTTAGCAAAAAGTTAAAAGTCAAAAGATAAGTTAGGAAAATGAGCAAACAACAAAAATTTCTGATCATAGAAAGATACCATGCTGACAAGAAAGATCAAAATACCCACACCGAAAATATCAAAGACAGAGCTCCTATATCCAAAGCCTCCAAGAAAAATAAGAATTTCTCTCCAGCCTTGAAAAAGCTCAAAAATATTTTGAAAATCAGGTAAGAAAGATAGAGGAAAAAATGGGAAGAGAAATGAGAGCGATGCAAGAAAATTAAGAAAAAAATCAATAGTTTGGTAACAGACACAAAAAATAATGAAGAAAATAACACTTAAAAAAAAACAGATTAGACCAAATGGTAAAAGATGTTCAAAAACCTAAGGAGAAGTATTCCCTGGCCAAATGGAAAAAGATATACAGAAGTTTCCTGAAAAAAAACTTCTTAAAAAGTAGAATTAGTCAAATGGAAAATGAGGTTTTGTTTTATTGTTTTTTGACTTCTCAAAAAGTTGTTCATTACCACTTGTTAGGGTAGCCTTAAAGAGATAATTCCTAGCAGTTGACAAACATTAGAAGATCTCCTACAGAAAGGGAACTTTTAAATGAATATTGAAGGAAGCTAGAGATTTAAAAAAGATCAAGGTGAAAAGGAAAAAAAAAAAACATTTTATGAAAGGAAAAGACAGCTAGTGCAAATGCATAGAAATGCCATACAGTATTTACCATATGAAGAAGAGCAAGTTGGCCATTATAGCTGCACAGTTGGAAGAAAGTAATATATAAAAAGAGGAGAAATATCAAAAAAGTTATAGCAAAGCTTTAAATATCAAAAAGTAAAATTTATATTTGTTTCTAGATGCAATTGGACCAGTTTATGGATTTGGTTGACAATATCAGACCAATGCCAGAGGAAAAAAGATATATTGGAATGAGACTAAACCTGTATTTTCCTGCTGTTGTAATAGTCTGGTAAAAAAGTGTTACATGTCTGAACTAGAATAGACTGAGGTAGATTGAAGAGCCTAGGTTGACAGAGATTACTAAGTGTTAGAACTCTGGTGATTATCTTCAACAATAATAGGAAATTCCAGGAAAAAAGAGTGGGCTAAGGTGCAGATAATTAGTTCTCTTTAAGATATATTGAATTTAAGATATCCAAAAGGAAATTAGTAATATGGAATGGTGACCCAGGAGAGGGAGTAGGATTGTAAATGTTGTTCTGGTAAGCATAGTATAGAAGGGGAAAGATTCAGATTAGGCACTGTATTTATGACATTCTTGAGGGTTTATAGTTATGTGAGAGTTTTAGGCACATATTAAAGATAATCAGGTACTAATCAAGACATTGTACATTTGGCAGGAAATTATAGGAAGGGGAAGAAAGAGAAAGAGTAAAGCATGCATTTAGTTTTAGTATAATAAACAGCTAACCTGACTAACCTTTCAATCTGCCCAGAATTATCTTGGCCTTGTTTTTATATATTAAAGATGATCTTTAGCATGATAGATATAGAAGTAGAAAGGTTCTCAGTTGTCACTTAATATGCATCAATCATTTTACACATAAAGAAACTAAGGATCAAGAATGCTAAATAACTTTTCCCAAGTCATGTAGATCTCAAGCATTAATGTCCCCTGGCCCAGGAAATTAGTATTTATCCCACTACATTATACTGTTCAAAAGCAGTATGATGAAAATATTTTACAAACATATATGTCCAGTTACCAGGTTGATTTTTCATTTGTAAACATTTGTGAACATAAAAATAGGTTCTAGTTGAAAAAATTGCTTCACCCTTAAAACCCAGATAATTTTATTTCTGTCTCTCTTATAATATGTGTGTATAACTTTTATCTCCCCTACTAGGGGATAAGTTCCTTGAAATTGAGCACACTCTCTTAACACAGAACATAACATTTTATACATAAGTAACAAACTTCAACGGCTGAGTCCTTTTTATGTAACATTTCGAAAAATATGCTATTAGATACAATTCTACTACTATATAGCAATGACCTAATGGAAGAGATGTTTTCAGATCTCCTTCTTTTATCACAAATGAGATAACATTTATAAAGTACTTTAAACTTGAAAATAATTTTTTTTAATTTTTTGTAAATATCAAGAATATTTTTATTTTATCTATTCAAAAAATTAAGAAATTTGAGAGTTGGAAGAATTTCCCAAGGCCATTGTTAAACCTGGAAATGAACCACCAATATAATATACCAAGTGTATATAACTGTACAAAGTCAAAATGTTGTCTTTTTTTTAATATTTGACACTAATATACTCTTTAAAAGTCCCTTTTAGGAAGTAGTGTTGTATAATGAATATTTATTAGCCAGAAGCTCTGATTTATAATTTCAGCTCTACCATTTATATGTTACCTGACATTCTGCAAGTCATTTAATTTTTGTGTGCCTCAATTTCTTCATTTGCAAAATAGAAATTATAATAGCTTCTGATCTTATTACCCCTTGTGTCTAAACAGCCAGGAAAGATGGTGAAATTTCCAAGCTGTGTAGGTGTAGGTTTAAACAACACAATAAATATTTTTTCACAAATTCCTTCAATTAAATAAAGTTTTCTGCCAAGATAGAAATTTAACTAGATATTTAATTGAATAAAAAAAGGACTAACTTTCAGACGTGAGTCACAAAATGGAGTTAATGTAGTTCACTCAGTTCCTACAATTAAGAACTCCATGTCTTAATCTCATCACAGGGGACTTAAGATATTGGTAAGTTATTTATGAAACCCAGTTGATTGGAGAAACCCAGTTGATTGGAGTTCTATTTCTGTTTAGACTTCTTAGAATTTAAGGGACCCAGAAGCTTCTGCATATCCAGTAGCAGAAATTACAAGCATGAGCTTTTACATTTGGGATACAAAATTACAAAGTTATATTCTTAGGAAACCTTTATGTGAAGTAGATGTTATTCTATGGAATGGTAATGAGTTAAAGACTGAGTTACACAGACTAAATTTTGCATTGAACTATGGGAAATACACTATGAGAAGTAATTCTGCTGCTAACTGGATATGATCTAATGGGCAGAAGACACAATTTTCAAATTACCTTCATTTATCTTAAATGAGATAGCATATGTAAAGTATGGAGCAAAACTGAAAGCACTAAATTAGGTTCTAGCTATTATTGTGTGTTGTTGTTCTCTCTATTCAAAAAAAAAAAAAAAGTTCTATACCTCAGATCAGATAAAATGATTTTAAAATGTGAATTTCAAAACTCCTCATGGAAAAAAACAAAACTTAGGAGGCCACTATGCCTGACATGGTGATGCAGTGTTAATTGAAGTTAGAACTCTAACTTAATAACCAAGAGATGCTCTCAACATGGATTCCATGGTAACAAAGTAGTGCCTAGAAACCAGATTTCCCTTGCTTAGTGATAAGTGAATCAAAAGCACTGCTTTATATTTGTGACATGATGAGCTTGGGGGAGAGAGTCACACTATCTTTATAGAGGAAACAGAAATTTTATCTCAAGGGGAATCTGAAATATACAATCAGCTTCCTTAGTAACTCTCCAGGAAATGGATCTAATTTGCTTGCCAGTGATATCTAATAGGAAGTGAGTGACCCATGCTATATAACCCATCTGAAATTCTGATTATCTAGGAAATGATTCTCTTTCTATCCATCCTTCATCTCACCCTGCTCCCACTCCCAATGCAGAAATCTTTCATATATTTGCTTTATTCTATATCTCATGTCATTGTCAGCTGTATTGTTTTCAAAAATGTTTTATCTTGGCACTTCTGCTATAATACCAGCATTTTAAACCTCTGTATTCAGCACTGCATTATTAGTGCCATTTTCAGAGGACATTTCATTTTAGAAAATGTTATCTTTTGGATCATCTTAGAATTATTTCAACTTTTGACATTTTTGTGGAAGGAAAAGAACTCATGCTACCTATCTCTTGTTTTCAAGGTGTGGTCCTTTATTTGAGAGACAAAGGCATAATGGAGGCCAGATTCAGATTAGAACCAGGAAAACATAGTTTTTGTCTTGTTCTGAACTTATCTTTTAAGTTCTTATTGAACTTATATCTTATAGATATCTTATCTTATATCTCATAGATCTTATAGAACTGTTATAGATCTATCTTATAGATCTTTTATCTGTCTTATAGAACCATGAATTAATTCTTAATTCTCTTAATTCTTAGTGTTCTAGGTTTTAATAGTTGTCTATAAATTAAGAAGTTGATCTGTATCAGAGGATGGACTTTTCAGTTTGCTATGTAATCACAAAGTATGTACTTGCAAAAAGTTATCTAAAATTCCAGCTTATTTTAGAATTTAATCTTTTTCATTTTAATAAAAATATTTATTTTTAACTTATTTATAAACAGTCATTACATTAGCTAAGTAACTTTTCTTCTAATCCTATCACCTTCCACATTTCATCTTGATCTTTTCATTCTCTATTCTTTTTAGTAGTAGAATGAGACTTGCATTGAAATACATTAATATTCAATTTTGATTTCTTAGTACTTTCTTCTGGGAGGTGGAGCCAAGATGGCAATTCAACTTTCTGAGACTCATTGCTTCACATTTTCTTTGCTTTTTGAAGTCTTACATATTTAATTTTCTCTGATTAAATAAAGTTTTTCTTTATCAATTGAATAATTGTATAAAAATCACTTTCTTATATCTTTATTTCACCATATTTTTATGGAATTCAGGTTTAAATGAGAAAAAAATACATCATTAAAGAAGAATTCATCAGCTGTGATTATGTCACACTGTATATTAGAAAATGTAATGAAATATTTTATGTATACATTATCTTATGAATATGTATTAGATTGCTCTATTCAAATAAATTCCGCTTACTGTATTCTTATTATCTAAATTGCACAAAAATTAGACTAAGGTACAGACATTCCCTATCTCTTCTCCACTCTCTGCACACACATCCCTCCCATATATACACAATTCATCTGCCAAATAAATGCTCAAAACACCATTAGGAATTATTTTTTGAAAAGTTTTTCTTACTTTCTGTTGTAAGGAAAGTTAATGGAAAATCAAGAAACACCAATTGATAACATTAGAGGATGCTTTATAACAATACAAGACAGAGTGAGTTTAGCAGCCAAAATGTGTGATTTCACAATAAGTTTTGTAGACAGAGAAGTAAATAATGAGCCTAACTTATGCTATAGACATCAAGAATAATAATAAAAAAAAAGATTTGGGTCATACTTTAAATAATGAGTGGATGTACAGAAGTAGGAGGAGAAAGAGGAAAGCAAAGGAGGAGGATGATAGAAAGGAAGATAGAAGTAGAAAAGGAAAGGGATAAGAAAAGTGGGGTTGAAAAAGGTAGGACAGATTGAGGAAGGTGGTAGTAAGAAACAAAAGACTGGTTAGGAAAGAAAGGGTGAAAGGGGAAGAAAAATTATAATTTGGGAAAAATAGGGTAGCGGGAAATACAAAGTTAGTATGCATGAGATAAACTCTCCCATAAAATGGAAGCAGATAATAGAGTAGATAAAAAGGCAGAATCCCACAATGTGTTGTTTATAAGAAACACATATGAAGCAGAGAGATACATAAAGAGTGAAGGTAAAAGGGTGGAGCAAAATCTATTCTATTTACTTCAGCTGAAATAATAAAAAAGCAGGGGTAATGATCCTGATCTCAGATCAAACAAAAGCAAAAATAGACCTTATTAAAAAGAAATAAGGAAGGAAACTACATCTTGCTAAAAGATGCCATAGATAATGAAACAATACCAGTATTAAACATATATGCACCAAATGGTATAGTATTCTTATTCTTGGAAGAGAACTTAAATGATTTGCAAGAAGAAATGGGCAGTAAAACTTTAATATAGTAGGGAATCTTAAACTCTCTATATCAGAAATAGATAAATCTAACCAGAAATTAAGTAAGAAAGAAGTTAATTACCTAGAAAAAATAACAACAAAGTTCATATGGAAAAACAAAAGGTCAAGAATTTCAAGGGAATTAATGAAAAAAATATGAAATGAAGGTGACCTAGCTGTACCAGATCTAAAATTTTATTATAAAGCCGCAGTTACCAAAACCATTTGGTATTGGCTAAGAAACAGATTAGTTGATCAGTGGAATAGGTTAGGCTCAAAGGACAAAAGAGTCAATAACCTTAATACTCTTAGAGTTTGACAAACCCAAAGAACCCAGCTTTTGGGATAAGAACTCACTGTTTGACAAAAATTGCTGGGAAAAGTAGACACTTATATGGCAGAAACTAGACAATGACCCACACTTAACACCATACACCAAGATAAGGTCAAAATGGGTTCATGACCTAGGCATAAAGAATGAGATTATAAATAAATTAGAGGAACACAGGATAGTTTACCTCTCAGACCTGTGGAAGGGGAAGGAATTTATGACCAAAGAAGAATTAGAGATCATTATTGATCACACAATAGAAAAATTTTGATTATATCAGTTTGAAAAGTTTTTGTACAAACAAAACTAATGCAGACAAGATTAGAAAGGAAACAATAAACTGGGAAAACATTTTTACTGTCAAAGGTTCTGATAAAGGCCTCATTTCCAAATATATAAAGAATTGACTCTAATTTATAAGAAATCAAGCCATTCTCCAATTGATAAATGGTCAAAGGATATGAACAGACACAATTTTCAGATGAAGAAATTGAAACTATTTCTAGCCATATGAATGAAAAGATGCTCCAAGTTATTATTAATCAGAGAAATGCAAATTAAGACAACTCTGAGATACCACTATCCCTGTCAGACTGGCTAGAATGACAGGGAAAGATAATGTGGAATGTTGGAGGGGTTGTGGGAAAACAGGGACACTAATACATTGCTGGTGGAATTGTGAACACATCCAGCCATTCTGGAGAGCAATTTGGAATTATGTTCAAAAAGTTATCAAACTGTGAATACTCTTTTAACCAGCAATGTTACTACTGGGCTTATATCCCAAAGAGATCTTAAAGAAGGGAAAGGGACCTGTATGTGCAAGAATGTTTGTGGCAGCCCTCTTTGTAGTGGCTAGAAACTGAAAACTGAGTAGATGCCCATCAATTGGAGAATGGCTGAATAAATTGTGGTATATGAATATTATAGAATATTATTGTTCCATAAGAAATGATCAACAGGATGATTTCAGAAAGGACTGGAGAGACTTACACGAACTGATGCTGAGTGAAATGAGCAGAATCAGGAGATCATTATATACTTCAACAACAATACTATATGATGATCAATTCTGATGGACCTAGCCATCTTCAGCAATGAGATGAACCAAATCAGTTCTAATGGAGCAATAATGAACTGAACCAGCTACACTCAGCAAAAGAACTCTGGGGGGTGACTAAGAACCGTTACATTGAATTCCCAATCCCTATATTTTTGCCCACCTGCATTTTTGATTTCCTTCACAGGCTAATTGTACAATATTTCAGAATCCGATTCTTTTTGTACAGCAAAATAACAGTTTGGACATGTATACTTATTTTGTATTTAATTTATACTTTAATATATTTAACATGTATTGATCATTCTGCCATCTAGGAGAGGGGGTGGGGGAAGGAGGAGAAAAATTGGAACAAAAGATTTGGCAATTGTCAGTGCTATAAAATTACCCATACCTATAACTTGTAAATAAAAAGCTATTAAAAATAAAAAGAAAGAAGTTAAGGAGGTGAATAAAATTTTAGAAAAGTTAAGTATGATAGACATTTTGGAAAAAAATTGAATGGAAATAGAATATATTTTTAGAATATATATTATTTTTTAATAATAGTTTTTTTCAGAATATATATAAAGATAGATTTCAGCATTCTCCCTTGCAAAACTTTGTTTTCCAAATTTTTCTCCTTCCTTGCCCTCACCTTCTCCCCTAGACAGCAAGAATTCCAATTTATATTAATCATTTACAATTCCACATTTATCATTAGTGCAGAAGAAAAATCAGATCAAAAAGGAAAAAAAAATAAGAAAGGGAAAAAAATCAAACAAACAGCAAAAATGGTGAAAATATTATGTTGTGATTCACATTCAGTCCCCACAGGCCTCTATATGGAAATAGATGACTCTATTACCAGTCTATTGGGAGTGAAAGTCAATAATTTTAAGGGAATTAATGAAAAAAATTTCAAAGGAAGGTGGTCTTGTTGTACCTGTTCAAAAATTATATTATAAAGCAATGTCATCAAAACCATTTGTTGTTGGCTAAGAAATAGAGTAGTGAAATACATTAGGTTCACAAGACACAATAATCAATGATTATAGTATCTAGTGTTTTCTAAACCGAAAGAGTCTAGTTTCTGGGATCAGAACTCACTATTTGACAACAATTTCTGAGAAAACTAGAAAATAATATGGCAGAAACTAGGCTTTGATTAACATCTAATGCCATATACCAAGATAAGGTTGAAATGGGTTTATGATTTAAGCATAAAGAGTGATACCATAAACAAAGTAGGAGAAAAGGGCATAGTCTACCTCTCAGATCTATGGAGAATGAAAGAATTTATGACCAACGAACTAGAGAACATTTTGAAATACAAAATTGATAATTTTAATTACATTAAATTAAAAAGTTATGCAGGAAAGATTAGAAGGCAAAAAACTGCTATAGAGAATTGACTCAAATTTTTAAGAACACAAGCCATTCCCTGGTTGATAAATGGCCAAAGGTTATGAAAAGAAAATCTTTAGATGAAGAAATTAAAGCCATTTCTAGAGATATGAAAAAATGGTCTAAATTTCTATTGCTTAGAGAAAAGCAAAGAAAAAAACATGATATCCTACTTCATACTTCTGAGATTGACTAAGGTGACAGAAAAAGATGATAAATGTTAGAGGGGATATGGGAAAACTGGTACATTAATACATTTTTGGTGGAATTGTGAAATGATCTCCATTCTGGAGAGCTATTTGCAACTATGTCAAGAAGGCTATAAATCTGTGTATACACTTTAACCCAGCTGTGATCATCCAGGTCACTGGTCATCAGTCTTACCTTATCTTATCCCATGTCTCTGGCCACTGGCTCGTTGAGCAGTTGTTCTTTGTTCAACAGAGCACCCAGACATAGGAGTTTGTGAGCACAAGTCTTTATTGTACACAATCACATCCTGCACTACCTACTTCCTGGAACCCACTGCTTATATTGGATCTATGAGGTCACATGCACAGCCAATAAGAGAAGGAGACATGTCCTTTTAATGATACCTCCTCAATGCAGCCAAAGTTTCCACAATTGTTGCAGTTCCTGTTAGCTACAGAAGTTACATTTGGGTGCCTGAGGTACTAAAGCCTTTTTACTTTCTTGTTGAACCATGCTAGTTTCCTCTTCAGACCCTTACAACTCCTTTTTCTTGTGTAGCAGGGACCATTGATAACATCAGCTTTGACATCAGCAATAGCTTGCTTAATTAGTGAAATTACAAGACATATAAAAATAAAACAAAGGCAAACAAAAAGCAAAATAGTAAGAGCTGGACCCAACAGGGACCAAAACTGAGAAAAGGTAAAGTTCTGTGATTTTAATTGCATACACCCATGGACATCCAGCAAAGTAAGGCACAAAAGGTATATGGCATTAGAACAAAGGTCATATTCTTCAGCACTGCCTCACTAATTTTGGCAGGTGAGTCGGTTTTTCACCCACAGTTTGGAGGTGTTGCCAATAAGTGGAAAGTGGGGTGAAGCTTCCCCACAGTCTACCAAATGAATGGGGTGGGTAGCTATGAGAGAAGCACCCAAGTGCATTGTCCAGTTTTGTCAGCCTCTAGGCATTGCATATCATCCACAGCAGTCGAATTCATTTGTGACACTGAGGATGTGTTCGCTGTTTTTGGTGTCATAGTCAGGAGGGACATACTATCATCAGCGTCTGAAGGGCTGCTGACATCCGGTCAATCCTTCTTGGCCATTGCCAGGGATAATGCAATCATCTTGTGCTTTTCTTCTTGATTCCCCAGGTTATGATTGTTTCTGCTCAGAATCCATGCCTCAGCTATTGCAACTGCATCTAGAAAGACAAGAGCCTACCCGGGTCCCCAAATCTTGATTCAACCTGTGTCATTCCAGATGCCATTTAAGCCCTTCCACATCACTGTGGAGATTCTTGTTGTCTTGGGAATTCTCATTCTGGTTGGCCAATCTGTTGTTCAACTGTGCCTTTTACATGTGCCAAAAAACACCTTGCTGGGGTAAGACTCAGGGAATGTGAAAATTACAGGTAATTATATGTACATATCACTGCATCTAAGCGGGCCTGTGTGAATCAGGTGGAGGGTCATGCAAACCCCAATACTCCCTTTTTTTGTTTAGAAGGAGTGTTTTTAGGGTGTGATTAGCCCATTTGACAATGGCTTGGGCATTGGGATTATATGGGATCCTAGTGAAATTGGCAATGCCAAATTCAATGAAAAAGGACTGAAAGACAGAAGATGTATAAGCCAGCCCTTTATCTGTCTTAAATGCACATGAGACTCTCAACAATGGAAAAACAATGATAAAGATGACTAACTATATACCTGTTTCCCCAGGATGGAGTGAAGCCATGAGGAATTGAGAGTGCATATCCACAGTTACATGGCTGCACTGCTTCTTAACATGGGTAATGTCCATTTGCCATAAAGCATTGGGCAACTTACCACATAGTACTGTGTGGAGCAGGACGAAAAGGAGCACAAGTAGTACAGTGATGAAAAATAGCTGCCGCATCTGCTTTAGAGACGCCATACAGTCTCCATAATGAGTGGGCAGATAAATGAAACAAAGCATGTTCTTTTTGAGCGGGGGAAATAAAGTAGAGGCTATACAAAGGATAGAGAATGGCATCAGCTGCTCTATTGTCCTCAAATATGAAATCAATAACATCAATATGAGACCTAACATGCATGATGAAAAGAAGTATGGCACTGTTGTTCAATGCATCTTGTGCCTAATGAAGGAGATGAGTGATAGTAGAGGGCCTGTAATCTTTATATGCATGTGGTAAATGTTAGATGGCTTGGCACACATAAAGACTGTATTGATATTAATAGCCTCTTGATATCATTGCATGGCAAATATGATAGGATATAATTCATTCTTTTGTGTGGAGCTATAAGGGGTGTCAAGAGCATGTGTCTCCTGAGCATCTTCCCTATATATTGTGGCCCTGTGATCTTTAGTAGCATCAGTGAAAACATTAAGGCCTTGCACTGGCTCTGATGAAAGAGATGCAGTGTGGCAATGCTGAGTTTTAATCTTCAATACAACTGCCTAAGTGACTAAGAAGTATGAAAAGGAGCTAAGGGACAATGCTATAATAGAGTGGCCCATATCAAAATTATCCTGGGCAATAGCAAGCACCTGTTGCAATGGTATACCAAGAACCAATTGAGGGAGCTGCCCCAAGATAAGTATGGCCCGCTGGCAACATTGCCATAAAAAGGAACCAATCTCTCAATTTTATCTAACAGAATGCGTGGCAAAGAATAGATTGTACAAGCCTCTGCAGACTATAATCATGTTGACGTCAGGGCAGAAGGACCTTTCAAGAGATCATAAAAGGGATGCATAAGTGAAGGATGGGTCAGATGGGTAGAACGCAATAACTGTAAGGTTCCTACCAATTGTTGGAAATTGTGGAGAGTTTTTTACTTACTCTCATCCACTGTAGGGGGGCACCTTGGACACAGCAAGATCTTGAAGAATGTGCCCAAGATAGAGAAATGGAGTCTTGGTCTGTATCTTATGTGTTGCCACTACAAGGTTCTGCTGAGCTAATATTCAAATAATGTGTATTACAATGTGCTCCAACTGTGACTCTTCCTTCATATATATATATATATATATATATATATGTGTGTGTGTGTGTGTGTGTGTGTGTGTGTGTATAATGAAATCTATATGGTATATTTGGGTATAATCTTCTGATTGGTGCAAGAACTTTGTCTACATACCATTGACAAAGAGTGGGATTGTTGGCCATTCTTTGTGGTACTATTTTCCATTGCCACTTAGTGGCAGGAATTTGTAAATTAATAGCTAGAACAGACAAGGCAAGCTTCTTCCTATCAATAGGATGTAAGGGAATAGAGTAAAAACAATCTTTTATGTCAATAACCCATGCCCCAGGCAATTGAGTAGGAGATGGAAGCCCAGGCTGAAGAGTTCCCATAGTTTCCATCTGTTCATTTACTTTTGTTAAATCAGTCAGCATACTCAATTTTCCAGATTTCTTTTTTATAGAAAATACAGGGGAATCCCAAGGGCTTAGAGAAGGTTGTAAATGTCCTTGGTCAAGTTGCTCCTGTACTATATCTAATGAGGTCTAAATTTTTTTCACTTTTTAGGGGCCACTGTTCTACCCACACTGGTGTATCAGTTTTCCATTGAAAGGGAACAGGTAAGAGTGCTGGCAGGCCTTCGACAGTAGCCCTGCCTGCCTAAAAAGCTGAAGTACACAATTATAATCCTAACTATTGTAAGATGTCTCTTCCCCACAGATTGACAGGGATCTTTTTTTACTACAAAAAGGAGTAAAATTCCCATCTTATCTTCAAATTTCCATCTCAAAGGAGTAGCACTAATTTCAACTACTATTGATCCTCCTGTGCCAGACATATAGGTGTTTACCATCATCTTTGGCCAATGACTGGGCCAACTGGCATCTCTAACGACTGTACGATCTGCACCTGTGTCTTCCAACCCTTTCAATGGTATGCCATTTACATAGATAGTGAGCATAGGATGGTCAGCTATAACAGTTGCAGTCCAGAATATTCCTGAATTCTGTTGTTGGGAGTCAAAATCTGGATAAATATCATCAAATGGCTTTTCAGGATGTGTAGCAGGAGGCCTGATGCTATTACTTCTCCTGAATCACACATTGTCTAGCTATATTAGTGACTGGGACATTAGCTACAAATTCCCCAGTTTCCCAAATCAGTGTATGGATGAACACTGTTTTGTAAGCACTCTCAGGAGGTGAAATGGTCAAGCTGACTGTGCCTGGAGATAAGAGATCTATAGGCCAGACATGGACAGATTTTAGCTCTCCAGCAGATATCTCAGTAATCCCAGTGGCATAAAGATGGATTCTTCCTAATTGCAACTTCTTTTCCTATCAGGTTGCTTTTCTGCTGACTGATCATGTTGGAGTAATGAACTTTTAAAGACTCTCTGGGTGTAACAAAGAAAATATAAATTGAATTTTCTTATTGTTTCTCTTTAAGGAGTGAATCAGTCTCCATTGGTTTCACATTACTACTAAAATATAATCTCCTTGAGGGCAGGGACTGTTTTTGCATTTCTTTGTATAACTAGTATTTAGCAGAGTAGCAGAAGAAAGTTGAATGGAAACAGAAAGAAGTAAGCATGTTCCTTGGTGGTTCACAGAACCTATACAAAAAGCTCTATTTCCTTACATCCTATTGATAGGAAGAAGCTCAAAAGCAAATGAAGAAATACAAAAATAGTAAATGCATTTTTCAGATCATGATGAAATAAAAATCATGTGGAATAAAAAGCCAGGGGAAAATAGACCAAAAATTAATTGGGAGCTAAATAATCTAATTCTAAATAATGAATGGGTGAAACAATAATCATAGACACAGTCAATACCTTCATCCAAAAGAATGACTATAATGAGACAACATACCAGAATTTGTGGAATGCAGCCAAAGCAGTTATTAAGGGAAAATTTATACCTCTAGATGTTTACTTGCATAAAACAGAAAAATTGATGATCAATGAATTGGATTTACAACTAAAAAAGCTAGAGAAAGTACAAATTTAAAACTCTCAATGAAATACCAAATTTGAAATTCTGAAAATAAAAGAGGAGATTAATAAAGCTGAAAGTAAGAAAACTATTGAATTAAGTAAAACTAAGAGTTGGTTTTATGACAAAACTAAAAAAAAAGATAAACCTTTGAGCTAATTTGATTAGAGAAAGGAAAGAATAAAATCAAATTTTTAGTCTCAAAAATGAAAAGATAGACATTTCCACCAATGCCTAACTATATGTCAATAAATTTGATAATCTAAGTAAAATGGAGGAATATCTGCAAAAATATAAATTGCCCAGGTTAACAGTAGAAAAAATAAATTATTTAAATAATCCCATTTTAGAAAAAAGAAATAGAACATGCTATTAATCAACTCCCTAAGAAAAAAATCTCCAGGGCCAGATGGATTCACAATGACAGTCGAAATGGTCCATGATTTAAATATAAAGAATGATATTATAAGCAAATTAGAAAAAAACATAGGATAGTTTATCTCATAGCTTTTTGGAGAAGAAAGGAATTTGTGACTAAAGAAGAACTAGAACTCATTACTGAACACTAAATAGATAATTTTGAATTTATTAAGTTGAAAAAATTTCATACCAATAAAACTAATGCAGACAAAATTAGCAGGGAAACAATAAGATGGGAAAAATTTTTATATTTAAAGCTTCTGATAAAGGTCTCATTTCTAATATATAGAGAGAGAATTAACTCAAATTTGTTGGAATTCAAGCTATCTCCAATTGAGAAATGGTCAAATTAAATGGACAATTTTCAGACAAAGAAATTAAAACCAATTCTAATCATATAAAAGGGTGCTCTAAATCATTACTGATCAGAGAAATGCAAATTAAGACAATTCTGAGATATCACTACACACTTCTCCAATCCAAATGGCTAATATGACAGGAAAAGATAACGAATGTTGGAGGGGATGTGGGAAAATTGGGACTCTAATATATTGTTGGTGGAATTGTGAATAGATCCAGCCATTACAGGGAGCAATTTGGAAATATGCTCAAAGAGTTATCAAACTGTGCATACCCTTTGATCCAGCAGTGTTTCTACTGGGCTTATATCCAGAGAGATCTTAAAGGAGAGAAAGGAACCCACATATGTAAAAATGTTTGTGGCAGCCCCTTTTGTAGAGGCACAAAATTGGAAAATTAATGGATGCCCATCAGTTGGAGAATGGCTGAATAAATTATGGAATGTTATTATTCTATAAGAAGTGATCAGCAGAATGATTTTAGAGAGACCTAAGTAGTCTTACATGAACTGATGCTAAGTGAAATGAATAAAAGTAGGGAATCATTGTACACCACAACAAGATTATACAATGATCAATTTTGATGCAGGGCCCTCCAACAATGAGATGATTCAGATCATTTCCAATAAACTTGTGTTAAAGAGAGCCATCTACATACAGAGAGAGGATTGTGGGAACTGAGTGTGAACCACAACACAGCATTTTCACTCTTTTTTGTAATTTGCTTGCATTTTGTTTTTTTCTGTTTTTTTCTTTTTAATCTGATTTTTCTTGTGCAGCAACACAACTGTTTAAATATGTATACGTATATTGGATTTAACATATATTTTAACATATTTAACATGTATTGGATTACCTGCCATCTAGGGAAGGGGGTGGAGGGAAGGAGGGTGAATTTGAAACACAAGGTTTTGCAAGGATCAATGTTGAAAAATTACCATGCATGTGTTTTGTAAATAAAAGCTTTAACAAAAAAGAGAAAAGGGAAAATATGTATTTGTTTTATGAATAATGTTATTTTAGTATATAAAGGATAAACTTTATTTTTGATTTTTAACATCAAAGTGAACTAAGTGGCCCTTTTAACGTTTTTGCTCATCCAAATTTTCCTATAGAATTCTGCACATCTCTATTTCTTCACAGTAAAACTTGCATTATGTTTAAGTATTGATATATTCCATCAGATAAACATTTATTAAGTACAATTTTAAGTTTTTCCAAGAATTATGTGATATGTTGGGGGTCTTAAAAGCAAAAAAAAAAAAATTCACTGACCTCTTACATCCTAATGCAAGAGACAGCATATAAGTATTGAGAGGTAACCTTGGAGGTAAAGGCATTATAGAAATCATAAAAAGCCCCATGAAGGCCATGGCATTTCAGCTGTAGAAAAATAGCTTTCAGGACATGGAACACAACTAATTCAGAGATATAAATATGTTTTTTCTACAATAAATATAAAGTAAGCCAGCATAATTGTACTATAGAGTATATGTGTGAGAGGGATAAAAAAAATGGATGGATGTTGGAATCTTTATAAAATGTTAAGTCATTAGAGTTGATAGAGACCATAATTATCTAATTTAGCATGGTTCAGTATGATTGATCTGATCCTACGAAAAGATGTTATGGGCCAGAACTTGAAACAAGATACTAAGTAGAACTGATAGAAGCAATGCTTGTATTCACACCTTTAGAGAGCTCATATAAGCAAGAAATATTTAAATACTCATTGGAGTTCACATGTTTGGGAGATTTCAGGTATAAGATATCCAAATTCACATCTCCCTTGAAGCTCTCAGGGCCAGAGAGCACTCTGGGACAAACTCATAATCCCACTCTCTCAGAAGAGATCATATATAAGAAACAGACAGAGGCTCTCTTGGGGAGTTGAGCTGAAAACATTGAGAGGGGAGCGTCAAGTCAGTTCAGGAGAAGCCCTCCCTCGGAGGCGCAATCAGATTCACTTCATCTCACACAGCTGTGGTGACTGGGCTCCTGCACTTCCCCCACTGAGACCATTGCTGGTCTGAAAGGCTCTCCAGAAAGTTGCCCAGTCCCAGGCAAGGAAGTGCTGGCTGGAGGCTGAAGAAAGCAGAGGCAGAAGCAAGGGACAAAGCTCCAAGAGCTCTTAGAACCAAGGAGAGAGAGAGGCCTCTAAGAAAACTAACTGGGCTATATTGGAGACAATAAAAGATCTGAACTTTTAGCACCTGGCTGCATTTGGATGATTATTTACTTGTAACCAAAACTAAGGCTGCCTCCAGAAAACCCCCCCCCCCCAAGAAACCTGCTCCCAGAGAGAACCATTATTATATTTTAAAGAAAAAGAACACTAAATTTTAATTCTTTTTACAGAGAGAAACAAGGACGTTTCTAAAAGTTCAGTGATCTGCTCCAAAATTATAATCAAACCTTGGCTTTCCATAATCTTTACAATGCTCTCTACATATTTTCCTTGAACAGAAACAGAAGGCTGTTTTCTAAACATCTGTCCCATCTTAGCTGAAATTCTACTTTAACTCTTTTGACAAAATTTCTTTGTTGTACTCACCCTAATTTCTGGGTTGAGGAGACTTTTCCCCTGGATCAGGATCAGAGGCTTTTTCACTGAAATCAGGATCAGAGGCTTTTCCACTGAGATCAGTCCTACGTTCAGGGCCCCAAAATGTGGTGTTCTTCTTCTTTAAAATAATAATGGTTCTCTCTGAGAGCAGATTTCTTGGGGAAGTTTTCTGGAGGCAGCCTTAGTTTCAGTTACAAGTAAATAATCACCCAAATGCAGCCAGGTGTTAAAAGTTCAGATCTTTTATTGTCTTCAATATAGCCCAGTTAGTTTTCTTAGAGGCCTCTCTCTCTCCTTGGTTCTAGGAGCTCTTGCAGCTTTGTCCCTTGCTTCTGCCTCTGCTTTCTTCAGCCTCCAGCCAGCACCTCCTTGCCTGGGGCTGGGAAGCTTTCTGGAGAGCCTTTCAGACCAGCATTGGTCTCAGTGGGGGAAGTGCAGGAGCTCAGCCAGCACAGTTGTGTGAGATGAAGTGAATCTGGTTGCGCCTCCGAGAGAGGGCTTCTCCTGAACTGAATTAATGCTCCCCTCTCAATGTTTTCAGCTCAACTCCCCAAGAGACCCTCTGTCTGTTTCTTATATATGATCTCTTCTGAGAGAGTGGGATTATGGGTTTCTCCCAGAGTGCTCTCTGGCCCTGAGAACTTCAAGGGAGGTGTGCATTTGGATATCTCATAAATGAAATTTCCCCAAAGTGTGAACCCCAATGAGTACTTAAATACTTCTTGCTTATATGAACTCTCTAAAGGTGTGAACACAAGCATTGTATCAATTCCATTGAGTTAACACTAGGATTCTAACATCTCTCTCTCCCTTGAGTTTTCACCTTGTTTCAAGTTGAGTTAAAACTAGGATTCCAACAGAAGAGTTAAGTTCAAATTTTTTTTTAAATGTAAAACAGAAAAGCTTAGGAAGCCACAGTAGTTTATTGGGTGGGGGGGTGGAACACATGGTTAAACCTATACTTTAAGATATTCTTTTTGTTGCTCAGTAGAGGCTATTCTCTATAAGCCAAAGCAAAATGGCTTTCAAGGACAACAGCAACAGCAGCTTTGAAGTATTATATTTATTGTGCCATCTAGTTGCCACACGATAGAGGGCTCTCCAGACAAAATGTTCAAGTGATAAAAGGCAATAGAAAAAAAGAGAGGACTATTGAACTATTTTTTACTCTTAATTGTTCTGCCATGGGCAATAATCTTTGGACTAGACAGACTAGAATTTATCGAAATTGAAGATAATTGAGGAGAAGATAATTAGTGCATCTGAATATCTTTAGTGATCTCAGTACCTAAATATGTATGATCTAAAGCCCAGGCCACCAATTCACCAGTGGTTGGGATTACTAAACTTCTCTCAATGACTTCTAAAAAAATACTGAAGAACAGGAAATATGGCCATATCTAGTTGGATAAATATTCCAATTAACAATCAATCAATAGATAAATATAACTGTATGATGAGTAAACAAATATCTGGTTTGCTAAATAAAAAAATATATATTTTAGAGCTGAAAAATATTAAAAACCATTTAGTTCAATCTCATTTATTTTTTTCTTTAATATATGGTTTTTATAATATTCTACTTCATTGCTTGTTTATTTCTGCAAGTATTAAGTATACCTCCAACTAGCCCCTTATAATCTAAATAACTTGTAAAAGAAAAAAAGAAACTAAAAATCATCATAGAAAATAACCAAACTTTAGCAAAACAAATTTAACCCCCATCTTTTGTTAATATCCAGAAATATTTTTTTCATTATCAGTACATCATTTCTCTAACAGGATGTAGGTTGTGTTTTATCTCTATTTCTCTGTAAAATAGGTTTATCATTTCCTTCTTCACAAATGTAGACTCTTTCAGTTTTTGTTTTCTATAATGCCATTATTGTACAAATTGTTCTGATTCTGCTTACTTCATTCTGCATCAGTTAAGAAAGGTCTTCCCTGTTTCTTCTGAAATTTTTACTTTGTTATTTCTTATATCACAGCAATGTGTGTACCATTTATATACCACAACTTGTTTAATCTCTCAAAGGTGGCAATCATTTTAATTCCAATTATTTTTGTCTATTATGAAAAGAACTATTATAAACCTTTTTATAATTGTAGTTCTTAAACCTCTTTCTTTTATTGCTTTGGGATGTGGACCAATTAGTGATATGACTGAGTTAAAAGTTATGTATTTAATGACTTTTAGTCAACCCCTCATTTTATAAATAGAAGAACTGAAAGCCACAGAGATTACATTATTTGCTCAGTCACACAATTGTTGGTTAATCTTCATTTTTTAAAGCTTTTTATTTTTCAAAACATATCCATAGATAACTTTGCAACATTAGCCCTTGGAAAAACTTGTGTTCCAATCCCTGCCCTTCTCCTATCACTCTTCCTTAATTCAATGTTAAACATGTTAAACATGGTAGAAGTGTGTTAAATCAAACATATACAATCATATTTATACAATTATCTTGCTATAAAAGAAAAATGGAATCAAACTGGGAAAGAAAATGATGAAGAAAATAAAACATAAGCAAACAACAACAAAAAGAGTGAAAATGGTATGTTGTGAAACACTCAATTCCCACAGTCCTCTCTTTGGGTGTAGATGACTCTTTTGATCACAAGACCATTGGAACTGGTCTGAATCATTACATTGTTGAAGGGAGCCATGTCCATCAGAATTGATCACCATGAAATATTGCTGTTGCCATGTACGATGATCTCTTGGATCTTAGCATCAGTTCATGGAAGTCACTCCAGGCCTCTCTAAAATCATCCTGCTTATCATTTCTTATACAACAATAATATTCCATAGTATTCATATACCACAATTTATTCAGTCATTCTCCAATTGATGAGCATCCAGTCAGTTTCCAGTTTCTGGCCACTACAAAGAGATCTGCGACAAACATTCTTGCACATACAGGTCCCTTTCCCTTCTTTAAAATCTCTTTTGGATATAAGTCCAGTAGTAACACTGCTGGATCAAAGAATATACACAGTTTGATAACTTTTTGAGCATAGTTCCAAATTGCTCTCCAGAATGGCTGGATATATTCACAATTCCACCAACAATGTATTCAGATACCATAACTTACTCAATCGTTCTCCAGTTCATGGTCATCCACTCAGTTTCTAGTTTCTTGCTTTGACTTGACTTCTTATAAATTTGGTTCAATTCTCAATAAATTTTAGAAATGAGGCCTTTATCAGAAACTTCAAATGTAAAAATGTTTTCCCAGTTTATTGCTTTCCTTTTAATCCTTTCTGCATTAGTTTTGCTTGTACAAAAATTTTTTAACTTAATATAATCAAAATTATCTATTTTGTGATCAATAATGATCTCCAATTCTTCTTTGGTCACAAATTTCTTTCTCTTCCACAGATGTGAGAGGTAAACTGTCATATGTTCTCGTAAATTTGTTTATAATATCATTCCTTATATCTAGATCATGAATCCATTTCAATCTTATCTTGGTATGTGCTGTTAGGTGTAGGCCAATGCCTAGTTTCTGCCATACTGGTTTCAAATTTTCTCAGCAGTTTTTTGTCAAATAGTGAATTCTTATCTCAAAAGCTGGGTTCTTTGGATTTGTCAAACACTTGATTGCTATAGTTATTGACTATTTTGTCCTGTGAACCTAAGCTATTCCACTGATCAACTACTCTCTTTCTTAGGCAGCACCAAATAGTTTTAATGACTACTGCTTTATAATATAGTTTTAGATCTGGAACAGTTAAGCCATCTTCATTTGGATTTTTTTCATTAATTCCCTTGAAATTCTTGACCTTTTTTTCTTCCAGATAAATTTTGTTATTATTTTTCTAGGTCTGTAAAATAATTTGCTGGGAGTTTGATTGGTATAGTACCAAATAAATAGATTAATTTTGGCAGTATTGTCATTTTTATTATATTTGCTCAACCTATCCAAGAGCATTTGATATTTTTCCAGTTGTTTAGATCTGACTTTATTTGTGAGGAAAGTGTTTTGTAGTTGTGTTCATATAGTTCCTGACTTCCCCTTGAGAGACGGATTCCCAAATATTTTATACTATGCACAGTTATTTTAAATGGAATTTTTCTTTATATCTCTTATGTTAGACTTCATTGGTGATGTATAAAATTGCTGATCATTTATGTGGATTTATTTTGTATCCTGAAACTTTGCTAAAGTTGTGGATTGTTTGTAATAGTTTTTAGTTAACTCTCTAGAGTTCTCTATGTATACCATCATATTGTCTTTTCTTTTTGCTTTTCTTACTGCTATATGTAACATTTCTGATAAAATATTGAATCGTAATGCTGATAGTGGGCAACCTTGTTTTACTTCTGATCTTATTGGAAATGATTCTAATTTATTCCCATTACAGATGATGCTTGCTGATATTTTTAAATAGATGCTACTGATTATTTTAAGGAAAATTCCATTAATTCTTATACTCTGTAATGTTTTTAATAGCAATGAATGTTGGATTTCATCGTATGCTTTTTCTGCATCTATTGAGATATTCATATGGTTTTTGTTAGATTAGTTATTAATATAGTCATTTATTGTAATTGTTTTCCTGATAACCAGCCTTGCATTTCTGGTATAAATCCTACTTGGTAATGGTGTATTATCCTGGGGATGAGTTTCTCTAATATCTTTGCTAATATATTATGTAAGATTTTTGTATCAATTTCATTAGAGAAAATTTCTTTCTGACTGCTTGTAATATTTTTTCCTTGGTCTAATAGTTCTGAAATTTATCCACAATATTACTTGGAGTTTTCATTTTGGAGTCTGTTTCAGGAGGTGATCAGTGGATTCTTTCAATGGCTATTTTACCTTCTGATTCTAAAACATCAGGACAGTTCTCTTTGATGATTTCTTGTAAGATAATAGTTTTTTTCAGCATGATTTTTAGGAAGACCAGTAATCCTTAGATTGTCTCTCCTAGATCTATTTTCCAGGTAGCTGTTTTTCCAAGTAGGTATTTTACATTTTCTTCTATTTTTTAATGTTTTTGGTTTTGCTTGACTGATTCCTGATGTCTGATTGAGTAATTCATTTCCATTTGTTCAGTTCTGATTCTTAAAGTGAATTATTTTCTTCATTACCTATTTAAATTCTTTTTGTATTTGACCAATTGAATTTTCAGGTGAATTGTTTTGTTCTTGAATTTCTGTTTTTCAGAGAGTTGTTTTCTTTTTCTGTTTCCACTTTCCAATAGTCAGATTTATTTTGTAATATGCTGTATGCTTTTTCCATTTCACTAAATCTATTTTCTAAGTATTTTTCTTCAGATGATTTCTGTATCCTTTTCCAAACTCTCTTGCAAAGTTTTCATTTCTTTTCCCCAGTTTTTTTTTCTAGCTCTCTTTTAAGATCCTTTTTAATTTCTTCCAAGAGAGCCTTGTGAGATGGGAACCAATATACACTACCCGTTGGGGTTGATCTGGGGATGATCTTCTTTTAGTGACCTCAGAGTTTGAAATCTGTTTTACTTTTTTTCTATAAAAACTATCCATGGTCAGAGTTCCTTTTGCTTTTTTGCTTTTTTTTTTAAATTTGAGATCTGCTTTTAGGGCAAGGGAAATTGTCCAAGCTTCCTCTATAAGTGATAGCAGTGGCTGCTCTGAGTCAGTGCTGACTTACTTCTGGTGCTGGGTAGGCATGGCCAGGTCCCATGAAGTTCTGAATTTTGGAGTTTGCTATTTATCCTTTTGTGTTTGTGTTGGATGTTTTATAACTTCTTTGCTTATCTACTGTCTTGTAATTACATTAGAGTAGGCAACTCTTCTGTAGATTCTTCCCCATACATTCTCTAGCCTAAACCACTCTGGGACAGTGTGTTGCACTGGCATCTGTGCTCTGCCTGCTTGCTCTTGGCCTGCCTCCCTCCATGTTCAATTGAAACAGACATTTTCTAGAGATTTTTGAAATTATCTTCTGCTGGTAATTTGTTACACTCCCAATATTTGTGGGTTCTGCCAGTCCAGAACTAATTCAGAGGCTGAATTTGCTAATTAGTTTGAGGGTCATGGGAAGGACTCAGAAAATGACGTGGGTCTTCTCCACCATCTTGGCTGTACTCCCCCCCACCCCTTGATCTTCATTTTCAATGAAGACCAGAGCTCAGAGCCATCATAAGTATGATTCTCTTTCCATTATACTACACTACCTCTATGGAGCCTTCATTAAAGGCTAATGGTCTTCTTTCTACCTTCTGTCTAAATTTTGGAGTGTATTGTTTTAGTAGTTTCTCCAAATAGAATAAAAAATAATGAAAATCCAGGTCATTACAAATCAATATCATACTCATTTTTGAGAATGCTTCTTTCTTGTTTTTATTAAGGTGCTATGCTTTATTAAAAGTAATTAATAAATACAAATTATGTTATATAAAGATTTTAATTTCATATTGCTAAACTATATGCTTAGTCAAATCTTTTCCATGGTTAATATCTATACTGAAAGGCTAAGGACTCATTTAAATAAATTTCCTAAAATGATTATCAACAAGAGAGTTGGTAAATTTGCTACATATTCTTCTGATGAGACAAGCCCTTACTTTAGTTACAAATTAACTATGAAGCTTCTATCAGTCCTTACATTTAGGTTAGGACAAGGTAATATAATAGATTTGGTATATTTTTCAATTAGTAAAGTATTTGATAGAATGTCTAATGTTATACTTGTAAGAAAAAATGGACAAATGAAAAGTAAATGATAAGACAATTGAATTAAAAATTGCTTGGGAATAAAGAGTAGTCACTAATGAATCAGTGTCAACTTGAAGTGGATCCTTTATTAGTGTCTTTAGCTTTATTTAGATTTACCATTGTTAAGAGATGCCATGAAAGTGAGAATAGCAAACATGATAGATGATACAATTAGAAGCCAAAAGGATCTCTACAGGTTAGAATGATAGCTTAATTCTAGTAAAATGTAACTGAAGAGCAAATAAGTATAATAAAAATGAAAAAAAAAATAATGTAAGATATGATATAAATAGATTGTTTTCATTTATTTTCTTTCCTTTTTTTAGGGGAAGGTTTCATGCCATATTTATGACACACATTAATCTTGAAGTTCATTAAAGGCCATGCATATGTATGATTTAATGCATATTTACCTTTCAAATTTAATGTGTACACGTATCATATAAATGTTAGCTATTACTACCTTAATGATATTTCAAGATTCAATTCTCCTAAAAAAAGCAGGAGTACTATCTTGACTTTCCGCTCTGATACCCACATAGGAATATATACAAGCATTTAATAAAATATTTAGATAATGATGATTCATCACTGTTTAAATGCATAATGATTTGATTCAATCATTCTAGTCATCATTATTCATACTTTTTTAATAGAAAAATGGGAAGAATAGGAAAATTGAATTTGAATGAACTTGCATTTCTTCTTGGTAAAACTCAGAAGAGTTCCTATGCTACAAAAACAATAGACTTAATTTTACACATTAAACTTAAAAGGTTTGGATAAAAGATTTCCAATAAAAGAGAAACTCAGATATTCATATGCTATTCTTTCAAGTCGATAGTTTCTAGGAACTTTAAAAAAAGGAATGGAAGAGTATTCATTTATTTAATCAGATTCCATTTTTCTAATGGCATTATGTAGCTATTTTATAAAATCTAAGGAATAAAGTAATTTATCATGCATGTTCATTGTAAGGACCATCATTCAGACTGACTTTCTGTTCAAATAGAGGTTTCGAATGTTCATGAAGATGGTTTATGCACTTTTATCTCCTCACAAACTTAGAAGTAACAATCAATAATCTTTTTGTCATTGCCTGAAACGGATACAACAGTTTAATGAGCATAGGTTCCTGAATCTTTTTATTATGCTTTTTCCCCATTAAATGAAATATATGGCACAAATGTACAGTTCACTTAAAAGAGTGATTAATGTCAGTTACTAAGGTAACCAAGATCATCTTAGCAAACTCATTCTGATCTATTCAGAAATAAAACTTTGTTTCACTGAGGTTTTACAATCTAAAGATTAAATGACATTTTTTTATATTACAAGGGAACTGAAGTTTAATTGGTCTACATATATTATATTAACCGAATCCCATCAGTATGGAAACCTAGCCTGGTTTAAATACAAAATGTGTAGGAAAACATATCTTTTCCACCTCTTTATTTGCATATTTACAGGAAGGAAAAAGAAATGAGAAGCAAAGACCTAGAGAGAATCTTTGTTTTCAATATTTTGACTTACTTGGGCCAAGATGCTGCATTCCCTCCAGGGACAAGTTCTGCCTCCTTAGACACAATGAAATCACATGACCATCACAAGTTACTAACTGCATGCCTTGGTTGAAGAATGGTTTCTAGTGTAGTTCAGAACATAAGCAAAAAGGCTGTAGTAGGAAGGAAGTATCTTCAAGACAATAATTAAATATAGTTAGAAGATTTTGGCTCTCCTTCTGTTAAAGCATAAAGGTTCATTAAGATCAATTGAGCCAGATGTCACTATCAGGAGCTGCAAACGGATTCTTAAGTAGAGAGACTACAAGTTGATAAACAGTTCTGAAGGGGCAGATAGAATGAGATGGATTAATTAAGGCTTGAAACCATGGCAAAGCAAATAGCAAATGATATTAGAAACAGCAAATAGAGTATTTCAAAATACCTAAGTAAATTTAATTTATGATTCAATGATGGTGTTATGTTTTATTATTTTACTAGTATTTGAAACTCCATTTACCAATATAGATCAATATATTATCTATGACCTTTAGTGTTTAGTTTAGGTGCTTGGGAGGTTAAGTTACTTGCCAAGGTCACTCAGCCAGCTTGTGTCAGAAATGAGATTTGAACGTAGGGCTTCTGAACCCAGCTCTCTATAAATTCTACTATATTATATTGCAGAGCCATTGTCATGAAGAGAATTCCTGGGAGATACAGTCCATTTCAGCAATAATTGATATTGTAGGAAAAATGAGAAAAGTTAATAACATTTTCTCTTTCCCATAAATATACATTATTTTTTTAATTATAGCTTTTTATTTACAAGTTATATGCATGGATTATTGTATAGCAGTGACAATTGCCAAACCTTTTGTTCCAATTTTTCCCCTCCTTGCCCCCATCCCCTCTCCCAGATGGCAGGTTGACTAATACATGTTAAATATGTTAAAGTATAAATTAAGTACAATATAAGTATACATATCCAAACAGTTATTTTACTGTACAAAAAGAATCGGACTTTGAAATAGTGTACTATTAGCCTGTGAAAGAAATCAAAAATGCAGGTGGACAAAAATAAAGGTATTGGGAATTCTATGTAGTGGTTCATACTCATCTCCCAGAGTTCTTTCAGTGGATGTAGCTGGTTCAATTCATTACTGCTCTATTGGAACTGATTTGGTTCATCTCATTGATGGCCAGGTCCATCAGAATTGATCATCATATAGTATTGTTATTGAAGTATATAATGATCTCCTGGTCCTGCTCATTTCACTTAGCATCAGTTCATGTAAGTCACTCCAGCTCTTTCTGAAATCATCCTGCTGGTCATTTCTTGCAGAACAATAATATTCCATAATATTCATATACCACAATTTATTCAGTCATTCTCCAATTGACGGGCATCCAGTCAGTTTCCAGTTTCTGGCCACTACAAAGAGAGGTGCGACAAACATTCTTGCACATACAGGTCCCTTTCCCTTCTTTAAAATCTTTTTGGGATATAAGTCCAGTAGTAACACTGCTCGATCAAAGAATATACACAGTTTGATAACTTTTTGAGCATAGTTCCAAATTGCTCTCCAGAATGGCTGGATATATTCACAGTTCCACCAACAATGTATTAGTGTTCCTGTTTTCCCACATCCCCTTCAACATTCTGCATTATCTTTCCTTGTCATTCTAGCCAGTCTGACAGGTATGTAGTGGTATCTCAGAGTTGTCTTACTTTGCATTTTTCTGATTAATAATGACTTGGAGCATCTTTTCATGTGGCTAGAAATAGTTTCAATTTCTTTGTTTGAGAATTGTCTGTTCATATCCTTTGACCATTTATCAATTGGAGAATGGCTTGATTTCTTATAAATTAGAGTTAATTCTCTATATATTTTGGAAATGAGGCTTTTATCAGAACCTTTGACGGTAAAAATGTTTTCCCAGTTTATTGCTTCCCTTCTAATCTTGTCTGCATTAGTTTTATTTGTACAAAAACTTTTCGATTTGATATAATCAAATTTTTCTATTTTGTGATCAATAATGATCTCTAATTCTTCTTTGGTCATAAATTCCTTCCCCTTCCACAGGTCTGAGAGGTAAACTATCCTATGCTCTTCCAATTTATTTATAATCATGAACCCATTTTGACCTTATCTTAGTGTACGGTGTTAAGTGTGGGTCAATGCCTAGTTTCTGCCATATTAGTTTCCAATTTTCCCAGCAGTTTTTTTCAAATAATGAGTTCTTATCCCAAAAACTGGGGTCTTTGGGTTTATCAAACAGTAGATTATTAAAGTTATTGACTGTTTTATCCTTTGAACCTAACCTATTCCACTGATCAATTAGTCTATTTCTTAGCCAGTACCAAATGGTTTTGGTAACCATTGCTTTATAATATAATTTTAGATCTGGTACAGCTAGGCCACTTTCATTTAATTTTTTTTCATTAATTCTCTTGAAATTCTTAACCTTTTGTTTTTCCATATGAACTTTGTTGTTATTTTTTCTAGGTCATCAGAATAGTTTTTTGGAAGTCTGATTGGTATAGCGCTAAATAGATTAGTTTAGGTAGTATTGTCCTCTTTATTATATTTGCTCACCTTATCCAAGAGCATTTAATATTTTTTCAGTTGGTTAGATCAGACTCAATTTGTGTGGAAAGTGTTTTGTAGTTTTGCTCATATAGTTTCAGATTTTTCCTTGGCAGATAGATTCCTAAATATTTTATACTATTGGTAGTTACTTTAAATGGAATTTCTCTTTGTAACTCTAACGGTTGGATTTTGTTATCGATATATAAGAATGCTGATGACTTATGTGCATTTATTTTGGATCCTGCAACTTTGCTAAAGATGTGGGTTATTTCTAATAACTTTTTAGTAGAATCTCTGGGGTTCTCTAAGTATATCATCATATCATCAGCAAAGAGTGATAATTTGGTTTCCTCATTACCTACTCTAATTCCTTTAATCTCTTTCTCAATTCTTATTGCTAAAGCTAGCATTTCTAATACAATATTGAATAGTCACAGTGATAGTGGACAACCTTATTTCACTCCTGATCGTATTGGGAATGGTTGCAGTTTGTCCCCATTACATATGATGCTTACTGATGGTTTTAAATAGATGCTACTGATTATTTTAAGGAAAAGTCCATTTATTCCTATACTCTCAAGTGTTTTTAATAGGAATGAATGTTGAATTTTATCAAATATTTTTTCTACATCTATTGAGATGATCATAATAAATATACATTATTACAAAAAATTTACTTTAGTCCTTGAAAATACAATGATTTATAAGAAAATATAATTTAATGTCCTCCCAAAAAAGTTTCAATGAACTAATAAAGCCATCCAATATTTTTAATAGGGGTGAAGTAAGAAACATCTGTGGATTATTTTTGATTTCTCTTCACTTTATTATTTTTTTAAAAATCAATATTACTGATAGAATGAGCTTGAAACATTGGCAGGTCATATATCAATATAAAATGCTTGTAATATGACTAGTAAATTTGGAGATATTATAACTTTGTTTTTTTGTGTTTAGCTTTATTTTTACCTTTCCTCCACCTTCTTCTCAACATGGGACAACAGAGAGGATTTTTAAATTTAGAATAGAATCTAAACTCCAAAGTGCATGTGTTTGTGTGTGTATGTGTGTTATTTTGTTTTGTTTTGAACAAATGTTGAGTGACTAGCCCTATAAGGAGATTGAATAAGTATGTCTCACCTTTCTATGATTAAAATTAAAATTGATCAAAGAATTAAGTAATGATAGCTTGCTGTTAATACTTTCTTCTGTATTGATAGCCATGGCAAAGGATGTCTTCTGGATATAAAATGCCTCTTCTTAAATGAAAGAGATAGGACATTTCTTAAAGAGACAGAAATGGTTGGGGTGGCAGACCTAAGCAGATTATTTTATGGTGCCCTCCAAAAATATATATTCTGGTCACATGGGCTCCCTATGTATTTTCCTCCCCACACATGTTTTCAGTTTGTATCTATTGTTATCACTGATTACATATTTGTGTGTTTGTAGAATATGATAACCTAGGTTTATGAGGGTTTTATTGTTATGTTTCTTGCTATGTTATTTCATTAAATACCTTTGCCTTGAAAGACCTGTGTATTTTGACCAAGGATTAAAAGTAATACTTGTCAAGTATGATTTTTACAATGATTGCAAAACCATAGTATACTTACATATATGAGAGCTTTACCTAGAGAATATAAGCTAAAAATCATGGATTTCCCCGAGGTGCTACATAACTATTATTAGTTAATACCTCAGCATTGACATAAGGTGGAATACTGAACAAAGACAAAATCTAATAAAAAAACAACCAGGACTTGAGACATTCAAATTTGATTGACTAGACTGTTTGTTGCTGTGACTATGTCTACATAATGAAATCACAGATGAAAAATGATTTTGCTGACTGAACTAAATGATTATTTTTTCATCTGAGTTGGCATATTTTGTTTAATTGAGCTAACTTAAATTAAGCAAGTGTTTGATTTAGTTCTACATATTACTAAAATGATCTATCCAATCAGACAAAATACAATCAAACTGACCTCAAATGAGTATGCAAAATAGATAAGTGAAAGATATTTTTAAATAAATTAATAGTATTGTACTATTTTTAATGTGACACAAACATAGCTTAAACTATTGTGAATGTGAAAACATTTATTTATTTATTTATTTTTAAATTTAATAGCCTTTTATTTACAGGTTATATGCATGGGTAACTTTACAGCATTAACAATTGCCAAACCTCTTGTTCCAATTTTTCACCTCTTACCCCCCACCCCCTCCCCCAGATGACAGGATGACCAGTAGATGTTAAATATATTAAAACATAAATTAGATACACAATAAGTATACATAACCAAACTGTTATTTTGCTGTACAAAAAGAATCAGACTCTGAAATATTGTACAATTAGCTTGTGAAGGAAATAAAAAATGCAGATGGGCATAAATATAGGGATTGGGAATTCAATGTAATGGTTTTTAGTCATCACCCAGAGTTCTTTCTCTGGGTGTAGCTGGTTCAGTTCATTACTGCTCCATTGGAAATGATTTGGTTGGTCTCGTTGCTAAGGATGGCCAGGTCCATCAGAACTGGTCATCATATAGTATTGTTGTTGAAGTATATAATGATCTCCTGGTGCTGCTCATTTGTGAAAACATTTAAAAGAAGATTCAACATTTCCCTATTGTCTTTCCTGCAATCTTTTTCTTGTTATCTGTAAAGGGCTGAAACTCTGAATAAATGTGCTATCATCAGACAACCAAGTACTTAAGGCTAATTACCTATTGAACAATGCTCCATTAGCATATGCTTGGAAAAATGGCCCTTCTCACTATTCTGCACTGGCTCAATCTTTTGGTACATACAGATAATCATAGGAGGGATTGGGGGTGGAGTGAGACAAGCCAGAGTCACTTTGGAGGAGGAGGAGGAGGAGGAGGGAGGTCAGTACAGTCTGTGGCAGTTTTGTCAATTCCCTTCACTTTTCCCCCTAAAGACCAAGGACTTTTGCTTATCCTGACTCTGGCTGAGTCTGAGGCCCCCAGGGAGCTAACCTAGACTTTATAATTACCTTTTTTTACTGTCAAAAGCACCATCCTTCAATTATTTTACCATGTTTGAAACTTTAGTGTTTTCTTTTACTTCTCACACTTCCTTTTTATCAGTTATTGAGTTTTATTTATTTAATTTCCCCAACATCTCTCATAGCTGTGGCATCTTTTCTATTCCCTTTAGTAGCATCCTTAATTACTTATTAATATTGAGCCCAATTTCTACAATATCCTCTGTATAGAATGTTTGACCTCTACTTTCTTCCATTTCCTTTATTCCACTGGCACAAAATCTATTTTTATATATATTTGGTCATGTCATTCCTCAGCAAAAACATGACTCTTTGATGCTTACTAAAGAGTTGATTATTTTGCTCTCTCTATAATCTGATATCACACCACCTTTTACCTTTCTAATCATTTCATTTTACTTTTTCACATATTCTAAGGACTTGACAAACTATTTTATTCTTTTGATTCCAAATACATACTACATTCTACAATCCCTATATCTTTTCTCACATTGTCATATAATTCTGAAATATCCTTTCCTTAAAAGTACTAAATTTTTCTTCTCTTCATTGCTTGGTTAATTCCTGCTCATTGTTTAAAGCTCAACTATAATTCCAGAACCTTTAGAAAACATCCTTTCATCACTCCCTTATCAGTAATGGTCTCCCATTTCAGACCTCTCAAAATATTTTATTATTTATCTTAAAATGCAATTATTGTAATATAGTACATAATGGTTATCTCTTCTATGATTATCTGTTATCCTGCTACTTGTCAGTTTTTGTGACAAAATAGATCATGTTTTCCTTTATCTTTATATTCCCCTATACTCCCAAACCTAGCATGATCTTCTGAATAAAATAAGGCTTACTAAATTTTTGCTATTCATCATTTCAGTGACATACAGAAGTTTTTCAGGTATATCTATATATTTGCATAATTGACTAAATTGAGGCATAGACATAGAGAAAGCACCAAAAATTATCAGTCTGTGTTTAAAAGTGAAATGTTGAGATAGCCGATATGGGATAGCTAATATGGAAAATAGTCTATATTAACATTTTTAAAAATCAGCAATGCTTAAAGTGAAGGTGTGACATGATAATGACAAGATGATATTGACCCTAGATTACTTAAAATCTAAATGCTTATGTAGACTAATATTGTAAGATATGTTTTTGATAATCTTTTATGTATTGCATAAACATATAATCCATATCTTTTGAAAAAAAGCTTTTATTTCATTGTTTCAATACTTAAAAACTAATCAGGATGGAAATGTCATAATTATAAGGATCATATGATACTGACTACTACCATCAAACAAAAGTACCACCTTGCTAAATCATTTCTGAAATGTACTAAACTCTGAAAATAAAGTATTTTATACCATTAACACACTGCTCACAACAAAAACAAAGCAAAAACATAATGTTCTTGGAGGAAACATGTTGTGTATTTCTATGACTAAAGAATTCATACCTTACTTGTAAGACTATCCATATGAGTCTCTGACTCTTCAGACAGTAAATATGTCCTACAATTGAAGCTATACTCAAAGAATTTTCAACTTGGTAGAATTTGCCAGTGTTAACAAAACTTTAGTAGAGACTTTGAGAATACAAGGTCACTTGTCAATAAGAGAAATTATAGGACTTCCAAGAACAAATGACTCTAGACTACTGTGTATATCCTCTAGAGAATTTATGGAATATTGCCAAATATCTTAACTGATGAAAATACCATGTCTTATATTGTGTCATAGATTGTAAAGTGTGCCAGTAGTGAGAGCAATGATATCAATGACAACACAGACATAGATAATATTTAAATATTCATAAGGGTTGTACTTAAAAATGGAAAGGATGATTTCTTCAATATAAGACTTCATAAAAAGTGATATAACTCAAATACTTTTTTGTAGCCAATACAAAGGACTCAGTAATACTGAATTATTCTTCTAATGGGCCATTAAGCCCTATTTTTTTAAAAATTGTACTATTCTCTAGTCATATGTTGGCCATCACTGTTATGCTTTTGTTCTCTTCTCTGATTTATCAGTTATCTCTTTACATATGTTTCTTTTTGTCATTGTAGTTCCAACATCCTTATTGTATATAGGAGGAACTTAATGTTCAATCAATTACTACAGTGATGAAATGCTTAATCACTGATCTCCATTCAATCCCATACTTGCATGTGTATTTTTTATATACATGTACTTGGTTTCTTTATTCTGTTCAAGTTATAAATTCAGAGAATCATTCATAGACCAGATCACATTGCTAATCAGCATAGAAAAGGTTTTACATGCTCTATTTCCAGCTTGATCTATTTAGCTCCTCCTTAGACATTCTGGTAGCTTCCAGCTTTTAAGATTCTAGAATTACAGTAATCACTTGATCAGCATAGCACACTGATGTTTCCAAGTGATCTACCATCCTCAGCCTCCTCAGTATCAAGGACCACAAACATACATCAAAATAATTGGCTTTGGAAGCTGAAAATTTGAATCCAAATGTAAATTCTCCATTATATTATACCTTAAATTTAGTCCATTTTTCTAATTCATCAATACTAGTCTGGATGCTTATTCTATTATCCAAACTACTGATTATTTGACATTATTATGCAATGTTTTATGCCATCTATAAATTTGACAAGAATGTAACTTTGCCTCATCTAAGTCAGTGGTACAGATATTGACCAGAAAATTATTCAATGGTACTTACCAGTTAGGTAGTGCAGTACATAGAGTGCTGGACCTGAAGTCAGGAAAACCTGAGTTCCTATTAGACCTCAGATACTCACTAGTTACATGGGCCTATTTGTCTAAGTTTCTTCATCTATAAAATAAGCTGAATTTCAAACCACTTCAGTATCATTTCCAATAAAACCCCAAATAGGGTAATGAAAAGTTGGACAAAACTGAACAAGTTATCTAGTTACCACTATTTTGACAACATTCCATTAATGAGAACTCCATTAGGTTAGTTATTCATCAAGTTCCTGATTACACCAAATGTTAGCATTTAACTCTACCATCAGAGATTTTGTCAAAATATCTTACTAAAAAAACTATATTTCTATAACATTCTATTCAAAAAATCTCCAATTAAAGTAAATGTATACACTCTATCTATACATCTATCTATATTTATTTGAAGAATTATTTAGGAGAATGCAATGGAGAGAGTATGACTGGATATCAGGAAGACATTTAACTAGACATATAGGTATAGACCTCTATCTACATAGCTGAAGAATACTATAGAGAGAGATATATTCTCAGAATTAGATAAATCTAAGCCCAAAATAATAAGAAAAAAATTGGAAAGCTTACTACTTACTGTCTTAGAAAACTTAGATATTATAGATCTCTGGAGAAAATTGATAGCAAGGATTATATCTTTTTCTCACCAATACATGGCACCTAAACAAAAGTTGACAATGAATCAGGAAATAAAAACATCAATGCAGAAATAATAAATGCTTCCTTTTCAGATCATGATGCAATAAAGATTACATTGAGGAAAGAGCCAGGGAAAGATAGGATAAAACCAATTGGAAATTAAATAATCTAATACTAAGGAATGAGCGGATCAAACAAAAAATCATAGAAGCAATCATTATTTCATCCAAGATAATAACAATAATGAGATAGCATATCAAACCCTATGTGATGAAGCCATAGCAATTCTTAGGGGAAATTTTATATCTCTAGAAGCTTATATGAATAAAATAGAGAAAGAAAAGATAAGTGAATTGTTCATGCAAATAAAAAAGCTAGAAAAGGAAATTAACCCTCCCAATTAAGTAATAAATTAGAAATTCTGAAAATCAAAGGAGAGATTAACAAAATTAATATACTTTTGTGGTCTATTTCTTCCTGTAACTAGTTTAACATCTCTAAGATTTTGGATATTGTGATACTTGGTACATATAAATTTAATATGAATTTCACTTCATTGTCTATGATACCCTTTAACAAGATGTATTTTCTTTCTTTATCTCTTTTAATTAGATCTATTTTGGCTTTTGCTTTTTCTCACACAAGAATTGTTACCCTTACTCTCCTCACAAGATCTTAATAATGCATTGTCTTCTTCTGTTTGTGTCTTGATCATCCCTATCACAATACCAAGTTTTTATGGTTTTATTGTTGCTATTGTTGTTTGCTCATCTTGCAGCCTATTTCTTAAAGTTTAATCTTATGTTAAAATCTGGCTCTTTTCCCAGGGTTTCAGAATTTTTGTGTTGCTGTTTTCAGAGCCAATTTTTTATGTATAGTCTTTATGTGTTTCCAAGGCAGTATGTTCTAAGGAAAGGTGGGGTCACTATGCTCCTGGCCTGTGCTCTGAACTTGATTCAGGAAGGATTATTTGTAGGTACAAATGTTGCTGCTCCTTTTGGCCTTGGAACTCTGATTCTGGCCTTTGCTCTATTGCAGCAGCAATCGCTAATCCTCCTTTCTATCTTGAAACTGAAACTAGCCCTTTTACTTTCTTGTGAGCAATCACAAACATTCTTCTCTGACTCAAAATTTTGACAAGAAACCCCTGGAACTCCATATGTACAATGTGACAGGATAACTTAACTCAGCACCAGCAAAAGGTTCCTTGTAATATCTTTCTGATTAGTTTTCTTATCACCTTACTTTTTTTGGCTGAGAGCTCTCAAACCTTCTGCTGACATTGTTACACCCACCTCAGTGTAGCCTGCATTGCAGTTCAGCCAGACTGCTATTGCAGTGGGATAGAGTTTTCCTACCAAATTGTTTCACCCTGACTTTTTGTTGGCTCTGCTGTTCCAGAATTTGATTTGAGTCATTATTTTAAAGTTGTTCAGAGGAGGACATTGAAATAATATAAGTTAATTAATGTTTCTACTCTATCATCTTGACTTCACTCTTCTCCTTGCTCCTTTAAAGACCCTTCAAACAATTCTATTAAGGAAGCAGTAAGCAAAATCATCTGCTATTAGTTAAAGAATAGAATAGAACAATGAATAAAATTAGACAATGAAGATTCAGAAACAATACACTTCAATAATCCAGTGTTTGAAAAAGTTAAACATAAATTGCTAGGGAATAACTCTGTATTTGATTAAAATAAATTACTGGGAAAAGTGGAAAGCACTCTGGTAGAAATTAGACTTAGACCAATTTCTTACATCACATTCTGTAATACATTCTAAATAAATACTTTCTTATTAAAGATCACTGTTACAATGTTGGTGGAGCTCTAACATAGTACAATCATTCTGGAAAGCAATTTGGAATTATTCAAAGTGACTGAAATAATTATACTTTGATCTAAATATCCCATTACTATGCTTATAACCTGAGCAAGACTTTATTAAGAAAAAATCTCTACATGCACTGAAATATTTATCACACCATTTTTTGATATCTAAAAATTGGAAACAAAGGTATTCATCAATTGAACAGACTAAAAAAAATTGAAATACATGAATGTAATAGAATTTTACTGTATTGATGTGTGTTACTAAGACAGAGAAGCATAGAAAGATCTATATGAATTTGTATGGAATAAAATAAACAAAGCCAGGCAAATATTATATACAGTACCTACAAAAATGTAAATGTAAAGAAAACACCAAAACAATCAAAATTAAATGTAACAACAATATAAAGATCAAGTGGTACTCAAATGAATACTTGTTCAAGAAGTCTGTATTCAAGTTAATTTGTCTTTGTGTTCTGCCTACTTGCTAGGGGCAAAAATTAGGGAAATTATTTTACATAAACTGTGTGAATCTTTATAATATATTGCTACCTTATGACTAATATTAAAAGCTTTTGCTTTAATTAGATATGTTGGTCCAGTTTTCTTTCTGTTTTGACTCTCAAATTTAGACAAAATCATATCTATACCTTAGGAGAATTTGAAATTACTACTCCTTTTCCTATTTTTTCAAAAAAAAATTAAAAATGATTGAAATTATTTTTAAATGTTTGGCAGAATTTGCTTATAAATCCATGTAGTAGGTTTTTTATTACTTTTGGAATTCCTTTATAAATTATTCAATTTCTTTTTCATAAATAAGATTATTAAAATAGTTTATATTCTGTTAATATGTTTTTTTAATATGGGCAACTTATATTTTTGTAAATATGTGTCCATTTCACTTTTTTTTTCTGGATTGCTGAAGTATATTTGGGTCAATCATCTCCAAAGAGTTATCTAAATTTTTTCCTCCTTAGTTGTGAATACATCTTTTTCACTTTTGATATAGGTTATTTAATTTTTTTCTTTTTACTTTTAAATCAAATTCAGTAATAGGTTATCTCTATTATTCCCACCTTTCAAAATAACAACTGCTCATTTTATTCATTATTTCAATATTTTATGCTTTCACTTTTGATAATTTCTCTTGTGATTTCCATGATTCTATTTTTGATGTTTATTAAGTCAAAACACACATTCATAAGTAGATAATAAAGTCAAAGTGCCTACATACAAAAATTTTCCACAAAAATATAAATTAATCCCAAGTCATGGAGGATCTTAAAAAGGATTTGGAAAATCAAGTAAAAGAGATAGAGAAAAAATTGGGAAGGGAAATGAGACTGATACAAGAAAATCATGAAAAACAAAGACAATACACTATTTACTATTGGACCAATGTGTAAAATATATTATAGCAGAAAACAATAAAATTGGCTTCCTAGTAACCAAAATGAGATTTACAAAGTACTTTATATATATCTTAATTTATTTGATTCTCAAAGCAACCTTGAAATATGGGTAAGCATCAAAATTACTATAATCTATATGTTACAGAAGAGAAAACAAAGATTTTGAAAAATTATCACTTGCCCATCACCACACACATAATTTTTGAAGAGATGTTAACACAGATCTTTTAATTTGAAATATTTAACAACCTAATTACTGCACCATTCCACATAAAATTTAAATCAGAGATCAATTTCATAAAAGATTTCTGGCAATTATGGAAAGGGTAAAACCTAACAATGTGAGAGAATGTTATATGAAAAAGGAAAAGCCATAAATTATGCAGAAACTTGATCTATCAAAATAACTTTTAATAATAACAGAATACATTTGATTATTTTCTTGTATTGACACATTTTGTTTTGTGCAAAAAGGTAACTATTGCTCTAGATTATATGTTTTGTTTCTTCATTTGGAAACCATTCACATGTGTGTTTCTCCTGTTAAATATCTTGTTTACAATATTTTTACCTAAAAATTATCATGTAATGAGAATCAGACCTTTGAGAGATGCTGAAGATCAGAATTTCCTTTAAGTTTTTGAGAAAATAACCAATAAAGATTTTATTGCTAATTTTGACTAATGGAGATATTGAAATGTTTTAAATAAACATTTTTATATGACTAAGATAATGTGAAAAGTTTCCTTCAAAGGAAACAACTCATAAGTACTTATTCTATTACAAAAAAAGAAATTTATTTTAAAGCAAGTTGCTCTTACTGTTCAACCAAGTTATATTTCCTAAATGTTATTGAATACTTAGGAACCTCTGGGAAGCTCTAATTTTTGCCATCTCTTTTCACCTTCAATCCAGAGTTTCATTTTGAAAATTGTGGACTATTAATAGCAATGTTCTGAGATGACCTGCTGTGAATGACTTTGCAATTCTCAGTAGTACAATCACCCACCACTACTCTGAAGGACTTATGATGAAAAAGCCTATCTATACAGAGAGAAGAAACTTTCTCTCTCTCTCTCTCTCTCTCTCTCTCTCTCTCTCTCTCTCTCTCTCTCTCTCTCTCTCTCTCTCTCTCTCTCTCTCTCTCTCTCTCTCTCTCTCTCTCTCTCTCTCTCTCTCTCTCTCCTCTCACTTGCTCTTTTGCTCTCTATTTCTCTAGCTTTATTTCATTTTTCTTGAGGATTTTTATTTTCATTAGATTGGGAGATCTATTTTTTTTCTTTTTTTTTACTTTTATGGAAATGTTTTGCATAGCTTCGCAAGTGGTTTCTAAATTGTGGGTAGGGATAAGGGAGAGAACCTAGCACTCAAAAAATTTAGAACAAATGTAATTTTTTAGTTGTTTTGAATGTAACTGGGGAGAAATAGTAAATAAATAAATAAAATGAAATAATAAATAAGTAAATAAAAATAAAAAAGTTAAAGTAGTTTGTGATGGAGAGATGAGACTAAGGATAACAGACATAATACTAGTCTCTGGTGAATTCAAGTGTCCCTTTTGGAAAAGGAGAGGAAGATAGGTAAATTAATCCCCGTGTAGTATTTTGAAAACATTTTTAATACTGACTTATACATGATCAGCTGTGGTTCAGGGAAGAACTATAATCATAAAAAGCAGAAAGGAAGACTCCTTTTGTATAACCAGAACAAAAGTGAAAGTGCTTTGAACATTAGAAAGTTGCAAAGATAACACTTGCCTGATGATCAGATTTTTGGTTAAGAAGATTGTGTTAACATTTATCAAGGGAACTACAACTATTACAATTCACAAAAAAATCTTGGGAGTTTATTCAGAGAATGGCCAGATGACTCAGGATTTTTTGTACATTTTTGATAATGTTCTCATTTAATAAATACCACTTTGTACTGCCATTTCAAATTATATTTGTTTAGGTGCTTTGGAACTCATTATTCATGTTATTTACCTCTGCATGTTACTTAAGACTGAAGAGCTAGTTTGAAGCCAGAAATTCACTTAATGAACCAAAGGGATTCAATCCCTATCTGGGAAAATTTGAATCATATTAAATATGAAAATCCTTTAAAACAATACACAGTTTAAAAGAATTTCCAGTTTATGTATTTCAAATTTGATATTAACAAATCCAAGGATGAATAGTTAGACTTTAGAACCAAGACATTTACCAACTTTTAAATTGAAAAATTATCTATTAAATATATTAAGAAATTTGACTTTTATATTTCTGTGCATTTTTCCTGCATGGCTTTATTATATTGTGAAAAGCTTCAAAATATGATTCAGCACATAATGGTGCCTGCCAATCCCCAATGAGAGCAATTAGGTATCTCCAAATGGCATTTTGGTGGTTACAGATGTTTAATAACTATCTTAATTGAAATAAAGTCTATATTTGGATAAAGAAACAGGATAGGAAGGGTGGAATTTATTTTCCCTCACATTTTTCTACGGGGGAAATGACCATATTTTTAAAATACACACACACATTATATTCACCTATATTATGGTGAACCTTTTGTCATAAATAAAGGTACCTAGCCTCTGTGCATGTGTGCATGTATGTGTATTTGTATATACATATGCTATCTTGAAATGTTTGAAGAGCAGTCACATGGAAAACAGATTAGACTTGTTCTTGAATTCAGAAGACAAAAGAAACAATAGTTATAGTCTACAAAGATGAATGTGGGAATTATTTAAGCAAGCATTTGATAATAGATCTATAAGAATTCAACAGCAACTTCAGAAGAGAGTAGTCAGTGTAATAGTTGGAGATCAAAGAAAACCTAAATGAATATGTATCTAGAAGCTTAAAGTTATGCTTTCCATTTAGTTACTAGGTACAGAATAAATGATGGCTGAAGTCGTATCTGGTATGGTAATTCTATGAAGAAAGAAAATGTGAATTATGTTATCTTGAAAAAATGATGGATAGGGAGTAAAAAAGGGAATAAACTTAAGAAAATAATAATATAATGATGTTAAGCAATGATGCAAAGCAGAAAACTTTTCAAATGTCCTAGCCCTTATTTTTTCACCCACATCAAGATTTCCTGAATTTGAGTGGCACCTCTTCTCATTGTTTTACTAAGAGAAACTAGAGGGAAACTGGGTCTGAGGTCATGAAATTTGATATTGAAAACTTACTTATAATGTCATTTCCCTTATTTGGTACCAAGTTTTATCTTCTATAAGATCAAGGGATTTAATTAGTTGACTACAAATACAGCTGTTCACAACTATAACTTCACATTATTGTGAACAAAACTTCCCCCAAAAGAATTTATTGTGTGAGAAAATAAACCAGATTATTTCTTTAGATCTTTGTCCTAGACATTTCACTCTTGGAAGTGACTTTTGAATTTTAAAATTTACTCAATATGACTTACTCTTGATTTTAATTAATTTAAAAGAAAAACAAAACAACTTAACCTTCAGGTAGGGAAAATGTTTAAAGGTAACTTCTCATTATCCTACTGCTTACTTTAATTTGAAATCTCTGCAGTTTTTTTTTAATTGTGAGGAGTGCAAAGTAGGGAAAGGATAGAAAATAGAACTGGAGAAACTATCACTTTCAGAAAAATAATAACTGAAGAAGTATACACACACACACATGTGTGTGTGTGTGTGTGTGTGTGTATTTGGGACTTGTCCCAAGAAGATTTTAGGAGTGAGTAAATAGATGTAATTGAATGATATCACCTGCAGATCTTGCTTATCCTGAAATACAAATTTCCCTGGATCCTACATATGCTTCTATTTAATAACCAAGAAGAATTTGAAGGCAATATGCTCATATACAAATCAACTAAATAGGGCATTTTAAAAAGAGGTTGCTACAGTCTTCATCAAGTAATATAGCTTGGAGCCAGTATTATTTTCCATTAAACATTCGGATCAAGATAGCTAGATAGACATATAGATGATAAAGATGAGAGAGAGACAGAGACAGGGAAAGAGATAGGCATACAGAAAAAGAAAGAAAGACACAGAGAAAGATAGAGAGAATGGGGGAGAGAGAAAAAGAAAGAAGAGAGGGAGGGAAGGAAAGAAGGAAGGAAGGAAAGAAGGAAGGAAGGAAAGAAGGATGTGAACATAATTCTTAGTCAATTTCTCACCTTATAGGGAAGAAAAAGGTAAAGGGAGGAAAGAAAGGGAAAGACTAATAAAAGGGAAAACAGAAGAATTAGAGGAAAGGTGTAAAAGGGAGGAGGGGTTCTAAAGGAAGAGGACTGTTTAAGGGAGGTGATCATGAAAAGCAAAATACTGGGTAGGTAGGAAGGGAGATAGGAAAGAGAATAGCATAATCTAGGGTAAATAAGAGTGCAGGAAATACATAAGTGGTTATTTTAACTATGAATGTGAATGGTATGAATTCCCCAATAAAACAGAAGTGGATAGCAGACTGGATTAAAAGACAGAATCCTACAATATGTTGTTTACAAGAAACACATTTAAAGCATAGTGATAAATACAGAGTGAAGGCAAAGGGCTAGAGCAGAATCTATTAGGCTTCAGATGAAGTGTAAAAAAAAAAAAAAGTAGGGGTAGAAATACTGATCTCAGTTCAAAGTTCAAGTAAAAGCAAAGACAGATCTAATTAATAATACATTTTATTAAGAGATACCAAAATAATGAAGCAATATCAATTCTAATACACAAAGTATATATATATGCACCAAGTGGTATAGCAACTAAATTTCTTTTGTTTTTCAATAGTGATTTCTTTTTAAATTATATTATAGCTTTTTATTTACAAGATAAATGCATAGGTATTTTTTCAGCATTGACAATTTCAAAACCTTTTATTCCAACTTTTCCTCTCCTTCCCATCACCCCTTCCCCCAGATAGCAGGTTGACCAATACATGTTAAATATATTGAAGTGTAAGTTAAATACAATATATGTATACATGTCCAAATAGTTATTTTGCTGTACAAAAAGATTCAGATTTTGAAATAGTGTACAATTAGCCAGTGAAGGAAATCAAAAATGCAGGCAGACAAAAATAGAGGGATTGGGAATTCTATGTAGTGGTTCATAGTCATTTCCCAGAGTTCTTTCGCTGGGTGTAGCTGGTTCAGTTCATTACTGCTCTACTGGAACGGATCTGGTTCATCTCATTGTTGAAGAGGGACACGTCCATCAGAATTGATCTTCATATAGTATTGTTGTTGAAGTATATAATGATCTCCTGGTCCTGCTCATTTCACTCAGCATCAGTTCATGTAAGTCTCTCAAGGCCTTTCTGAAATCATCCTGCTGGTCATTTCTTACCAAACAATAATATCCCATAATATTCATAAACCACAATTTATTCAGCCATTCTCCAATTGATAGGCATCCACTCAGTTTCCAGTTGCTGGCCACTAAAAAGAGGGCTGCCACAAACATTCTTGCACATACAGGTCCCTTTCCCTTCTTTAAAATCTCTTTGGGATATAAGCCCAGTAGTAACACCACTGGATCAAATGGTATGCACAGTTTGATAACTTTTTGCACATAGTTCCAAATTGCTCTCCAGAATGGCTGGATGTATTCATAATTCCACCAACAATGTATCAGCGTCCCAGTTTTCCCACATCCCCTCCAACATTCCGCATTATTTTTCCCTGTCATTCTAGCCAATCTGACAGGTGTATAGTGGTATCTCAGAGTTGTCTTAATTTGCATTTCTCTGATTAATAATGACTTGGAGCATCTCATCTTATGGCTAGAAATAGTTTCAATTTTTTCATCTGAGAATTGTCTGTTCATATCCTTTGACCATTTATCAACTGGAGAATGGCTTAATTTCTTATAAATTAGAGTCAATTCTCTATATATTTTGGAAATGAGGCCTTTATCAGAACCTTTGACTGTAAAAATCTTTCCCCAGTTTATTGTTTCCCTTCTAATCTTGTCTGCATTACTTTGTACAAAAGCTTTTCAATTTGATATAATCAAAATTTTCTATTTTGTCATCAATGATGATCTCTAATTCTTCTTTGGTCATGAATTCCTTCCTCTTCCGTAGGTCTGAGAGGTAAACTATGTAGGTTCTCCTAATTTATTTATAAGCTCATTCTTTATGCCTAGGTCATGAATCCATTTTGACCTTATCCTGATGTATGGTGAGCAACTAAATTTCTAAAGGAAAAATTAAGAGAAATGCAAGAGCCATACTAGTGGGGAATCCCAACTTCGCTCTCTCAGAACTAGATAAATCAAACCACAAAATAAATAAGAAAGAAGTTTAGGAGGTATATAAAATGCTAGGAAAGTTATCTATGATAGATCTTTGAAAAAAATTAAATGGAGACAGAATGGAGAAAAAGTCTCAGTGGTTCATGGAACTTATACAAAAATGACTGTTTTAGGGCTAAAAACCTCAAAATCAAATGCAAAAAGGCAGAAATTATAAATTCATTTTTTTCAGATTATAATGCAATAAAAATAACATGCAATATAAGGCCAGGAGAAAATAGAAGAAAACATAATTGGAAACTAAATAATCTCATCCTAAAGAATGAATGGGAGAAACAGCTAATCATAAACATAATTAACAATTTTATCCAAGAGAATGACAATAATGAGAAAACATATCAAAACTTGTGGAATACAGCCAAAGCCATAAAAAGGGGAATTTTTATATCTCTAGATCTGTACTTGAATAAAATAGAGAAAGAGATCAATGAATTGGACTTGCAAATAAAAAAAGCTAGTAAAAGAACAATTAAAAACCCCCAATCAAATGCCAAACTTGAAATTCTAAAAATAAAAGAAGAGATTAATAAAATTGAAAGTGAATTTGAATTAATAAATAAAACTAAAAGTTGTTTTTATGAACAAACCAACAAAATAGATAAACCTTTAGTTAATTTGATTAGAAAAAGGAAAAAGGCAAACCAAATTGTTAGCCTCAAAAATTAAAAGACAGAACTTTCCACCAATGAAGAGGAAATTAGATCAATAATTAGGAGTTATTTTGCCCAACTTTATGCAAATAAATTTGGTAACCTAAATGAAATGGAGAAATATTTACAAAAATATAGATTACCCAGATTAACAGAAGAGGAAACAGATTAAATAGTTCCACTTTTTAAAAAGACAAACTATTAAGAAAAAATCCCCAGGGCCAGATGGATACTACCAAACATTTAAAGAACAATTAAATCCAATATTATATAAACTATTTGAAAAAATAGGGAACAAAGGACTCCTACCTAATTCCTTTTATGACACAGACATGGGACTGATACCTAAACCAAGTAGGACCAAAAGAGAGAAAGAAAATTATAGACCAATTTCCCTATTGAATACTGATGCAAAAATCTTAAATAAAATATTAGTAAAGAGATTACAGAAAATCATCCCCAGGATAATACACCATAACCTAGTAGGATTTATATCAGGAATGCAGGGCTGGTTCAATATTTAGAACTATTAGCATAACTGACTATATCAATAACCAAATTAGCAATAAACATATGATTATCTTAATAGATGTAGAAAAAACATTTGATAAAAGCTAATATCCACTCCTATTAAAAACACTAGACAGCATAGAAATAAATGGACTTTTCCTTAAAATCATCAGTGGCATCTATTTAAAACCATCAACAACCATCCTATGTAATGGGGATAAACTGGAACTATTCCCAATAACATCAATTGTGAAATAAGGTTGCCCACTAATACCATTACTATCCAATATTGTATTAGAAATGTTAGCTTTTGCAACAAGAGAAGAAAAAGAGATTAAAGGAATTAGAGTAGGTAATGAGGAAAACAAATATCACTCTTTTCAGATGATATGGTATACTTAGAGAACCCTAGAGCATCAATTAAAAAAACTATTAGAAATAATCCATAACTTTAGCAAAGTTGTAGGATGCAAAATAAGTGCACATAAATCATCAGCATTTTTATACATCACTAACAAATCCAACAGCAAGAGATATAAAGAAAAATTCCATTTAAAATAACTATCAATAATATAAAATATTTGGGAATCTATCTGCCAATAGCAAGTCAGGAACTATATGAGCAAAACTACAAAACATTTTCCACACAAATAAAATCAGATCTAAACATTTGGAAAAATATGTGCTCTTGGATAGGTTGAGCAAATATAATAAAGATGACAATACTACCTAAATTAATCTATTTATTAAATGCTATACCAATCAAACTCCCAAGAAACTATTTTACTGACCTAGAAAAAATAACAACAAAATTTATCTGAAGAATAAAAGATAAAAATTTCAAAGAAATTAATGAAAAAAAAAAAAAAGCAAAAGAAGATGGCATAGCTGGACCAGATCGAAAACTATATTATAAAGCAGTAGCCATCAAAACTTTTTGGTACTGGCTATGAAATAGACTAGTTGATCAGTGGAAGAGGTAAGGTTCACAGGACAAAAATCAATAATTTTAGCAATCTAGTGTTTGACAAATTCAAAGACCTCAGCTTTTGGGATAAGAATTCACTATTTGACACAAACTGCTGGGAAAATTGGAAACTAGTATGGCCCAAACTAGGCATTGTCCCACATCTAACACCATTTACCAAGATTAGGTCAAAATAGATTCATGATCTAGACATAAAGAATGATATTATAAACAAATTAGAAGACTATGGAATAGTTTGCCTCTCACATCTATGGAGGAGGAAGGAATTTGTGACCAAAGAAGAACTAGAGATCATTATTGATCACAAAATATATAATTTTGATTATATTAAGTTAAAAATTTTTGTACAAACAAATCTCATACAGACAAGATTAGAAAGGAAGCAATAAATTTGGAAAACTTTTTACATTCAAAGGTTCTGATAAAGGTCTCATTTCTAAGATATATAGAGAATTAACTCAAATTTGTAAGAATTCAAGCCACTCTACAAATGATAAATGGTCAAAGGATATGAACAGACAATTTTCAGATGAAGAAATTGAAACTTTTCTGGCCATATGAAAAGGTGCTCCAAATCACTATTGATCAGAGAAATGCAAATTAAGACACCTCTGAGATACTACTACACACCTCTCAGATTGGCTAAGATGACAGGAAAAGATAATGCGGAATGTTGGAGGGGATGTGGGAAAAGTGAGCCACTGATACATTGTTGATGGAACTGTGAACTGATCCAACCATTCTGGAAAGCAATTTGGAACTATGTTCAAAAAGTTATCAAACTGTGCAAACCCTTTGACCCAGCAGTGTTTCTACTGGTCTTATATCCCAAAGAGATCTTAAAGAAGGGAAAGGGATCCATATGTACAAAAATGCTTGTGGCAGCTCTTTTTGAAGTGGCTAGAAACTGGAAACTGAATGGATAGCCGTCAATTGGAGAATGGCTGAATAAATTATGGTATATGAATGTTATGGAGTATTATTTTCTATAAGAAACAACCAACAGGATGATATGAGAGAGGCCTGGAGAGACTTACATGAACTGATGCTAAGTGAAATGAACAGAACTAGTAGATCATTATACACAGCAACAACAAGACTATCTATTGATCAATTCTGATGGACATGGCTCTCTTCAATCATGAAATGATTCAAACCAGTTCCAATTATTCACTGATGAAGAAAGCTATATAAACCCAGAGAGAGGCCTGTGGTAACTGAGTGTGCACCACAACATAGCATTTTCACACTTTCTGTTTGCTTGCATTTTGTTTTCCTTCTCAGGTTTATTTTTTCTTTCTAGATCCGATTTTTCTTGTGCAATAAGATAACTGTATAAAAATGTATACATATATTGGATTTAACAAATATATTTAATATTTAACATGTATTGGATTACCTGTCATCTAGGGGAGGGGGTGGGAGGAAGGAGAGAGAGATTTGAAACAGAAAATTACTCATGCATATGTTTTGTAAATAAAAACTTTAATAAAAATGATATAAAAGCCCCCAAGTCCAAGTTCAAGTAAAAATTTTTTAAATGCTCAATAGCCTGTTTTTAATCCAATTTGAATTCCATTCAGTAATTGTTTCTTTGGCATTTCATACATGTCAAGTTTTGTCGTAGATATTGTGGATTAAGAGTATAAACTATCCTTCTTGCTCAAGAATTTTTATTGCACCAAAGCAGTAACCAAAATATGTTGAATAAATGCACTTGTACCTTTGAAAACAAAATTTAAAAACATATATATTAATGCAAAAGCTATCACATTTTATTTTTTGAAAGAGAAGTTACATGGAATAGAAAGAAAAGAAAATATCTAAAATAGATTTTATAGAATGTGTTTCCATTTCATTGACTTTAAGCACAGCACAATAGGTAGCTATGCTGTGATTTGCAAGTTAAACAGTCATGAGAATCTATGGGTTCTAAAAAAATATGAATCATTTCCTCATTGTCACTTTTTAGTGAGGTAAAATATATTCATATTTTTGTGCTTCTTTGAAAAAAAGTGAGAAGCTATCATTTCAGATAAATGAAAAAAAAGATGATAAATCACATAACAATCTCTTTTGACTAATTTAATTTCAGAGGATTTAAAATTTACATTTTTACATATTTTTTACAAAGAAAAAGGTATACAAAATTTATAATGCTTCAGATTGTATTTGCACAATATCAATTCTTTCTCTGGAGGCAGAAAGCACAATTCATCATGAATACTTTGAGATCTTATTAGATTACTGTATTGTTGAGAATAGCTAAATCATTCACAAATCTGCATTATACAATGTTGCTGTTATTGTGTACAACATTCTCCTGGTTTGGTTTACTTCATTTGGCATCAGTTCATGTATATTTTTCCAGGTTTTTCTGAAATCATCTTGCTTTTGATTTCTTATAGCAAAATAATATTCCTTCACACTCATATTCCACAACTTGTTCAACTATTACCCAGTTGATAGGCATCCCCTCTATTTCCACTACTTAACCACCACAAAAAAACTTAAACATCTTTGTATGAAAATATTTTTCACTTTTTAAAAATCTCTTTGGGATACAAATCAAATGTAGTATTGTTGGATCAAAGAGTTTGTACAGTTTTGTAATCTTTGGACATAGTTTCTAATGAGGCACCTGATTTCTGTGAACCTTGAAGGTGAAATAATTAGTTTAGATGAAGACACAAGATTATCACTTCAATTGAAATATATGCTGGAAGTATTTGGATTCTAAAAAATGGACCAGCAAAATTGGGGTTTGAACATTTTTTTTTAAATCTTTCTAATGTATTAGCACTGGCACATTTTAATATAGAATACATAGAATTTTCTTAGGGGCAGAGATAAAATGGTGAAGTAAAGGCAAGGATTCACCTGAACTCTCCCTCCAAACCCTTACAAATCCAAATTTGAAAGCATCAAAATCCATAAAAAGAAAGAATGAAGCAATTTTCTAGCCTGAGAATTTAGAATGTCAGCATACAGTCCTTCTATTGTAAGGATTAGAGAAGCCCAGCATAAGGCATGGGAGCATAGGCTGGGTCCCAGCACACCAGGAGAAGGCATTGGGTCCTCTGAATTAGTGGAAGCAGTGGTGGTTTCTAGACTGTTGACCCAAAATAACAAAAACTTCTTAGAAGGTCAGCAGTAAAATTTTGTTACACCAAGGTAAGAATGGAGCACAATTCAGCTGCAGTGAAGCAGAAGCAGGTCTTGGAAGCTACTGAATCTGTAGCAGCTAGCTCCAGAGGCCTCAACCTCCAGACAAATGTAGGGAGAGAGAATGCATGGAGGGAAGAAGTCAAACATCTGGTCAGATGGAGATTGCAGAAGTTTGTTAGTGTAGAGATAGGAGTCTGTTACTGTGCCCATACTCAGATCCAAATCAAAGTCCTGAGTTGTAGTCCCAGGACAAAGAAGAGCATTAGCAAACACCAGAATTTATAGCCACAATGGAAGGTTTAAATGAACTCTCTTCATAGTTCCAGAGCAGAATGCAGTGCTTGTGGTTATTCACAGAATATAGTACAGGCCAAAAGAGTAGAAAGTACACTTCTCCATAAATCATACCACTTTGGAAGAACTGAAAAGTCTTAGAACTTACAAGTCCCTAGAAGTATTTTTTGAAAACAGCTGCACAAAACTATTAAAGTTTGGGACAGTGCACCCTCCACCTGGAAAGCAGAGCCCTACTTTGAAAAAATAAAGGTAAAAAATCAAGTAACAGGCTTGGGAAAATGAACAAACAGAAAAGATTCTGACCACAGAAAGTTACTATGATGACAAGGAAGATCAAAGCACAAACACATAAAAGATAATAAAGTCAAAGCTCCCATATCCAAAGCCTCCAAGAAAAATAAAAATTGCTCTCAGGACATGGAAAAACTAAAAAAGGATCAAGCAATAGAGGTAAAGAAAAAATTTGTAAAGAAATGAAGGTGACACCAAAAAAGTACAAAAAGTTGATGAGGAGAAACATGCCTTAAAAGTCAAAATTGGCAAAATGGAAAATGAGCCTTGGAACCTCACTCAATAAAATAATTCTTTCAAAATTAGAGTTCAGCAAATGGAAAATAATGACTTTATGAGAAACCAGGAAAGAATAAAACAAAGCCAAAAGAATGAAAAATAGAAAACAATGTGAAATATCTCATTGGAAAAAACAACTGATCTGGAAAATATATTCAAGAGAGAGAATTTTAAAATAACTGAACTATCTGAAAGTCATGATTCAAAAAAAAAGTTTAGACACATTTTTTAAGAATTTATCAAAGAAAACTATCCTCACATTCTAGAGGTTAAAAAAAAGAAGTTAAAATAACACACACTTATTATCTCCTGAAAGAGATCACAAAATGAAAACTCCCAAAATATTACAGTCAAATTCCAAATCTTCCAGGTCAAGGAGAAAATATTGCAAGCAGCCAGAAAGAAGCAAGTGTAGTAGAACCACATTCAAGATAACTCAAGACTTAGCAGCCTCTATGTTAAAGGATAAAAGGGCTTGGAACAAGATATTCCAGAGAATGAAAGAATTAGTATTACAACCTAGAATCCCACTTAGGCAAACTGAGAATAATTCTTCAGATGAAAAAGTGGATATTCAGTTAAATTAGAGATCTTTCAATCATTGTCGATGAAAAGACCAGATCTAACTAGAAAATTTGACTTTCAAAAACAAGATTCAAGAGAAGCATAAAAAGGTAAATAGGAAAAGGGAAATCATAAAGGATTTCTTAAGGATAAGCTGTTTACATTCTTAGGGGAAGATGATACTTGTAACTCATAAGAATTTTCTCATTATTAGGCTACTTGGAAAGAGTATATATAGACAGAGAATATCTGAAGGGATAAAATCTGAAAACATAAAAATAGGGGATGAGAGAAGAATGTACTAAGAGAAAGGTAAAGGGAGAGGATTATCTGCCACAAAAGAGGCAAGAAAAAGCTTTTATAATGAAGGAAAAGAATGGGGAGGCATCTTGAGTGAATCTTACTCTTATTAGAATTGACTAAAAGAGAGAACAACATACACACTCAATTGGATAAATTATATATCTTACTCTCCACGAAAATAGGAGGGGAAGGGGATGAGAAAAGGGAGGATATTGATAGAAACAATGTCATATCATAGAAAGGCATTATCAGAAGGAAAGGGTGAAAGGAGAGAGAATAGAATAAAAGGCGGAAATATAGTTAACAATAGCAGTTGTGAAAAACAATTTTGAAACAATTTTATCCGAGTCAAATTTATAAACATAAGAGCCATTTCCAAATTGATAAATAATCAAAAGATATGAACATTTTTCAGATGAAGTAATCAAAGCTATTTATAACTGTATAAAAATGCTGTAATTAACTATTGACTGAAGAAATTAAAATTAAAACAAGTACTACCTTATACCTATTGGATGGGCTAATAGGCCAGAAAAGGAAAATGATAAATTTAAGACAAAATGTGGAAAAATTAAACATTGATGTACTGTTGGTAGAATTGTGAACTGATTCAAACATTCTGCACAGCAATTTGGAACTATAATTGAATTGATGCCCATCAATTGGGAAATGGCTATACAAATTGTGTGGTATTTCACTATAATGTAACACTATTGTGCTATAAGAAATGATGAACAAAATGCTTTCAGAAAAACCTGGATATATGAGATATATATCCAGGTTTTATACACACCCACACACATATATATATATATAAAATGTACATATTGAGGTATCAGTTTTGTTTTCAAACAGCCAAATCAGCATATTATTCAAAAACCTCTGATCACTGGAGTGCTTTTTAATTGTCATCTTTCAGAGTTTTCAAACTGGAGACAGTAAGGATCTGGCAACTGGTAAGAAAGAAATAATAACCGACCATAAATTAGTTCTGGGAACATAAAAGGATTTTCTTTGTTATTGTTCAATCATTTCATTTATGTCCTACTCTGTGACCCCATTTGGGATTCTCTTAGAAAAGTTGCTGAAATGGTTTGACATTTCATTCGCCAGCTCATTTTACAGATGAGGAAAGTGAGGCAAGCAGAGTTAATAGCCTTGCCTGGGGTCACACAACTAGTAAGTATTGATTTCTGGAATATTAATTTTTGTTTTGTTATTTTTTTTTACTTCAGGCCTGGCACTCTATTCACTTTATCCAGCTGCCCATGAAAGGGTTTTGTTTAACAACTTCTTTGCTTAAACCTACTTCCCAAGCAAATCCAAGACAAATGGGAGCTGTTCCAGTCAGGAGAAAACAAAAAAAAATTTTTTTAATAGCCTTTTATTTACAGGATATATGCATGGGTAACTTTACAGAATTAACAATTGCCAAACCTCTTGTTCCATTTTTTCACCTCTTACCTCCACCCCCTCCCCCAGATGGCAGGATGACCAGTAGATGTTAAGTACATTAAAATATAAATTAGATACACAATAAGTATACATGACCAAAATGTTATTTTGCTGTACAAAAAGAATCAGACTCTGAAATATTGTACAATTAGCTTGTGAAGGAAATCAAAAATGCATGTGGGCATAAATATAGGGATTGGGAATTCAATGTAATGGTTTTTAGTCATCTCCCAGAGTTTTTTTTCTGGGCATAGCTGGTTCAGTTTATTACTGCTCCATTGGAAATGATTTGGTTGATCTCGTGGCTGAGGATGGCCTAGTCCATCAGAACTGGTCATCATATAGTATTGTTGTTGAAGTATATAATGATCTCCTGGTCCTGCTCATTTCACTCAGCATCAGTTCGTGTAATTAATATATAATTTAACATGTATTGGACTACCTGCCATCTAGGGGAGAGGGTGGGGGAAGGAGGGGAAAATTTGGAAAAGAAGGTTTTGCAAGGGTCAATATCGAAAAATTACTCATGCATATGTTTTGTAAATAAAAAGTTTTAATAAAGTTAAAAAATAATAATGTAAAACACTAGAAAACATAGGAAAAACAGATTTTCTTAAAAGAGAATCTCTTGAAAACCAAGAGCAATAACCATCTGAAGTGGGGATAAGCCAGAAATCTCCCCAGTAAAATCATGGGAAAAGCACAAATATGTATTATTACTACTATTAGGCAATATTTATTAAACATTTTAGCTATAGTAATAAAACCAGAAAATGAAACTGAAAGAATAAAAATGGGCACCCAAAAAATAAAACTATCACTCCTTGCAGATCATATAATGATTAAGTTAGAGAACCAACTAAAAAAATTTAACAACCTTAACAAAGTTTCAGAATATATAATAAATCCACAAAAATCACCAAGATACACACACACACACACACACACACACACACACACACACACATATATATATATATATATATATATATATACACATATACATATATGTATATGTGTATATATATATATATATATATACATACATACATACACATATACATATATATTATTAGCAAAGCCCAGGAAGAAGAGTTAGAAAAAAATTCCATTTAAAATAACTACAAACCCCATAAAGTATTTCAGAGTCCACCTACTGCCAAGACAAATCTGGGGACTTGATGAACACAATTATAACACATTTTTTTCACAATATAAAGATAGGCTGATGGCTTATGGATAGGCTGAGCCAACTTAAATATGGCAATTCTCCATAAATTAATTTACTTATTCATACCAATCAAACTACCAAAGCATTAATTTAAAGAGCTAGAAAATTCATCTGGAAGAACAAAAAGTCCAGAATATGAAGGAAATAAATTTTATAAAAAATGTAAAGGAAGGTGGCCTGCACAATAATAATTATAGAATGGTGTATCATTGGACTAGATCAAGTACACAATACACAGTAGTAAGTAACCATAGTAATCTAGTGTTTGATAAAGCTTTGGGGGTAAGCAGAAAGCAGACTTAAATAAACATATCACACTTTATATCAAAATGAGGTCAAAATGGTAAATGATTTAAACATAAAGGGTAATATCATATATGAGCTAAGGGAACCTTAAAAATTCTACCTTTTAGAAAATTATAAGGAAAGAATTTATAATCAAATAAGAGATAGGATCAGGGAAGAAAAAGAATAATTTTGAATAAATTAAATTTAAAATGTTTTGCACAATCAAAGCTAACGCAGGCAAAATAAAAAAAGAAAACAGAAAACTGGGAAAGGATGGATTTTGCAGCAAATTTCTTTGATAAAGTCTTCATTTCTCTAATATATGTAGGAACTGAGTTAAATTTCTAAAAATAATAGCCATTCTCCAATTGACAAAAGGTTAAAGGATGAGCAGGGAGTTTTCACAAGAAGAAATCAAAGCTATTTACAATCGTACAAATAATCTAAATCACAGTTGATTAGAGAAATACAAATTAAAATGATGCTCAGACATCAGATTTGCTACCTTGACAGAAAAAAAGAAAACAATGAATGCTTTAGGGGATGTGGAAAAATAGGTGTGCTACTGAATTGTTGATAGTGTAAACTGGTCCAAACATTGTAAAGAACATTTTTTCCAAAGAACTATAATACATGGGATAACTGTTTACCCAGAAATATCACTACTAGTTCTGAATACCAAAGTGATCAAAGGAAAAGGGATCTATATATACAAAAATATTTATAACTGGAAATCAAGAGGATACCCATCAACTAGTTGTAGTTTATGATGATTATGTAGTTGAAACACTATTGCTCTATAAGATATGATGAGAAAGATGATTTCAGGGGGGTAAAAAAAAAAAAAAAAAAACTTCAAACTGATACAAAGTGAAGTGAACAATACCAGGAGAAGATTTTAAACAGTAACAGCAACCTTGTAATGATGTATCAATTTTGAAAGATATAACTACTCTGATAAATACAATAGTTCAAGACATTTGTAAAGGATGCATAATGAAAAATATTATTCACCACCAGAAAGAAAATTGATGAAATCTGAATACAAATTGAAGCATACTTTTCCACTTTATTTCATTATTATTGTTTGCAAAATAGCTTATATGGAAATACATTTTGCATGATGTGATAAGTATAAATAATATCATATTGCTTGCTTTTTCACTGAGTGAAGGAGTGGCAGAAGGGAGACAGAGAATTTGGAACTTGAAAAAAATTTTAATTAAATGTGAAGAATTTTTTCAAAGTAGCAAAAGTGTTCTCTAAAAAATCAATTTAGTTATAATTAGGAAATACAAATGACATATGATTTGTTAAAATCAAATGATACATTATCATGTGCAATAAAATATTGACACAAATTTGACAAGTCCTGTATTGTTTATCATATGACTACATTATTTACATTAAAGTCCTCTCAGCCACATTAAAGGAATAATCATTCACTGATGTGATTTTTTAAAAGAAGTTTCAACACAGAACTACTTAGAATATATCTTCTAAGTGTTCAGAGCATTCTCTAAACATTCATCTGTGTTAAACAAGCACCATGATTTCTTTGTTAAATATTTTCTTCTCTCCTGGTCATTTGTTGAAAAGTTGTCTGAAGATTGAGCCTCACAAAGTCAATGTGTACCCTCTGAGGCTAGTTCATGATACCTCTTATAAATTAAAAGAAAAATATTTTAAAGATTTGTCTTCTAATGTCCTGATTATTAGAGGAAATTTTTATTTCATTTTTATTCTTCATTATTTTCCTCAGACATTAATATTGATCTGTCTTAGAGTTAGTACAATGCATATACTTGGACATGATGTTATGAGGAAATGATTTCAATTCTTTCCTGAAACAGACATCTACATTCATGTTTTAGAGAATTTTAAATGATTTCTCTCAGCCTCAGGCATCTCATATATTAAAAAGAGAATAAAAATGACATTTACTTCTTAGGTTAATATAAGAGAAAATATTACATTTCAAACTTAAATGTTCTATACCAGTGCTTATTATTATTATTAATTTTGCCATAAATAAAAAGCACAGCTGACATATTTGTATTTTAGCTTCCTTAATGGAGATGTTTATGATAAAACTGAGTTTTCCCCTATAATTTCAAGATAGCAATTTTGTATTTGAACTGTTATCCTCAGTTTTGAGTAGCACGTGGTTATTCAAATAGAATGTTTTTAAGGCTCAGAATTAAACATAAGGAGAACACTGGATTGCCTTTGGGAGATTTCAGTGCTTCCATAATGATCCAAGACTTTTTCCTGAAGCAAACATCAATTTAAAAAACACCAATTTTAACTGGTAAGACATGTATACTTATATTGTATTTAATTTATACTTTAACATATTTAACATGTATTGATCAACCTGCCATTGGGTGAAGGAAATGGGGGGAAGGAGGGGAAAAAGTGGAAAAAAAGGTTTGGCAATTGTCAATGCTGTAAAATTACCTATTCATATAACTTGTAAATAAAAAGCTATTTAAAAAAAACACCAATTTTCCACCAGTAGTTATTGTATGCTGGACAGTAATGGATTAAAATTAAAAATAAGTATTACTCAGAGGACAAGAAAGAAATTCATGATGAATATGAGCAAGCTGTGGTATACAAAATAAATGGGATAACAAAAATCTATGATGAATTTAGGATTTCAAGAAAGCTATGTATTCACAAAAAAGAAATGAATGAGCTATGTGAGAAAAAAGTGAGTGAAAACTAACATTGTTTTTACATAAAAAAGATGAGATAGCCTCTCTCCTCACCACCTCAATATATTGGGTAGAATCTATCCTCAACCTTAAGGGAGAATATGGACAGGCCTAGTAGGAAATCCTCATGAATTAGACCTTAAGATTAATTTGAGTATTTCAGTATCTGATTGTAAGCTTGTTTTGAGAGTAAATATGATAATGTAGGTAGAGGACTGACTTTGAAGCCAAGAAGCTTTAGGTTCAAATTAATCCTGACTATAATTGTTTGACCATTGGAAAATATATTTTGGCTATTTGACCACTTGGAGGAAACACTTAAGTTCTCAGTGGGGCACTTTCAAGACAAATTGTGAAGTCTGGGTTAGTTCCCTGGAGGCCTCAGAATCAGCCAGAGTCAAGATAAGCAAAAGTCCTTGGTTTTTAGGGGGAGAAGTGCAGGGGATTGACAAAATTGCCACATGCTCTCCACCGACCTCCCTTATCTTCATCCTCCTCCAAAGTGACTCTGGCTTGTCTCACTCCACCCCCTTATCCCTCCTACAATTGTCTGTATATACCAAAAGATCAAGCCAGCATGGAATAGTCAGAAGGGCCATTATTCCAAACACATGCTAATAGAGTATTATCCAATACGTAATTAGCCTTAAGTGCTTGATTATCTGATTCCAGTGCACCTATTCCGAGTTTCAGTCCTTTACATTTCCTGCTTTCTTCTGTTTTAGAACACAGGTGGTCACGCCATCCCTGACTTCTCAAGGAGGTGAGAACCCCAAAAAGGAGGTGATCATGCCCTCCTTGACTTCTCAGGAAAGGAGGTGAAAACACTAAAAGAGAGGTGATCACAACACCCCCAACTTCTCAAGAAGCAAGGTGAAAGCACTAAAAAGGAGATGATCACGCCTCCCTGACTTTTCAGGAAGAGAGATGAAAAAACCAAAGGGAAGTGAGGAGTCAAGCCAGATATTATTAGTGGATTTCTGGGTTGAAGGGTCTTACCAGAAACAGGTATGCACAAACCCATCAGCATGGAAGATATTACATAAGCACATAGCAATAAAGGACAGACTAGTAGTTATGACTCTCCCCACAGCCAATGCAGGCTCAATGTGGTGTAACAAACATGAATTGTACATGCAAGTAGTTGTAATGGGCTGAGGCTTGAGTTGATACACTGAGGTCCCAAGCACGTGAGGCTAAAAAATAATTGGACTATATTAATATATATGCTTGGAGAAAGAATGGCTCCCGCCCACTCTCTGTACAAGTCCTGATGTGTTGTATAGGAAATGACGATTTTGGTGAGTGGAGGCAGCAAAACAGGAAGAGAGGCAGAGAGAGACGGCTGGCTGGGTTCTGTTCTGATGGTTACTGGTCTTGTGGCTTCTGGTCTGGCTAGCTTCTTGACTCAGCTGCACACATTGCTATTGCCAATTCCCTTCTACCTTTGATCTTTCTTCATCTCTACTGAGAATAAAGATTGACGATTTTCCCCTAACCTGAATTCCTGACTCCGGCTGATTTTAAAATACATGGTCTTCACAAGTAGCAATATAACAAACAAGATAAACCATCATGGTATTGTAAAAGATTTCCAGAAGTCCTAGAAGGAGGGTATGTAAACAACAATCACACATATGCCTCCTTTAGCAGTGAAGAGATAGTCCAAAACCAATCTATTGTCCATTGCTTCACATGTCAAGGAAGCCAATGATACCTGGAAGTTTTTGAAGTCCCGCAACAGTCTTTTTATGTGTTAGGGAATCCAATGATTCCTGCAGATTTTGAAGTCCTGCAACAGTCTTATCATTTCTCAGAAAATCCAATGATTCCTGAGGGTTTTCAAGTCCTACAACAGTCTCATCATGTCTCAGAGAATCCAATGATTCCTGAGGTTTTGAAGTCCAACAATTTTTGATGTCCATGAGTCAAATGCCATAACTGCTATGCTCTTTCAGTGGTGGGCACAGTCAGCAATGGAACCACCCAATGTTTCTTGGGTTTCCTCCTTCATTTCAAGGGTCTGCTCTATCTCTCTCCAATGGACAAGGTGAACATGACTTGTTGGCACCCATCTGATTCCTTCTCCATCTGTAGAGATACAAGCAAACTCTCTCCCCTAAGCAGTTAACCTATGTGGTCTCTTCCATTCACTACTTTCTGGATCTCTCCACATCACCTGGGGTTTATCTAAAGATATGGAGCTGTTTGCACTGGACACTGCCCTTCTGGCGGGTTATAAAACCTCTCTGCTGGAGCCAGTGAGTGCATCTTTGTCAAAGACCAAGAAGTTTAGTATAAAGAACTAAATTTAGAAGTTCGCTAGGGTTACCTGTGGCTCCCCCTTTCTTTTGTTTTTGGAGGGGCATTTTAATGTCTCTGTTTCTCCTCTCTACTATTGCCTGTCCTTGAGGATTAAAGAGTAGGCCAGTGCTGTGTAAAATCTTATACTGTGCACAAAAGTGTACAAAATGTTTAGATATATGGAGGTCTATTATCTGTTTTTATTGTTTGTGGCACACCCATAATTGCAAAAGCTTGTATAAGGAATTCAACCACTCAGGCTGTCTCTTTTGCTGCTGGTATTGTAAAAATGAATCCTGAAAAAGTGTCTACCACAACATGGATAAAAGACAGGTGACCAAAAGATTTATAATGGGTCACATCCATTTGCCAAATCCAATTGGATCTCAAACCACAAGGGTTCTTCCCTGGAGGCAGTGTAGGAGCGTGGAATGGAAGGCAAGCTGAAGAGGCTTTTACTATGCTCCTAGCTTCCTCTCTTGTTATTCCAAATTGTAAACATAAAGCTCAAACAGCCTGATGATATTTAGAATGAGATACTTGGGCTTCTTGAAATAAAGGAGTATTGGCCACCAGGGTTAGAAGGCTATCTGCCTTTGAATTACCATCAAAAATAGGACGTGGAAGTCCATTATGAGAGTGGGCATGCAAGATATAAATCTTACTTGGATGTATTTTTGGAAGTAGTCATCCATTTCACTTAGGTTATCAAATTTATTGGCATAAAGTTGAGCAAAATAACTCCTTATTATTTCTCTAATTTCCTCTTCATTGGTGGAAAGTTCTCCCTTTTCATTTTTAAGACTACTAATTTCATTTTCCTCCCTCCTTTTTCTAATCAGATTTACCAAAGGCTTATCTATTTTATTGGCTTTTCATAGAACCAACTCTTAGTTTTATTAATTAGTTCAATCGTTTTTACTTTCAATATTTTAATTTCTCCTTTTAATTTTAGCATTTCCAATTTAGTATTTGATTGGGGTTTTAATTTGGTCTTTTTAGTTTTTTTTAGTTGAAGCCCAATTCATTAATCTTTTCTTTCTCTGTTTTATTCAAGTAAGCCTCTAAGGATATAAAATTCCCTCTTATTACCGCTTTGGCTGCATCCCACAAATTTTGGTATGATGTCTCATCATTGTCATTATCTTGAGTGAAATTATTAATTGTATCTATAATTTACTGCTTCACCCAATCATTCTTTAAGATGAGATTGTTTAGTTTCCAATTACTTTTTGCTCTATTTCCCCCTAACTTTTTGTTGAATGTAAATTTTATTGCATCATGATCTGAAAAGAAAGCATTTACTATTTCTGCTTTCTTGTATTTAATTTTGAGGTCTTTATGTCCTAATATATGGTCAATTTTTGAATAGGTTCCATGAACTGCTGAGAAGAAAGTATATTCCTTTCTATCTCCATTCAATTTTCTCCAAAGATCCAACATACCTAATTTTTCTAATATTCTATTTACTTCTTTAATTTCTTTCTTATTTGTTTTGTGGTTTGATTTGTCTAATTCTGAGAGTGCAAGGTTGAGATCTCCTACTATTACAGTTTTGTTGTCTATTTCTTCTTGCAACTCTCTTAACTTCTCCTTTAGGAAGTTGGATGCCATACCACTTAGGCATATATGTTTAATATTGATATTGCTTCGTTGTTTATGCTACCCTTTAGCAGGATGTAGTTTCCTTCTTATCTCTTTTAATTAGATCAATTTTACTTTTGCTGATTGAGATAAGGATGGCTACCCTGCTTTTTGACTTCACCTGAAGCATAATAGATTTTGCTCCAGCCTTTTACCTTTACTCTATATGTATCTCCCTGCTTTAAATGTGTTTCTTGTAAACAACATATTGTAGGGTTCTGACTTTTGATCCAGTCTGCTATCTGCCTCCTCTTTATGGGGGAGTTCATCCTATTCACATTTACGGTTAGAATTACTAAATCTGTATTTCCTACCATCCTAATAACCCCAGATTGTGCTTTACTTATTCTTGCCTCCCTCAACCCTCTTTCCCCTTTAAAACTTATGTACCCCTCTTGTATCACGATGCTTACCCTCTTTATAATCCCTCCCTCCCCCTTTGAGTCTTTTCCCCTTCCTTCCCTTATTACTCTTTTTCTTTTCCCTTTTCCTCTCCCCCATTTTTAATGAGGCAAGAGAGAATTTTCTCTAAAACAAATGTCAATTTTTGAGCATTGTTCAAAATTGCTCTCCAGAATGGTTGGATCTGTTCACAGTTCCACCAACAATCTATGTGTCCCAGTTTTCCCACATCCCCTACAGCATTCATCATTACCTTTTCCTGTCACCTTAGCCAATCTGACAGGTGTATAATGGTATGTCAGAGTTGTCTTAATTTGCATTTTTCTGATCAATACTGATTTGAACTACAAATAGTTTCAATTTTTTCATCTGAAAATTGCCTGTTCATAGCCTTTGACCATTTTTCAGTTGGAGAATGGCTTGATTTCTTATTAATTTGAATCAATTTTATAGATATTTTAGAAATGAGGCCTTTATCAGAATTTATGTAATGTAAAAATGTTTTTGCAGTTTATTGCTTTCCTTCTAATTTCATCTGCATTAGTTTTGTTTGTACAAAAACTTTTTAACTTAATATAATCAAAGTTATCTATTTTGTAGTCAATAATGACCTCTTATTCTTCTTTGGTCATGAATTCCTTCCTCCTCGACAGGTCTGAGATCTATGAAGGAGGAAGAAATTTGTGATATCATAAACAGATCCTGTGTTGTTGTAATTTGTTTATAATATTATTCTTTATGTCTAGATTGTGAAACTAGTTTGACCTTATCTTGATATACAGTGTTATGTGTGGGTCATTGCCTAGTTTCTGCCATACTAGTTTCCAATTTTCCCAGAAGTTTTTGTCAAATACTGAATTCTTATCCCAAAAGCTGAGGTCTTTGAGTTTGTCAAACACTAGATTGCTATAATAATTGATTTTGTCCTGTGAACCTTACCTATTCCACTGATCAACTAGTCTGTTTCTTAGCCAGTACCACATGGTTTTGATGACTGATGCTTTGTGAGTGATGTATAAAAATGCTGATAATTTATGTGGATTTTTTTTTATACTGCAACTTTACTTAAATTGTTGATTATTTCTAATAGTTTTTTTTTTTGCTTGATTTTCTAGGGTTCTCTAAGTATACCATGATATCATCTGCAAAGAGTGATAATTTGTTTTCCTCATTATCTACTCTAATTCCTTTAATCTCTTTTTCTTCTCTTGCTGCTAAAGCTAGCATTTCTAATACAATATTGAATAGTAATGGTGATAGTGGGCAACGTTGCTTCCCCCCTGATATTATTGACAATGGTTCCAGTTTATCCCCATTATGTATGATGCTTGCTGATGGTTTTAAATAGATGCTATTCACTATTTTAAGGAAAGTGCATTTATTCCTATACTCTCTAGTGTTTTTAATAGGAATGAATGTTGAATTTTATCAAATGCCTTTTCTGCATCTATTGAGATAACATGTTTTTTTGTTAATTTTAGGTATTGATTTAGTCAATTATGCTAATAGTTTTTTTCTGATATTGAACCAGTCCTGCATTCCTGGTATAAATCCTACTTGGTCATGGTGCATTATCCAGGGGATGATTTTCTGTAATTTCTTTGGTAATATTTTATTTAATGTTTTGAAATATTCATTATGGAGATTGGTATATAATTTTCTTTCTTTCTTTTCACCCTACCTGGTTTAGCTATCAATATCATATCTGTGTCATAAAAAAAATTTTGGTAGGTCATTCCCTATCTTTTTTTCAAATAGTTTATATAGTATTGGAGTTAATTGTTCTTTAAATATTTGGTAGAATTCACATATAAATCCATCTGGTTCTGAAGATTTTTTCTTAGGGAGTTGATTAATAACTTGTTCTATTTCCTTTTCTTAAATGGACTATTTAAGTAATTTTATTTCCTCTTCTGTTAATCTGGGTAAACTATATTTTTGTAGTTATTCCTCCATTTTCCTTAGGTTATCTAATTTATTGGCATATTTCTAATAAATATATAGAATTGACTCAAATTGATGCAAATTCAAGCCATTCTCCAATTGATAATCAAAGAATATGAACAATTTTCAGATGAAGAAATTGAAACTATTTGTAATCATATGAAAAGGTGCACCAAATCACTACTGATAAACAAGATTCTACAATGATCAATTCTGATGGATATGAGTCTCTTCAACAATGAGATGATTCAAAGCAGTTCTAACTGTTCAATGGTGAAGAGAGCCTCCTACACTCAGAGAGAGGACTGCGGGAACTGAGTATGGTTCACAGCATAGCATTTTCATTATTTTTATTGTTTGCTTGCATTTCAGAATATCCCCAGTGATATGAATCCCACTACCTCCTACCTCATCCTATTCAGATTCTAATTATTAGAACAAGATTCCCCATATCCAATCAAAGTTCTCAGAAATCTCAGAAAAGAAATGTCTCTTGCCTTTTTCATATGGTTTCACTTCTGGTAATGGAATTTATAATAAAGCACTCCCCCTATATTTAAAAAAATCATTTTGTCCAGGCTAAACATATCTATTTCTTTCACATACTTCTTATATGGTACAGATTCAAACTTTCTGGTTAAACACCAACCTCATCACCCTTCTCTAAATGTAACACAAGTTATCAATGTCCTCTTTAAATTGTAATACCAAAAACTCACCTGCATATGTCAGATGTGGTCTTCCCTATAATCTTCTAGTAGATTATAACTGCAGCATTCTAGTTTAGTGACTCTACCAAAATAAAATGAGTATAATCTCTTAGGATGTAGTCTATAACTGTGAAGTGAACATCATATTGACAACTTCCTTTTCCTGTTTTTGAAATAAACCATTTCTGAATGACTTTAAGAATTTTACTAGATTTGATTTCTGGTCTAGAAACATAAGACTTCTGCTGTTTTGGCTATTTTTTAAAAACTTGGTTTACCATTTGTCTACTTTCAATCATATGACGTTCTGTTTTGAAAATTACTTACTGCACTTCAAAAATCTCAAGAATTTTTTCAGATTTGGCAACTTGAACTCATTTGAAGCAGATTTTTTATTTTAATTTTTTTAAATTTTAAATCAAATTTTTAAAATTTTAACAATTTCATCAATGTTTTTATTCTGTTTTCCAGTATGAAGATCATTTTTGTTGTTAAATGAATTCAAACCAAAATGGAAGAGACTAGTTTTCTTTTCTTTTTGATATATATCATCATAAGCAGAAACAAAAGGCAGTGGTCCAAAATTCTTTTTTTAATATTCCATTTTCCCCCAACATAAGAAAAGGAAACCATTTCTTTGTTCTTAAAAATCATGTCAAGCCTCAGCTCATCTTGGGTTCTCAACTTTCTGTTATTAAAAATTTTTTTTAAATGGTACATTTTATATTACAGCCAAAATGGCCTTTATATTGTTCCTATGACATAATATTCTTTGTCCCACTTCTTTCCACAGGCAGAGCCCCATACCTGGATTGTCACACTCCAATCCATCCCAAAATACACCACACACACACACACACACACACACACACACCTCTCTGTGTCTTCTTTCAAAGTTCATCGTTAGTGCTTCTTTATGCATGAAGCTTTTCCTGATCCCCCTAACTGGAAATTTTAATTTTAACAATCCCACACTATTAAATTAACCTTGTAATTATTTGTTTTAATTAAAATTTATTTTTAATTAATCAGTACTTACTTTTTCTTCCTCCCACCTTCTATAGTATTATCTTTCCTGTGGGGGGAATAAAAGAAAGACAAAATACATGTGTCCATTCTTCAGATTTTAATCCATCTCTATATCTGCAGATGGTTAAAATTCTGCATCATTAGTCCTACAATTATAGTTGGTCATTGGGTTGATCAGAGTTCTTAAATCTTTCAAAAGTCAATAATTCTAATCCTGCTTGTACTCACTTCACTTTACAGTAGTTCACACCAATCTTTTTAGGTTTCCCTAAGACAATCCATTGTATTGTTTCTTATATCACCATAGTATTGTATCATAATTATATGTCAAATTTGTTCAGCCATTCCTCAATTGATGGGTACCTCCTTAATTTCTCATTCTTTGCTATCACAAAAAGAACTGCTATAACCATTTTTGTACAGGTACATCTTTTTCCTCTTTTTGCTTTACTCAAATATTCAGTTTAGTAACTTAGGGACTAGAGTTTCAAAATGTTTTACAGAATGGCTGAATATTCATTCTTGAATAGCTCCATCAATAGTTCCTTATTATCCCTGTTGTTTTTTCATTATTAGCCTGGATTTATCATTTATTAAACCAATTTTACCAATCTTTGAGGTATGAGAGTCCATTGATAATACAAATACAAACAATCAACTTGGCAACTTTTCCTTGATTACAATTTTTTCTTCGCTCCAATGACCTTTTTTTTAGCTGTAGGCCCTCAATGAAAAGGGCTAACATTGGAAAGTAGCAGAATTCATACTGCCTGGCAAAACCTCTTAGGGGTTTTTTTTTTATTTATTTTCCCTTTACCCTTGGTTATTACATGGATAAATGTTTTTATAAGTGAACTCCAGTCATCCAGTATACAGTTGTGAATTTTTTTTTCCTAATAGCTTTTCCATTCTCTTTGACTTTTCAAAAAAAAAAAAAAAGAGAGAGAGATAAACAACAACAAAAGTCCCACAGCATTACAGGTACCCCATTTTAGTCCAGCTCTGCATAGGAAGTGAGTAGAATTCTATATCATTAGTCTTCTGAAAACTTAGTTGATCATTGGGTTAATCAGAGTTTTTAAATCTTCCAAAAGTCACTAATATTTACAATACTTGAAATATATTGGTAACATAACTGCACAATTGTTATAATGTTTTGTTTTTTCTCCCCTGCCCCCCAAAAAAAATATAGTAGTGGAAAGGGAAAAAAGTAAATACTGATTAATTAGAAATATTTTTTAAATTAAAAACAATTATAAGGTTAATTCAATTATTAAAGAATAGAAGTTAGGGAGATAAGAAAAGATTTCAAGTATTATACAAAGGAAGAAGAAATGGATAGATAGTGCTTTAAAAAGTGAAATTTCTGCATCTGATGATCTCTAATTATACAAATGAAGGAATTTCTGAAAATATTAAAAAAACTGACAAGAAATTAAAATTAAAATAAGAAATATTTCTGTAAATAAGGAATGTGTTTATAGACAAGTTAAATTGTTCATGATTTTTTTTTTTTGTCTTTTATTATAGATCATGGAAATAGAAGGCGGTATGACATCATGAGGAGAAATCAGTACCCAGAGTGAGATCATCTTATACTCAGTCACTTAAAAACTGTGTGACCCTGGATGAATTAACAAATCTCTCTGGGCCTATATTTGTTCACCTTTAAAATAAAAGAATTGGGCACAATATCTTGAAGGGGCTCCTTTAGGTCGAAATTATCATTCTCACAACTATAAAGGAACATGAAACTGGTTATCTGTACCTGTTTAAAGGAATTAAAATAATAATGTTACTTTTGTGTATATTTTAATATATAAAAAAAGATTAAAGGAGGCATTCTGGCATAATGCATAGAAATCTCACCCTGGGACAAAGAGACTTTAGTTCAAATTCTCCCTTTTATACTTGTCTATGAAATCAGTAGTTTCTTAAACTCTCATTGCCTAAAACATTCCTAAAATAATAAATATAGACTAGCTGGCAATCCAGATCAGTGAAGAAATTGCAGAATCAGAACAGTCCCCCTTCAAAAAAAAATTTCAAATGAAGTTTAAAACTTTGATAAAAGATAAATTATTGATAGCAGACTATGAACTGGCTGACTAATATTGTCTCACTAGCTCAATAAATTCAATTCTGGTTAATTATTCTTAATCTTGGCATCTTGAAATTAAGGGTACCAAAGAAAAACTGGCATCACAAAAACATTAGTAGAAGGATTGGGAAGATACTATGATTCTTTCTGAGGAAAGAAGCAGCATATGTTTGGTTTTTAAAAGAGTTTAAATAAATAGCACTGCTAGATCTATATCCCAGACATCCAAAAACAGTAGAACAAGACCTATTTCTACAAAAATATTTATAGCAGTTCTTTTTGTGGTTTCTAAGAAATAGGCATTAAAGGGATGTCCATCAATTAGGGAATGGCTATACAAGCATGATTTATGATGCTAATGGAATATTATTGTGCTATAAGAAACAACAAGTGACATTGTTTCAGAAAAAAACAAGAAAGACCTATATGAAGTAATACACAATGAAGTGAACAGAACCAGAAGAATATTTTACAAAATAACAGCAATGTTGTTGGATGAAGAACTGTGAATTACTTAGCTATTCTCAGCAGTACACTGATCCAAGACAATTTGCTTCCAGAGTAATTGATACTGATTCAGTATAAACTGAATCATGTATGTGCCATATGGACTAGCTCTCTGAAGGATTTCCATTCCAGCCCGAATCCTTGGTCTTAGAAGAGGAGTGAAGAGGCAGGAAACCATGTGGATGGTTAAATATGGATTCCCTTTATTTCAAGTTTTCTCAGATTTAAATCACTACAGCACACTAAGCAAGTACTAACTATAAGCACTTTGCTATTATTATGTAAATGCATCTTTACTGAAAGAATCTCTGCTTCAGGTAGAACACAGGTTGTCAGCCTCCCCTCCCCCCAACTTCTCAAGAAGGCTGAGATGTCCCCAAGGGGAGATGAGAGCCAAACCATTGTTATCAGTTTCCCTCTGGGCTGAAGGGTCTTATACCTCACTGAAAGTTCCCCCACTGTCTGTAGCCCTCTACAATGTGATTTTCACTTTCTTTCATTTTTTTCTTTCATTCCAGTCTTTTTGTATAAAATACTTAATATGGAAATGTTTTATATACCTGCACATGTATAACTTATATGTAACTGCTAACCATCCAAGGGAGGGAGGAAAAGAGGAAGAAAAGGGTAGAAAATGGAACAAAAAACTTTAAAGATATTTTTAATTGGGGGAAAAATTCTTTTATAAAATAAATTAAAAGAATTTAAATGAAAATGAACATGATTTTGCTAAAATCCTTATTCCCACTTTGTAATCAGGTAAGAAATGACCCAGTTGATTGATTCTATTTGCAGTTTAAGGGTCTTTTGTTTTTCTCATTGAAATTATTTGTATTAATCAGAAGCAATAACTCCCCAAAGTGAAAAGCCCTCATTTAAATGATGAGCTTTTGAATACATGCTATGTATCAATTTTAATTGTATGTCCTAAGGTTGTAATTGTTGACAGTATATAATTTTTAATTAGTCAGTTATTTTATATAAAACAAAAGGAAACAACCTGAGAAGAGTTTTTAAATAGAGGTTTTTCTACAAAATATATAAACACTTAGAATAAATTCCAAATCAAATCCTTTTACGCATCACAATACAACATAATTGTGCTGGAATAAAACCTAGGCATATTATGTTTAGATAATGATAGATTATTTTGAGTAAAAGTGTAATTTTATTACTTTCTTTTTCTTCCTGAAACACTAAGAACATAATATTTCTAAGTTGTTGCATAGTTTTTTTTTTAAATATTGTTTTCACTAGACCCCATGGAACATTTTTTGGATGTGACAATGGAAAGAGATCAGACCTATGAATCAAAAAACCAAGATTCTAATTCCAACACTCTTACTAGCATACTTTGAAACATTTAGCAAACACTTCACTAGGATGTACTTCAGTTCCTCTTGACCATATTCTCTTCAAATTGATTATTCTTCTGGTATTCTCCAACTCTGAAATTCTAAGATTCCTTTGACCTTCATAGTAATACAGTTTTTATTGGAGAGCATATGGAAAAACTGGAACATTAATGCATTATTGATGGATATGTAAACTGATCTAATAATTCCAGTAATTTGAAACTTTGCCTAAGGGGCTAAAAAATGTGCAGACACTGACTCACCAGTACCACTTTTTTGTCTATATCCCTAAAAAAGTTGGGTGAGAACTGAATTTATATATCCAAATATATGTGTAACACCTCTCTTTGTGATGACAAATATTGAAAATTGAGGGTATGTTTATCAATTGGCAATGGTTGAATGAGTTCTGATTTATTATGATGATGAAATATCATTGCTCAATAAAAAACAATGAGCAGGTTTCAGAAAATATGGAAAGACTCCCATTAACTCGTGGAAAGTCAAATGAGCAGATAAGGCAAATATTAATATATCTGATATATCTTATAATTTGAAAGGCAAAGAAATAGGAGATAACTTGGAATTAATGATTTCTTAAAAACAGTAAAATTATTTTTATGTATAATTGTAAAAATATTAGATTTTTAAAATAAAATAGGAAGGGGAAAGAGAAAAATTGAAATAAAGATGCACTTTAGTATGTGCATACATTGAGAGAATCAGCATAACAGAGTGAATACAGAGTTAATCTTGGCATAAGAATCACTTGGGTTCTAGTCTATCCCCAATACTTATGAACTTTGAGAACTTGGCCAAATTATTTAATATATCAGTGCCTCAGGAAACTTCCACATACCAATTAAATCACAGATTTACAGAAATTACTCCATGTGTTAAGCTAGATAACATACTACAAGGAACAATAGCCCATAAAATAGAAGAGTAGAAGAAAACAAAAAACAGTAATTATGGGGGAAATTACCAACATTAAAATTCATGGACTCAGAAAGTTATGCAAATAGCACTATACTTAAGAGTTCAGAAATCCTTATATTTAAATATAGCCTTTTATAGTAGTTACAAAAACAAGGCCAAGTTATTTCACTTTTCAGGGCCTCGATTTCCTCACTTGTAAAATCACAAGTGAAATATTTATAAAGTGTATAAAACACAAAACTGCAATAGAATTGACAATTCCCACTAAAAATAAGTGAACAAGAAATCTTATTATAAGGTAATAAATTTAATGTCAAAGGGTCATTGAATCTGAAGGAAAAGAATACTAGAAATATATTGCTGAAAGGGATACAATATATAAAAGAAGCACAGGAGTGTCATTGCATTTTTATCTATTTAAAATACATACAAATAAGAAAAAAAAAATCAAAGGCACAAGAAAAAAAATAAAAACAAAACATTTTCATGTGCCCAGCAGAATATCAGGGAAGATTCAAAATATGTAACAATAAATTTCCATTTCAAGAAAGCATGTATAACAATAGAAGGCATTATATTCATGATTGTCCATCTTTTCTTTTATTCTTTAAAGGTCATTCATTTTAAAGGTCTTCTTTAAACACCATTCTGTTGTGCACTTTTTACTTCATTCTTTCCTGGCTTTCATTACTCTATTCCCCTCAAAGTAGGCTACAGTTAAGTACTGATATATTTATACACATGTATACACACACACACACACACACACACACATATACTCACAACTGTACTAAAACCCACACACAAATGTATATCTATATACACACATACATAGACCTCTATGCATAAATACAGATATACATATTCACATATATATTTACATATATATAATTTACATTTACATATACATAGATGTGTCTCTGAAACAATATGACTGAGATATAATGCACAATTCACTCTTTATTGAATCTTTAAGTTTGACTTTGAGATCAATGATTAATAGTCATACCTCCTTTCCCAATAAGCCAATTTAGCTTTTTAAGGCATTCTTCTCCTCAGTAGCTTTTTGTATTTTCTTTTGTATTACTCTCAATTATTTTCCTAATTTTTCCACTATCTCTCTTATTTGATTTTCAAAAACCCTTTTGATCTCCACTATGGCCTAAGCCCAATTTTTTATTTTTCTTGGAGGCTTTGTATGTAAGAACTTTGACTTTGTTATCATCTTCTTTGTTTTTAGATCTTCCTTGTCACCGTAGTAATTTTTTATAGTCAGAAGCTTGCTTTTTAATTGTGCACTCATTTTCCTAGCCTATCACTCAGCTTTTAATTTGTTAAATTGTTAATTTATTAAAGTAGGGTTCTATTTACAGGGTATAGGGTACAGGGTGCAGCTCTCTCGAACTGCAGGGTTTTGGTGCAGCTATTTTCATAGGTCTTTCTAGGGACCTGACCACAAGCCCTCTTTTCTGCCCTGAAGCTGTTAAGCATGTCCCTGCCCCACTGCAGTTCCAAAATCTAGTATGTTAAAGCAACAAAGTCATAATGACAGGGCTGGGGCCAGGACTGCACTGGAACTTCATGCTAGACTCCCACTCTGGTACCTTTTCTACTGACCTTCTAAAATGCCTTCAGCATTTTAGAAAGTATTCTACTCCATCTTTTGGGGTGTTGTGATGCTCCAAAATTTCTTTAGAATCATGATTCAAAGGAATTTGGATCAGTCTGAGGAAGAGGTTGAGTAAGTTCCTGCTTTTACTCTGTCATCTTGGTTCTGCCTTCTTAAAGTCTTTTTTTGAATTCTATAAATTCTTTCTTGAAAGGTAGCCATTTAATTTACTCTGGGGGGAGGGGGTAGAAGAGTGTTTGTTTTTTCTTACTTCACTGTCCTCCTCTAAAGATGAATCCCAGTCTTCCCTGTTTACATAGTAAGTTTCTATGGTTTTGTTCTTTCCTCTTTACTCATTTTTTAAATGAGAATTTATTAGTGTAAGCCACTCTAATTGGGGGGGGAGGAGGACTCTAGCTTTATTTCAGCTCTCCTCTCTGACATGAATCCCAAACCAAAAGCTCCACTCTCTTGCAGAAGTCCACAGCCCAACAGCATCTGTGCCCCACTGCTGGTAACTTCTAGCCCAGGGCTGCATCTCAAAAGCACAGTTGGGCCTGTATTATTAATCATATCATTGAGTCTTTCTTGACTCAGACCTTTGACTCCCAAGCTAACAATGAGGTGAAAGTTCCTGTATTTGTGGATGAGAGTACCAAAGCTAGATAACCGCACAGCTCCTCTGTTTCTGCAGAGCTAGTCTGGAGGTTTTATGCTTCACACCACATAAAGCTCAGTTCTGGGGTCTTTCTTCAGGTATTCTCGGATTGTCCCAGCAGGATTCCTGTTCTGCATCAAGTCTTATTTATTTTTCACTGATCTATGTTTGCTTTCAGGTAGAATTTTGTTTTGTTTGTGGGGGAAATCTGGAAAACTTGGAATTTTCTGACCTATACTATAGTCCAGCTCTCCAACAGTCTGAGGGACAGTGAATTGACCCCCTATTAAAAAGTTTGAGGACCCCTGGTAGAGCTTTGATTTCATTTGGTTTTTGAGGGAAACTGGGAGAGCTTGAGCAGCTTCCTGAATTTATTCTTTCATATTAGCTCCATTCTCAGGCATAATATGGAAATATATTTTGCATGATTTCACATATATAATTTATATTATATTACTTGCTTTCTCAGTGGGCAGGGAAGGACTTGAAGAAATGAATTTGGAACTCAAAAAAATTAATGTTAAAAATAAATAGTAGGAATAGATTAGGTTCAAGGGATAAAACAGTCAACAAATATAGCAACCTAGTCTTTGACAAACCCAAAGATCCCAGCTTTTGGGATAAGAACTTACTGTTTGATAAAAATTGCTGGGAAAATTGGAAACTAATATGGCAGAAACTAGGCATTGATCCATACTTAACGCCGTACACCAAGATAAGGTCAAAATGGGTTCATGACCTAGGCATAAAGAATGAAATTATTAATAAATTAGAGGAACATAGGATAGTTTACCTCTCAGACCTGTGGAAGGGGAAGGTCTTTATGACCAAAGCAGAACTAGAGATCATTACTGATCACAAAATAGAAAATTTTGATTATACCAAACTGAAAAGTTTTTGTACAAACAAAACTAATGCAGACAAGATTAGAAGGGAAGCAATAAACTGGGAAAATATTTTTACAGTCAAAGGTTCTGATAAAGGCCTCATTTCCAAAATATATAGAGAATTAACTCTAATTTATAAAAAATCAAGCCATTCTCCAATTGAAAAATGGTCAAAGGATATGAACAGACAATTCTCAGATGAAGAAATTGAAAATATTTCTAGTCATATGAAAAGATGCTCCAAGTCATTGTTGATCAGAGAAAATGCAAATTAAGACAACTCTAAGATACCACTACACACCTGTCAGATTGGCTAAGATGACAGGAAAAAATAATGATGATTGTTGGAGGGGATGTGGGAAAACTGGGACATTGATGCATTGTTGGTGGAGTTGTGAACGAATCCAACCATTTTGGAGAGTAGTTTGGAACTATGCTCAAAAAGTTATCAAACTGTGCATACCCTTTGATCCAGCAGTGTTACTACTGGGATTAAATCCCAAAGAGATTATAAAGAAGGGAAAGGGACCTGTATGTGCACGAATGTTTGTGGCAGCCCTTTTGTAGTGGCTAGAAACTGGAAACTGAATGGATGTCCATCAGTTGGAGAATGGCTGAATAAATTGTGGTATATGAAAATTATGGAATATTACTGTTCTGTAAGAAATGACCAACAGGATGATTTCAGAAAGGCCTGGAGAGACTTACACGAACTGATGCTGAGTGAAATGAGCAGGACCAGGAGATCATTATATACTTCAACAACAATACTATATGATGACCAGTTCTGATGGACCTGGCCATCCTCAGCAACGAGATCAACCAAATCATTTCTAATGGAGCAGTAATGAACTGAACTAGCTATACCCAGAAAAAGAACTCTGGGAGATGACTAAAAACCATTACATTGAATTCCCAATCCCTATATTTATGCACACCTGCATTTTTGATTTCCTTCACAAGCTAATTGTACAATATTTCAGAGTCTGATTCTTTTTGTACAGCAAAATAACGTTTTGGTCATGTATACTTATTGTGTATCTAAGTTATATTTTAATATATTTAACATCTACTGGTCATCCTGCCATTTAGGGGAGGGGGTGGGGGGGTAAGAGGTGAAAAATTGGAACAAGAGGTTTGGCAATTGTTAATGCTGTAAAGTTACCCATGTATATATCCTGTAAATAAAAGGCTATTAAATAAAAAAATAAAAAATAAAAAAAAATAGTACATTAAAAAAAAAGTAGTCCTTTTTTGATGGCAAAGAACTAGAAACCAAAAAGTTGTACATCACTTACAAAATGTATTTTTAAAATTATAGTGGTGCAATAAGAAAGAAGTGATGAAGGTTGCAGAGAAAAAACTTAAAAGACTTGTTTGAATTGCTGCAAACTGAAAAGTAAAGAACCAGAAACATGAATAAAGTTGATACAGGGCCTAACTGTGATTCTAGAAGTCTAATGTTATCTAGAGTCTGAAAGAGTGACTAAATGTGGAGAATGTGGTGTATATTTTTACACATAGCTAATAAGAGAATTTGGATTTTTTTGTTTCAGATATGTTTCAGTATATCCTAGATACAATATATGTGTGCAGAACTGAACAGCTCTCTTGTTGCATAGGGAGAATTGTATTCATAAGGTTAAAAATAACCCGGGAAGAAAAACAAAAGTACAAAGAATTTATATTCATTTCCCAGTGTTCTTTCTTTCAGTGTAGCTGCTTCTGTCCATCATTGATCAATTGAAACTGAGTTAGGTCTCTTTGTCGAAGAAATCTGCTTCCATCAGAATGCATCTTCATACAGTATCGTTGTTGAAGTATATAATGATCTCCTGGTTCTGCTCATTTCACTTAGCATCAGTTCATGCAATTCTCTCCAAGCCTCTCTGTATTCATCCTGCTGGTCATTTCTTACAGAACAATAATATACCTTAACATTCATATATCACAGTTTACCCAACCATTCGCCAATTGATGGGCATCCATTCAGTTTCCAGTTTCTAGCCACTACAAACAGGGCTGCACATACATTTTGGCACATACAGGTCCCTTTCCCTTCTTTAGTATCTCCTTGGAGTATAAGCCCAGTAGTAGCACTGCTGGGTCAAAGGGTATGCACAGTTTGATAACTTTTGGGGCATAATTCCAGATTGCTCTCCAGAATGGTTGGATTCGTTCACAACTCCATCAATAATGCATCAGTGTCCCAGTTTTCCCACATCCCCTCCAACATTCATCATTATTTTTTCCTGTCATCTTAGCCAATCTGACAGGTGGGTAGTGGTATCTCAGAGTTGTCTTAATTTGCATTTCTCTGATCAACAGTGATTTGGAACACTCTTTCATATGAGTGGTAATAGTTTCAATTTCATCATCTGAAAATTGTCTGTTCATATCCTTTGGCCATTTATCAACTGGAGAATGGCTTGATTTCTTATAAATTTGAATCAAATCTCTATATATTTTGGAAATAAGGCCTTAATCAGAACCTTTAACTGTGAAGATGTTTTCCCAGTTTGTTGCTTCCCTTCTAATCTTGTTTGCATTAGTTTTGTTTGTACAAAGGCTTTTTAATTTGATGTAATCAAAATTTTCTATTTTGTGATCAGTAATGGTCTCTAGTTCATCTTTGGTCACAAATTTCTTCCTCCTCCACAGGTCTGAGAGATAAACTATCCTATGTTCCTCTAATTTATTTATAATCTCCTTCTTTATGCCTTAATCATGGACCCATTTTGATCTTATCTTGGTATATGGTGTTAAGTGTGGGTCCATGCCTAATTTCTGCCATACTAATTTCCAGTTATCCCAGTAGTTTTTGTCAAATAATGAATTCTTATCCCCAAAGTTAGGATCGTTGGGTTTGTCAAACACTACATTGCTATAGTTGACTATTCGGTCTTGTGAACCTAGCTACCTATATTTTCTCAGAATCTTTTGAAATATTGTTTCCTCAGATGTAAATTGCATCTCAGATTATTCCTAGCCCATTTCCTCATTTCAGTCACAGATCAAAAGATTCATTGCACTATTGCCATGGTGTTATTTTGTCTACTCTGTAACTAATTGCTTTTGTTAGTACAAATCAAAGTGTCAGTGCCATATTGGGGGGGGGGAGATAAGTCAAATGTTTTATTACTTATAATGAGCAGTCACCCTTCAGACCCCCTAGTTTGTTTTTTTTTTTTTTAGATTTTATCTTATCTCTATAACTTTTATTATGTTAACTGGGTTTTATTATGTTCACTGGGATTTAACATAATAGCATGTATTTAACATACAAGCATACTTCTAATAGTTCTAATGATCACTTAGCTTCACACTTCACTTCACAATATCTTCTTTCCTTTTTTAATCATTCCCTCCTCTGGCAAATTGGTTTTGACTCTCTGGGACACTAAATCTTTAATTTCAAATTCTCTTCACTTTAATGTTGACCAAGTTAGAAGTGGGAAAATAGAGCATATGTCTATTTCTAGATGCTCATGGACTACTTTTAAAAAAGCATACTACATCATTTTTGGAGAAAAGAATCTATATAGCTTGCTATTGCAAGATCATCTACTGGTCCTATGCACAAATATTTCCAGTTCCAGAAATTAAGCCTCCAGGCTTCCTGGAAGATTTTCAGAATGTATAATCCTTTACCATCTGTTGCAGCCTCATTATGATTGGAAGTAAAGATGTTTTATTCATTAACATTGAAAGTTCAATAATCATTTTCAAGAAGCAATGTAAATTCTAATCATTTGGATATTGTCTGTTGAATTCAATAGGTATGAGGATACTTTATTTTCTTTATAATTTGTTCATAATGGCCTGTTAGATTGTTCCATATTTGATACTTCAACCAGCTTTGTCATTGTCTTTAGGGTAAGTTTTCTCTCTCCAGCACTTATTATTATATTATTCATTTCAAGATTAATTTTGCCTATTTCCAAAGCAAGTAAACAAAAGCAGAAAACATAATTACAGAGCTATGCCTCTAGATCCATAGGCTCACCCAAGTTACTAGGTTACAATTCAGTGAAGCAGAAGGTGGGAACTCCTATGAGCATGTACATACATAGAGGCACAAATTGCCTCTATGATAGTGAGTTATCCATATGTTAAAGCAAGGTAGAATAATTAGGTGTTGGGGAACAGAAAGATGACTATTTAGATCACAATTAGGCTAGATGATATCTATGATTTATAATTCTAATTCAACAATGAACTGGATTATGTGGAATGAAAAAAAAAAGAATATACTGAGGCAAGAGGCTGAGTTTCCAGTTCATCTTCCATTATTGTCTTTAAATATTTGAAGTTCCATCATATGAATTAGTTATTTACCCTTCTAAGTAGCTTTGGGAGTAGAACAAAGAGTATTAGAAGTCCTGTGTTCTAATTTTAGGGAAGGAACTTTAGTTTAATATCAGGAGGATCTTATTAGCAATTAGAATAGTTTGTACTTTTGTGGCAGTAAAAACCTGGGGGGAAAGTGATACTATTAGTTTAGGCTAAACAAATTGTCATACATGAATATGATGAAATATTACTTTGCTATAAGAAATGATGAATACAGAGAAACATAAAAAGACAGAAACTGATGGAAAGTAAGGAGAAAATGAAAAACATTATACCAAATATATATTATATATTGTATATGGTAAATATACTAATTAATCATAGTCAATGTATAATGACTAAAATAATGTAAATGGAAACAATTAAAGAGTCAAAAATGATTTGCAAAACTGCAAAAGACAAGCTTGCCTCCAAAGAAAAGGTATGAGACAAGACCTTCCTTTACTGCTTTGCAGAGATGGGTTTAGGAGGGGAAGTTTAATGATATTAAACATAATATGTAATTTCAGAGCTTTTCAAATTTTAATCAGTTTAAATAATGTTTCTCTTACATTTTTGAAAAACAATCTGTGTTATAAGAGACGAATCTTTGGGAAGAGAAAAGGCACAGGTACAGGAGAAATGTAGATAACAAACAGATATAAATAAAAATAAATCCAATTAGAATTGTTAAAATGTGGAATGCATGACTTTATGAACTTCTGAAATCATCTATTAGCAGTTATATAACTATCATGGATGTTGCAGTATGAATTCATGGTTTAGATAAGAGTTGTTGTAGATATCCTTTTGGTTCTCTTCAAACTAAAAAAAATTCCATGAGTCTATATTCTTAAGAATAGGGATTGCTCCATTTTTTGAAGTAACTATAGAGATAATCAAGTAACATAATGGATTCAGAACTGGAATTTGAATCAAGAAAATATGAGTTTAAATTCCACTTCAACAAAAGCTATTATGACCCTAAAACAGTCACTCAAACTCTTTCAGCATCCATTTCCTCTTTTGTCAAATGAGGATAACAGTTACTTCCTCACAGTATTATTGTGAAGATTGCATAGAAAAATAGCTTTTTAAGTATTAAATCACTACATTATAGGTACTCTTTGTTGTTGCAATAGTAACTATTATTATCCCCAGTACCTAGTGCATTGATAAATTCTCATTGATTGATTAATCCTAGACAATTAACTTAAGTTTCCTGGGTTGCAGTTATCACATTAGCAAAGTAAAGGAAAACTGATCTTTACATATTTGAATGAATAGGACAGACCAGAAGTTCTCTTAAGAGTTACTTCTTCCCTGTGATTTTATAAACCTAACCTTCAAGTCATAAAGGGCAGTCCATGAATAATTCATGGACAATTTACTTCACAATTCTCTTTTAAAATCTTAAAGTTATTCTTTTCATTATGTATAGAATCCATCTCTGATTGAATGTTTTAAGAGTGTATATAAATATAAGTAGAAAGTTCTCTGATTGCATCATCCTTTGACAACAATGAAAACAGTTCCTATTCAGTTTGACATAATTTTGTAAACATTTACCAAATACCCTCTATATGCAGGGTAGCATGGCATACTACATAAAGAGCCTGTCTGGAGTCAGAAAAGTCTAGAATTAATTTCTGCTTCTGATACATACTGACTGTATGACTCTGGTCAAGTAAAGCACTTAACATATAACTGCAATGCTTCAGAGAACTCAAGAATTTGATTGCTTAAAGGTTGCTCAATTGCTTTAGAAAATGGAAATTCCTCATTGGAAGTGCTCTATATCAATATACCTATAAACATGGATGAACTTCCTAATACTAATACCATCATCCAACTACCCTCCTGGAAAAAATATGAAGATGGTTATTGGGGATATCATTTATATTGCGTCAGTAAAAGAGTCACTACCCTCAAGGAGTTTGTAATCTTTTAGGAGAGGGAAGCACACAGATAAAGACAACATGTATGGGAGAAATACCTGGGAATTTGATCTAGGGTTGGAGAAAGTATTACCTAAAATGGACTACATGAAAATGGGGACAAAGAGACAAGGGAAGTGAATTCTATGCATGGATAATAAAGCCTCCAGAGATATCAAAGGTGACATAAACAGGAAATGTAAGACTTGGGAAAACTGAATTTTCCTATATCTTGTAAAATAGATTTTTGTGGAAGGTACTAATGCAAAATCAAACTGGAAATATAGAATAGAACAAGAAAGTGAATAACCTTGCATGTATAGGAATTTGGACTTAACAAGAAAATCATGAAATGTTTTTGAGCAAAGAAATGTAATGATTAATTATATCGATGTGCTAGAAAAAAAAAAAGAGCAGAGAGAGTATAATGATTTGAGAGGTCATTGTTTGATGGTAGGAAAATTTTGAGAAAGACCTTGGAATGATTGCCAGACATTCTAGAAACATGATTAATATAGAGGATATAAGTCCAGAGGAATAGTTCATTATAAAACCAAATCACAAAGAAAGGCAAAGAAATTACTTAAATTAACCTAGACCCTAAATAAATAAATAAATAGACAAACAAACAAATAAAAGTAAGAAAGTAATCAAGAGAGGGAAACAAAATTAAAAAAAAAACCTTGGTTTGTGAAAAAATAGGTAACAAATGCAACAATTTATTCTGCTACCATTTAAAGTATCTTTTAACTGTGTATACTTAACAGTAATTGATGATTCAGAAAAATGGGCAACAAAAACTTAAAATATTCAGGAAAGCAACTTGAAACAAGTTAATGAAGATAGAACAAATGTTAGAAAAGAATGTTGTGCTTAACTAATCCTGCCCTAAATTGTCAAAGATTATCAGTCCATGAAAAAGCAAATTACTTGAAAGAAAAATATTGATACATTATTGCAAAAAATAAAATAATTTGTGATCAAATTCATACATAAATTCATTTTTGATTCTCATTTCTCCCTTAGCTACATATAGAATCAATTGCTAAGATTTATTAATTCTAAATTGACAGCATAATCAGAGCCATCCCTTAGTCTCTATGTACAAGGCTAACCTCTTGGTTCAGGCCTTTATCATCTCTCATTTAGACCATTGAAAATTTATTTGGTTTCTGTTTTCCATGTTCTCCTTTTTCTGATTCTCCAAATCCTCTAATTATTGGAATCAGTAGCTTTCTGCAAGGCTGATATAATGTCTTCAATGAAAAGCCATTCTAAATTTTTTTGTTGTTGTACTTTCTCCTTCCTCAAATTATTTTGATATCCTTACCTACCTTACGTATTTTGTATTTCTCTTGGAATGTAAGATCCCTGAGGACAGTGACGGATGGTGTTTTGTTTCCTTGCTTTTATATCCCTGGTTCCTAAAACAATTCCTTTCATATAGTAAGTGCTTATAAATACTTTTTAGTTTTATACCAATTTGATTGTAATGCTATAGAAGGAATGAATGAAAAAGAATATAGAATCTTATGTTAGTAACTTTTATGTTGTTTGTGCATAATAAATAACTTGATTCAATGACATTTGCTAAGTAAATTATTAATTCAAAATTCACTAAACATCTAATAATTATCTGATGAGAGGAAGAAAGCATAAAATAAGTAAGTCACAAAAAGCCAGTTATCAGGAAAGAAGAAAAAAATTTAAATCTCAAGAATTATATGAATCCATGTAATAAGTATGTAAGCACTTGTCTTTTTTTTCTTTTACCAAGAAGTTAGAAAAGATACAAAGAAACTGAAAGACACAGTAGAGATAGTATTTGATAATATATGCTGATAATATGAAAGTAACCTGTTCATTCACTAAGAAGAATTTATAGGTTATGTATACAAAATTATTTTAAAGCCTTTCTGGAATATTGTTTACAAAGATTTTTGGTACAAAGCTACTCAGTAATATCTGAGTTGTTGCCAGTCCCTGAGAATGATTATCTTGCAAAATGAGATTGAAAATATTAAATTTTTTTCTATCCTAAGCAAATTCAGATTTACATTTAACAATGATTTAGATTCCTATTCAAAAGTATGCTTCAAATTTTACATTTAAGAAATAATTGCTACTAAAAACCTATTAAGCCCCAATTAATAAAATTTAGAAATTATTATTCAAAATAGAATTCTTTAGGGAAAAAAATCTCTCTCAATTAACTTAGTCTATTCAGACCATACAAATTCACTATTGGTAAACTCTCAGTTTACCTAGATTAGAGGCTATCTTTCTATGAGGAAGTAAACAAGCCTTAAAAACTAAGCATATAAAGTAAACTGATGTCCTGCCACCTAGTTAGCATTCATGGGACTACCATGTTGCATTTATGTAAAAATTTGTAGAGCAGAACTCCATGAATAAAAGTAAAAGTTATTCCCTTTATGTAATAGTAACTTAATGTGGTAAGATAATACAGATAAGGAGTCATATAGTAAGGAATAGTTAGAGGGGAGAGGTACCCAGGTATAAATATTTTTATCATTCTTTGAGATCACTGAAGTAATATAAACAAATGTATATGTTTTCTGTGTACATACATATAAAACATACATATATGTATACATGTAAGCACATATAGATTTACATATATGTGTTGTGTAACTTGGAATTTGAGTGACAAAAAATGTCCAATTGATCTTGGAGGTAATAGGGAGCCACTAAAGTTATTTAATAAAGGACATGATGATTGATCTGTATCTTTAGGAGATTAATTTAACAGATGAGTGGAGAATGGACTAGAGTGGGGAAAGACGTGAGGCAGGGTGGTTAAAGAACATGAGTGAGGAGAGCTTGCACCAGAGTTTGGCAGTTCGAGAAGAAATATACAGGCATGCATAAGAAATATTTTTAAGTTAATATTAGTATGACTTAGTTATTAATGTGAGGGTTAAGAGGTTAGGAATTGAACACGATACCTAAGTTGTGAGTTTGGGTGACTTGGATATTTGCTATGTGCTTGATATTAATGAGGAAGTTTAGAGAAGGCAAGGACTTATGCAGAAAGATCACAAGTTCAGTTTTGGACATATTGAGTCCAATCAAATTATGAAAGGAATATACATTATAACATATTGGTAAATAATCATTCATCATTTAATGATAATCCATAAAACCAGAGAATCCAATAACTTTCAAGGTAGCACACTCCATCCTTTAATGGGGTCAAATGTTAAAAATGTTCATGTTAAATGTTAAAAAATGTTAATGTAAATGTAAATGTAAAATGTAAAACTCCTTGACCACAGCTATCATCCCAGATATCAGTGCTCCTCAGTCTTTTCTTCTCCAGACTGAAAGCATTTCTAGTTCCTCAATGCACTTCTCCTTCCAGGTCAACCTACTCTATACACTTTTCAATCTAAAAATGATATTCTCAAACTATGGCAGCTGGAATTGAAAAGATTCTAGATGAGGTCTAAGAGGTTTTTTAAATGACTTTAGAAAGCGATAGTATGGGACATTAATACACTGTTGGAGTTGTGAACTAATTCAACCATTCTGGAGAATAATTTGGAACTACACCAAAAAAAAGCTATATAAAACTGTGCACAGTCTCTAATTTAGCAGTGTCTCTAATGTCTAATAGAAGACGCTAAAGTGTCTGTATCGCAAAGAGTAATAAAAAAGGGTAAAGAACTCACATGAGCAAAAATGTTTATAGCAGCCTTTTTGTAGTGGCAAAGAACTAGAAAATGAGTGGATGCCCATCTGTTCTGGAATGGCTGAATAAATTATGGTATATAAAAGATTCTATAAGAAATGATCAACAAGCTGATTTCAGAAAGGCCTAAAGAGACTTACATAAACTAATGCTAAGTAAAGAAAGTAGAAGCAAGAGAACAATGGGCACAGCAACAACAAGATGGTTAGGTGATCAACTGAGATGGACTTGGCTCTTTTCAACAATGAGGCAATTCAGGACACTTTCAATAAACTTATAATGGAGAGAATCATCTGCATCTAGAGTACTATGAAAACTGAATGTGGATGACACAATAGTATTTTAACCTTTGTTATTGTTTGTTTGTTTTCTTGCTTTTTTTTCATGTTTTTTTATCCTTTTGTCAAGAGTTGAAACTCTTAAAAGGTGTGCTTCAATCAGACAACCGAGCACATAAGGCTAATTACCTATTGGACAATAACTCTATTAGCATATATTTGGAAAAATGGCCCTTCTGACTACTCCTTACTGGCTCAATCTTTTGGTGTATACAGATAACCTTAGGAGAGATTAGAGGGGGGCAGAGCCAAGATGGCAGAGAAGGCACACGCGACTTTCTAAGCTCTTCTCTTACCCTCTCTATCAATATTATATCGAGCCTCAAAAACAGTCTTGACTGCTACAATTCGTAAAGATAAGAAGTATAACAACTCAAAAGCCAAAGAAAATCTGTAGTCTTGCCAAAAAATGTTGGTTCCGGGGCCAGGGGGGAGATCAGCATAGACTCTCCCAGTCTAAAATTTGATCTCCAACCATAGAGCTCAAGAGATGCAGAAAAGGTAAAAATAACTCTTGAGAATTGTATTTCTGTTGTGGATATACAAAATGAATACATGTATAATTTGATTTTACTAATATAACATAAAAAGGGAAGTAGATAGGGAAAAGGGATGATGGCAGAATAAGGTGGGAAGGGGGGATAAAAAGAGAGAAACCACATTCCACAAAGAGGCAAAGAAAACTTATCATATCTGAGGGAATTAGAGAGGGGGAGGAACATTGTGTGAATCTTACTCTCATCAGAGTTGGCTCAAAGAAAAAATAATTGACATTTGTTTTAAAGAAAATTCTCTCTCGCCTCATTAAAAAAGGGGGAGAGGAAAAGGGAAAAGAAAAAAGAGTAATAAGGGAAGGAAGGGAAAAGATTCAAAGGGGGGAGGGAGGGATTCTAAAAAGGGTAAGCATCATAATACAAATGGGGTACATAAATACAAAAAGGGGAAAGAGGGTTGGGGGAGGCAAGAAAAAGTAAAGCATAATCTGAGGTTATTAGGATGGCAGGAAATATAGATTTAGTAATTCTAACCGTAAATGTGAATGGGATGAATTCCCCCATAAAGAGGAGGCAGATAGCAGACTGCATCAAAAGTCAGAACCCTACAATATGTTGTTTACAAGAAACACATTTAAAGCAGGGAGATAAATATAGAGTAAAGGTAAAAGGCTGGAGCAAAATCTATTATGCATCAGGTGAAGTCAAAAAAGCAGGGGTAGCCATCCTTATCTCAGATCAAGCAAAAGTAAAAATTGATCTAATTAAAAGAGATAAGGAAGGAAACTACATCCTGCTAAAGGGTAGCATAAACAACGAAGCAATATCGGTATTAAACATATATGCACCAAGTGGTATGGCATCCAACTTCCTAAAGGAGAAGTTAAGAGAGTTGCAAGAAGAAATAGACAACAAAACTGTAATAGTGGGAGATCTCAACCTTGCACTCTCAGAATTGGACAAATCAAACCACAAAACAAATAAGAAAGAAATTAAAGAAGTAAATAGAATATTAGAAAAATTAGGTATGTTAGATCTTTGGAGAAAAATGAATGGAGATAGAAAGGAATATACTTTCTTCTCAGCAGTTCATGGAACCTATTCAAAAATTGACTATATATTAGGACATAAAGACCTCAAAATTAAATGCAAGAAAGCAGAAAATAGTAAATGCTTTCTTTTCAGATCATGATGCAATAAAAACTACATTCAACAAAAAGTTAGGGGGAAATAGACCAAAAAGTAATTGGAAACTAAACAATCTCATCTTAAAGAATGATTGGGTGAAGCAGTAAATTATAGATACAATTAATAATTTCACTCAAGATAATGACAATGATGAGACGTCATACCAAAATTTGTGGGATGCAGCCAAAGCAGTAATACGAGGGAATTTTATATCCTTAGAGGCTTACTTGAATAAAACAGAGAAAGAAAAGATTAATAAATTGGACTTGCAACTAAAAAAACTAAAAAAAGACCAAATTAAAAACTCCCAATCAAATACTAAATTTGAAATGCTAAAATTAAAAGGAGAAATTAAAAATATTGAAAGTAAAAAAACTATTGAACTAATTAATAAAACTAAGAGTTGGTTCTATGAAAAAGCCAATAAAATAGATAAGCCTTTGGTAAATCTGATTAGAAAAAGGAGGGAGGAAAATGAAATTAGTAGTCTTAAAAATGAAAAGGGAGAACTTTCCACCAATGAAGAGGAAATTAGAGAAATAATAAGGAGTTATTTTGCTCAACTTTATGCCAATAAATTTGATAACCTAAGTGAAATGGATGACTACCTCCAAAAATATAGTCTTCCCAGACTAACAGAGGAGGAAGTAAATTGCTTGAATAGTCCCATTTCAGAAAAAGAAATAGAACAGGCAATTAAACAACTCCCTAAGAAAAAATCCCCAGGACCAGACAGATTTACATGTGAATTTTACCAAGCATTTAAAGAACAATTGGCTCCAATGCTATATAAATTATTTGATAAAATAGGGAATGAAGGAGTCCTACCAAATTCCTTCTATGACAGACATGGTACTGATACCTAAACCAGGTAGGTTGAAAACAGAGAAAGAAAATTATAGACCAATCTCCCTAATGAATATTGATGCTAAAATCTTAAATAAGATATTAGCAAAAAGACTACAGAAAATCATCTCCAGGATAATACACTATGATCAAGTAGGATTTATACCAGGAATGCAGGGCTGGTTCAATATTAGGAAAACTATCAATATAATTGGCCATGTTAATAACCAAATTAACAAAAACCATATTATCATCTCAATAGATGCAGAAAAAGCATTTGACAAAATCCAACATCCATTCCTAGTAAAAACACTTGAGAGTATAGGAATAAATGGACTTTTCCTTAAAATAATCAGCAGCATCTATTTAAAACCATCAGTAAGCATTATATGTAATGGAGACAAACTTCAACCATTCCCAGTAAGATCTGGAGTGAAACAAGGTTGCCCACTATCACCGTTACTATTTAATATTGTATTAGAAACGCTAGCTTTAGCAATAAGAGCTGAGAAAGAGATTAAAGGAATTAGAATAGGCAATGAGGAAACCAAATTATCATTCTTTGCCGACGACATGATGGTATACTTAGAGAACCCCAGAGATTCTACTAAAAAGTTATTAGAAATAATCCACAACTTTAGCAAAGTTGCTGGTTATAAAATAAACCCACATAAGTCATCAGCATTCTTATATATCACTAACAAAATCCAACAGTCAGAATTACAAAGAGAAATTCCATTTAAAGTAACTACTGATAATATAAAATATTTAGGAATCTATCTGCCAAGGGAAAATCAGAAACTTTATGAGCAAAATTACAGACCACTTTTCACACAAATTAAGTCTGATCTAACCAATTGGAAAAATATTAAATGCTCTTGGATAGGGCGAGAAAATATAATAAAGATGACAATATTACCTAAACTAATCTATTTATTTAGCGCTGTACCAATCAAGACTCCCAAAAAACTATTTTAATGACCTAGAAAAAATAACAACAAAATTCATATGGAAAAACAAAAGGTCAAGAATTTCAAGGAATTAATGAAAAAAAATCAAATGAAGGTGGCTTAGCTGTACCAGATCTAAAATTACATTATAGAGCAGCAATTACCAAAACCATTTGGTATTGGCTAAGGAATAGATTAGTTGATCAGAGGAATAGGTTAGGTTCAAGGGATAAAACAGTCAACAACTATAGCAAGCTAGTCTTTGACAAACCCAAAGACCCCAGCTTTTGGGATAAGAACTTACTGTTTGATAAAAATTGCTGGGAAAATTGGAAACTAATATGGCAGAAACTAGGCATTGATCCACACTTAACACGTACACCAAGATAAGGTCAAAATGGGTTCATGACCTAGGCATAAAAAATGAAATTATTAATAAATTAGAGGAACACAGGATAGTTTACCTCTCAGACCTGTGGAAGGGGAAGGACTTTATGACCAAAGAAGAACTAGAGATCATTACTGATCACAAAATATAAAATTTCGATTATACCAAACTGAAAAGTTTTTGTACAAACAAAACTAATGCAGACAAGATTAGAAGGGAAGCAATAAACTGGGAAAATATTTTTACAGTCAAAGGTTCTGATAAAGGCCTCATTTCCAAAATATATAGAGAATTAACTCTATAAAAAATCAAGCCATTCTCCAATTGAAAAATGGTCAAAGGATATGAACAGACAATTCTCAGATGAAGAAATTGAAACTATTTCTAGTCATATGAAAAGATGCTCCAAGTCATTATTAATCAGAGAAATGCAAATTAAGACAACTCTAAGATACCACTACACACCTGTCAGATTGGCTAAGATGACAGGAAAAAATAATGATGATTGTTGGAGGGGATGCGGGAAAACTGGGACATTGATGCATTGTTGGTGGAGTTGTGAACGAATCCAACCATTCTGGAGAGTAGTTTGGAACTATGCTCAAAAAGTTATCAAACTGTGCATACCCTTTGATCCAGCAGTGTTACTACTGGGCTTATATCCCAAAGAGATTATAAAGAAGGGAAAGGGACCTGTATGTGCACGAATGTTTGTGGCAGCCCTTTTTGTAGTGGCTAGAAACTGGAAACTGAGTGGATGCCCATCAGTTGGAGAATGGCTGAATAAATTGTGGTATATGAATATTATGGAATATTATTGTTCTGTAAGAAATGACCAACAGGATGATTTCAGAAAGGCCTGGAGAGACTTACACGAACTGATGCTGAGTGAAATGAGCAGGACCAGGAGATCATTATATACTTCAACAACAATACTATATGATGACCAGTTCTGATGGACCTGGCCATCCTCAGCAATGAGATGAACCAAATCAGTTCCAATGGAGCAGTAATGAACTGAATCAGCAGTTCAGGGATGTTCAGGGAAGGAGAAGGAGAACAAAGTCTCATAGAAAATTCTTGGAGAAAAAAATAAACTTTTAGCATTCAAACCTCTGGGTGGACCTAGATGGCCTTTAAGGTTTTTTCCAACCATCATATTTCATAATTATTTGAGTTTATAGGAGACTAATCTTCAAATCAATTTATTAATTCTTAATTAATTCTTAAACTATAAACAAAAAATAAAAGTTATCATGAACTATAATTTACACAAATATCCCATCTCTATTACAAATTGATCTCTCCAAATGAAATTGTACTTGTCATTTTCAAACAAAATCACTGATAATCATAATAGCAATGTCTTGAGCCATCACTTAATCTCATTTCAGAGAAACACTTTAATCAGGGGATCATAGCAATCTATGGGAAATGATCACCAGAACAGCAAGAATATTTATTTTTGTCTTTGGATTCTGATTGCATAGAATAGTAAGATCTTATTAATTTTGTAGTGAGTTGAATTATAACAATGAAATAGCAATGATGATGACAATGGGAATTTGGATTTTTACAATTTGTAAAATCCTGATAAACATTATTTCATTATTGCCTTTCAATAGCCCTGAGTGGCGAATAGTATGAGTATATTTATTCCTATTTTATAAAGGAGAAACTATAGCTGAGAAAGATTCATTAAAAATGACTACTGTAATAAGCTTATAAAGCATGAAGAATGGAATTTGTACCTCAGTCTTACTGTTTCAAAGTCCAGTACTTTATATACTATCTCTTACTGAAATAAATGTCAAAAATGATCCTTGGCATCACATAAGCTCCTCTGCCAATTTTTACTGCATCCTACCAAAGGCAAAAAAAAAAAAAATGGACTTAAGTATTTCTTTAAAAACAAAAATAAGAATTCAGTTCAGTTAAAACTGAAAGACATTGCTATATGCATAGATGAAACATCAGTTTTAGTGTTTATTTTTCTCTATATTGTCAATTTCAAATTTTGCTTTTGGCCAATTTTAGCATCTGGTTTAAAGATCCTCCTCTTCTATTTTTTAAGCTTTATGAAGGCTATTTTACAAACTTGGCAGTTGCCCTTGATGGTAAGAGTGTTCTGCCTATTAATTATGAATTATCAGTAAAACAAAATTTTCATCATGTTTCAAACTCACACTGTTATTCCAAGTGCCAATCCAAATGACAGAAGATAGTAATGTTAACCATAATGAATAAAATCTGTTGAATGTGTAAAGTCTGTCTATTGTTAAAAAACACACATTATTTTTTATCTGAGGACAAGTTTTCAACTTCAGGGGAAGTAAAAAAGTTTGGGACATCAGAAAACAAATAGCAAGTAATATGAATGTTTCATTTTTAAACTGGACTTTTATAGCTTTCCAAAGCAAATATTAGAGTAATCATATGTGCTAAAATGACATTTAGATCTCTTTTTTTTCCTCAAATATCTGTAAAAAGTAGCATTGCATTCTGAGAGCACCAACTTTGTCCCACGTGGCTGACAATGAACTATTCTACATAAGCGATTTTATTTTGATTTGAGATTATGGAAGATTTAATCATTTGGATAGGAAGATTTTTAATAACTTCTTTTGAGGACATTAAAAACATAAATTTCTATTCTGGTAAATAAAAAGTTATACATATAATACAAAATTATTTGTATTTAAAATTTTTAATTTTCCTAATTTTACCTATAAGATTGTGGCTAAATAGTTAAGGCTATTCAGAGTATTTGTAGGAGGAAGAATTGAATGTCAGAATTAAGCCAATAAATAGATATTTAATAAAGCCATTGTGCCACTTTCATTTTTACCATTCACTTTTTTAAAATTTTGAATTCCAAATTCTGTCCTTCTCTAAAGGACCTCACTAGCCCATTAATAAGACAAGCAGCATAATGTTAATTATATGTTTAAAATCATGTTTAAATATCCATATTATCCATGTTGCAAAAATGCAAGAAAAATAAAGAGAAAAAAATTAGTCTATACTGAGATTATCAGTTCTCTTATTTGAGGTGGAATGAAATTTTTCATCATGGATACTTTAAATTGCTTTAGATTATTGTATGAATAATTTTAGCTTAGAGTTGATCATTCTTACTTTGTTATTATTGTTACTATGTACAATGTTCTCCTAGTTCTTCTCATTTCACTTTACACTACCTCATACAAGTTTTCTTAGGTATTTCTGAAATTATCCTGCTCAACATTTCTTATTGCATTTATTTCTTATTTCATTGTTCATATTATTCATATTTCATCTGTCATAAATCACAATTTGTTTAATCATTCTTCAATTGATAGACACTTTATTTCCAATTCTTTACCACTATGAAAAAGTTGCTATCAATATCTTTATAAATATAGTTCTTTTTTTAAAAAAATTATCTTTGGGATACAGACCTAGTAGTGCTATTTCTGTATCAAAATATATGTACAGTTTGATGGACTTTAGGATCTAATTAGGATAGTTTTTCAATGTGAGTGGGGAAGGGGAAGGGAGAGGGAGTAGACCTAGAAGATTTAAGATATCTTCTACACATGACTATTAGGCTATTAAATGATGTCAGATTTCTGCACAGCCTATAGGATATTTATAAAGCTCAACTTTGTATTAGGATATGTAAATTGTTTATATACATTTATTATTTATGTGTTTTAACATTTTTTCAATTGCATTCCATATTCTCTCCTTCCTGCTGTTCCTTTCCCACTCACTGAGAAATTAAACAATACTATATCAATTATACATGTGCAATCATGTGAAACCTTTCCATATTATCCACGCTGAAAAAAAATTTGAAAATATATGGTTCAATTTGCATTTAGACTTCTTCAGTACTCTGCAGAGGTGGATGGCATTTTTCATCATAAGTCATTTAGAATTGTCTTGGATTGTTGTATTGCAAATAACAGCTAAGTCATTTATAGTTGATCACAGTGCACGATTCTATATTGTTAGAGAGAATGATGACTCAACAATATATATGTCTGAGTAAAGGGCATATTTAGTACAGGAATACAGGAGAAGAGAGACACCGTCCTTAATTCATGTTTTGAGACATTCATTGTTCAGACTTCCTTCAGAAAAAATTTCATGATAGGCATGTAGATGAGCTGGTACTCGCACACATCCCTGTTTTCCAGCTTCTGTTTCTACAGATTCTGAGCAATTTCATACTAATTTCAGTGCTTCTTTCTTGGTTAAATTGAGATAACTTACAGTGTAACAGTTTAATATATGTATTTTGGTATATCTAAATCTATATAATTTCTTTGATTTGTTTGGATTAAACAGTTTAGTTCTTTTAGAGAACAGAACTGCCAATTTCCAGTTACATCTCCTCAAGTCAAGGATTAAGGTGTCCTTTGGAAAGATTCAAGAAAAATCTGTCCAGCTTCCCAAAGAACTGAATTTGGTGGATCCTCCTTGTGATCTCATGAACTTCTTCATGGGATTTTCTTGACAAAAATACTGGAATAGTTTGACATTTCTTTCTTCGATGTTTCTCTATTAATTAGGCAAATAGGGGATCAATGCCTTATCCAGGGTCACACAGGTAATATCTGAGGCTGAGTTTGAACTCAGGTCTCTCAGCTCAGGCTCAGTGCTCTATTCACTGAACTATCTGGCTGATAAATAAATAAATAAGTGTGTGTGTGTGTGTGTGTGTGTGTGTGTGTGTGTATATATATATATATATATATATATATATATATATATATATATATATAAAGAGGGGGGAGGGAGGGAGGGAGAGAGAAAGAGAGAGGGAAAGAGGGAGAGAAAGAGGGAGGAGGAGAAGGAGGAAGGAAAAAGGGAAGGAAGAGGGAGGAAGGAGAGGGGGAAGGAGGGAAGGAGGAGAGGAAAGGGAAGGAGGAGGGAGGAGAAGGGGAGGGAGGAGAAAGAGAGGGAGGAGAGGGGGAGAAGGACAAAGAGAGGGGAGAGGAAGTGAGGCCCAAAGAGGAACTATAATGTCTCCAGAGTCATATAACTATATGTCTGAGTAGAGATTCAAACCTAAAATTTGCTTGAAATCAAACTTACATATCCATAAGATACCCCAAACACACTTGAGATGGAAAAAATAACAGGAATAGCATCTAAACACTCTGTCTGATATGCTGCAAGCAATGTCACAAAATTATTACGTTACTATTTTGAGTAATCCTTTGAAAAGGTATAAATGTTATTAAGGAGTGTCACATAAAAGAAACTAGACTTACTAGGCTTTTGCTATTGTTGTTCATTGATTTCAGTTAAATCCCATTTCTAATGATTCCCATTTGGACTTTTTTTGGGAAAGATACTGGAGTGGTTTGCCATTTCCTTGTCTAGGACATTTTACAGATGAATGAACTGAGGTAAGCAGGATTTAGTGACTTGCTCAGAGGCACATAACTCCTAAGCGTTTAAGGCCAGATTTAAACTCAGGTCTTCCTGATGCTAGGCCAACATTCTAATCCACTGAGCCACAAATCTACACTCATTTGAGATCTTTATGCAATTAAACATCCGTTTAACCTCAAGAAAGACAACAAACAGGCACATATCTGAAATATTAAAATTAATTACCTGAATATATTTGTTTTTATAGTCAACTTCAAACTCTCTCTATGCTTGTAAAGAGGAATAATATTGCTGGCAGTAATAAATATACCTGAAAACTTTCACCACTGAGACAGTTATGTCTGAAACCCTGAGAATGGAAATAACAATGAATAAATGTAGAGATGATAAAATAAAGAATGTTTTCTCAGCATCCTTGAATGCCTTCTAATTTCTTATCTTGCATAATGAGATTTCAGGGTCTTACAGTAGCCTGGGATTCCACAGATACATGGAGAAAAAAACTGAGTAGTCATTCATCAATTACCAACTACAGGGTTAGAAAAATAGGCAATCTTGATAATTCAGGCAAACCAAAATTACAAGTAATCAAAGTAGTTTTCTGTTTTTTATTTTTTTTCCTTTCCTTAACACTGAAGAGAGGGATCTGTGGAGAAAGGCCAGAAAAAGCTTTGTTATTGAAAAAAATGAATTCATAAATTGGAGAGGTTCTTTAAAAAAAAGTTTCCCAGTTTCATTTCAACAAACTTGTTTTTTTTCCCTTGATAAGTTTTGACACATTCAATCACTTCCCAACAAACAATACTTCCTTAGCCATAAAACTTTTCAAGTTCAAAATTTTTAAGCACTTAATACAGTGACAATATAGATTTCACTTTCTTAAATTTAATGTTTGTTAACAGAAAGGATAGGTGCTTTAATTGTTATAATTTGAAATATCATTGTCTGCTGCATTTGATATGAATTGTTATTATTTAGTACTATCTGGAAGTTGCATTATTGGAGCCATCATATTTATTCTCCTTTATCTCTGCTTTTTTCATGTTGAATCTATTCATTCAGGATTTCTCAAATTTCTACATATCCTTAGAACTTGCTGATTCTTACACTTTTAGAACACATAACACAATTTGTTCCATCACTTTGCAATCTTTGAGCAGATAATTTGTTTCCAACATTTTGCTAGTAAAATAATGCTGCTATAGATAATTTGATGTTTATCTATACAATATGTAATATATATAAATTAACATTTATATATACATGCTATATAAAATAAATCTATCTTTATCTAACAAAAATCTAACTCATATTACAGTCATAAAATGTGCATATGTATATACACACATACAACATAATTATAACAAAATATTACAGAGCATCATTTTGTGTGGGAGGAGAAGTGAGGAACAAAGAACTGGAGACAAAAAAAGGTACCCATGGACCATAAAATGGTTAACAAATTGTGGCATATGGATGTAATGGAATATTATTGAACTTTAAGAAATGACAAATACTAAGAATTCAGAGTAAATGGAATCAGGAAAATAATGGATATAATGATTAAAACAATGTAAATAGAAAAGAACAATAAAACAAAATTAAACTGCATTTATCAACCTTGGCCCAAGAGAAGAAATGATGAAATGTATTTTCTTGCCTTCTTTAGAGAAGGGTTATTGGAGTAGAATGTTGCTTACACAATTTAAGGTAGTCTAGTAATCAATTAATTTTGATTGATTTGGTTAATTTTGGTTATTTCTTTTTCATTTTTATTAAAATATCTTATTGGGTAAGAGAAAAGAGTTGCATTTCCAAAAATAACTGAGGATGAAAAAGTCTTACTTAAACATTTAAAAAATCCATAAGAAAGAAAATTTAATATCAAGCCTACTAAACTACTCTTAAGCACAGGACACCAGTCATAATTCTCAAAGTTGCCTGATTTATACACTATGAGTCTACATAAAAACAGCTGCATCTCAAATAAACCACGAGTATCATAATTATTGCCTTTATTTGTAGTGCTTCATTATCTTGTGTTCAAGCTTTCTCTTATCTACAATAACTAAGCAAATGGATTTCTTTCTCTTTTAGCAAGGTGGAGTCTACAGATAAAACAGCTTAATAAGGAAGAGGTGTAAGAATTGTTCCCTATCATTCCCTGGAAGCTTGAATCTTCTCCCTGTTACTTACCTCCCAAATATTCCCAGGTTAATAATGGAGTTATAAACAATGACTGGAGTGAATTAAAGACTGTAGTTGCTTGTTTGTTGACTGGAGTTTGGACTGGAGTCCAGTAAAGACTGGAACTTAAAGAAACAAGCTCCCAATTAAAGATAAGAAAGGAATAGAGAGGATTTTGGAAACTTAGCAAAATAGATCCCTAAATTTCAAACTCTGTAGATTCCCTCCACAAAGAGAACAAATTCACATATCAGGACAAACACAGACTGGTGAAAAATCAATTAGACTTGGGGCAAAACAAAGTCTGCCTGGAACAAGAAAGACCCAAAGAAAGATCCCAGCTTGGGGATTAACCCATGTTAAGTACAAACAACTCCTACATTTGTTGTACTAAACATCAAGTGTGGAGCATTGGGACAAGCTAGAGAGACAGAAAGACAGAGAGAGAGAGAGAGAGGCAATCAAAAGAAGTAGGCCTGGAGTCAAAAATATCATATCCAGCAAAATTATCCCTAATATTCAATGAAAACAATGTACATTCAACAAACTTGCAGATTTTCAGGACTTTTTTTCAACCAAATACAAATATAATGGAAAATTTAACACATAAGAGCCAATATCAAAGATTAATTTCAAGGAATTTTAAAAGGGAAATTGTTTATGTTTTTTGGAAATGTATACCATATGTTTAAGACTGACATCAATAGTTGGATAGCTAAAAAGAAAGATTAGAGCAGAGTTGAGTATTATTTGACTCTTGAAAACAAAACTATCTAGGAATAGTAAAAATAGAGATAATATTTTACAAATGAGATACAAAGGAAGAATAAACCCAGAGGCATTAGAGGGGGTAAGAGACTCATATTTCTGAAAACCTAATAATATCAGAATTGGTTAAATAGGCAACAATAACAACAACAACAACAACAACACACACACACACATACACACACACACACATGCCATAAAGGGTATAATCCAAAATCTGTAAAGAAATAACGGGGGAAGGAATAGGATAAGGTGAAGCATAGAAGAGTGTTTAGATTAATTGGAGTTGGATAAGGTGTGTAGATTAATGGTAATGGGATAAAAAGGGAAGGAAAACATGAATGGAGAAGATAAGGGAGAGATCCATTGGTGGGGGAGTTGAAGTAATAGCAAGGCAAGTTAAGGAGCAGAATTAAAGTAGAAGAGTTAGTAAAGATATGAAATAAAAGATATACACAAACAGTACAGCAAGGATTAAGGGTAGAATTTACTATGTTATATGTCTGCCATTTTATTATTGTTTTGGATGCGTGTTTACATATGGGTAAATGCATATGCATATATATGTGCCTGAATATATATGGTTATATATGTATGTAGGTCTATGTATATGTGTACATAGACATATATGTGCATGTATGCTTCTGTGAGCGGATGTGCGTGCTTATTATGTGTACTTAATTGTAGCCTTCTTGGTGGACATGGGTGGGGGATAAAAGGAGGGAAAAAGAATAAAGTAAACAGTGCTCAGCAAAGAACAAAAGAATTACCTACAAGGAAACAAGGAAAAGATGGACACTTGTGAATATAACTTTTTTCTATTATCATATATGTTTTCTTGAAATGGAAATTTATTGTTATATGTTTTGAATCCTCCCTGATGTTCTTCTGGGAGCATGACAATGTTTTGTTTTGTGGTGGGTTTTTTAATTTTCCTTTTCTGTTTTTTTTTCTATTATTCTGTTTTTTCTTATTTTGCATTTTGCTCAGTAAATAAATAAATAAAGGGATAATCCCTTATTCAAGAATTACCCTTAAAAAGAAATCTTACATGAAGAATTTTCTCTAATGCTTGGATGACCCTGGTTTCATAAAGGATCTCTGGGAAATGTGGATCAATTTATAGACTATTTTGACTGTAAACTGTGTTGATATTAACCTCATTCCTTTTTTAGGAACAGAAAAAAAAATGAAAAGTACATCTTAATGGCTCCCATGAGGCCTATAGAGTATGTGACTTTTTGATCCCAGGGAACTCAATCGCAATGTTGTTTTCAAAAGAAACACTTAGCTTTCACTGAGATAGGAAATGCTCAAAAGTTAATCAAATTTTCACCCTACCTTATTAAGAATAGAACTATAGAAAGACAACCCACAGAAGAAGGAGGGAGGGAAATTTCAGTGCAAGAATAATTGTTAACTACTTCACCATATCTTGAATATAAGTAATTTGGTCCATCAGGCCTAAATTCTTTAGATCTGCTCTGAATTCAAACAATACAGAATATGTGGTTTTGTACTTTCAGAGAGATAAACTTCTCCATTCTCCAAATATGAAAATTTATTATGTGTTCTCAATGTAGAAGGAAGGAAGCATTGCCTTTTTGAGCTGTAACTTGTTTCTGCTCCAGAAATCCCAGGCAGAAGAGTGTAACTCCTTATCAGCAAGTGGGATAATAGAAAACTTCTTTTCTCAGCTAGAATCAAAGATTTAAGGATGATGGGAGATAGAAACCAATTGGAACTTTTGAGAGCTGCAAAGAAAATAAAGGATGGAGGAATCAATCTCATGGGAAGGTCACTGACTACCATACCAAACAATTTAATCACAAGCAGTTGAAAGCTTCTCTGACTGACTATTTAAGGAATAACTGACTAGAGAGATTACTGCATCAGAGGAAGTAAGTGAATTACCCCTTCTCTGTCTTCTTCTGCCTGGTAAATTGGTGAATTCATACTTCAGTATTGTCTTATTGACAGAGAATCCAAAGATTTATTGAGAGGTTCTGCTGCTGGTTCATAATCAGAGACATTTTAATATTTGACAACATAGTACTGTGGTACATAAAAACCAATGGATTCCGTCAATTTTTTCAGTAATATTTGTTTTAGTTACAAAGCAGCATGGATAGATAGGATAAAATGATGAATTTTGAATTTTGAAGGTGAAGCAGGAGAAGACCTGTATCAGATAAAATAATAAATTGATCAAAAAAGTAAAATAGTAATTAACTAGAATTGCAGACTAATCAATAAGAGTAGTACCATAATTAGGAGATAAAATGTTTATCACCAAGTAAATTGGTTAAATAAAGCTGAACATAAATTCATCTAATATTAATCAGATAATCACTTATGCTAACTTTTGATATCTCAGTAAAATTATATAAATTTTAGCTAATGATGTGACTTGCTGTTTCAAACAAATGACAACAATATTTTAATTGTTGTGACATGCTTATTTGCTCTCATGTTGATTATACTTTTATGATGGATTGTGTCAACTGACAAAGATAAAAAGATTTTTACTGATATTGAATGAGGACCAATGGGGAATAAAAAAGGGGAAGCCACTGAGCAAATAGCTCTGTTCTTAACCAGACTATAATAAATCAATCTATACCTGTCTCTGTGTCTCTTTATCTCTATGTCTGTCTCTATCTCTGTCTCTCTGTCTCTTTTCCCTGCACACCAATATTTACTTTCATAACAGAGGATTTCTGTCATTATATGTGCTTTAAGGCTTTTCTTTTCTCTAGAAGTTGAAGAAAGGGATTGAGTTTACCTCTATAGATAGCAATGCTTAATTTTGAAAAATAACCTATTTTTATTTAAGTTGGGAGAAGTAATAATAGATTTTATTCTTTCTTCCTCCAACCTTTTAAAACTCATTAACATTACTGTCCACCTTGTCATTTAATAGTTTCACTTTCTTAATTGGAGGAGGAGAAGGAAGGAATAGCATAGTGCTTACTATGTTCCAGCACTGTGGTAAGCACTTAAATATTATTTTCTTTGACTCTTACAACAGTCCTCTGATGTAGGTGCTATTATTTATTCCCATTTTACAGTTGAGGAAACTAAGGCAAAGATTAAATGACTTGCCAGGTAACATAGTTTGAAAGTATCTAAGCTCAGATTTAACTCTTGTTACTCAGAACTGAATATATTGTTTCAGCAGTAGCTTCATCAGAACAGAGTACTATTACTTTTATTGCTAATACTGTTCTTCTATTAATACATCATAATACTGCATCACAACCAGGGCTTACTCAGAAGAATTTAAACCAATTCTTAGGTAGGGGTAGATTTGATGATGTCCCAATATAGACCCAAACATGCTAAGTAATTGGAAATTGCAATTCTAGTATTTAATACCAAAAAAAAGCCTTTTCTCAAAACCACAATATATGTAGTACAAGTACTATAATATCCATTTAACAGATTAATAAATACATTCTTAGAGGTTATGACTTGTGCTGATTACCCAACAAAAGAAGACTAAAACAAAACTTAAAAATGCAGTGCTACTGATTTCCAGAGTACCTCCCTCCACCTATATATCAAGCAGAGAATTATAAACCTTTAAACACAAGCAGTATCTCTTACCAGAATGAAAACAGCCATTACACCTGGATCATATCGAGGGATGAAAAGGAATTTTTTTTGCCCCATTTAGAAGTTGGATTTGCGAGCTGCTGCTCCAACACTTGTTCTCTAGGGGGAAAAAAGCAAAAGTAAACTCAACTGTTATATGACTGTATCTAAAAACAACTATCATCATGATATGTTTCTTTAGATCTGGTATATATTGTCCTAGAATAATGGAACTAGACCAATCATGAATGAGAAAAAACTTTGAGCCTAAAGATTAGAAAAATTATTCTATATTTCTCCAAGAGGCAAGAGGAAATCCCAAGAAGTTGACAATGGAAGATACTGCCTAGTGTGACTCAAGCCCTCTTCTTTGAATAATTCCTAGAATCAATAGTTAAATGTATAATCCCTGAATTTCTCTGTTATTTCATGAATTACACTGTAGAGAGCCCAGAAGTGTTACTATTAAGGAGGAGCTGCTAGAAAGACACACAACAAAATAGAACTCTCTTATTTACTAAGGCAGAGGACTTTAAATATTAACTATTAATTATGTATTGTTAGTGTTGCTTCAAGAGAAGAAAGAAGAGAAAGATGAAGAGGAAATGGAAGGGTGGAGGAAAGGAATAAGAGTAGAAGAGGAGAGACAGAGAGACAAGGACATGAGAAGAGAGAGAAACTTAGAGAATGAGAAAGCAAAAGTTAGAGAAAAAGAAAGGAGGAATTGTACTACCAAACAATAAAAACATCATTATAAATTAAGATGTTACTGTTGTCTTTCTTTGTGATGTTAACACCAAAATGCAACTTTGAAAGCAAAAATAAATATGTATTTTCAGGCATATTGATATTTGAATGCTCTTAAAGTCATAGTAGTAACACTTAGTCCGTTCATGCATTAGATAGACCTTGTTACCATAAGTAATCAGTAATACACAAGGTCTCCAGAAGTAATGATTCAAATAATCTTAATAAGTTATAGGATTTCATGGACTTTGGAAACTATATCATAGCTAATTCCCATACTTTTATACTTATAGTGAAGCACATTAATGACACTTTACATTTTTATGCTGCTTTATAGGTTTTTTAAAAGTGTTTTCATATACATTCTCAGAATAATACCGTATAGAAAGTATGGCAAGAATCATTATCGTCCATTTTATAAGTTATGAAACTAAAACTCAGATAAACTTAGGGTTGTCCAAGATTATAGAGCTAGAAAGGGGCAAATCTTGAACTTATTCATATCTAATATAAGTCCTTGTATTTACAGCCCAGGAATCTTTGTATCCTATTATCCTGATATGTCCGTAAATAAATCAACATTTATTCAGTGTCTGTTTCTGTATGTGAATAGTTTCAATAGTTTAAGAATAAGAACAGGTAGGAATGTAAGGTAAATTCTGGAGAACTCATAAAAAGACAGAAAAAAGATAAAGAAAGCTCTAAGAAAAGCTTCTTGTAAGACAATAGAATAGAAAAATGTGACAGGAGAGGACAAGACTGAATGACATCAGATGCTTTTGTGGGAGTTTACTGATTAGAAAAATAACATTGATTTGCTGATTGTCAGAGAGAACTCAGCTGCTAGGAAGATGAGAGGAATACAGAATTCTGCTATTATATAGCTTACTGCTGTAAGAGAGAGAAAACCTCACAGGAATGCCTAATCATCCTCTCTTGCTCTTTATTATTGAGAGGGATAACTATGGTGGGAAAGAGATTCCTTGGGCTGTGATCTCTGCTTTTCTGTGAGGAGAGGATTGGAGTTGACTGGACAAAACAGAATCCTTTATTATTTACACATCTGAAAAGCATAATATTTCTCTGCTTAAGGAAACTGTCACTGAAAGAGCTTAACACTTATTCACAATTACCCTATTAAGAATAGCTGTGAGCAATAAGAGATTATCACTGCTGCATGTCTCAAGAGCAGAAGAATATTGGCCCAATAGTATGGTCATAGTATCTGACAAGGAGCAACTAGCAAAAAAAAAAATGGCTTTTATGACACAAATTGTTCCTGAAAGTACCAAGAATTAAGTAATATAGCCCCGACTTATAACTTGCCACCAAACATATGGGTTCCCTATTTATGTAACTCCCTGTTAATTTATTGTATGTATCAATTCTTACTTAAGAACACAGCTTGTAATTATGGGCATGTGCCACAAAACCTAGTTTTATTAGAGAACTATGAGGTTTTGATTATTTCTGTATTTGCCCTCTATTGTGTAAAAAGTAATTATTTTTAGTTTTTTGTCTTCTGCCAAGTAAATGTCATGATTCTTCCTGCTATTGCCTTATTAATTAAATATTTTATGCCTCAATTAAATAGTGTTGTGACTATTATTTTGTAGAAATGGGAAACACAAAAGTGAGAGATAATAGTACAAGTGATTAATAGAAACTTCAATACTTCTTTTCCTCCCCTACATACACACACCCCATTGCCTAGCACAGCCCTCTTTAGAAATCCCAGATTTACCTTGGGGGTTCATATTGAGATGAGTAAACCCAGAGACCTAAAGTAGGAATCTTCATTACACCTTGATTACAGTGACAAGAGCATTATTCTATATGCTTTTCAACTCTACATCGAATTTCGTGTTAAAAAAAAAATCCATGTCTCAAGATCAGTAAAAGAAATAAACTGAATCCCCTTTTAAATTATTATCATGTTAATGTCAGCTGTTTGGGGAAGTGAGGAGGGAGTAGTCTATTAGTATGACTAAAAATGAAAACATATTTGTTATTTTAATTTGAAATGTACATACAAATAAATATTTATCAAACATAAAACTACTGAGTTTTTGCCAATACTGTGCAATAAGTAGTTAAGGAAAGGGGATCAGTTTGAAGGAAGCACCATATTGAAGATACTGTCACCTTCCTAGAAGAGGATACCTTTGGAATGCTGGTTTCAACACAGACTTATTCATCTTATCTTATATTCAAAGTGATAAGAATTATTGTAATAAATTCATAAGGCAAAATATATACTTAAAGAAAAATGGACTATTGCAGCTGAATTTGGTAGAATAGAATGCTTAATATTCATGAGAGAGAACAGAAAAGGTATTTGCATGTTTTTGAAGAAATGTTTCTAAATAACTGAGTGTGTAGGAATGTATAAAAGACAAAGATACAGGGATGTGTAGAAAAAAGCTATGTAGAAAATAAAAAGGAAGCAATCATCAGATAAAGGCATGAGAATTAAGAGGGATTGGAAAAAGCTTATTCTAAGTATTAGAATCCTAGTGTTAACTCAATGAAATGATATAATGCTTATTGGTTCACACATTAGAGCAAACCCTTACAAGGTGTTAAGTCACTAGTATTGGTAGAAATAATGCTTGAGTTTACACCTTTGAGAATTCACACATTGGCTCACACATTGGGATTCACAAGTACTGGAGATACACAAAACTTTGTAACTTTGTGAATTCACACCTCCCATAATCCCACTCTCAGAAGAGGAATTAACCTTTGGTTTCACACCTTTAAGAAATCATATATAAGAAGCTCTTAAGAGCTTCAGTCAGTCAGTTCAGAAGAAACCACAAGTCGGAATTGAGCTAGAGCCAGAAGTCACTTCGGAAGATTGACAGAGTGAGAGTTCAGTTCAGGACACTGAAAAACTAATCTGCAGTTGGGCAGAACCAAGATTCAGAGAGAGACTGAAGCTAGCAACAAGAGCTCTTGGAACCAAAGAAAGCTAACTGGGCTATTTTGGAAGAAACAATAAAGAACTACTTTAACACCTGGCTGCATTTGAAGTGATTATTACATGGAACCAAAACTAAGGCTGCCTCCAGAAAACCTCCCCAAGAAACCTGCTCCCAGAGAGAAGGATTATATTATACAAAAGAAGAGGAACTTCTGTCTTTTCTTCAGACAGACACTAAGAGACAGAAATTTTGTTCTATTCATTTTATAATTAAAGTCACTAATAACATTATTACTAAGGCCAATGGTTTTATAATTTTTATCATTCTTGCTCTGTGACATTTAATACTAGAAACTAGATCCTCATTTTTAGATTTCTCATATCTTCTGCTTTGCATTCAATACTTTCATAAGCTATAGCCCTCTGCACTTTTCTATTTTTCTCAAATTTTATACCCATTAATGAAAATGATTTCTCCCTCAAGGATATGTCCTTACCATTCATTTTCATTATATTATGGCATCAAAGAAAGAAAAGACTTTCAAGATCATCTAACTTAACTCTCTTCATTTTACAGTTGTGGAAACTGTGGCTTATCCTAGGTCCCACAGATAATTGTCTTTAGAGGCAAAATTTGAAACCACATTTTGTGATTTCTATACTTCCCTCTTTCTATTGCACCATGTTGCCTTCTCAGAGAATAAACACTCCCAATATCATAGATAATTGTGTGCATACATTTCTTTGTAATTAAAAGATTAGTTCTTTGAAGCATGGCCTATGGCATATATAACTTTGTCACCTCTAAAACTTTCTAAAAATACTTTTTAAATGAATGTTCTCTAAGATCATTTCCAAATCTATGAATTATGGTAACAATAGGAATCCATTTCAGTTTAAGCTTGGTGTCTTTTAGCTCAATGATGAAAGGACATAAAAACATCAAAACCAAAGCAAAATAAATATTTATGGGGCACAGATTATTTGTTCAAAGTTATGGGGTTATTCGGGAAAAAAATACAATATTCACAACCTTCAAAAAGCTTACAAATTAATTGAAATGACAAGTCAGACAGGAGAAAACTTTAGGAGAATAAAAAGTAACGATTCCAACAGTAGGAGAAATTTCATGAGGTAAGACAGGATTAATTAACAAATTATTTGCACAGGCGCTAATTGCTTTGGGAATTCATTAAAGATTGAATCTTCATATTTAAATTGGTTTTGTTTTGCTTTGGTGCTCAAATACCAATAAGCTGACTTTTCTAGCACATGTAATTAAAATTATTGAAGATCCCAAACCAAATCACTTTTATTTTTAAATGATATTCTACTTTCACTAAGATAAATATTTTATGATATATAAACAAAATATACAGAAAATTTGTAGAACTTTAACTTTTCATGGGGATGTTTTTTAATCATTGTCAATAAGGATGGTTCATATTTATAGAGATTTTTAAAGTTTCCAGTGTTCTTGTCTCACAATAGAATTCTAAGGTAAGTAGTCAAATGACTGTAATTCCCATTTTACAGATAAAGGAACTATACTCAGTCTCTATTTCCTTGACTTTTTAGGGATTTACTGGTGTCTGGAGTGCTCTCTCCCAACCTACACCATTTAAAAACATTTGTTTCCATTAAAGTTAAGCTAGATAAAACCTACTATAAAAAACTTTTTAAACATATTTACCTTCTGTATCTCTCAATAGAATTTAACAAGAACAGGGGCTGTTTTTATCTTTCATTTTTACCCTTTATATGGCATAGTCCTTTGCATATAATAAGCATTTCATATATTCTCCTGCTGCATTAAATTATTTTAGAACCAAATGATATAAATGCATATATACATGTACATATACTTGTATACATCTGTTTATATATCCGTATGTATATATGTATGTGTATATAATTGTTTCTGTTGAGATTTTCTAACACATCATGTTATAAAATAAACAAACTCTGGGTTTAGGAATGAGGGTGTATATGCTCTTATGTGCAATCTAATAGAACTGAATCTTCTCTCAGAAGAAAACATACATATTAGAATATCTTTCTGACTGCTTATCTGAAAAACATTGCAGAACATTGAATTAACTTAAACTTGACAAACATTTTATGGGACATTTTACCAGTTCATTTGCTATTGCTGTGAAAAGAAACTTAATATCAGTAAATAAACCTCCATGCTAGATATTCTAATTTTTAAAAAAACCATGTGAAACAATTATCCTTTTTTTTCTTTTTCAAAAGTTTTTATGTGTACCTGCATATATTTTTTTCCCAGAGGGTTCATCCTCCAAACAAAGCACTAAGAGATGTTTAACACAAATAACGTATTAGTTGAGTAGAAATATCTTTGCAATCTTAGGAGAATCATATTTTTATACAGATCTTTCAGGGTAATTATTAGATGTAGCTCTGATGAGATACATATGTGGCTTAAGAATGATTATATTTAAAAAGATTTTTATCTACAAAACCAAAACCAAACCAAAAATATGTTGTTCTGATTATATTTCATTTGCATAAATAATCCTATCTTCTAATTATGCCCACTCTCCTTTTTTTTACGTCTTCTGCTTTCTTTAGTGTTTCTTCAAAAATAAAAACTCTTTTCCAAATCTTCTTGGAAAACTTCCAAGTTTCTTCCTCTGTTTCTTAGTCTAATCCTTATCCCATATCAATTTCCTTTTCATTATAACTCTGGATATCAGATTTCTTCTCATTGATCATTTTCATCCTTTTTTTTTTAAATTTTCTAGTTGAAAGTGTGTTTCCAAAAATGTAGCATTGTTGTATATTCCTATTTTAAAGGGTCTTCCAAAAGGCTTTATAAACATTTAAACTTCAATATTATTGGGTATAGGTATGATCAGTCTGTAAAAAGTACATTTATTTTTGCCTGAAACAACACAATCAAAAAAGAATACAATATATTCTCATTTCAAATCCTTATGACAAAAGAAAAAATGCCTACCATAGATGAGAAGGTGAACTCTGCCCTAGAGGTAACAAAACTGAATCCTGAATTAGTTATCAGAATATTGGGATTTCCTTCTGACTGCTTGTCTGGAAAACATTGCAGAACATTGAGTTGACTCTTTGACTTAATCTTTTTATGGGACATTGTGTCAGTTTATTTGCTGATGCTGTGAAAAGAAACAACATCAGTCAATATACCTCTATGCAAGATGTTCTAATTTAAAGGAAGCCATGTGGAATAATTCTTTTTTTTTCTTTTTCAGAAGTTTTTGAAATGATTCAAATATACAAGAATAAAAATAGTAGTTCCATTCACATGGGTTATTTAGTATAAATGTTTGTTTTTTCCCATTTCTGCTTGAAAGAAAGATATGTTATCAGACATCTTTTCTCATTAGTTTCTTCCAAGAATAGGGAGAGAGAAGAGATACACTAATATTTGTATGCTATATACACATAAAAAAGTGTGTGTGTGTATTTGTATATACACAAACATAAATGCATGTAGAGATTGTAGGATTGGGAAAGAATGACACAAGGTCTCTCAGATAAACTTGCCACATCAATTGCCAATCCAATTGTCTGCTATCAACTTGTCTACTTATTTTCTCTCTGTGTGTTCAAAGTCATTTTACTGAATTACCAAAATTGCTCACTTTCTCTATAATTGACTGAAGTCTCACCTTGAAAATCTTTTCTCCCATAGGCTAACTTCCCACTCTGTATCAATCTCAAAACATGAATTTATAAGCAAAATTACTATTAGACAAAATCACAGATGATAATCATGTAATTTATTTGCAAAATTAAGCAATACAAAATTTTTTTTCTAGTGATATTCCATTACTTTTTAATTTTTTAAACAAAAAAGTACATTGTCACGTGCCTAGTAGAACATTAGGGAAGATTCAAAAATATATAACAAGTTACCAATTCAAGAAAGTATGTATATATTAGTAGACGAAATTATATTCATGAGTGTCCATATTTTCTTTACTTCCTTGTAAATTCTTCTGTTCCCTGCTGTACATCTTTTTACTTTTTCCTCTTATTGCTCCCACAGCCTCAAACAGGTTATAATTAAGAAAAAAATATATTTACGTATACAGATGTAGATACACACACACCTTTCCTATCTCTTTTTTGCTTCCATTCTGCTCCTTAACTTATTTTATTATTACTTAACTTTCCCCCACCCATAGATCCTTCCCTTGTCTTCTTCCCTCACCTTTTGTTTCTCAAGCCACCCATCCCTTCCCTCTTATTTCTTTATAGATTTGGAAGGGTGCTATACTCTTCATGGTATATATGTAGCTTTGCCTATTTAAATCATTCCCAATGTGAGTAGATTTTCAGAACTACAAACCCTCCTCATCCCTCTAATGCCTCTGTGTCTATTCTTCCTCTGCACTTCATTTGCACAACATAATTACTATTTTTAACTTAACTTTAATGATGTCAATAAATATACAGTATATATTTCCCATATTAAAAAAAAAACTAAAAATTTGTCCATGTTGAGTTCCTTTAAATTGGTCTTTGATATTGGCTCTTAGATGTTAAATTTTCTATTAAGCTTGGGTTTCATTGATAAAAAGTCTGAAAATCTGCAAGTCCATTGAATGTACATTTATTTTCATTCAATATAGACAATTTTTGTCATTATTGCATTTTTAACCACATGACTAGATCTTTTGATTGCCAGTATATATGATTCTAGGACCTGTGATTTTTATTTATTTTCCTGTACAATTCTAATTGTAGATCCAACATAATTTAATCTTTTAATTGTTTCTTGAAAATTTGCTTTCTCATCTGGGAGTTTCCAAACTTGATAATAACATTCTCATCTGTTTTCCACAAAGAATCTCATTGAAGTGGTGATTGATTGATTTTTCCATTTCTACTTTCCCTATATCCTATCCCTTTGGAACAATATTCTTGAATTATTTCTTGCATTATTATGTCAAGGTTCTTTTTTTGTTCACAATGCTCTGGCAGTCTAATTATTCTTATATTTTTTCTTCTTAATCTATTCTCCAGATCTTTAATTTTCTTCTCACATTCTGTGAGAATTCTGTACTATTTTTTCCTTCTTAATAATCTGTTTTATTATTTCTTGATCTTTCATATTTTCACTGGCTTCCTCTTGCTCAATTCTAATTTTCAAAGTTATTTTCCTCTGAGATTTTATAATTTCTTTTCTAATTGGTTAACTTTTTTCCTAATCTTCTTATTTTTCTTGTATAATTTCTTTTGGATTTTCCTCAATGTCTCTCATTAGATTTTTTTTTAATCTTTTTTTGAGTTCTTTCATAAATTTTCTCTGGGAAGGAAGCCATTTCATGTTACTCTTTGGGGTAGAAGCATTTTTTTTTTACTTCAGTGTGCTCCTCTGAAGATGAACCCCATTCTTCCCTGTTTCCATAGTATGTTTCTAAGGTAGGGTTCTTTCCTCTTCTCGTTGGTTCATTTATTCAAATATTAAGAAGTAGTCGTGTAAGCACCTTTAATCGTGGGGTGGGAGGATGGGGTTTTAGCTTTGCTACAGCTCTACCCTCTGATAGGGAATTCCAAAACAAGAGCTCTCTCCTGTTGCAAGTGTCTCCAGCTAGGGATGTCCCTGCTCCACTGCTTCTGCACTTACAGGTGTGCTGGTTCCTTCTCATTCAGGGCCAAATTTCAGCAACACAGCTGGGTCTGGCATTTCTAATCAGCCCTCTGTCTTTCTGGATTCACACCTGGGACTCCATACACTGTCCAAGGGAGGGAAGTTTCTGTAGTTCCTAAACACAGGACTCCCCAATTGATGTTTCTGTGGAACTAACTAGAAGGTATTTGTACTTCACATGGATTGATCCCTTGCCTGAAGCCTTTCTTCATACCAGAGGACTCCTATTCTGCTCCAAATTTTCTTGATTTTTCATCAGTTTATGTGCACACTGAGGTGCAAATTTGTTCTATTTGTTGGAGAAACCAGAAGAGTTTGAAATTTACCAACTTACTCTGCCATCTTCCCCAAATAATACAAAATATAAATACTTATCTTAAGAAAAAGTGATGAAACTCAAGACATGGATAACCCTACACAATAAGGGAAATATTGTTTTTTAAGTAAAGCTTGTTATTTACAAAATGTATGCATGGGTAATTTTTGAATATTGACCCTTGCTAAACTTTCCATTTCAACTTTCCCCCATCCCCTCCCATAGATGGCAGGTAGACCAATACATATTAGATATATTAAAGTATCTATAAAATCCAATATATGTATATATACTTATACAGTTATCTTGTTGCACAAAAAAAAATCCAGTCTAGAAAGAAAGAAAAAAAACTGAGAAGGGAAACCAAAATGAAAGTAAACAATAACAGAAAGAGTGTAAATGCTATGTTGTGGTCCACACTCATTTCCCATAATTCTCTCTCTGGATGTAGTTTATTTTCTTCTTTACTGAACAATTGGAAGTGATTTGAATAATTTCATTATTGAAGAGAGCCACATCCATCAGAGTTGATCATCTTATTATCTTGTTGTTGTTGTGTATAATGATCTCCTGATTCTGCTTATTTCACATAGCATCACTTCATGTCTCTCCAGTCTTTTCTGAAATCATACTGCTGGTAATTTCTTATAAAACAATGATATTCTATAACATTCATATACCACAATTTATTTAGCCATTCTCCAATTGATGGCTTCCAGTTTCCAGTTTCTAGCCACTACAAAAAGGACTGCCTCAAACATTTTTGCATGTGTGGGTTCCTTTCCCTACTTAAAGATCTCTTTGGAATATAAGCCCAACAGTAACACTGCTGGATCAAAGGATGTGCACCGTTTGATAACGTTTTGAGCACAGTTCCAAATAGCTTTCCAGAATGGTTGGATTCATTCATAATTCAAGCAACAATGTATCAGTGTCCCAGTTTTTCCACATTTCTTCCAACATTCAGCATTATTTTTTCCTATCATCATAGCCAATCTGAGAGGTGTATAGTAGTATCTCAGAGTTGTCTTAATTTGCATTTCTCTGATCAAAAATGATTTGAAGCACCTTTTCATAGGACTTGAAATAGTTTCAATTTCTTCATCTGAAAATTGTCTGTTCATATCCTTTGACCATTTATGAATTGGAGAATGGCTTGATTTCTTATAAATTTGAGTCAATTCTCTATACATTTTGGAAATGAGGCCTTTATTAGAACCTTTGAATGTAAAAATGTTTTTCTCAGGTTCTTGTTTCCCTTCTAATCTTGTCTACACTAGTTTTGTTTGTACAAAACCTTTTTAACTTAATATATTCAAAATTTTCTATTTTGTTATCAATAATATTCTTTGTTGGTCACAAATTCCTTCTTCCTCCACAGGTCTGAGAGGTAAACTATCCTATGTTCTTCCAATTTATTTATAATGTTCTTTATATCTAGATCATGAACTCATTTTGACCTTATCTTGGTATATGGTATTAAATGGGGGTCAATGCCTAGTTTCTGCCATACTAGTTTCAAATTTTTCCAGCAGTTTTTGTCAAATATTGAATTCTTCTCCCCAAATCTGGGATCTTTGGGTTTGTCAAACACTAGATTGCTATAGTTATTGACTATTTTGTCTTGTGAACCTAACCTATTTCACGGATCAACTTTCTTAGTGAGTACCAAACGGTTTTGATGACCGCTACTTTATAATATAGATTTAGATCTGGTACAATTAGATCACCTTTATTTGATTTTTTTTCATTAGTTCCCTTAAAATTCTTGACCTTTTGCTCTTCTACTCAGTTTTTATAGGTCAATAAGATAGTTTCTTGGGAGTTTGATTGGCATAGTGCTAAATAAATAGATTACTTTAGATAGTATTGTCATCTTTATTATATTCCCTTGACGTATTCAAGAGCACTTAATACTTTTCCAGTTGTTTAGATCTGACTTTATTTGTGTGGAAAGGATTATCTGCATCTGCAAAGAGTGATTATTTGGTTTCCAGATTACCTACTCTAATTCCTTTAATTTCTTTTTCATCTCTTATTGCCAAAACTGGCATTTCTAATACAATATTGAATAATAATGATGATAGTGGACAACCTTGTTTCACTCCTGCTCTTGTTGGGAATGGTTTCAGTTTATCCTTATTACAAATGATGCTTACTGTTGGTTTTAAATAGATGCCACTATTTTAAGGAAAAATCTATTTATTCCTATACTCTCTAGTATTTTTAATAGGAGTGGGTGTTGGATTTTATAAAATGTTTTTCTGCATCTATTGAGATGATCATATGGTTTTTTGTTAATTTGGTTATTGATATAATGAATTATGCTAATAGTTTTCTTAATATTGAACCAGCCCTGCATTCCTAGTATAAATCCTAGGTGGTGTTGGTGTATTATCATGGGAATGATTTTCTGTAAACTCTTTGCTAATATTTTATTTAACATTTTTGCATCAATATTCATTAGGGAGATTGGTCTAAAATTTTCTTTCTCTGTTTTCATACTATCTGGTTTAAGTATTAGTACCATGTCTGTGTCATAAAAGGAATTGGGTAAGACTTCTTCATTCCCTATCTTTTCAAATAATTTATATAGTATTGGAGTTAATTGTTCTTTAAATATTTGGTAGAATTCACATTTAAATCCATCTGGTCCTAGGGGTTTTTTTCTTAGGGAGTTGATTAATAGCTTGTTCTATTTCTTTTTCTAAAATGGGACTATTTAAGCAATTTACTTCCTCCTCTATTAATCTGGGCAACCTATATTTTTCTAGGTATACATCCATTTGGCTTAGGTAATCAAATTTACTGGCATAATGTTGGGCAAAGTAACTCCTACTTATTGCTCTAATTTCTTTTTCATTAGTGCAAAGTTCTCCCTTTTCATTTTTAAAACTAACAATTTGATTTTCCTCTTTCCTTTTTCTAATCAAATTTACCAAAAAATCTGTTGGTTTTTTTCACAGAACCAACTCTTAGTTTTATTTATTAATTAATAGTTTTTTATTTTAATTTTATTAATCTCTCCTTTTATTTTTAGAATTTCAAGTTTAGTATTTAATGGGGGGATTAATTTGCTCTTTTTCTAGCTTTTTTTAGTTGTAAGCCCAATTCATTGATCTTCTCTTTCTCTATTTAATTCAAGTAAGCCTCTAGAGATATAAAATTTTCCCTTATTACATGTTACTGCATCCCTTAAATTTTAGCATGTTGTCTCATTATTGTCATTCTCTTGGATGAAATTAATTGTGTCTATGATTTATTGTTTCACCCATTCATTCTTTAGGATGAGATTATTTATTTTCCAATTACTATTTAATCTATTTTCCCCTGGCTTTTTATGGAATGTAGTTTTTATTGCATCATGATCTAAAAAGAATGCATTTACTATTTCTGATTTTCTGCATTTGATTTGGAGGTCGGTCTTTATGTTCTAATATGTGATCAATTTTTGCATAGATTTCATGAATTGTTGAATAGAAAGTGTCTACTTCTTTCTGTCTCCATTCAGGTTTTTCCAAAGATCTATCATACCTAACTTTTCTAATATTCTTTTTACCTCTTTAATTCTTTCTTATTTATTTTGTGGTTTGATTCATCTAGTTCTGAGAGGGCAAGGTTGAGATCTCCCTCTATTATAGTTTTGCTGTCTACTTTTTCTTGCAGCTCTCTTAATTTATCCTTTACGAACTTAAATGCTATACCACTTGGTGCACATATGTTTAGTATTGATATTGCTTCATTATCTATGGAACCTTTTAGCAAGATTTAGTTTTCCTTCCTTATCTCTTTTAATTAGACCAATTTTTGCTTTTGCTTGATCTGAGATCAGGATGGCTATCCCTGTTTTTTTTTTTTTTTTTTACTTCACCTGAAACATAATAGATTCTGCTCCAGCCATTTACCTTTACTCTGTATGTACCAGCCTGCTTTAAATGGGTTTCTGGTAAACAACATATTGTAGGATTCTGGCTTCTAATTCAGGTGTGCTATCTATCTGCCTCTGCTTTATGGAAGAGTTCACCATTCACATTTGTGATTTAACCTACTAATTCTGTATTTCTTGTCATCTTGTTATCCCCAGATTATACTTTTCTCTTTCCTTTCCCTCTTATCCCCCTTCCCAGTATTTAACTTAGGGGCACCACTTGCCTCAAGCAGACCTCCCCCTTTAGAATCCCTCCCTCTTAGAGTCCCTCCCCCTTTCTTAAACCTTTTCCCTACCATTCTGTATTCCCTTCTATTTAGTCTGCCCCTTCCTTTTTTGCTTTTCCCCTGCCATTTTTCAATGAGGTGAGAGAAGTTTCTCTGTAAATTCAGTTTGTGTAATATTTTCTCTTTGAGCCAAATCTGATAAAAGGAAGATAAAAGGAAGATTTATACAATTTTCATGCCCCTCCCTTCTTTACCTCAGATAAAATAGGTTTCCTTTGCTTCTTCATGAGATGTAATTTCCCTTTTTTTACCTCCACTTTCCCCTTTTTCTGGTACAATCCCCTTTCCACCTCTAGTTCTTTTTTTATATTATAACAGTAAAATCTAATTATACATGCACTATCTATGTATGCCCATAACAGAAATATAGTTCTCAAGAGTTCTTTTTGCCTTTTTATGCTTGAGTCCTATATTTGGAGAACAATTTTTTTGTTTAGCTCTGTTTTTTAATCAAAAATAAATGGAATTCATCTATTTCACTGAATCCCTATCTTCTTGTCTAGAAGAAAATGCTCGGTTTAGCTGGGTGATTTATTCTTGGCTGCATTCTAAGTTCCTTTGCCTTTTAGAATATCAAATCCCAAGCGCTTTGATCCTTTAAGGTGGAAGCTGCTAGATCCTGAGTAATCCTTATTGTGCCTCCTCAGTATTTGAATTTTTTTTTCTGGCTACTTGTAATATTTTCCCTTGGACCGATAGTTCTGAAGTTTAGCCACAATATTCCTTGGGATTTTAATTTTGGGGTCTCTTTAAGGAGCTGTTTGATGAATTCTTTCAAAGGCTATATTACTTTCTAATTCTGTGAGATCTGGGCAGTTCTCTTTGAGACTTTCCTGGAAAAAAATTGTCTAGGCTCTTTTTTTCATTGTGATTTTCAGGGACTCCAATAATCCTTATATTATCTCTCTTAGATCTATTTTCCACATCTGTTGTTTTCCCAAGTAGGTATTTAACATTATTTTTCCTATTTTTTTTCATTTTTTTTGGTTTTGCTTGACTGATTCTTGATATGTTGAGTCATTCATTTCCATTTGTTTAGTTCTGATTTATAATGAATTATTATCTTCATTTACTTTTTTTTTTTTACTTCTTTTTCTATTTGTCCAATTGAGTTTTTAAATGAGTTGTTTTGTCCTATGGAATTTTTTTCCATTTAACAAATTTTTAAGGAGTTATTTTCTTTTTCCAGTTCACGAATTCTGTTTTCCTGGAAGTTCTTTACCTTTTCCCTTTCACTTTTCAGGGAGTTGTTTTCTTTTTCCACTTTATCAAATCTTTCTTTTAATGAATTATATGCCTTTTTCAAACCCTCTTGCAGAGTTTTCCTTTCCCTACCCCATTTTTATTCTAGCTCTCTTTTTAAGATCCTTTTAAATTTCGTCTAGGAGATTCTTGTGTAGTGGACCAGGTTATATCACCCTTTGGGGCTTCATCTGAAGACAATCTGCTTTTAGTCTCCTCAGGGTTTGAAATATGTTCTTCTCTATCACTATAGAAGCTGTCTATAGTTAGAGCTCGCTTTGCTTTTTACTCATATTTTTTTTTAAAGTTGGGATCTGCTTTTAGAGCAAGGAGGTTCCAAGCTTCCTCTACAGACACTAGGAGACAACAGTGGCTGTGCTGGGATCAAGCTGAGTCACTTTCAGTGCTGGGTGGGCATGGCCAGGTCCTGTGAGACTCCAGAGCTTTGGAGTTCAATCTCTACCTTTTATGTTTGTGTTGGATGTTTTGTAACTTCTCTGCTGCTCTATTGGCTTACAACCAGGGCAGAGCAGCCAACACTGTGGTAGAGTTCTCCCCGTAGATTCTCCACCCCATAGAGGCTGCACCCTGTTCAGCTCCAACTATTCTGGCCTCCATGCTCTGCTTCCCTGCCTGTGCCTGGCTTCATCCATGCTCACACCCAATCAAAACAGACTTTTTCTGGCAATCTTCAAAATTGTCTTCTGCTGGTAATTGCATCCCAATATTCTGTGGGTTCTGCCACTCCAGCACTATTTCAAAGTCTTGATTTTGTAATTCATGTGAGGGTAGTAGGAGAGCTCATAAAGAAGCGTGTGAACTCCCTGCCATTGTGGCTCCACCAGAAATATTATTTTTTTAAAAGAACAATTAAATAGATTTCTCAGTTGTTAACTGCCAAAACTACCACAAAACCTAACCCAGATTGATCTTAGTCCATTGCCCTGTCTAATGCTTATCTTCTCCTATTTCACTTTTTTCCTTTTTAAGCTCTAGTGATATCTGTTTCCTCTTTACTTCCTCCATTTGAGAACCCCAAAACCTACACTGAAGACCTTTCTTCAAAGTAATCAGAACCCCAAATAACATTGAGTTCTTCTAAATATCTGAGAATGTTCTAGCATGAAGCTCTTCTATTATCATAAGAAAGTTATTCAAAAACTTTGAGGATTCTCTATCATCATCTCTATCATCCTTCTTTAGTCTCAGAGATCCCGAGTCTCAAAAATATGGTATATGTACATACAAACATATGTAAATACATTTCTATGTGTATCTATCTATACTCACTATATCTCTTTTATATGTGCAGGTACAGATATTTGTAAATACTTACTAAACTGCATGGGAATGTATGTATGTGCTTTTAGATTTGCATACTAGAATCAGCTTGAGTTTTGTTAAATCTTCTGGGTGAGCCTTTATACCTCAGAAAGAAAGAAACAAACGCTACAAATCAGGGCTAGATTTATTATTTTATTGGTTGTCTGAAAAATGCATCAGCAATCTATTTCTATAAATAGCTGCATAGTAAATATATTAGGCAATGTGGGCCAAAAGGCAAAATCAAGTATATTGTGTATGTACTTATAGGAGAGAAAAGAAATTTCCACAATTTTTGTTGACAAAATTCAAAATAATAAAATATAATTTTGTAATATAGGCCTACTAATGAGAAGACCAACGTTCTTTGTGGTGTAAGGAGAATGATATTTAGTTTAATTCAAGTTCAAACTTAATATTTTCTGTCATAAAAAATAAAATTGATATTCATATGGTAAAGCATATCTGTAAAGCAATTTTACATATTTTACCTTTGAAGATTCCTTTTCATGTAGATAGTTACTTCTAAATACTAATATAAATGTAATAGCATATAAATTTAATTGATCATATTCATTTCCTGAAAAGCATTTTTTAAAATTCTATTAGATTCTTCTCTTCATATTTGACTTTTATCATGTCATTATATTACAAATTAATTATTTTCCATTGAAGATTAGGTTGAAGGTAGTCAATTGCACAGTTAAATGGATGTAAAAATAGCAAATTCTTTTTGCTCATGCATAGAAGTCAGAAGAATACAATTAACATTGCAGTATGAGCTCAGAAAATATATCTGTTGAAAATTTGTGTGAAATAACAGATGGTTCAAGACTGTTTTTCTTGATCAGAAGAATATCAGTCTTGATCCTGAGCTCAAGGGATCTGAGCTCAAAAAAATCAAAAAAGGTTCTTTCTCTTACTTTCTTATTTTAATATGATGAGTATACTCTAATAATAAAACAAAAATATCATAGTCTGGCACCACACAGAACATTCAAAACATTGTCAAGTTATCACTGTATCATTGCAATTTTCAACCATATATGGTCTCTATCACCATTTCTCAACTGAAGCAAAAGCAGCCATAGACAATAGGATGTAGATTTTATCACAATTCTCTAAATCTTTTCAAGTTTTTTCAATAATATTATACTCTATTTTAACACTCAGTATAAACTCATCATAGACCTTATTTCTTTTATGTATATATATAAAATACATATTCAATACATAAACTGAGAAATTTTAATATTTCAGGTACTATGCTAATGAATGGGTATACAAAAAGATACAAAACAGATCTATTTCCCCATTTCTTTCATAGATATTCATTCATATCCTCTGACTAGGTATTCAAATAATAGGGTACATGTCATAATATTTGACTTATGGAATACTAGTTATAAATAAATAAACATTTAAAGAATAAAAAGATTAAAAAATAGTGAATTTTATTTTTTAAATGTATTTTAATACATATTGCTTTGTGCATCATGTTGGGAGAGAAAAATCAGAGAACAAAAGGGAAAAACTATGGGAGAGGAAAAAAACAGAAAAAAGAAGTAAATATAGCATGTATTGATTTACATTCAATCTCAATAGTTCTTTTTCTTCATTCAAATGGAATTTTCTGCCCAAAGTCTATTGAAATTGCTTTGGATCATTGAACCACTGAGAAGAACCAAGTCTTTCATAGTTGATCATATAACATTCTTGCTGTTATTGTGAACAATATATTACTGGTTCTGCTTTTTTCAGTAAGCAGATTCATATACATCTTTCCAGGAATTTCTAAAATCAGCTTGTTCATCATTTTCTATAGAACAGTAATATTCCATTACTTTCATATACCACAGCTTGTTCCATCACTCCCCAATGGTTGGGCATCTATTCATTTTCTAATTCTTTGTTACCACAAAAAAAATTACAAACATTTGTGTATATATGGGTCATATTCCCTTTTTTATTATTTCCTTGGGATACAGATTCAGTAATGATACACCTGGATCAAAGCGTATGCATAATATTATAGCCCTTTGGGCATAGTTCCAGATTGCTCTCCAGAATGATTGGATCAGTTCACAACTCCACCAACAATGCATTAATGTCCCAGTTTTCCCATATTCCCTCAAACATTAATCATTTTCTTATCCTGTCATTTTAGCCAATCTGAGAGGTGTGAGATGGTATCTCAAAGTTCTTTTAAGTTGCATTTCCATAATCAATAGTGATTTAGAGCATTTTTTCATAGGGCTATAGATGATTTTAAGTTAATAATCTAAAAATTGTCTGTTAATAACCTTTGATCACTTGTCAATTGGGGGATAACTTTGTATTCTTATAAATTTGACATAGTTCTTTCTGTATTTTAGAAACAAGGCCTTTATCAGTAACATTGGCTGTAAAGATTGTTTCCCATCTTTGTACTTCCCTTTTAATCTTGTTTCTGTTGGGTTTATTTGTGCCCCAAAATCTTTTTAATTTAATGTTATCAAAGTTGTGCATTTTATCTTTCAGAATGTTCTCTAGTTCTTCTTTGGTCATAAATAATTCCCTTATCCAAATATCTGATAGGTGAATTATCCCTTGCTCTCCTAATTTATCATCCTTTATGCCCAAATCACATACCCACTTTGACCTCATTTTGATATGGCTTATGAGATGTCAGTTTATACCAAGTTTCTGACATAATATTTTCCAGTTTTCCTAGCTTTTTTAAAGTGATATAGAATAAAATCTAATAAAAATAGGCAAAGAATATATGTATTTTCTTGCAAGTGTATTATGATAGACTATAGGGAGAATCATATATACAAATGCATCAGAATTATTATACATGGAAAGGAAATATCAAATGTGTAAGATAAGGCAAGAATTGAGTCTTGGAAGAATGATACTTAGAGAAACTTTTTTATACAATTTTTGGACTTACTTATGACTGTAAATAAGGCAATTAGAAGGAAACAAACCTTGAAACCATGACAATCAATATATCATATATGCTGTCAAAGATCTTGAATATTTTTAACTGAATATTATTTTCTGAGATAAGAATCATTGTTCCATTTAATTACTTTTAGGCAATGATTTTAAAAATAAAAGTTTAAAAGCATATTGAAAATATGACCTAATGAATTTAAATAGAAGACATTCTAACTTTTAACTGCCTGAAGCTGACTTACTCTGAGAAAATTCCAGCTAGGTTCCAATTAGTTTGAATAATGAATTCTAAGATATAGTTACATGTATTCAAATTTGTACTATTCAAAGGTATAATCATATGCCATATGGTCATTTGTTCCAGCCCAATGAATATATACAGTATTAATAATGTGACTGATTCAGAGGACTGAGTGTTCATCCTAATAGAGACCTTATTGTATTTCACTCTAGCAACACTCTGACATCGGTATGTCGTAAAGTTTATATTTTTAAGAATTTTATTTCTTGCAAAAAAAAAAAAAAGAAAACTTAGCAAATTCCTGTCTCTGGCCTTCCACTTCTCATAGTAAATTTATGAACCTTTTGATCATTCTTGTTCTCACAGTTCATCTCTCTTATAATGATTTAATTTGCCTCCCAATTCAGAGGTAGATTCCATGATCTAAAATATTCATGGTTTTAACTAGCCAATATTTTGTAAACATTTTCCCCTTGACCATTTTTTCCCAAACTGCAAATCCTCATCTTTAAGTATCCACTGTCATCTGATTTCTTTCTTCCTGCTGTAGAGCTGTTCTTTGGAGAATATTTGAAAACTCAGCTGATTTTACACAGTAAAACTTATGGTACATGAATTTAGAAAGGTACACTATAAACACACACACACACACACATACACATACATAGAAACACACACAGAGTTTCAACAAATGACCTAATGTTCCTTCATTTCTCCTGTTCCAATACTCTATTTCCCACATATTGTCAATCTTCTCTGTTCTTTCTTTCTTCCTTCAAGTCTTGGAAGATTTATTCCTCGTTTCTGACTAAAGTTATTACTTTTCCTTGCAACCTTGATCTTATTCTCTTCTGCCTCATCTAGGACTTTAGTGCAACAGACATTCCTTCTGTCTCATGAATATTCATTCTTTTTAGAAACTTCCATACTACTCTCTCACAACTAGATTTCTGCATCCAGAATTTTATTGTAACCATTTTTCCTAAGGTAATCATTGATCTAGTAATCAATAATCCAATCCTTATCTTCAGTTTTCAATTTCTTTGATTTTTGCAGTTTTTAATAGTATTGATTACCCTTATATTCATTTTATATATTCTTATCTATTTCTAGTCCCTATTTTTATCTCTTTTGTTGGATTCTTATGCTTCCCACATCTCTGACTATGATTATTTTCGCAAGAATCTGCCCTTGGATCTCTTTTCTAGTCATATTATCTCCCTTGTCACTTTTATTAATATTCTCTGAGTTTCAACCACTGGTTTTTTTTTTGTTTTTGTTTTTGTTTTTTTGCCAATGATTCCTTATCTTTCATCTGAGCTCTAAGCCAAGAAATTCTAGATCTGTCCCCAAAGCTTGGATAGTAAGCTACCTGAATGTCCCAGTTTTTTATAAATTTAACTGTGGATTTCCCCTTATTTCAGTACAAAGTAATTATCAAGTACTCCAGATTTTTTCTCTTCACTATCTCTTGTACCTTTCCTCCCCTTGATATTTCTATTGCTCTATCTCTAATGAAAGATTTCTGTAACATTGACATGAAATATCCCAGTGATATCTTAGAATATCTTCTTACCTCTCTCTCCCTGATCAAAATCATACTTTTAAATATTGCCAGAAAAACCTTTTTAATACAATTACACTTTGCCAAGACATTCTTCTACTTAGAAAATCTTTAATATCTCCTTATTTCTTTTAAATTAGTCCAAACTTCTTTACTGGACTTACAAAAAATTTTTTTCTATCTGATGTTAACTCATCTTCCATAGCTTATCAATCTAAATTAAATTGAATCATCTTCTTCTCATTTGAACTTTCCTTTACTCTCATTTATTCTTATATTTACTCACACTCTTATTCACGTATTTATTATTCTTCTTTCCCTTTTGATTGATTTATTTCTTCTCTCCTTTAAAGACTAGCTCAGATTCTACTTTGTCCCTTACTCTTTCACTCAATAAGATTCTTCTTCCTAAGATGTCAGACAACACTTGAGGTACAGCTTTCTAATATGCTTATCATATAAAATTCTGTATTACAGTGAATCATGCTTATTATTTACTTTCCACTACCACTACTCCTACCCACTAGATCATATGTTCCATGAATTCCAAGGACTCATGAGTTAGCTAAACCATGTATTATCCCCTCTGTTCTATATACAGATGATTTTTAATCATAAGATTACATATTTTGGGAAAGAAGAGGATCCTAGTCATCTAAGCAACTTCTTTTTATAGATGAGGAAATGAAAATATAAATAGTTTGCCAAAGTCACATAACAAGTTATAAAATGGTCCAGAAATGATCTGAAATAATATATTCAGACTCCATAATCAATGCTCTTTTTGGTACAATAAATAGCTTTCTTTGGGACAGGGTAGTTAATCATTCATTTAATGAATAATAATAGCAAATATTTATATGCCACTTACTGTGATGGGCACTTTGCAATTAACATTTCAATTGGTCCTCACAAAAATTCTGAAATATAGATGATATCATTAGCTTGGTTTTACAGATAAGGAGACTAAGACAAACAAGTTAAGTGATTTGCCCAGTGTCACACAGTTAATAAGCATTCAAGTCTGAAACACTCAGATCTTCCTGACTATAGATTTCCTGTCTCTTTAACTGCTGTTCAACCTAGCTGAAATGTTTCCATAAGAAGAGTTAATGTGAGGGATTCAACTTAAAAACAAAGAACTTTAAAATAAAAGGACAGGTGACTAGAGGTTTTGTGAAAACTCCTTTAATAGAAGATTTGATGCTTTGTCTTGGTAGACAATGCATTTCTGACTATAATAAAGATGACAAATTTAATATTGACTTGTTGATTATCTTAATTAGTATGATAAATGAAAGAAATTCCACATTTAGTTCTACGGAAAACAAATTAAATTTCTGTTTTTATAACCCCTTTTTTCAAAATATCATTTGTATTGTTTTTTTCTTTATTTTTTTTAAACTTTCCTCTTGCATCCTTCTCCAAGTTCATTGGATCATTTAGGATAACTAAGAATTTTAAAGAAAAGAGGAACAATATAAAAAAATAAAACCGATCAATATAGCAAAAATAAAATCTGTAAATATGTGCAGCATTTCACACCTATATACCTATAACCTCTGCAAAACAATAGAGTAAGGATGTCTTCTCATTGCCTTTCTTTGAAGCCATACTTTTTTTTTATAAAATTACAAGTTTAATTTTAAATTATTTTGGAATTATTGTACTTTCATTTTGTTCATAGTGTATTTCATTTGCTTGACTCTGCTTACTTCACTCTATATTTAAGTCTTTCTGTGTTTCTTTATATTCATTATATTTTTCATTTCTCATGGCATAGTAATAATCTATCACATTTAAGTATATCTATTTGCCAATTATCTCCAAATTAAAAACAATTCTTTGCTATGCAAAAAGTTCTGCTACAAATATAGATGGGGGCTTACTTTTTTTTTCAACGACCTTTGAGGTACATGTCTAGTAATGGAATTTCTGAGGTAAAAGATATGAACATAGCAATCACTTTATTTATATAATTCATAATTGCTTTCCAAGTGTTCCATTGAATTTATAATGCATTAATAAAACTATCTTTCCTGTATTATCTCTTATACTAATATGAGTTCATTCTAGGTTCATCTTTGTGGCTTACTAATCATGCTCTTGATTCATTTAACTAATCAATCAATCTATAAATGTATACATATCTATTTCTTACCAGGCACTCTGCTATACACCAGCGATAGAAAAAGAGTTAAAGATATTTCTTTCATTCAAGGAATTTATAATCTAATAAGGGAGATAACATGAAAACAAGCAAAACTAGATGCAAGATAAATAGGAAATGATTAACAGAGAGAACACACTAGAATTAAGAGCATTTGGGGAAGGCTTCCTAGATTTTAGGATTTAAGGTTAGACTTATAGGAAACCAAAAAAGGCAGTAGGTGGAATGGGGGGGGAAGTATCCTATCTATGGCATATACCCATAAAAATGCCTGGAAGTAAAGATAGAGTGTTTTATTCCATGGAATAGCCAAATGGTCAATATCATAGGATAGATGAGCATGTAGTGGGGAGGAAGGGTAAAAAAAAGAGAGGAGTATGTTTTGAAAGGTTTTGAATGCAAAACAAATCATTTTATATTTGATTCTGGAGTCAATAAAGAACTAGTCTGGTCTTCAATTTCCTTAATTGTAATATTAAGAGTATTTAATAAGTTCCCTTTTATCTTTGACATTTTATGATTTATGGTTTTAAGCTTTAACTATAATTTACAAGAGCCTAATATGTGTAATTCTTTCTTAATGCCTTATGAAAAGAATGGTAAAAATTAGTATGCACAGAACTATTTATGAATACTAATTTCTCTTTGTTAAAATTTTTTTTTACAAAGGTTCATCTTGGTATCTAAATAGCTGTATCACTTAGGAAGCTTTCCTGGGGAAATGCACCATGTTTTATATATTTGAGTTAGTTTTAGTCATCACTTCTCATTGTTGAATTAAGAATGTTAACTTAGCATGCATGATACCACTTTATCTTAAGCCTCCATTTTGTGACTCTTATGTTTCTGCATTTTGGTTTTCAATAATAAGATAAACATCTCTGTGGTGTGGTTTAGTAAATATTATACGTGTATTCCCAAACTACTAATAAAAATGTGTACACTAAAATAAGAGACAATTTATAACCATTTCATCAAATATAACTAATCAAATTCTGCTTTAAATACAATCAGAATTTAGCTAAGGGCTTTTTAACCTATAAATGCTATAGCTAGAACTGTAACAACCCCATTCTAGATGCCACTGGATAGGCAGTAGGACAGATCCTCCATTCCTATTACTCAAAGATTTGAGCATCCTATGTTCTCTAGAAATGAACTGGTGGAAACTCACCAAAATGCCACCTTGGAGGGAGACATGACCTCTTGCTAGGCAGAAAAGAAACTTTGTTGTAAATACTGATAAAAGATGTGCTTACCTGGACCTTTATAACATTATTAGAAATCATAATAATTCTTTATATTTCTATAGTGCTTTAATATTTGCCAGGTTCTTTAAAAATATTATCCTACTTTACCTTTATAAGAACCTTGTGAAGTGTTTACTATTATTATTTCCATTTCTCAAATTAGGAAACTATTGTAAACAGAGGTTAAGTGAACTCAAGGTGATCCAAAATGTGAATTCAGGTTTTCCTGACACCAGGTCCAGGAAAATATCCACTGAGTCATCTATTAGAAATCAGGTTTTGTTCCTAAAGGTATTTATGTTTGTAATATTGAATAACTATTGATGTGATTATTCCTGCCCTGATGAGTGTAAGACTGATTTAATATTTTTCAACACACTAGACAGCATATATCACAGTGCAATGCTGGAGAAACTGAGACAAGATAGAGATTAGAGAGTTTTTAATAATAATTTATTGAAAGGGAGGGATTGTGCTGGGGGCATGCTGTCCCCAGAGCTGATGCCCAAAGCATTCAGCAGAGAATGTGAGTTCTCAATGACATATTTATACACAGTAGCTAAACAAAGACAGGGGGGTGGAGTCCAAACTCTAGTGAGGAGGAATCTCCAGGCAAGAAACATCAATGTGGTTCTAACAAATTGAGGGGGGGGAGGGGGAAGAAGGGGTAGAACCATAAATTCAAACAAACTGGGAGTTCTGGGAATTAAGGAGGTGTCCAACTTCAATCCAGGAAGTCTGAAACTTAGATTTATAAACAATGCCAATTAGGTATCTGAAATAGGACATCTAGAGTCTTATCTTCTGGAAAGTCAGGTCTCCACAGCCCTAATTATCTCATTTCTAACGTGCAGAAAAGGAGGGTTGCTAGCCAGGGAAACTGAGGCAGAACAATTCAGTGAAACTGAGGCAGGACAATTTAGGGAAACTGAGTCAGGACAATAAAAGGGAACTGTGGCACAATAACAGTAAACTGTCCAAGCATTCACAGTGCACCACATCTTTCAATTATATATTTGTAGTGATTTGGTGGTTCACAATGCAAAACTTTTTAAGTGGAAAATTCATGCTGGTTCTTCTTTGTAATGGATATTTTTTCACCAAAGTTGACTGAATGTGAATGTTACTCTTCTGGAAAAGAGAGGTATTTTGAGCTATAAAACTAATAATATCATCCTACAAAAATAATGATCTCAGGAAAATGCTCTTTGGAGAAAGTGTAATGCTGGAGAAATTGAGGTGAGATAGAGGCTAGAGAGTTATAATAATTTAATTTATTGGAGAGTAAGTCAATTGACTGGATTGGACGTTCGTCCCCAAGTATCCAGTCCCACATGTGGGATATAGAGATTCTTTATAGGGAGACAGAAACAATTACATAATGGGGAGCAAATAGGAATGACATAATGGGGAGGCACTGAAGATGGGAAGATTATCTGATATTCTCATGGGGAAAGGTATCTGATATTCTAATAGATTGGGATGGGGAACAGCAGCTGATATTCTAAAATATAAGATATTTTATCCTTATCAATTATTCTGATGATCAAGAAGGAAGGGTGGTATGATAGCCTGAGATCTGGGGCAGAATGACTGAGGTAGGGCAGTTCAAGGAGACTCATATCTACAAGAGTAGATATGAGTTTTGAATTGTAATCTCAAAATGAATATATACCTAAAAAACTAAATTGTCTGTTTCCCATGCCTGATTCTTACTATAAGTAGGTTCCCTTCCTTAGATTCCTATTTCTATTGATATCATTATTTTTCTAATCAGGCTCAAACTTTGGAGTCATATTTGACTCTTCTTCCCCATAAAGTAACATCCTATTACTAAGGTTTTATATTTGTATGATGCTTTTTCAGTTTACTTTCTCATAATTCTTGTCAGTCAGTCAGTTAACAAATATTTATCACATGCCTACTATTTACTGGGCACTGTGCTAAGTGCTGGAGATATAAATATTAAAAAGAAAGAGCCCCTGACCTCAAGGAATTTGCAATCAAAAATGGGAAGACAACACAGAAAGGAAGGTGAAAAAGGTGAGGAAACAGGTAACCAGAGTGAGGACATAATTCAGAAATCCAAACAAGGGTATCCAGTAGGAAATGAAGAAATGTCTAGGCTGGGCCCTCTCCCAAAATGAAGGTTTTGGAGTTCATCTTTCTTCTTATTAAAAAGGAAGAGAGTACTGATGAGTTATAACTACCAGGGCTGATTTGATCCTGAAGAGGGGACCCTGAAACTAAAAATCCTTGAAGGAGAATATCTCCTTCAACTCTGCCTCAGCGAGGGACCCTGCCCCGAGGGACAAACACTTTCATCCTTGTTATCTAGGTGAGGTCGGTTCAGTCCTGAAACTCACTGATTTCTATTCAAATCCCAGACCAAGCTGATGAGCCAACTAGAGCTGTCTCAGCCTCCACTAAGACATTCAATATAAAAGAGCCAAACTAAAATCTTCTCTTTGCAGAGGTTCCAAACATGCCAGCTATGCCATGCTTGGTTTGCCAAGGAGCCTCTGTCCACTGGAATATTCTTTTCCAGTGCTACCCTCTCTTTTCCCTCACCTATTTCCCCAACCAGACTTTATGCCTCTCTGTCAGGATTCTAACCTTATTCCCCAATTCCTATAATAAATCTCTTTTATCAATCTAGATTTTTGGGTCTGTAAATTCCCTTATAGAGAATCCCTGCTGCACCAGAAGGGAGTCTCCAAAAGTCCCTACCCTTGCGTCAAATTCCAAGGGGGTGTAGGGGAGTCAGACCTCTCCATTTGGTTCCCTAAACCCCGAACCTGCCACTAGACCTTGTCATTTAACTCCATGACCACCAGAAACCCTAATCTCATTTTGGTTCCCTAAATCTAGACTTTATCAATCCTATGCAATGAATCAGCTTACTTTCACTTGCAACTTGTATAGTACAGTTAATAATTCCAAATTCCTTCCTGAAAGAAAAATCTAGCTATGTAAGACCAATATTCTACCAATAATGCTACATGGATGTGAATCATGAAGAAATAACAACTATAAATAACCTAAAGAACAATAAATATACAAGTTACACTATGCTAACTACAATAAACTCTATGTGATAAGCACCATAAAAGATATCATTCAGGAGAATTACAGCCAGAAAAGGCAATATCTAAAAGACCTGTCAAATAGGCAGCTTTTACAGTTGCTTATATAAAGTTAAGAATTAACAATTTTCAGGACTGCTAAAAAAGAAAATGAGACAAACAAGAGAAAATGTATGCAATAATAATACTGTAAGAACATTGTTGAAAGATAAAAGAATTAGAAAGACCATTTATGATTCTAGATAACTGATGATGAAATACAATCTCTATTATAAAGAGGAAATGGAGTTAGAAAGTAGAATAAGATATGTCTACAGCCACTGAGGAAAATGTATTTTCCTAGACTATGCATATATATTATAAGAAATTTGTTTTTCTTTGTAATCAGATTAGGATGGAATGGGAAGAAAAGAGATATTGTTATTGTTTTGTTTTCTTTTCTTTTAAATTAAGGTGGAGGTGATAGAGATGTAAAATACTACAGACACTTTCAATGAGGTCATTGTATTTTTAGTTTTACTTAACTCAAATATTCTCCTTCCTTTTGTTCCTCCTAATTTAAGTCCTTAACACCTTGCTTGTAACATCCGCAGTAGCTAACTAACTGATTTCCTTGTTTTAATCCTTCCCCCTCAAATATATCCTTAATAGCTTTATTATATCAATATTCAGGGTGTAGACAGATATTCAGGGAGGACTAACACCTTTGATGAGAGTACTTGCTGAACCTGCCATCTGGGAGAAGGAGTGGGAGGAAGGAGGGGAAAAGTTGGAACAAAAGGTTTTGCAATTATCAACGCTGAAAAATTACCCATGCATGTATCTTGTAAATATAAAGCTATAATAAAAAATAATAATAAATTTTTAAAAAAGAGAGAGAGTACTTGTTGAGTCCTTGTAAGGGCTCTTCACCAAACTTTGGTATACAACTTTCCTCTTTAGCTCCATGTAGTTGTAGCATGTGCAGCAGCACAACCCAGAAAACCTTCTGAAAAGACAAATGAAATCCTATTAAGGATAGCTTACAGAATTCAAACCTCTAAGTGAGCAAGCATGTGAAGACTTCTATCTGAATAGGAGAACAATGTATTTCAATAGTCATAAAAGCTGGAGCAAGTATTGTAGAGTGCTTAGAGTTTGGCAAGATACCAAAGACACTAGAATAATCCAATGCATCCTGGATCATAGTCAACAGTACTGATTTTTGTCTTGTCATTGAACTTCTATGACTCTGGAAGAGAGAGTGAGGCTGATGACTCTGAACATTTCTGCCTCATTATTTATTATATTGATATTTTTCGTTTTCTTAGAAAATGAAGGACCAACAACAAAAACATCGATATTCAGGGGACATTTTTTGATCACATCATGTCCTGGTTCAGAAATCTTTACTGGCTTTCCATTACCTACAATATGAGGTCCAAATTCTCTGCTCTGGCATCAAAGATCCCAAGCTTATCTTGAATATATCCTGCTACTCTCCTTTATGAAATTTCTATTGCCTCTTCATTTCACCAAATACATTTTGGATTTTCTCCATACTGTATGTATGCTTTGCCTCATACCTTTTCCCCACCTGAGGTGTCTTTCTTGCTATTTTACATTTTGCCTTTCTTTGTAGAGCCAAATTATATGATGAGACCCAAATTAGAAGATGGCTTCTGCTATGAAAACTTCCCAAATCATGTCAGCCCAATGATTTTTTTCCCCTGCTTTTAACTTCAAGGAACTGATTGCCCATACTATTCTTGTGGAAGTTAATCTTGTACTTTTCTATGATATTCCTTTTAATACAATAATTATGTCCTGTATGTAGATTTCATGTTTTAATTGCAACTTCCTTAAGGGTAAAGACATTTGTATTTGACTGACTAGTTGATATTTTAAGAAAAGAAAGGATGCATTCAAATATGCTTCTATGTAGCAATGTCTGACTTGAAGAATATACAGATTAATTAAGGAGAAATATTTTTATCTCCTATCAACTTATATAAAAACATTATGTTGTTTGATGAATGTAATTATAAGGAATATTTGAATAACTATCATATAGTTACTGACTTACTATATGACTATTCTTACTATAAGTAGGTTCCAACTTAGACTTTGGTTATACAACTAAAACCATAGGGTGTTCTATTTAATACACAATTTCAATGATTAGTAACTTCTTTAAGGTCTCTGTAGTACAATTAATGAAATGTATCCTGAGTGGCCTATTTAAAAAGCTTTTAAGTTAACATTTATGGTAGACAGCACTAAAAATAAAGCATCAAATGAAATACAAAGATAGTATTACCTTGTGAATGACCAGAAAGCTATTATATATCTCAGAATATTCAGTAGGGAACACTGAATAGTGCAGTTTCATTCCTGCTCTGCCAACAAGAGAATGATTTCAAATACAAGTGTGGTAATAGAAACAACAATAAAGCATTCCCTACCATGAAGATAAGAAGACTGCACCCCTAAAATGGATGCTAGATTTAAATTTATAGACCCTGAGTTAGATTCTTGGCTCTATTATTTAAACATACATACACACATGTACACAAACATTTTATACATATGTATATGTTTATGTGTTAAATGTCTATTACCTATATAGATTATACATGTGAACATATATGAATACCTTTTTAAATTTGTTAATATGTCGATCATAAGACAGCTGTTAATGGTTACATATTCTTGTTCAGGGTTACATGAAGTTACCATTAATTTGAAAGCAGAACAATGAGCCTACCACAGGTGACAGCCTATGTTGTGATACAATTTAGCATCAGAGACCGTTTGGTGGAGTTGGTCTCTCATCTAGGAAGACTCACTTCCATGAAAATAAGACAAAGAACTTCTGGGATTCTTTTCCCTGTCCTGAATTTTTAGTGCCTTTGTCCAATTATCATTGTCAGTTGATTACTGCAATAGCAGTCCAACCATCTGTGCTTACATGTTGGGACACTTCCAATCCAGTAATCAACATAATACTGTAGATTACTATCCCTAATCCTAAATTTCAGCTTCTCTAAGAAGGTTTTCTTTTCTGTGAGAACCATTGAATTGCATATACCAATTTTTTTCAATTTGTTGAGGACCAGGGCATCAGTTATGAGATCTGGAAGTGTTAGGGATGTTATAAAAGCTATAAGTAACTTTCAGGCTCTTGTAAATCAGGTGGTTCCCAATGTTGGAGAACTTAAGTCGGTCACTTTGTCATCTGCATTCTCTACCATAAAAGTGTCAATGATATTCTTTTAAGTGAAGAACCAGTGCTCTATCTCTTCCTGGCTCAAGGTAGGAGTTAGGTACAATTATTTCAAGTACTTGGTCAGGAGATGGTGTACCACTGGAAAGTCCTTCTTTGCTGTGGGCTACAAGCCAGATATTTTGTGAGTCTCAGTCTGTATATAATGTGCTGAATAATAATTGAGCTGCTCAGAGGTGAGAATTTCACTTCAATCAACATCTCTAGGAAAATTCAATGGCACCTGCAAGGACCAAAGTTTAGAAATTATTTCAGCCATCTTGGAAGATCCCCTACAAGCAAACCATTGTTCTGTCTCTGCTCAGTACTCATACCACCCAAATGGAACGCAATTTCTTATAGATGCAAATAAAAATGATCATCACTATTGTCTTTTCCGCGTCATAAATCTGAATGTTTGTAGCCATGGCACTGATGAAGTTCACCTTCACAGGTTGATCCTGATGTTCTAGTGGTCCATTGCTTTTCTCTTTCTTCTTGTACTACTTCTTTTTGGCTCCATTGCTATTAAACTACCCTGGGTATAGACATTTTCCTCTCATTCTTACAGCTGCTGCAGTGATCATAAACATCCCCATCCCCTTCCAGCAACTGTGGTAAACAAAGCAACAATGGCAGTGGCTTTGCTGTGGTTTCACTCTCATCCACAACCTTAAATTGTCTGCTATCTACTTTTATTATAACTTGACCATTTACTTTCTTGGATTTCAGCTACTTCCTAGGTGCTAAAATTCTGTGAAAGATCAACTCAGATATTTCTTTTTTTATATAGCTTTATGTAGCAATGCATTTTTAAACTGTTCAGTTGTTTCATTCATGTTCAACTTTTCATGGTACTATTTGGGGTTTCCTTGGCAAAAAACTAGAATGGTTTGTCATTTCCTTCTCCAGGTCATTTTACAGATGAGGAAATTGAGGCAAATGGTGTTAAGTGATTTGCTTAAAGTCACATAGCTAGTAAATGTTTGGGACAAGATTTGAACTCATCTTCCTAACTCCAGGCTTGTAGCTCCATCTATTGTGCCATTTAGGTGCCCCTAGCAATGCCTTTAATCATTAACATCAATAGTAATAATTGATGTTTACATAGCAATCTAAGTTTTGCAGTGTTTAATAATTGTTTATATATAATTATATATAATATTACATCATATATTACATATAATATACATATATTACATTATATAATATATTATACATAATAATGACATAAAAATAATAATTATGTTATCTCATATAATAAGTGCAATAAGCCTGCAAGGCAAATACTATTATTATCTTCATTTTACAGATGTGAAAACTGAAGTCAAGAAAGGTTAAGAAATATTCTCAATATTACACAACTTGTAAAGATCTAAGACAGGATACAGGTTCAGGCCTATTTGATTCAAAGTACAATTTATTTAACATTAAAAACCCAGTAGAATCGGGAAATTTGTAATAAAGTAAATAAAAATAGAATAAAACCTAGATAATGTTAATGTATTTTTTTTAAGTCAGCAGATGACAGGGATCCATGTCTTGAGTTTGATACCATACAAAATTAAAATTTAGATCTACCATGTTTTTATTATTTGAAATTTAAGCTATCAACATTCTACATTTTTTGTATAACAACTGGATTTATTTTATTTTCTCTCCTTTGGATCTTGAATGAATTCTCTATACATATACTGAAATAAGAACATGTTAATCTTAGAACAGAACAGAGGAATAAAACCATGATTATCAATCTTAGAAAACCACATAAGGTTGTCAAGAAAAGCAAAAGGAAAGATAAATTTTCATTATTGACAATATTATCATATGTCAAGAATTCTACAGGCCTTCCATATTTCTAGAGACTCTGTCTTCTAAAAGTTGAAAAGGATATAAGGAAAATTTATATTTGGTGTAAAAATATTGCAAAACGTGTGGATGAACTAGTAAGAAATATCACACTCTCCTTCTTATCCTTGAAAAATAGATTCTTTCACCAGTCCAAAAATAAATTTGCATCTTACACCAAATATAATGAAAGAAAGAAAAAAGGAAAATCTTTCCTCCATGATCAATAACCACTTACTATGAAAGTCAACTTCTCAATAGTCTGCTGACAGCTTTTTTGTGGGTATATTAAACCTATTTAATGACACAGTTATAACAGATGAGATAGAAAAAACAGTACTTAAAAGAATGGCTGATCATAATGGTGCATACTCCATGCACAATTAGGACCATATTAAAAGAGGGGACAGTTATAAACATTTTGGGAAAAGAAATATTGCACAAGTTCTTCATATGTGCAGTGTATTCTATAACACCAATGATATGTAAGGAATCTACTATGGAGAGAATATTTTACCAGGAAAATGGGAAAACAAAGAAGACAGAATTGTATTTCTTGGCAGTTTGCAAATTACCAAATTATAGATCAACAGCCAGCTATGGTTATACAAAGGTACTAATCCAAATGTTAGATTTTGGAAAATGGAAAGAACAAATTGCAATTCCAGGAATTACTGGATTGACCTGAGTTCTAGAAAGACATATAAAAGAAGAAAGTGGTTTGAAGTTTGAAACATAAGAAGATGGTTCTCTGGACAGAAATGGACAGGAGTTTGAAGTAAATGATCTTTTACAAATCAAAGACAAAGAGGCACAAAGTGCAGACTTTTTTTTTTAATAATTATGACTTTTTATTGACAGAACCCATGCTTGGATAATTTTTTACAACATTATCCCTTGCACTCACTTCTGTTCCGACTTTTCCCCTCCCTCCCTCCACCCCTTCCCCAAGATGGCAAGCATACATATTAAATATGTCACAGTATATCCTAGATACAATATATGTGTGCAGAACCGAACAGTTCTCTTGTTGCACAGGAAGAATTGGATTCAGAAGGTAAAACTAACCCGGGAAGAAAAACAAAAATGCAAACAGTTTACATTCATTTCCCAGTGTTCTTTCTTTGGGTGTAGCTGCTTCTGTCCATCACTGATCAATTGAAACTGAGTTAGATCTTCTCTTTGTCGAAGAACTCCACTTCCATCAGAATACATCCTCATACAGTATCGTTGTTGAGGTATATAATGATCTCCTGGTTCTGCTCATTTCACTCAGCATCAGTTCATGTAAGTCTCTCCAAGCCTCTCTGTATTCAGCCTGCTGGTCATTTCTTACAGAACAATAATATTCCATAACATTCATATACCAAAATTTACCCAACCATTCTCCAATTGATGGGCATCCATCCATTTTCCAGTTTCTAGTCACTACAAACAGGGCTGCCACAAACATTTTGGCACATACAGGTCCCTTTCCCTTCTTTAGTATCTCTTTGGGGTATAAGCCCAGTAGTAAAAGTGTGGGATCATAATAGGATTGGTAGGCTGAAGCTAAGATCACGGCTCAAACCTTAATAAGAGTTAAGGACTGTTGGCAAAGAGTTTGACCAAACTAGTGAAAAGCCAACAAGTCTCTAACAGTAAATTTAATTTACATGAGTAAAAATTGGAGTGAGGTGGCACAGTTTGAATCAGAAAGACTCATCATCATGAGTTCAAATCTAGTCTCAGATACTTACCAGCTAGGTGGTAGATCCTAGAAAAGTCACTTACCCCTGTTTGCCTCAGTTTTCTAATCTATAAAATAAGATGGAAAAGGAAATAACAAATCACTCTAGAACCTTTGCCAAAATAAATAAATGGAGTCATGAAAAGTTGGACATGACTGAACAACAAAAAGAGGTTCAGAATGATGAAGGGTTCTAAATTAAGAGACAAAATAAACAAAGAAAAAGCAGAAAAAATGTCAGGACAGAGCTGAAAGAAGAATGTCCACGGCTATTGCTTCAATTTCCTATAGTACTAGAAATGCTATTTTAATAATATAAGAAAAAAATTTTTGAGAGAATATAGATTAAAAAGAAAAAAATATATCACTTTTGCAGAAGACATGAGCACATACTTTCAGAACCCTAAAGAATCAACTAAAATAATTGAAATTAATAACTTGAGCAAATTTGCAGGATATTTAGGTACAATTAGTAAGATTAATGAATCAATCCTGTGAAATGGGAGTATATATTCCATTTCATGCAATTCAAATTTATTGTGTAAAATGCTGTAGTTGGTTTTAGTCCAGCGAAAATATATAGTGAAAATTCAAATCTTTGCAACAAGTTTCTCTAATAAAGATCTCCTTGTCAAAATATGCAAGGAAGTGATTCAAATTTATAAGCAATTCTCTATATGATAACTGGTTTGATGCACAGAAGCAGTTCAAAAAAAAAAAAAACAACTCAGGCTTATCCATAGCAACATGAAAAATGCTTTGAATCACTATTAATTAGAGAAATGAGTTCTAAAACAATTATGAGAATCTGCTTCTCACACATCAGAGTGACAAAAACTATATAAGTAAATATTAAAAGTTGAAAGACCTACAGAAAAAAATACATTGTGAATAGGTAAAACATTCTGGAAAGCAATTTGGAATTAAATACAAAAAGTTACCAAACAAATCATGCCTTTTTATTCAACTACACCACTGCAAGGCAGATAGAGACAGATACAGAGACAAAGACAGAGAGAGGGGGAATGAAGAAATTTGTTTTGCTTAATTATGAATAATTGTTACAAGGAATTTTGCCCCTTAAAGATAGTAGTGAAGAAAAATAGATTTATAGTCCTTCTTTAAAAATATAAGAATGGAGGTGATGCTACAGATGTAGAATATCAAAGGCAATACCAGATAAGTTCACTATTATTAGTTTTACTTTATTTTCATAAATATGTTATAATATGTGTAAGATGTATGATAATTTGTTGTAAGAAAGCCTCTTATGAACTAAGGTAATGGTTTGAAATATAAAATTTGAACACCAAAATTAAGCTTAAATTTGAAAATTTAAGATTTCTAAGAGTAGGGACAGCTAGGTGGTGCGGTGAAAAGAGCACCAGCCCTGAAGTCAGGAAGACCTGAATTCAAATCTGGCCTCAGACACTTAACACTTGCTAGCTGTGTGACCCTGAGCAAGTCACTTAACTCCAATTACATCAGCAAAAAAAAAAAAAAAAAAAAAAAAAAAAAAATTCTAAGAGCAAAAGGAGTGATATTTGCTATTTGCTTTTTTATTTTAAATCATTTGGGTAATATGTATTTTCTCTGTCAATTCAGTCTGTCACTGACAGAAATTCACTTTATTTTACTATTTCTTCCAGTGACTCTCCTGTGTACTTCTCTAACCTCACTTCTTTCATGAAGCCTTCTAAGATAAACAACTCCAAAAATTCATATCATGGCAACTGTCTTAGTACTCACACTTATATAGAGAGAGAAATATTTGGTGATTTTAAATTTTTAACCATGTATCTATATGCATTTTTATATGTGAGTAATAATCTCCACTAAGACAGAAATGATGTCTACTATTTCCTTTGTCATTCCTCTGCTAATCTGTTTGAGCCACGTCCTGTCATCCTGATCTATGTCTTACCCGAAACCTGACCAAATCACTGCCAAACTTCTCTTTCTCCCAGGCACCTCCATTTCTTCTCATTTAGATTACATTTATTATCTCTGGAGATTACAACCAAAAATTCTCAGTATTTTGTAGACTTTTGAATCAATACAAAGTGATAAACATTCATTGCTATTACTATGAATTGGATACTGTGTTAAGTACTAGGAATGAAAAATAGTCTCTGCCCTCTAATAAATTACATCATACTAATCTTATGACAAATTGACTTTCATTGTAGCTACTTGTACTTTTTTTTCTTATATTAGATTGTGAGGTCCCTGAGGAATATATATAACCTGCCTCTTTTGTTTATGTTTATGTTTCCTTTTACAATACTTTGACTGATACATATTTGCTGAATGAATTGATAATTCAATTTTTTTTTAGATTTTGGACATTTGTAATAATTCATAAAATCAGAATAAAACAAATAGAAATATAAGTACAGTATGACACATTTCTTGTTACCTTAAATCACATCTTGTAGCCATAAGTTATATATTATGATGAATTCCAAAGCACCTAACCATGCAGCACGAAAAAATTCATATTTTATTCAGAGTCCAAGCAGAAAAAATCAAAAACATATGGGAATAGGATAAGATAACTATCACCCCTCTTTTCCTGTCTGCTGCCAGAACTTCACTGATACTTTCAGTGAAGTTAGAGAGAAGATTACTTCCAAAACCAGTTATTCAACCACATAACATCCACTTGTTATGTCAGGATTCATAAGAAATTGATGTACAGAAAGGAACAACCTATTTCTTGGAACCAATGATGTCTTCTTTCCTCTAATTTTTAAAATCACACTATACTACTAGGATCCATGTTAACATTAATAACAGCTATTAATATATCTATAGTATTTTAAGCTTTATAAAATATTTTATCTCGCAACAATACTATTGAGTTGATAGTGAAGATGAGCATACTCATGGTTGTAGTTATTATGTGATTTGTTTGTATGTTTGTTCCTGGGATTCAAATCTTAGCTGCCTCTCCTAAGGTAACCCTCTGTTATACTAAATAGAGGAAGAGACTTGAATCAGAAATACTAGATTTTCAATTCTACCTCAAATACTTTCAAACTATATGACTGTGCAAATCATTTAATTTCTCTCAGTCTCAGTTTTCACATCTGTAAATTGGGTATAATAATAGTAACTATCTCACCAGATGGTCCCAAGGATCAAATAAGTACTTTGCAGATATAAAAGTATCTCACAAAGTTTATTACTTCTACTCTTATTACTATTCTTTTTTTTTCAGATGGGATAGATTGGGAAGATTGGTAATGAAAGAGGAGATGGAACATTTGAAAGGCTAAGGGTCTTGTCCTAGTACTTTAGAACATATAATTCAGAAAGGCATTCAATAAGCATTAAACACTTGCTCTCTACCAGGCACTATCCAAGTTCTGTGGAAACAAAGAAAGGCAAAAACAGTCCCTATTCTCAAGGAGTTCACAGTCTGATGGAGGAAATAACATGCAAACACCTATATATACATGCAACAAATAAATGGTTAACTTACTGTACTTCTCTGGTATTATTGAGACACCAAGAGCATCCTGTAATCCTCAGTAAGGATGCATTGAGAAAAATCACATATATGATAATTAATTTTGGTACCTTATTATCCTACTGTTGGAAAATGGGTAGGTTCAATTTTCTGTCCTTTTGATGAAACACAAATTTTGGTAGGCCCAAGCATCTTATTGTTTTGAAACAAGTTTTTGTCACTAAGAAAGAGAGGAGGTTTTTTAAGTGGACCATATTTCTAGTAACATAATTTTCATTTGACTTTGAAGAGGCTCTAGGCTTAAGTTCCAGCTGGGCCCTTGAAGAGTGTTACATTCTTAAAAATCCCATTTTCACAAAAATATGCAGAGAACTCTGAAAACATCAAGATTTGTGTATCCAGATTTAGATATGCTGGATACTAACTCAGTAGTAGTTATGCTTTATCATTGTGCCTTCATAACACTAACTTCCCCCAAAATACCATGTACCTCATTAAAGCATTGTTTTTTTTTATTGAATATTTAATTGTTTTTAGCTTTTACTCATTTAATTTGTTCTTATTTCTATCCTAAGTGAGAAATCCTGAAACAAAAATCATTCATTCTACCTCTCCCTTCTGCCCCAGAATTGAGAAGGAGAAAACACTATGCCTGGGATAAGAAGGTAAATTTGCATCTTAACTGAATTAGTTATGTGACCAAGAGGAAAGCACTTAAACTCTCTAAACACCCACACTGCCTGCCTACAATAATAGAATTGCCCAAGTCACACAACTAGTAAGCATCAGAGGCTTTCCTGTCTTCCTGACTCTAGGCCCAGGAATGTCTTCTCTGTGTCACTTAACTGCCTCCATGAATATTAGCAGAGGTGTCCCACCAAGATGCTATCTTGGACTCCCTCTCTTTTCAATGTATATTATCTTATTTGGTAAACCTATTATTTCCCATGGATTCAATTATCATTTCTATGTTGATGGTTTAGGGATTAAAAAAGGCTGCCTAGTCCCTCTGCTGAGTTACAGTCACACATCTCCAACTATCTGTTAAATATTGCAAATAAAACATTCTATAAACATAGCCAATTCAACATGTCCAAAGTAAAACCTATTCTATCCCTCTCTTGAAACCAGACCCACTTCTAAACATTCCTGTGAATATAAGAAACCCTTCTGATCACTGAATCTTCTTTGTCAATGATCAGACTTGCTTATTATCTTAGATTTTCTTTTTATTTAAACAAGATGCTGGATCTCTATTCCTGAATATAATCTCAGGTCTTGCTTTTTATTTATATTCATACCATGTTTTTTTTTTCTTTCTTCATTTCTTTTGGCCAGTTTCTTAGTCATTTCCTATTGACAAATGCCTAAGTTGCCTGGCAATAAACTAGTTATTTTCCTGCTGTGTAGAATAACCAATAGGAAAAAAAATTAGTTACAGACCAAATAAAAGATGAATCCTTCAAAGGATTTCAAAACAGCGTACAACTTGGGGACTTGTGGAGGACAAGTGTATACCTATATTATATGAATGCCCTGAAGTAGTAAGTGGTCCTTAATTTTTTTCCTTCTTCCAAATCATAATGGAGTTCCTTCCAATTTCATAACTATAATTTGCCCTCCACAAATAGTATATAGTTTACCATATGCTAAATATGAAAAGTATTTACATGATTTAAACTATATTAACAAGTGCTTTTTTCCCCAAAAAGCATGATTTTCTCTTTTTAAAATATTGTCTTTCCCCTATTAACATAGTGGGCATATTACTAAGAAACTATCACACCACAAGCTCCATGTTGTCAAAAATAATTAAAAAGAGTACTTTCAGTTCAAGGACTCAGCCTGACCTTTTCATTATCATCCTTAACAAAATGAAAAGTTAAAAGGTACATTGTAATTGAGTTTCCTTGGTTATAACTGGAAATCTCTAATAATATATTTTATGGTAAAAAACAGACAAGGAAATTCCCAATGGGAAATCTCATACAATTATTTTATTATTCCCATTGAAAATGAAAAGAAATCACGAAAACTTAGTCAGTGACCTGATGTTGGTTCAGGAGCTAAGTAGTATCCAAAGCAAACTTTCCAAAAAAAACTTTTGAGATATGAAGGACCCAATGGACTAGATTCCAAGTCATTTTTGTTGGATTTAATGACTGATAAACTATACAAGGGACTATCCAATCCAACTATCCAAATAAACAATAAAAGAACACCTTATTTTCTGTTTGCTACTATATACTCCTGGACAATTGGTACAGATTATTAATCCTCCCTTTAACATGACTGTCAGTTCTTTAAAGCAGAAGATATGAAACCAATTCTGAATCATTTGTGAATTTCTACATTGTGAATTAAGTGTGTTATTTTTTATTCTTCTTTTTTGTGACAAGGCAATATGAATTAAGTGACTTGCCCAAGTCACACAGCTAATAAGTGTCAAGTGGCTGAGGCTATCTCAATTTATTTTTCTTGACAATTTTTAGAAATAATAAGTGAAGGGCTTATTAGTACCTTCACCAGAGAAGGGGTAAAGAAATGAAGGTTTAGAAAAGTTAACTCCATTAAATTTGTGACTTGTTAAAATCTTAGACTGAAACTAATGGATAAAATCATATTCAAATTTTCCATTACATTCCTACTCCAGCCCTATCAAGACCTGACAAGGGGCAGAGCCAAAATGGCAGAGAGGACACACCTCTTTTTCTGAGCCTTTCTCATGACCCTCAGACTAACTAGCAAATCCAGTCTCATTAGTTCTGGACTGGCAGAACCCACAAATATTGGGAGTGTAACAAATTACCAGCAGAAGATAATTTTGAAGATCTCCAGAAAAGGTCTGTTTCAACTAGGCATGGAGGGAGGTGGGCCCAGCACAAGCAGGCTGAACACAAACACCAGAGAGATCAAGCAGCTCACAATCCCAGGACGGTGTGGGCTCTGCACACTGGAGAATTTACAGGGAGAAATCTATAGCAGTATTGGCCACACTGCCCTGGTTGCAAGCCAGTAGATCAGCAGAGAAGTTATATAACATCCAACAAAAACACCAACAGTAAATAGTGAACCCCGAATACCAGAATTTCACAGAACATGGTCACATGAACCCAGCACCAGGAGTGAGTCAGCACTGATTCTGCACAGCTGCTGCCACTTGTAGAGAAAGCTTGGACAATCTCCCTTGCTCTAAAAGCTGATCTCAACTTTTTAAAAAATAAGCAAAAAACCAATCATTTATATGGTGAAAGAGAACAGATTTCAAACCCTGAGGAGAAAAAAAAGCAGATCCTCTACAGATGAAACCCTAAAGTTTGATATAAATTGATCTGCATCTCATAACATCTCTTGGAAGAAATTAAAAAGGATCTTAAAAGAGAGCTAGAAAAAAATAGAAAAAGGAAAGGAGAACTTTATAAGAGCGTTTGGAAAAGGAAACAGAAATTATCTAAAGAAAACACCTCACAAGCATATAACACCTTAAAAAATAGATTTGACTGTTGGAAAATGGAAATGGAAAAAGAAAACAACTCCCTGAAAAACAATTTGTGAAATGGAAAAAGAAAACAACTCCCTAAAAAACAGAATTTGTGAAATGGAAAAAAAAATTCACAGAACAAAATAACTCATCCAAAAATTAAATTGGCCAAAGAGAAAAAGAACTAAAAAAGGTAAATGAAGAAAATGATTCATTAAAAATCAGAACTGAACAGATGGAAATGAATGACTCAGTGAGACATCAGGAATCAGTCAAGAAAAAAACAAAAAAAAAAATGAAAAATAGAAGAAAATGTAAAATATCTACTTGGGAAAACAACTTGCCTGGAAAATAGATCTAGGAGAGACAATCTGAGGAGTATTGGACATCCTGAAACCATGATGAAAAAAAAAAACCTAGACATTATCTTATAGGATATCATCAAAGGGAACTGCCCCAATGTTTTAGAATCAGAAGGTAAAATAGCCATTAAAAGAATTCACTGATCACCTCCTGAAACAGACCCAAAGATGAGAACTCTTGTGACTAAATTTCAGAACTATCAAATCAAGGAAAAAATATTACAAGCAGTCAGAAAGTAACAATTCAAATACTGAGAAGCCACAAGAAGGATTACCCAGGACCTAAAAGCTTCCACCATAAAGGATCAAAGGGCCTGGAATCTGATATTCTTAAAGATAAAGGAACATGGATTGCACCCAATAATCAATTATTCAGCTAAATTCAGCATTATCTTTCAGGGAAGAAGATAGACATTCAATGAAACAGGTTAATTTAATTTATTTCTAATGAAAAGTCCAGAACTGAACCAAAAAAAAAAAATGGTCTCTAAATATAAAACTCAAGAGAAGCATAAAAAAGGTAAAAGAAAAGAACTCTTGAGAATTATATCTCTGTTATGAGGATACATAGAGAGTTCCTGCATAATTTGATTTTACTGTACAACATAAAATAAAACAAGAGGTATAAAGGGGATTGTATTGGAAAAAAAGGGAAAGGGGAGGTAGGATGAAGGCAATTGCATCTCATGAAGAGGGGGGGAAATCTATTATAATTGAGGGAAAGGAGAAGGAAGGGGGGTGAAACTTGTATGAATTTTACTCTCATCAGGTTTGGCTCAAAGAGAGAATATTAGACACATTTGGTTTCACATAGAAACTTCTCTCACCTTATAGGGAAGATGCAAGGAAAAGGAAAAGGAAATGGGGAAACTAATGGAAGGCAAAAAAGAAATAGTAGGGGAAAAATATAAGAAAATGGGGAGGAGCTATAAACAGGGAGAGCTTCTTGAGGCAAGAAGTTCATAAACAAAATACTAGGGAGGACGGAAAAGGGAAAAGAAAATAGAAAAGCATAATTTGGGGTAAATAAGATGGCAGGAAATACAGAATGAGTCATTTTAATTGTGAATGTGAATGGGGTGAACTCTCCCATAAAACAGAAGCAGAAAGCAGACTGGATTAAAAGTCAGAATCTACAATATATTGTTTACAAGAAAACCATTTAAAGCACAGTGATACATACAAAATAAAGGTAAAAGGCTGGATCAGAATCTATTATGCTTCAGGCAAAGTAAAAAAAGTGGGGTAGCCATCATGATCTCAGATCAAACAAAAGAAAAATGGGTTCATAATCTAGACATAAAGAATGATATCATAAAGAAATTAGAACATAGGATAGTTTACCTCTCAGATCTGTAGAGGAGGAAGAAATTTGTGACCAAAGAAGAACTGGAGATCATTACTGATCACAGAATAGATAATTTTGGCTATATTAAGTTAAAAAGTTTTTGTACACAAAATTAATGCATACAAGATTAGAAAGACAGCAATAAACTAGGAAAATATTTTTACATTCAAGAGTTCTGATAAAAGCCTCATTTCTAAATTATATAGAGAACTGATCCAAATTTCTAAGAATTCAAGACATTCTTCAGTTGATAAGTGGTCAAAGGATATGAGCAGACAATTTTCAGATGAAGAAACTGAAATCATCTCTAGTCATATGAAAACGTGCTCTAAATCATTATGGATCAGAAAAATGCAAATTAAGACAACTTTGAGATACAACTACACACCTCTCAGATTAGCTAAGATGACAGGAAAACATAATGATGAATGTTGGAGGGCATGTGGGAAAACTGGGACACTAATGCATTGTTTGTGTATTGTGAATAAATCCAGCTATTCTGGAAAGCAATTTTGAACTATGCTCAAAATTATCAAACTGTGCATACCATTTGATTTAGCAGTATTTCTTTTTTTTTTTTTTTTTTTTTTTTATTTAATAGCCTTTTATTTACAGGATATATGCATGGGTAACTTTACAGGATTAACAATTGCCAAACCTCTTGTTCCAATTTTTCACCTCTTACCCCCCACCCCCTCCCCTAGATGGCAGGATGACCAGTAGATGTTAAATATATTAAAATATAACTTAGATACACAATAAGTTATACATGACCAAAACATTATTTTGCTGTACAAAAAGAATCAGACTCTGAATTATTGTACAATTAGCTTGTGAAGGAAATCAAAAATGCATGTGTGCATAAATATAGGGATTGGGAATTCAATGTAATGGTTTTTAGTCATCTCCCAGAGTTCTTTTTCTGGGTATAGCTAGTTCAGTTCATTACTGCTCCATTAGAAATGATTTGGTTGATCTCGTTGCTGAGGATGGTCTGATCCATCAGAACTGGTCATCATCTAGTATTGTTGTTGAAGTATATAATGATCTCCTGGTCCTGCTCATTTCACTCAGCATCAGTTCGTGTAAGTCTCTCCAGGCCTTTCTGAAATCATCCTGTTGGTCATTTCTTACAGAACAGTAATATTCCATAATTTTCATATACCACAATTTATTCAGCCATTCTCAACTGATGGACATCCATTCAGTTTCCAGTTTCTAGCCACTACAAAAGGGCTGCCACAAACATTCGTGCACATACAGGTCCCTTTCCCTTCTTTATAATCTCTTTGGGATATAATCCCAGTAGTAACACTCTGGATCAAAGGTATGCACAGTTTGATAACTTTTGAGCATAGTTCCAAACTACTCTCCAAAATGGTTGGATTCAGTTCACAACTCCACCAACAATGCATCAATGTCCCAGATTTCCCACATCCCTCCAACAATCATCATTATTTTTTCCTGTCATCTTAGCCAATCTGACAGGTGTGTAGTAGGTATCTTAGAGTTGTCTTAATTTGCATTTCTCTGATTAATAATGACTTGGAGCATCTTTTCATATGACTAGAAATAGTTTCAATTTCTTCATCTGAGAATTGTCTGTTCATATCATTTGACCATTTTTCAATTGGAGAATGGCTTGATTTTTTATAAATTAGAGTTAATTCTCCATATATTTTGGAGATGAGGCCTTTATCAGAACCTTTGACTGTAAAAATATTTTCCCAGTTTATTGCTTCCCTTCTAATCTTGTCTGCATTAGTTTTGTTTGTGCAAAAACTTTTCAGTTTGGTATAATCGAAATTTTCTATTTTGTGATCAGTAATGATCTCTAGTTCTGCTTTGTCATAAAGACCTTCCCTTCCACAGGTCTGAGAGGTAAACTATCCTATGTTCCTCTAATTTATTAATAATTTCATTCTTTATGCCTAGGTCATGAATCCATTTTGACCTTATCTTGGTGTCAGCGTTAAGTATGGATCAATGCCTAGTTTCTGCCATATTAGTTTCCAATTTTCCCAGCAATTTTATCAAACAGTAAGTTCTTATCCCAAAAGCTGGGATCTTTGGGTTTGTCAAAGACTAGGTTGCTATATTTGTTGACTGTTTTATCCCTTGAACCTAATCTATTCCACTGATCAACTAATCTATTCCTTAGCCAATACCAAATAGTTTTGGTAACTGCTGCTCTGTAATATAATTTTAGATCTGGTACAGCTAAGCCACCATCATTTGATTTTTTTCATTAATTCCTTGAAATTCTTGACCTTTTGTTTTTCCATATGAACTTTGTTGTTATTTTTCTAGGTCATTAAAATAGTTTTTGGGAGTCTGATTGGTATAGCGCTAAATAAATAGATTAGTTTAGGTAATATTGTCATCTTTATTATATTTGCTCACCCTATCCAAGAGCATTTAATATTTTTCCAATTAGTTAGATCAGACTTAATTTGTGTGAAAAGTGGTCTGTAATTTTGCTCATAAAGTTTCTGATTTTCCCTTGGCAGATAGATTCCTAAATATTTTATATTATCAGTAGTTACTTTAAATGGAATTTCTCTTTGTAACTCTGACTGTTGGATTTTGTTAGTGATATATAAGAATGCTGATGACTTATGTGGGTTTATTTTGTAACCAGCAACTTTGCTAAAGTTGTGGATTATTTCTAATAACTTTTTAGCAGAATCTCTGGGGTTCTCTAAGTATACCATCATGTCATCGGCAAAGAGTGATAATTTGGCTTCCTCATTGCCTATTCTTATTCCTTTAATCTCTTTCTCAGCTCTTATTGCTATAGCTAGCGTTTCTAATACAATATTAAATAGTAACGGTGATAGTGGGCAACCTTGTTTCACTCCAGATCTTATTGGGAATGGTTGCAGTTTGTCTCCATTACATATGATGCTTACTGATGGTTTTAAATAGATGCTGCTGATTATTTTAAGGAAAAGTCCATTTATTCCTATACTCTCAAGTGTTTTAATAGGAATGGATGTTGGATTTTATCAAATGCTTTTTCTGCATCTATTGAGATGATCATATGGTTTTTGTTAATTTGGTTATTAACATGGCCAATTATATTGATAGTTTTCCTAATATTGAATCAGCCCTGCATTCCTGGTATAAATCCTACTTAATCATAGTGTATTATCTTGGAGATGATTTTCTGTAGTCTTTTTGCTAATATCTTATTTAAGATTTTAGCATCAATATTCATTAGGGAGATTGGTCTATAATTTTCTTTCTCTGTTTTCAGCCTACCTGGTTTAGGTATCAGTACCATGTCTGTGTCATAGAAGGAATTTGGTAGGACTCCTTCATTCCCTATTTTATCAAATAATTTATATAGCATTGGGCCAATTGTTCTTTAAATGTTTGGTAAAATTCACATGTAAATCCATCTGGTCCTGGGGATTTTTCTTAGGGAGTTGTTTAATTGCCTGTTCTATTTCTTTTTCTGAAATGGGACTATTCAAGCAATTTACTTCCTCCTCTGTTAGTCTGGGAAGTCTGTATTTTTGGAGGTAGTCATCCATTTCACTTAGGTTATCAAATTTATTGGCATAAAGTTGAGCAAAATAACTCCTTATTATTTCTCTAATTTCCTCTTCATTGGTGGAAAGTTCTCCTTTTCATTTTAAGACTACTAATTTCATTTTCCTCCCTCCTTTTCTAATCAGATTTACCAAAGGCTTATCTATTTTATTGGCTTTTTCATAGAACCAACTCTTAGTTTTATTAATTAGTTCAATAGTTTTTTACTTTCAATATTTTTAATTTCTCCTTTTAATTTTAGAATTTCCAATTTAGTATTTGATTGGGGTTTTAAATTTGGTCTTTTTAGTTTTTTAGTTGCAAGCCCAATTCATTAATCTTTTCTTTCTCTGTTTTATTCAAGTAAGCCTCTAAGGATATAAAATTCCCTCTTATTACCCTTTGGCTGCATCCCACAAATTTTGGTATGATGTCTCATCATTGTCATTATCTTGAGTGAAATTATTAATTGTATCTATAATTTGCTGCTTCACTCAATCATTCTTTAAGATGAGATTGTTTAGTTTCCAATTACTTTTTGGTCTATTTCCCCCTAACTTTTTGTTGAATGTAGTTTTATTGCATCATGATCTGAAAGAAAGCATTTACTATTTCTGCTTTCTTGCATTTAATTTTGAGGTCTTTATGTCCTAATATAGGTCAATTTTGAATAGGTTCCATGAACTGCTGAGAGGAAAGTATATTCCCTTCTATCTCCATTCAATTTTCTCCAAAGATCCAACATACCCAACTTTTCTAATATTCTATTTACTTCTTTAATTTCTTTCTTATTTGTTTTGTCGTTTGATTTGTCTGATTCTGAGAGTGCAAGGTTGAGATCTCCTACTATTACAGTTTTGTTGTCTATTTCTTCTTGCAACTCTCTTAACTTCTCCTTTAGGAAGTTGAGTGCCATACCACTTGGTGCATATATGTTTAATATTGATATTGCTTCGTTGTTTATGCTACCCTTTAGCAGGATGTAGTTACCTTCCTTATCTCTTTTAATTAGATCAATTTTTACTTTTGCTTGATCTGAGATAAGGATGGCTACCTACTTTTTGACTTCACCTGAAGCATAATAGATTTTGCTCCAGCCTTTTACCTTTACTCTATATGTATCCCCTGCTTTAAATGTGTTTCTTGTAAACAACATATTGTAGGGTTCTGACTTTGATCCAGTCTGCTATCTGCCTCCTCTTTGTGGGGAGTTCATCCCATTCACATTTATGGTTAGAATTACTAAATCTGTATTTCCTGCCATCCTAATAACCCCAGATTGTGCTTTACTTATTCTTGCCTCCCCAACCCTCTTTCCCCTTTTAAACTTATGTACCCTCTTGTATCACGATCTTATCCTCTTTATAATCCCTCCCTCCCCCTTTGATTCTTTCCCCTTCCTTCCCTTATTACTCTTTTTCTTTTCCCTTTTCCTCTCCCCGTTTTTAATGAGTGGAGGAGAATTTTCTCTAAAACAAATGTCAATTATTTTTTCTTTGAGCCAACTCTGATGAGAGTAAGATTCACACAATGTTCCTCCCCTCTCTAAATTCCCTCAGATATGATAAGTTTCCTTAGCCTCTTTGTGGGATGTGGTTTCCTCTTTTATCCCTCCTTCCCACCTTATTCTGCAATCATCCCTTTTCCATATCTACTTCCCTTTTTTATGTTATATCAGTACAATCAAATTATACATGTATTCTTTTTGTATATCCACAACAGAAATACAATTCTCAAGAGTTATTTTACCTTTTCTGCATCTCTTGATTTCTATTCTTGGAGATCAAATTTTTGTTTAGTTCTGGTTTTCTTCAGAAACAAATGGAATTCATTTGTTTCATTAAATATCCATCTTCTTCCCTGGAAGAAAATGCTCAGCTTAGCTGGGTAGTTTATTCTTGGCTGCATCTCAAGTTCTTGTGCCTTTCGAGATATCATATTCCAGGCCCTTCTTTCCTTTAATGTAGAGGCAGCCAGATCTTGGGTGATCCTTATTGTGGCACCTCGGTATTTAAATGGTTTTTGGCTGCTTGTAAAATTTTTCCTTAATCTGATAGTTCTGAAATTTTGCCACAATATTCCTTGGGGTTTTATTTTAGGGTTTCTTTCAGAAGGTGTTCGATGAATTCTTTCAATGCCTATTTTACCTTCTGATTCTATTACATCTAGGGCAGTTCTCTTTGATGATTTCTTGTAAAATAGTATCTAGGCTCTTTTTTTAATCATAGTTTTCAGAAGTCCAATAATCCTCAGATTATCTCTCCTAGATCTATTTTCCAAGTCTGTAGGTTTTGCAAGTAGATAACTCGTGGTTTTTCAGTTTGTCATTTTTTGTTTTGCTTGACTGATTCTTGCTATCTCAATGAATCATTAGTTTCAATTTGTTCAGTTCTAATTTTTAAAGAATTATTTTCTTCAATAGCTTTTTTACTTCTTTCTGTATATGTCAATTGAGTTTTGAATGTATTGTTTTGGTCTGTGGAATTTTTTCCATTTCACTAATTTTTTTAGTGAATTATTTTCTTTTTCAATTCACAGATCCTACTTTCTTGCGTGTTCTTTGTCTTTCAATTCACGGATCCTACTTTCTTGCGTGTTCTTTGTCTTTTCAATTCACGGATCCTACTTTGCGAGTTCTTTGTCTTTTCCCATTCAAATCCTACTTTCTAGTGAATTCTTTATTTTTTCCAATTCGTATTTCAGGAAGTTGTTGCTCACTTGTAAGGCTTCTCTTTCCTTTCCCCATTTATCTTCTAACTCTCTTTGAGACATTTAATGGTCTCTTCTATGAGAGCATTATGTAAAGGAGGACAGTCTGATGCATTTTTGCTGTTTGAGGTCTCTTCAGGTTTGCTGACCTGCTCTTTTCTGCATAGAAGCTATCGATCGTTCTTTTCATCTTTTTATTCATGTTTTAAAGCCTTTAGGGTAGGTCTCCTAGGCTAGGGGGTTACCAGCTTCCTCTGCAGAGCAGGGAAAGATGTAAACCGATTTCCGGCTCTGAGGTATGGGAGTGTTCTGAGTGAGAGTTTTCCCTCCCCCAACAGGAAGTGGATTCAGCACTGGCCGAGCTATCAAACTGCTTAGTAGGGCTGAGTGGATTATCGATTGCCCTAGGCTAGAGACAAAGGGGTGAAAGTGTCACTGCCCCAGGCCGGAGCCTCTTGTGGGACTGTGAGTGTTAGCAGCTGACCGGACTGCAGACAGCCGTGAACTCTGTCCCAGGGTCTCTGCCTGATGCAAATCGGCCCTGGAAAAGCTCTATGGCCCCAAGCCGAGCTCCCCACTGCGCAGATTGGAGGCTAACCGGGCTGCGTCCTCCTGCTGTGCAGGATCACAACTGCCCCAAGGAAAAGCCCCGTACTGCGGGTTGGGGCTGCGTGCTTGTGCTGAGATCTGTGCCTTCACCCTCTGTTTGAGACTCTCCTCGGAACCTAATTTCTCTCCCAGTCTGCGCCGATCTTCCCCCTGGCCCCGGAACCAACCTTTTTTGGCGAGACTGCAGATTTTCTTCGGCCGGTGAGTTGTTCTACTTCTTATCTTTACGAATTGTAGCAGTCAAGACTATTTTTGAGGCTCGATATAATATTGATAAAGAGGGTAAGAGAAGAGCTTAGAAAGTCGCGTGTGTCTTCTCCGCCATCTTGGCTCCGCCCCTAAAGATTTAGCAGTATTTCTACTGGGCTTATATCCTAGAGAGATTTTAAAGGAAGGAAAGGTACCCACATATACAAAAACTTTTGTGGCAGGCCTTTTTGTAGTAGCATGAAACTGAAAACTGAGTGAATGTCCATCAGTTGGAGAATGGCTAAATAAGTTATGATATATGAATGCTATGTAATATTTTTGTTCTATAAAAAATGATAAGCAGGATGATTTCAGAGAGGACTGCAAAGATTTGCATAAACTGATGCTAAGTGAAATGAGCAGAACCAGGAAATCATTGTACACAGCAACAGCAATATTATATGATAATCAATGTTGATATATGTGGCTCTCTTCCACATGGAGAAGATTCAGACCAATTCCAATGGCCTTGTGATCAAAAGAGGCATCTATACCCACAGAGAGGACTGTGGGAACATAGCATTTTCACTCTTTCTGTTGTTATTTTCTTGCATTTTATTTTCTTCATCATTTTCTTTTCTGGTTTAATCTGATTCTTCTTGTACAGCAAGATAATTGCATAACTATGTATACTTATATTGGATTTAACATATATTTCTACCATGTTTAACACATATTGCACTACTTGCCATCCAAGGTGGGAAAAGGCAGTGGGAACTGGAACACAAGATTTTGCAAGGGCTAATGTTGCAGAATTATCTATGCATATGTTTTGAAAAATAAAAAGCTTTAATTAAAAAAGAAAACAAAAGCAAATTTTAAAATTTTAAAAATTTAAAAAGAACTCACTATTTTTAAACTATATATACATTTGTATAGGTTTTTCTTTTTTAAGAAAAATATTCCAAATTTTTTTTCTATGATTTCAGTTTTGTTTCATAGAGATTTTCTTACAGATTTGAACTAAGAAAATACCCAAGTGGTCAAGTAATAGCTTATAATTGGCATTGGCAGTCAGAATTCTTTCACTACAAAATTAGTGTTTCATATTCTTTTTTCCTCCCCAAAGGATTAAAGAGTCTCAAAAATATGGAACATTTGCTTCCTTGTAGATGTGACTTCAAAGCCTAATATATTTTAGGAGCTTGATAAAATGTTTGTTGATTGCTTCCAGAGCACTCATTAATGTCAGAAACAAGATTTTGTATTCTTCTTTAAATATTTTTGACTATGTTAAACAAAGTTTTTCTTTTCTCTGGTCTGTCTCTGATCAAAGGTGAAGTATTTCATTATCTGGTGCAATTTTATACATAATCAATGCAATAACAGCTATTCTCGCAAGATTAATTTCTAGCAAAACCACTGCTCAGACATGAGAAGGATAATAAAAGTTAATTCTGTTAACTCTGTTCAATATGTCTTTACTCATGTTTCAGGATGATAGGATTTGTGGGAAGGAAGAGAAGGTAGAAAAGTAGCAGTCATATATCTTGTAGGACAAATTATCTCCTGATTGATAGGAGTAATTCCTCCACCAATGCAGAGTTCAACCTTTCCTATGATAAATACATTTACATTATTTGTGGCCAAAAAAAAATCAACACCTACTGTTTATGTACTAAATGATAATCCTCACCAAACTTAATTAATTTACCTCTCCTATACCAGATATACATAATAACATTGGGTAAAACTACTTGAATGTACTTTCCAGTTGAGAGTAGTAGACTTCAACTAGTGTCAGTAGTGTCAAATAATAATTTAAGAGCAGACTCTTTTACCTAGTTTTTTAATGAAATTTTAATCTCATTTCCATGTTCTCAATTGATTATGTATCAAATCATGTTCCTCAGATATAATGTTAATACCTAAAATTCAGAAAATGAAAAAAAAAGAAGATAGATATTATCCTGATTTTTAAATTTCAAGGTTTCTAATGAATGTCCTAAACAGAAAACTGGGCAAAACAATTTATGGCAAGTTTTTTTTTTTGTTTTTTTTTTTTTTGATAAAGGCCTTATTTCTGAAATTTATAAGGAACTGAGGCAAATTTATAAAAAATAAAGTCATTATCCAATTAATTAATGATCAAAAATTGTGAACAGGTCATTTTTATCTGATAATTCTGGAATTTATCTACAACATTCCTTGGAGTTTTCATATTGGGATGTCTTTCAGGAGCTGATTGGTGGATTCTTTCAATGGCTATTTTACCCTCTGGTTCTAGTATATCAAGGCAGTTTTCCTTGATGATTTCTTGAAAAATGTTGTCCAGATTCTTTTTTTTATATTATGGTTTTCAGGTAGTTCAATAATGCTTAGATTTTCTCTCCTAAATATATTTTTGAGATCAGTTGTTTTTCCAATAAAATATTTTACATTTTTTTCTATTTTTTTTTCATTTTTTTGGTTTTGTTTGCTGATCCTTGATATTTCTTTGAGTCATTCACTTCCATTTGTCCAATTCTAATTATTAGTGAAATATTTTCTTCATTTAGCTTTTTTTAACCTCCTTTTGCATTTGATCATTTGAATTTTGAAATGAGTTATTTTGTTCATTTGAATTTTTCCACTTCACCAATTCCATTTTTTAAATTTTTTATTAATATAGCTTTTTAATTGACAAAACATATGCAGGAGTAATTTTTCAACATTAACTCTTGAAAAAACTTCTATTCCAACTTTTTCCCTCCTTCCCTCCACCCCCTCACCTAGATAGCAATCCCATACATGTTAAACATGTTAAAGCATACGTTAAATACAATATATGTATACATATTTATACAGTTATCTTGTTGCCCAAAAAAAATTGCATTTAGAAAGAAAGTAAAAATAACCTGAGAAGAAAAACAAAAATGCAAGCAAATAATGCAAGATATAGTGCCTTTCCTTATCTCTTGTAATTAGATCAATTTTTGCTTTTGCTTGATCTGAAATCAGGATGGCTAACCCTGCTTTTTTTTTTTTTACTTCACCTGAAGCATAGTAGATTCTGCTCCATACCTTTACTCTGTATGTATCCCCCTGCTTCAAGTGTGTTTCCTGCAAACAACATATTATATGATTCTGACTTTTAATCAGAGGCTATCTGCCTCTGCTTTATCAGGGAGTTTACCCCATTCACATTTATGGTTAAAATTACTAATTCTGTATTTCCTGCCATCTTGTTAACCCCAGATTATGCTTTTCTCTTTCCTTTCCCCATTTCCCCCTCCCCAGTATTAAACTTATGAGCACCACTTGCCTCGTGCAGCCCTCTCTCTTTAGGATCCCCCCTTAAAGTCCCTCCCCTTTTCTTGAATCTTTTCCTTACAATTTCTGTATTGCCTTCTACTTAGCCTCCTTCTTCCCTTTTCGCTTTTCCCCTCTCACTTTTCAATGAGGTGGGAGAAGTTTCTCTGTTAACCAAATATGTCTAATATTTTCTCTTTGAGCCAATTCTGATGAGAGTAAGATTCATACTATGTTCATCCTCCTCTTTTCATTTCCTCAGATATAATAGGTTTCCTTTACCTCTTCATGAGATGTAGTATTTCCACTTTTCCCTTTTTCTGGTATAATTTCCTTTCTACCTCTACATCCTTTTTTATAGTATAACGGTAAAACCAAATTATACATGTACTCTTTATGTATACTCATAACAGAAATACAGTTCTCAAGAGTTCTTTTTCCCTTTTTATGCTTCTCTTGAGTCCTATATTCAGAGGTCAAACTTTTTGTTTTAGCTCTGTTTTTTTTCATTTAGAAATAAATGGAATTCACCTGTTTCATTGAATGTCTATCTTCTTCCCTGGAAGAAAATGTTCAGTTTGGCTGGGTAATTTATTCTTGGCTGAATACCAAGTTCCTTTGTCTTTTGGAATATCAGATTCCAGGCCCTTCTATCTTTTAATATGGACGCTGCTAGATCCTGAGTAATCTTTATTATAGCTCCTCTGTATTTGAATTGTGTTTTTCTGGTTTCTTGTAGTATTTTTTCCTTGGTCTGATAGTTCTGGAATTTAACCACAATATTTTTTGGAGTTTTGATTTTGGGATCTCTTTTAGTAGGTGATCAATAAATTCTTTCGATGTCTATTTTACCTTCTGTTTCTATAACATCTGGGAAGTTCTCTTTGATGATTTCCTGAAAAAGAGTTTCTAGGCTCTTTTTTTCATCATGATTTTCAGAGAGCCTGATAATCCTTAGATTATCTCTCCTAGACCTATTTTCCAGGTCTGTTGTTTTCCCAAGTAGGTATTAAACATTTTTTCTATTTTTTCTGTTTTGTTTTTTTTTTTTTGGTTTTTTTTTTTTTGGTTTTGCTTGACTGATTCTTGGTGTCTCTTCAAGTCATTCATTTCCTTTGTTCAATTCTGATTTTTAATGAATTATTTTCTTCTTTTACTTTTTTATTTCTTCTTGTAATTGTCCAATTGAGTTTTTAAATGAGTTGTTTTGTTCTGTGGAATTGTTTTCCATTTTGCCAATTTTATTTTTTAAGGAGTTATTTCTTTTTTCCAATTTGGTAACTCTATTTTTCACGGAATTAATTTCTTTTTCCACTCTATTTTTTTAATGAGTTACATGTCTTATTCAGACCCTCTTGCAAAGCTTCCCTTTCCTTTCCCATTTTTCTTCTAGCTCTTTTTAAAGAGCCTTTTTAATTTCTTCTATGAGAGGTGGGGACTTATGTGGTGGGGACTAGATCATATCCATCTTTGAATCTAGAGACAAACTGTTTTTAGTCTCCTCAGGGTTTGAAATCTGCTCTCTTTCCATAGAAGCTATCTATAATTAGATCCTGCTTTAACTTTTTGTTCATTTTAACAAAAAAAAAAAAAGTTGCAGTCTGATTTTGGGGCAATGTGAGGTTACTGAGCTTCTTCAACAGACAATAGAAGTAGCAGTAAAGCAGCAGTGGGACAGCAATGGCTGTGCTGGGATCGGCATCTGTGCTAAAATCAGCTTCTGTGCTGGGATCAGCAGCTGGGCTGAGATTGTGCCGAGTCCCTCCCAGTGCTGGGTGGGTATGGTCAGGTCCCAAGAGACTCTAGGGTTTTGGGGTTATAGTCTTACTCACTGTGTTTATAACTTCTCTGCTGATCTACTGGCTTGCTACCAGAACTGCCAGTTCTCCCCACAGATTTTTAGCCAATGAAGACCATCCCTCATCCCCCTCAGGTCTGCTCAGTGTGAGCTGTTTCTGGCGCTCTCATTGCCTATCTGCCTGAGTCTGTGCCTGGCCTAGCCCCGTTTCATCCCTGTGCATAAGCAAAAATAAACCTTCTCTGGTGAATTTTGAGATTATCTGTTATACTCCCAAAATTGGTGGGTTTTGACAGTCAAGCATTAATTCTGAGGCTGAGTTTCATAAAAATTAGTTTGAGGGTAAAGGAGAGCTCAGAAAGACGTGTGTGTCCTCTCCATCATCTTGGCTCTGCCTCCTCCAATTTCATTTTTAAGAAGTTATTTTCTTTTTCCATTTTGCCAAATCAATTTTTAATAAGTGATTTTCTTCAACATATGTTTTTCTATTTCATCAAATGTATTTTAAAAGAGTTGTGTTTTTCAAACAATTTCTGTGTTATCTTTTCCAGAGCTCTTATTTCCCCATTTTCTTCTAACTCTCTTTTAACATGCTTTTTGAATTCTTCCAAGAGTCTTTTGAATGGGAGACTAGCTCAGATCATCTTTTGAAGCTTCATCTGGAGATGTTTTGTCTTTAGTATCCTCAGGATTTAAGATCTATTCTTCTCTGTCTCCATAAAGCTGTCTATGGCAAGAGATTTTTTTTTTGCTTTTTGCTCACTTTTAAAAGTTCAGGTCTACTCTTAAGGCAAAGGGGAGATTGTCCTAAGCTTCCACTACAAGCAACAGTGGCTTCACATTATCCTGGAGTCAGTGCTGCTGGCTTCCTTCCCATGGTGGGTGGGAGTGGGGCAAAGTCCTGTTTGTCATTCTGGGGATCAGGGGTTCACTATGTGCCATCTATAGTTGTATTAGATTTCTCACAACTAGTCTGCTGATCCACTGGCTTCTGAAATAGGATAGAGTAACTAATGATTCTGTATTTTGACTAAAAGCTTCCCACCAGATTCCCAGCAAATGGAGCCTTTGCTTTGAGGCTCCCTGTGCCACACCTGTACTGGGCCCCATCTTCCCTGTCTGATTGAAACAGACCTTTCCTGAAGTTCCACCAAGATATCTTCTGCTAGAAATTTGTTACACTTCAAAATCCATTCAGAGACCTGGTGTTGATTCTGAGAGAAGCCAGGAAGAACTCGGGCAAAGCCCTGTCTATTCTCCATCATTTTGATTCCACCATCCCCTAACAGACAATTTTTTAAAAAAGAAATCAAACCTATCAATAATCACATAAATAATAAATAATATTATTATTTATTAATATAATAATTATGTTTTATATATTATATTATTGATCATAATATAATAAATATTTAATATTAAATATATTATTTTATATTATATATAAAATATAATAAAAATAATATTATTAGTAATAAAAATAATAAATAAATAAAAATAATAACATGTTCCATATTACTATTGATTAGAGATGCAAATTAAAACAATTCTGAGGTACCACTTCAGACCTTTCAGAATGGCTAATATGACTGAAAAGAAAATGATAAATACTTGAGGAGATTGTGAAAAATAGATGTACTAATGCACTGTTGGTTGAATTATGACTTGGTTCAACTATTCTGGCAAACAATTTGGAACTTTACTCAAAGGGCAAAAAAATGTGACTCAGAAATGCCACTACTAGGTTTATATCCCAAAGAGATCAACAGAAAAGAAAAAGGAAACTATATATATATACAAAATATTTATAATAGCTCTTTTTGTGGTATCAAAAAGCTGACAATGGAGGTGATATCCATCAACTGAAGAATAGTTATAAAGACGTTGAGGTCTAAGATTATGATGGGAAATAGTTACAGAAAATTTGCAAAGACTACCATGAGCTAATACATAGTAAAGTCAGGACAACTAGGATAACATTGTACTTGGTATGTAGTAACAGTATTATAACAATGATCCGCTGTAAAGATTAGCTGCTTTGATCAGTACAATGATCCAAGACAATTCCAAAGATCCCATGATGAAAAAGAACACCTACAGAGAGACAACTGATGAAATCTGAGCACATATGGAAGTATATTTTATTTTCATTTTCTTAATGTTTTCTTGTTTTAGGGGGACATTGCAGTCAACATCATATATTTTGCATAAGTTCATATGTATACTTGATATTGTGTTTCTAGCCTTCACAAAGAATGGGAGAAGAATGGGAGGGAGGGAGAGCATTTGGATCTCAATTTTGTAAATGAATATTAATCACAAAGAAGTAAAAAAGAAAAAAGTCACCTATTTCATCATTTTCCTTACATTTAACCAGAATCAACAGTGACAATAAGTCAATAATTAATTTTTACTAAGCATCTACTATAGATCAGACACTGCATTATGCATTGAAGATACAAAGAGAAAAATTAAAAATCTCTGCCCTCAATGAATTTATATTTTACCAACTGACACACTAAGCAGATAAATACATGGCTTTAAAAATATATACTAAACTAACACCAGGTAATTATATAGAATGATAAAGGTCCCAAAACCAAGGGAAATAATCAATATTTTATGCAAAAGTTACCAGAACCAAACTTCAAGGAAAAAGAAGATTGTAAGAGGCGATGGCATTCTAGGCAGGCTCGATAATCAGTGTAAAGAGTTAGAAATAGTTTATGCAATATGTTGTATGTGTCACAATTATAAAGAGTACCAGTTTGGCTAGAACATGGAGTTTATTAAAAAGAAGTAACATTCAATTAATTTGGAAAGGTAAATTAGAATCAGGTTAAATGTTAAATAGAAGAATAATAAATTATTTTAATTTTGATTATAGTGGGAAAGTATATATGTTGAGATCCCCTTAACAATATCATAAATGTGAATTATTGAGTTGCTTAGGATCGGGACTAAAATTTGCTCCTCTCTCATTCTAGCCTAGTTATAATAATCGGCAGAAACTAACATGACTAGACTAACTGGTTTTCTATTGTTAAGAAATTTAGGTCTCAGGGGACAGCTTCATGCAGCAGATGATAGAACATGGGCCTAGAATTAGGAGGAACTGAGTTCAAATCCAGCATCAGACACTTAATAGTTACTAGCTATGTGATCCTAGTAAAATTAACTTAACCCCAATCACTTCAGAAAAAGAAAAGAAAATTAAATGTAGGTTTTTGGTTTAAAGCTAAGTAATCCATAAGTCAATAAAATAAAAACAAATTTCAAAACTGGGATTATGTTCTTCATACCCTCAGTCTCCTGGTTTCTCTGACTTTTTCCCAACTAAGATCTCAACTTCTCCACAAAGGCCTTTTCTGATTACAAGCAGAACTAGTAAAACACTGGGGGGTTAATGATAGTATTTCCCCTCTGTTAAACTATTTTCAATTTATTCTCTATATATTTTGTTTATACATAATTGTTTATATGTTGTCTCCCCCATTAGACTGCAAAGTAGGTGGATGAAGCAATTGAGATTAAATTACTTTCCCAAGTTCACACAGCAAGAATGAAGAATTTAAAACTGGATTTGAACTCAAGTCTCCCTAACTTCAGGCAAGTGCTCTATACACCACACCACCCAGCTACCTCCTAGACCATTAGTTCCTTGAGAACAGGAACTGTCTCTTATGTGTCTTTGTACTTCCAAAATAGTATAGTGCCTGGAACATGATAGGTGCTTAATAAATGTTTATGGATTGATTGATTCATAGGCACTTTAAAAAATAGGTTATTGGCTGAATGAATAAATGTCTTTTTTTCCCCTGATAGGCAGTAAAATAAAAAAAAAAATTCTACTTGTCTTTCTGATATCTATTAGGTAGCAAAGATAGGATGATAGACACCAGTTTCTTTTCTCTGTTAATCTATCTCTATCTCTGTCTCTTTCTGTCTCTCTCCCTCTGTCTTTCTCTGTTTCTTTCTGTGGCTCTCTGTTTCTGTTTCTTTCTCTGTGTGTGTGTCACTCTCTTTCTCTATATGTGTCTCTGCCACTGTGTGTATGTGTCTCTTTCTTTTTGTGTGTGTGTTCCCTCCTTCCCTCTGTATTTCTGTTTTGTGACAATTTTGATAAGTTAGTTAGTTAGTTTGTTGTTGTTTAATATTTGTTATATGTTTATTGTGGAACTAGTATTTAGTGGGGAAGGGCTTATACTTTGGATAGAGTCTGTTTCTCCCTCCCCTAAAATAACAAAATGATCAGAATTTAGCTCAAACCCAACCATATCCCCTAGATGAATAATAATACTTAAAGGAACAAATATAGTTCTTTTCTAATACCTCTCTCACAGAAATCAAAGCCTTCTTTGGAGAGGAGCCTGGGGGAAAAGAGGCTAGAGACATTTAACTTGCCTTCCTTCAAGTGTCTTCACCATGTGTGGAATCTCATAACATATATGGGATCCCTCTCTTCCTTACAGAGGTCATCTAATTTGAATGAATTTATAATAATACTTGTGTGATTCTGATGTATAGTTATTCTTAAGCATAATCATATTCTCAATCCAAAACACAGGATCTTAGACTTCTATGAGTTCATTAGAGCTCATTAAACTTAACCTCTTCATAGATGAGACACAGAGTTCATGTGATTTGATGAGTATTGCCCAATCAAAGATGGCATTACCTGGACTTAAAGCTGTGTGCTCTGATTCCAAAGGCAGAACTTTTCCCATTACACCACAGAATTCAATTCCACAAGTTCTTATTAAGTGCTTATTATTAATATGCCAGAGATAGAAATAGCCATGAAGAAGAAGAAGAAATACATAACAGTCCCTGCTCCCATAGACATTCTACAGAAATATAAGTTCCATTTGTAGAAGAGTATAGGGGAAAAGGGAAGATTATGGATCTGCACAAATATTTTTAACTGAACTAGAAAATTTTAACCAAAATCCCTTTAAATTTAAATATGTATTAAATGTTTCCCTCTTATATTAAATAAAATCATCTTTCTTTTTTCCAGTAGAGTTCAACCATCCAAACATCTTGTAATCTATTTTTTAATTATCCCCAAATCTCTTCTCAGAGGAGTATATTTAACAATAACTTTTGTTTTTATTTGTTTTATTGCTTTTTTGAGGAACAGAAGGTATTTCTATTCCCCTCATGCTTTCTTTTAAATGTTAAATAAGATTCTGACACTTACCCATACATTTCAGTGAAATAAATTGGACTTTTTTAGACTGTGTACTAATAGCTTGCCATACTGCAATCTTTTCCAGATCAGTGCTTTTCCCTTGTTCATTATCTCAAAAGCTAAAATATATTTTTCTTCATTTGACTTAAGATTGTCCCTTCCAAAAGCAAAGTGTAAATGAAAACATCATTACCTTTTTGTTATTGAGTCTAATAATTGCAATAGTGTCTGTGCTTTGCTCTCTCAGCACACTATAATAGTTCATGCATTTGCCTCAGAACAAGTTGAGGAGCATTAGAGATTTTCACAAATTATCATAAATGCTTCATTGACCAAGACCTGTGAAACTAACAAGAACTGTGGAACACAGACTGTGGGTGATGATTCAGCTGAAAGAACAACTCTGCTAAGAAGTAACATTAATTTATTCAGAGAATTTATAAATTTGAACCATTAAGACAATATTTGTTTCACAAAAGATAAGCCATTCTTTTGATACAACCCAAATGATGAGCAAACCAACATTTGAATTATCCTGATTATTTTCTGCAGAAATTTTCTACTTAATTATTCTTTTTTTTATTTTCTTTTGCTGTTTCAAAAAGAAAACAAAGGTATTATTTGATTCTATGATTATGGTGATGAGGTTAATGGACTCCAGCAAAAGACCATGTTCCTGGTAGCAACCAGTCTCTAAGTGGGCCCCAGTGGGGAACAAACTGACCCTTTAGAATTATCTTGTACAAATAGAGTTATATTATACACAATATTGTATATTGTGTATAGTTCCGCAATAAACATATAACAAAGCTATCCTGTATGGCATCCACTGTTACCTTATACAAAATGGAAGTCAAGGTATAAACGTCAACTACCAAGTCTATCTTGTGTAAAGAACACACCAATTGATTTACTGAGGTACACAACTAACAGTGAGCATACTTTGATCAGAGACCTTTCCCATAAAAGATCCCACTTTTCCTCTTGTTAATTGTGAGTCCATTAGGGATTTTGCTTGCTAAGCCATACAATAAATCTTTGCCCCTTGATCTAGAGATGGTTTGAGCCTATGAATTTATTCTGGATTACTCCTCACCTTCACAACTTATTGAACCTCATTATTTTTGGTGCTTCTTTCAGGCTCTAGTCTATTCATCTTCAAATGATGACCAACAATGGATATTGTCTTATTTCTGAGTACAGAGTACAGAGACTCAGTACCCATTGGATGCTACTTTGACTAAATTCCAAGAGCTGAAGCTTATCATCCCTCTGAGTGGGATCCATAAGGCAAAAACAGCTGTCCATCCACTACCAGCAAGGAAGAAACTTCAGAAGATAAGACCATAAACTTATACCCTAAAAAGATTTGGCCTCATTTGTTTAGGGGGGGGGATAATGAGATGAATGAACTCTAACAAAAGACCATGTCCCTGTGACACCCAGTATCGGAGCAGGCCTATTGAGAAGCAAATTGACCTTGTAGAATTATCTGGTACTGTCAGATTTATTTTTTATAGGCAGGAGTTCTCCTGTACTGACACCCACTCTTACTTTATACAATCTGGAGATTAAGCTATAGACATTAACTCCTGAAACTATGATGTATAAGAAGATGATTATGACCAACTGACATACATAATTAGCATAGTTAGCATATCTTGAGTTGGATCTTTTACCACAAAAGCTCCCTTCTCTCCCTTTGTTAATTGCAAGTGAATTAGGAACTTAACCTAATTTCTAAGTGTTACAATAAAGCCTTGCCCCTTGAACTGGACATGGTTTAAGTCTATAAATTCATTGAAGATGACTTCTCACCTTTGTGACTTGTTGGACCTCACTAATAATTGCATAAATGAATCATCAATAGATGTATCAATGTGGTTGTAAGAAAAGGTAGCTTAAAATTTAGGGAGCCAATTATGACAGAGGAAAGAGAACTAACCCAATAAGATCTATGTTCAAAGACAGCCTGAAATTTACTATCTGTGCTGCTGTTTATTCCCTCTGTGATTTTGATCTTAACTTTGCTGACCTTAATGGAGTTGATGGAATAAATTCCCCTCTCTCAGATTGCTTCTAGCTATAAATCTCTTTCCTAAAAGGATATAAGTGGTCTTAAGGAGATATATAAAATGTGTCACAATAATTCTAAGTACAGCATGAACTCAAAATGAAATTGGGAAATATTTTTTAAATTAAATAAAAATACAATAAACTGTTGATCATATTAATATGACATTTTCTAAGTTAATATATATCCCATACAGACCTTTACATATGGTTTAGTTGCCTATATTTGAGTCTTACAAAACTAGTCTTAAAAACATTTTTTTCATAGTCAAATTTCTCTTGACAGAAATTATATGTGCTTTTTGCCTCTCAAAGTTTGGAGATATAATAGTTTTTAAATTTCCTTTTTACTTGGCTCCAGTATGGCTATTTTATTTGTAAGAAAAATCAAATAGCTAGCTTAGAGACTATAAATTTAGCTAAGACTTCCAATAACTACCTGAAAAAGATTAACTGGTTAGGAGGAAAAAATTTTGATTGTGTTAAAATAACTATTTGCTAAGTCCTGTCAATTTGATGATCAATTTACATCTTGATCTTATGTAAATTTTCTCTTTCCATTATCTTTTTTACACATAAACTTCTTCCCTCTTTTTTTGATTGCCATAAAATTTACAAATTTATCTTTGATATAGGTTTGATAGTTGGTGGGGTGGGTTAAAAAAAAGCACAGGACTAAGGACAGGTTGGAAAGAGAACAAAAGTATATATAGGGTCTGTCAATAAAAAGTTATTATAATAAAAAAAAAGTATATATAGGGGAGAAAATAGAATGGAGGGAAATGTAGAGTGGGTAATCGTAACTTTTAATGTGTAATGAGCTCTCCCATAAAACAGAAGCAAATAGCAGAATGGATTAAAAAACACAATCTTACAATACATTATTCACAAGAAACACATTTGACACAGAGACACATACAGAGTAAAGACAAAAGGCTAGAACAGAATTTATTATGTTTCAGCTAAAGTAAAACAAACAAACAAACAAACAAGGGTAGCATTTCTGATCTCAGATAAAACAGAAGTAAAAGTAGATCTTATTTAAAAAGATAAACAGGGAAATTATATCTAGATAAAGGGTACAGTAAATAATGAAGTAGTAATGATATTAAATGTGTATGCATGAAGTAGTAGAGCAGGCGAATTAATAAAGATGATTTTGACAGTTACAGGAAGAAATAGATAGCAAAAATATTCTATTCAACCTTCCCCTCTCAAAATCAGACAAATGTAACCACAAAATAAAGAAGAAAGAAACTAGAGAGATTAATAAGATCCTAAAAAATTCAGATATGATAGACCTCTGGATAAAATTGGATAGGGACAGAAAGGAATACACTTTTTTCCAGCAGTACATTGTACCTACACAAAAACTGATCATGTATTAGGGCATAAAAACCTCACAATCAAATACAAAAAGCAAGAAATAGTAAATGTTTCCTTTACAGAACACAATGCAATAAAAAATTATATTGAATAAAAGACCAGGGAAAGATAGACTAAAAAACAATTGGAAATTAAATTATCTAAGTCTAAAGAATGAGTAGCTCAAACAATAAACCACAGAAGCAATCCATAATTTAATCCAAGAGAATGACAATAATTAGACAACATAGCAAAAACTATGAGATGCAGCCAAAACAGTTCAAAAGGAAATTTTTATATCTAAATAGCTACATAAATAAAATAGAAAAAGAGGAAATCAATGAATTAAGTATGAAACTAAAAAAAAAAAACTAGAAAAAGAAAAAAATTAAAAACCCCAATTAAATACCAAATTAGAAATCTTGAAACTCAAAGGAGAGACTAATAAAATACAGACTAAAATAGAAATAATAAATAGATTAATAAAATAGAGACTAAAATAGAAAACTATTGAACTAATAAACAAAACCAAAAGTTGGTTTTATGAAAAAACTAACAAAAAATAAACTTCTGGTTAATTTGATCAGAAAAAGCAAAGAAAAAAAAAAAAAACAAATCATCAGCATCAAAAATGAAAGAGATTAATTTACCAACAATAAAAAAGAAATTAAATCAATAATTAGGAGCTATTTTGCCCAATCCTATGGCAGCAAGTCTGACAATTTAACTGAAATGGATGAAGATTCACAAAAATATAAATTGCCCAGGTTAACAGAAGAAAAAATAAAATGCTTAAATAGCCCCATTAAAAAAAAAAAAAGAAATTGAACTAGTAATTAATGAACACTCTAAAAAATCTCCAGGGCCAGAACTGAATTCTACCAAACATTTAAAAACGAAATAATTCCAATACTATGTAAACTATTTGGGAAAATAGATAAAGGAGTATTCTTTAATTCCTTCTATTAAAGAAAATATGGTACTGATATCTAAACCAGCAAGGGCCTAAACAAAGAAAGAAAATTACAGACCAATCTCCCTAAAGAATACTGATGCAAAAATTTTAAACAAAATATTAGCAAAGCGATTAGAGCAATGTAACAGCAGGATAATACACTATAACCAAGTAGGATTTATACCAGCAATGCAGGACTGGTTCACTATCAGAAAAACTATTACCATAATCAACCATATCAATAACAAAACTAACAGAAATCATATGCTAATCTTAATAGATGCAGAAAGTTTTTGGCAAAATACAGTCCCCATTTCCATTAAAAGAACTAGAGAACATAGGGATAAAGGGAGCTTTCCTTAAATAGTACCTATCTAAAACCTATGGCAAGCATTATTTATAATGGAGAGAAGCTTGACACATTTCCAATAAGATCAGTGGTGAAACAAGGATGACAATTCTCACCTCAACATTATACTAAAAAAGTTGCTAGAAATGTTGACTTTATCAATAAGAAAAACAAGAAATTAAAGGAATTAGAATAGGCAAAAAGGAAATACTATCACTCTTTGCAGATGATATGATGATATACTCAGAGAATCTTAGAAACTTATCCAAAAACCTACTGGAAACAATTCACAGCTTTAGCAAAGTTGAAGAATATAAAATAAACCCACACAAATCATCAGCATTTCTATACATTACTGACAAAGCCTATCAGGAAGAGATAGAAAGAAAAATTGCATTTAAAATTAGATTAGACAAAATAAAATACTTGGCAAGGGAGGGGGGCGGATGGTAAGGGGGGAAGAAGCTACCTGCCAAGACAAACCCAAGAACTATATGAACACAATTACAAAACACTTTTCACATAAATAAATTGAGATCTAACCAATTGGAAAAATATCAATTCTTCATGGCTAGGCCAAACTAATATAATAAAAATGACAATTCTGCCTAAATTGGTCTACTTGTTCAATGCAACATCAATCAAACTGGCAAAACATCATTTCATAGAACTAGAAAAAATAATAACAAAATTCATCTGGAAGAGCAAAAAGTCAAGCAAATCAAGGAAATTAATGAGAAAAAAATGCAAAGGATGGTGGCTTCGCAGAACCATACCTAAAACTATATTATCGAGCAGCAGTCATGAGAACCATTTGGTACTGGTTAAGAAATAGAGTGGTGGATCAGTGGAATAGATTAGATACACACAACACAATAATCAAGGCCTATAGCAATCTAGTATTTGATAAACTCCCAAACTCCAGCCCCTGGAATAAGAACTCACTATTTGACAAAAATTGCTAGGAAAACTGGAAACTAATACATCAGAAACTCAGCCTAGACCTACATTGCACACCCCATGCCAAAATAAGATCAAAATAGTTACATGACTTGGGGATAAAGGATGATACCATAAACAAATTAAAAGAACCGAGATAAACTATCTATGAGATCTTTGGAGAAGGGAGGAATTTATGACCAAAGAAGACATAAAGAATATTATTCAAGACAAAATGAACAGCTTTGATTTCATTAAGTTAAAAAAGGGTTTGCACAAACAAAACCAACATAACAATACAAATTGTATACAAAGCTGGGGAAAACTCTTTACAGCCAGTATAAGGTCTTATTTCTAAAATATATAAAGAATGATGTCAAATTTATGAGAATACAAGTCATTCCCCAATTGATAAATGGTCAAAGAATATGAACAGACCAGAAGAGTGATTAAAGCCATTTATAGTCACATAAAAATGCTCTAAATCACTATTGATTAGAGAAATGCACATTAAAACAACTCTAGGGTATCACCTCACTCCTCTCTGATTGGTTAAGATGACAGGAAAAAATAATGATAAATGTTGGAGAAAATGGGGGAAATTAGGACACTAATTCATTGTTGGTGAAGTTGTGAAATGATCCAAACATTCTGCAGAGCAATCAGGAACTACGCCCAAAGGACTATAAAACTTGTGTCTACCCTTTGACCCAGCAGTGCCATTACTGGGTATGTATCCCAAGGAAATGAAAAGATTGAAATGAAAGATTTGGTTCTCAGAATTTCAGTGCCCCAAAGTAATCCTAATAGACTATGGACAGAAAATACCATTTTAATCCAAAAAAAAAAAAAAAAAAGATCTAAGGAGACTGGATGTAAATCTATTCCTGCTATGGTCACTTCTTTTGAATTTTTTTTTTTTATCTCTCCCATGGTTTTTGCTTTTTGCTCTAATTTTCTCTCCCAACATGATTCATAAATCAATATGTTAAAAGATAAATAAACTTACTACAATTTTAAAAATCCATTCCCAAAAAAGCCATGTTATAGACTACTTATTGCCACAAAATATTTTTCTGTATCCTACCATGTGATTTTAATTCTTTAAATTTTAATTCCATTGGTCCATGGTTGCCAGTTGTATAATGTTCTCCCCTGGCAGCAGCTAGATATTATTGAAACCATTGTGCAATTTCCCAAAATAAATTTAACCCATTCCTACTCTTTTGTATTTCTTGCTTTAGTTCTTTCTTCTATTGTCCAGAATATATATATGTGATTATTATTGAGAATCATAATCTGGGCAGTCCCGTGTTTTTTATAATATAGATCTGTGATCTCATGGGGTTTGCCTCAAATTGTGTTTTTTTTTTAATTCAACTTACCTTATTAGAAATATATGACGCTCAAAGAAAGAAATGTGTTAAAACTGTCAAAGTGTTAACCTCAAAGAGATTGTAATTTAGTGGCAAATGGAGAGGAACAATGTATATGAATAAGTAAAAATAAGTCAGTTGGAGGTTAAAGAGAAAATCAGTAACTGGGTGGGAGTATTGTGGGTTTTTTTTAATGTATGGAAGTAGTAGCTAACCTGAACTTTGAAGGAATCTAAATTTTTGAATAGTTGGAAGTGAAGTAATACACTTTAGGCAAAGAGATGTTTAAAGGCAAAGATAAGTTCAGAGATAGTATGGCATGAAGATTTTAGGAAATGGGATGGTAGGAGGGAAGCTCTTATCAGAGCCCAGAATCCTAAAATGGAGCTTTCAGTTCAAAAGGTAAGATAAGACTGAAGTACAGGTCTCTAACCTGAGATAACTTTCTACTAACAGGTTTCCATTGGAAAGATAATGATAATTTACAATGATTTAAAACACATTGTACATTTGAGAAAAATCTCAAGAAGAGTCTGGGAGTTGAAATAAGTTGAAATAACCTCAGCAATGAAGAATTTCGGATATGAATTTTCTAGGTTCTAATTTCCCAGGTCAAAATGGAAACTGGTTGACAGATTTAAGACAACTTTTGTCAAACGTTATTTAAATGATTTGAAAATGTGTTAATAGTCAAGATCAGTGAAGAATCTTTATTTCCTGTTATAGTCTACCTTCCTATAGCTCATATTCATTTGGATTAAATTTATCTAGAGATAACTCGAATGAATTTGGTTGTCAAGGCAATTGTTTCTCAACTTAATTATTGTTTAATGAAGTACTAAATCTAATAAACCAGTGTACTTTAAGAAACAAACTTTGCTAAGAAACTGGTAATTAAGCCTTGCTTAGAAACCAGTAAAAATGCTTCTCTAGCTGCTTTTATTTAAAACAAAGTTATTTCCCCATTGTCAGTGATAACAAGAATTGACATTTATACAGCACATCATGACTTATATTACATGTTATTTCATTTGAATGGATTCTCAGTCGCCCATAAGTACCATCATATGAGCATCATCACCCTTATTTGAAAAGTGAGAATTGCAGAGAGTTGAAGTAATTAATGAAGGTCATCTATCAAGTGAGTAGCAGAGCCAGTGCTTGTACCTTCATCTCCTAAAAACAAAGTGGTCTTTCTACTACCACAACTAATCAAGTAGTGTTTTCAGGGTAGTTTTTCTCTTATTGGCTATCAGATAAATTAACACAAAAATTACAATAACTCTGTAGCTATAGCAGTTATACTGCTACATGTATTCTTTAGAATCTCTTCATCTGCTCCCCTTCCCTGTATTCCCACATAGATTTCAGAAATCAACAAAATTATATAAAATATTAATGGCTTCTGCCAGTATGGCCATTTTCACCTACCTTGAATAAACCCCTATGAAAGGTTTCATTTAAGGTAAATACAATAACTCAATTAACATTGTGGTCATACAATAGCTATGCTGTTAACACCAGACTGCCTTACTCCAGCCAATAAGTTTCAATTAATACCATATACATTTTTCATCCAAAACTGGCACAGAGACAAAGCCTGTAGAAATAAACAATCAAAGTCTATTTTTCTTATTTTTTATAGTAGATAGGAATTGGACTTTCTATTTCACTTATATAGGAAATTCTTAGATGAGGAAACTTTACTCTACCAATATGAGTCAATATCTTTTCTGCAACTTAGAATTTTAGAGCATTGTCTCAAACATTGAGGGTTTAAATGATTTGTTTAGTTTACAGTTAGTATATGTTAGAGACAAGATTTGAATGTGGGTCTTCCTAATGCCATGGTTAACTCTTTGTCCATTAAATTATGATATCTCTCCCTTTCTTTTATTTAGTACATAGAATATTACAATCTGGAAAAATTAAGAAATCCTTTCATTTTTTTATTTAAAATAATTTTGTTTTACCAAAAGTAATAACACAATGTAGTATGCATATAAAGTACTTTGAATATATGACTTTTTTGTTTCTTCTGACAACTGAATAGGATAGCATATATGACAAAAGTGGTATTCAAAGTCATATCTATTTGTACCAAGTCCAGTGTTCCATGCTACCACAGGACAACCGAGAACAGTTATGATTGTAACACATCTTCCTACATTGAGATGCACACAAAATATTATCACACTTAATCTTTATTTGTTTATTATTTATCTGTGATTCTGGGTAATATTTGGTAATATATTCACAATTGTTAAATTGATATCATAGAGGATAGCCAGGTTTCCCTGTGATTGTCAAAGGAACTATCCTCCTGTTTCTATTCTCACCATCCCACATAATTTTATATAAAGGACAAGAGGAGTCAAGATTGTATATATACAAACAGAAAAAGAATCATTTTCCTAGATTGTTGTGGGAATAACAAGGAGAGTACCTAGCAGGGATTTCTTGGTGGAGAAAGAATAAGCTTCAATGGCAGCAGGCAGATACAGTTAATGGCAAGGTTGCCTAAAGAATATATTAAGTAAGCTGAGAATGGCAATAGTGAACAGAAATGACTGAACAAGATTAGAAGTAGAAGGATTGTGTTAAGAGAAAATATTACATAAAAAGTGGCAAGATGTAGATTCAGGTGAAAAATGATAGTTTATCTGAAATGACCCATTAGCAGAAGGTAAGCACTTGGGTTGATGGAACTTCATCTATTGATTAATGAAGTTTTTTGTATAATTCTGTTTTGAACTGCTGAGAAGGTACCTTAGCCTGAGACATTTTCTATAACCAATCTTTTATGCCCCAAAATAAAACTGATTTATTTTTAGAGCTATTGATAACCTCAGCTGCTCAGAGTAAAAAGGAATACACCTAGAAGAAAGCTAAAACATGAGCAAATTCACATTTTCCCAGAGATATCTTCTGGTTGAACTCAGCTTCAGAGAGTATTGATTAATAAAAATACCTATGAAATGAAAATAATTTCATACATGTCCAGAGCTCCTTTTCTTGGGTTTTATGAAAGAGTAATCTGAGGCTCTGAGGAGGAAATCATACATATAACACTCTTTTAAGTTTGATTGGCATTATTAACATTTTCTCCATCACTTTCTGAAATCTAGACATCAGTAGTACAATAACTTAAGGCCTGAATTTTAGTATGTTCACATTGAAATTTTTAAGTAATTAAGAAATTTTAAAGTAGCACCAGTATTTTAAAAGTATCTGAGGAGTGAAGCCAAGATGATGGAGTCAAGGAAGCACTATGGTCAAGCTGTCCTAACATTCCCCTCCAAATAACTTTTAGTGAAGTTTGAATGCTGTGTATAAGTTCTCTCACCTGGGCAATATAGTTTCCAAAAATGTCCACACTGATAATGAGATTGACACATGCATTGTCAGAACTATCTCAGTGTTTGGGAGGCACCAAAGGAAAGTGTGGGAGAGGAGGGGTATTAGACTGACTACCAAATTGAAAGTCTACAGAAACATTGTGCTATATACCAGCATCATGCCAAAAAACTGAATCACTTCCATTTGAATTGTCTTAGGAAGATTCTGAAGATTACCTTATAGGATAAGATACTAGAAACTAAGATCCTTTCACAAACTAAACTACCAAACATTCCAACTCTACTGTAGAGAGCACAACTCTTATGAACTGATCACACTGGTCAAATGCCAACTCATACAGAACAAATGCTCATAAGGTGGTCATAAAAGTGATACAAGGACACTCTCAAGATATCTTTTAAAAACTTTACAATCAATTATATGACATAGAAGACACTGGTACAAAACTACTCATGCCCTCATCAGAGATGGTGTTGTGCTCTGTGAACAAAGCAGAATTGAATTAGCCCAGAAGAAGCATGAGATGCCTAGAGTTAGAGAAGCCACCCCAAATGTCATATAGACTGTTTGTGTCAGACCTGTGACAAAGCATTCCTGGCTTAATTGATCCAATCAGCTACAATTGGAAACACTTAACTAGACTCTTACATAGTGATGTCATTTATGTCCTCTTTGAGAATGAAGAACAAAAAACAACTTTTAAATCTTCCTCAAATTAAATTCTGGAAAGAAAAGAGTCAACAAAAGGTGGTGTACATTTTTCCAGCCCAAAATAATGTAGGAAATAAGTAGAGTTCTGTGACACTAGTTTGGGAGCTGGTCCAGAATCCATATGGTTGCAAAAGGAGCAGTGGATCTTAGAAACAGCAAGAGGTTTGAGTAGCCTCAAACCAGAAACAGTAAAGAGATCAGACAAGTGGTCAGAAAGGAATCTTTATAATACTAACACTACTTGTAGGATTAGTTATAGGACTAGTTGTCATTTGGTAATGGCACTGCCTATACCCACTGTAAGTCACAATTCCAAGGTGGAGAGAAGCATTTTCAGCCCCAAAGGATCAAGGTTTCAGGAACAGTATCATTTGTAGTTATAAGAAAAGAGACCCTGCAAATAGTAGTATTTGTGGTAGGAAGTGATTAAAGGCCTTTCCTTGATAAAGACCATAGCATAGATCAGAAAAGCAGGGATAATACCTTTCTCTAGATTGCACAGTAATCTCCTTTCCTGCCTTCCCCCTCCCATTTTCCACCAACAACAGAATGCAATATTAACAAAAAATCAATGTTGAATTAGATTGGAAAAAGAAACTGATCATTAAAAGGCTATTATAATGACAGGGAAGACAAAGGTACAAACTCAGAAGAAGACAATATGACAAAAAGCAAAATACAAGCTGCGACGCCTCTAAGGGAAAAAATATGAATCGGATACAAACGAAATAAGAATCTTTAAAAAAAATGCTTATTAAAATCAAATAAGAGAGGTAGGGAGAAAATTAGGCAAAGAAATAAGAACATGAAAATCAATTACCAGCTTGATAAAATTGGGGAAAATTTTAAGTAACAACTTAGAAAACAGTATAGGCTAAATAAAAAAAATATATATATATAAAAACATACTGAAAAAATAAGTTCTTAAAAATTAGAACTGCACAAGTGAAAACAAATGATTATGACATATGACATATGAAGAAACCATAAAATAAAGTCAATATGGAAAAAATGAAAAAAATGGGAAATATCTCATCGAAAAAACTTGACCTAGAAAATAGACCATGGAGAAATCATTTAAGAATGATAGAATTACCTGAAAGTCATGATTTTTAAAAAAAGGTAGGGTAGACATCACATTTCAAGAAATTATCAAGGGAAATAGGCTTGACATCCTAGAAGCAGATGAGAGAAAATAGAAATTGAAAGAATCTACTGATAATCTCCTGAAGGATATCTTATAATAAAAACTCCCACAAATATTATAGTCATATTCCAGAGTTCCCACATCAAAAATAAAATACTTCAAACACTCAGAAAGAAACCATTGAAATACTGTGAACCAAAGTCAGGATCACACAAGATTTGTCAGTCTTGTAGTAAAGGAGCAGAGGGCTTGAAGACAACTGAGTACAATTATTAAGTGGAAAAAATGGATATTTAATGAAATAGAGAACATTCAAGCATTCCTAATGAAAATTCCAGAGCTGAATAAAAAATTTTGTCTTTCAAATACAATATTCAAGAGAAGCATTGAATGTAAACATGGAAGAAAAATCATAAAGCATTCAATAAACTTAAACTTCTGACATTACTATACTATTACAAATAACTACTGAGATCTTTTTCATTATAAGAGCAATAAAAAGGATTCTATATAGTCACAGAACACAGGAACAAGTCAATTATGCTGGGATGATGTCCAAAAAAATGGATGGGTAACATAAAAGGGATAGATGAGAAGGGAGAGAAAGAGTTGGGAAAGTATTCTCACATAAAAGAAATATTCTAGGCAGAGCTTTTTACAGTGGAGGGGAAATGATGGGGGATAGGTAGCAATACTTGAAAGTCATTGTCATCCAAATTGTTGCAAAGAGATAAGAATGGATATAAACATAAACATGGATATTTACATGTATGTACTTGTGCATACACACATACACAAACACAACCTCTCAACTGGATGAAGAAATTTATCTTATTTAATGGGAAATTAGAAGGGGAAATAGATAAGAGAAAGGTGGATTGGTGAAAAAGGGAGGGCAAATGAACAATGTTAGCAAAGTTGCTGGATACATGAATCATTTCACACATAAATCATCAGTAGTTCCATATATAACCAAAAAACCAGCAGGAGAGAAATTCCAATCAAAATAATTGACTATGATATAAAATACTTGAGAGTTGGTTTACCAAGACAAACCCAGGTACTATATAAACACAATTACAAAATATTTTGCACTAATAGAGACATATCTAAACAACTGGAGATTCATGGGTGAGATCAAGCCAATATAATAAAAATGATGATTCTATGTAAATTAGTTAATTTAATCAATTTCATACCAAACCACAAAATAGTTATCTTATCTTTCTAGGAAGATATAATAACAAAATTCAACTGATAGAACAAAAGTCCAAGAATATCAAGGAATTCAATGAACAACAACAAAACAAAAAAGGTGAAGGCAGCCTAGTGGTACTCAATTTCAAACCCTATTACAAAGTGGAAAATACCAAAATAATCTAGCACTATGTATGAGAGTGGTGATTAGGTAGAATACAAAATACACAGTAATCAATGACCTTAGTAATGTGGTATTTAATAAGGGAAGAGTTTGTGACTGAACAAAAGATGGAGAATATCAATGGAAAAAAATAGATCATTTTGAAGAAAATCACACATTAAAAACTACAATGGGGAAAATGAAAGCTAATGACTCTATGACACATGAAGAATCAATCAAACAAGCCAAAAAGAATGAAAAAATGGGAAAAATGTTAAATACCTCAATAGCAAAACAACCAACCTGGAAAATAGATCCAGAAGAAATCATTTAAAAATTAGCGGTCTACCTAAATGCCATGATCAAAAAAAAAAAAAAAAAAAAAAAAAGAGCCTGGGTAATATTCTTCAAGACATCATCAAGGAAAACTTCCTCAATATTCTAGAAAGAGAAGGGGAAATACTCATTGAAAGAATCCATCAATCACCTTCATAAAGAGATCTCACATGGAAAACCCAAAGAATATTCATTGCAAAACTCCTAGAATGACAGTCTCAAGGAAAAAATACTGCAAAAATCAAGGAGCAACAGTCAGGATTATCCAGAAGTCAAGCAGCTCCTACAAGAGGATCAGGAGCTTGGAAGACCATATTCTGGAAGGCAAAGAACCCAGGGTTACAACCAAGAAATAAATACCTAGAGAGACTGAGCATCATCTTTCGGGGGAGGCAATGGGTCTTCAATGAAGTAAGAAATGTTCAATCATTTCCAAAAAAAAAAAAAGAAAGAAAGAAAAAATAGAACAGAACAGAAAATTTAATCTACAAACACAGGAATCAAGGGAAGCATAGAAAGATAAACAGGGGCAAATGTGTGTGTGTGTGTGTGTGTGTGTGTGTGTGTGTGTTTGTAAAACATCTGTACAGGAAGAAGAGGAAAGGGGAGATATAATGAGGCAAATTAGATCACATGAAGAGGCTCAAAAGACTTATTACAATTGAGGGAAGAAGGGAGGGAATGAGCATTGTCTGAAGCATGTTCTAATTGGTTTTGTTTCTTTTTTTTTGAATTTGGAAGATTCTATCTTGTTTAGGCAAACTGCATTTGTGAGGATCATTTTCCTTAAAGCTCTGATAATTTATCCAAATTTCTTCTTTTTTTTCAATAGCCTTTTATTTATATATATGGGTAATTTTATAGCATTGACATTGCCAAACCTTTTGTTCCAATTTTTCCCCTTCTTTCCTCCACCTCCTCCCCTAGATGGCAGTATGACCAGTAGATGCTAAATATATTAAAGTATAAATTAGATACACAATAAATATACATGATAAAACCGTTATTTTGCTGTACAAAAAGAATCGGACTCTGAAATATTGTACAATTAGTCTGTGAAGGAAATCAAAAATGCTGGCAGATAAAAATATAGGGATTGGGAATTCAATGTATTGGTTCTTTGTCATCTCCCAGAGTTCTTTCGCTGGGTATAGCTGGTTCAGTTCATTATTGCTCCATTGGAACTGGTTTGGTTCATCTCATTGCTGAGGATGGCCAGGTCCATCAGAATTGATCATCATATAATATTGTTGTTGAAGTATATAATGATCTCCTGGCCCTGCTCGTTTCACTCAGCATCAGTTCATGTAAGTCTCTCCAGGCCTTTCTGAAATCATTCTGTTGGTCATTTCTTACCGAACAATAATATTATTGGTTTTGATTCTAAGAGCGAATAATTTAATCGTTAAGTTGACTATAAAAATTTATCTAACCCTATAAAGAAATAGGAGGAAAAAGAGGAAAGAAAGAAAAAAAAGGGAGGAGTTGGATAGAAGTGAGGGGAAAAACACTAGGTAAAAAAGGCAAGAGAAGGAGGAAAGGTGAGAGCGTATAAGACAATTGGTGGATCAAAAAAATACACTACTAAGGACAGAATGGAAAGGAAGAACAAAAGTATATACAGGGGAGAAAATAGGATGGAGGAAAATATAGAGTTGCTAATCATAATTTTGAATGGGAATGGGATGGACTTTCCCATAAAATAGAAACAAATAGCAGAGATGATTTAAAACATATTTTTTTTAGTTCTTGTTTTACAAGAAACACATTTGACACAGAGAGACACATACAGAGTAAAGGAAAAGGACTGTAACCAAAATAAAAATAAGCAGGGGTAATAATTCTGTTGTCAGATAAAACAAAATTTAAAATCGACCTAATTAAAAGAAATAAGAAAGGAAAGTATATATTTATAAAAGATACTGTAAACAATGAAGTTGTAAGGATATTACATATATATATGCACCAAATGGTAGAGCATACAAATTTCTAGAGAATATATTGTCAGTTACTGGAAGAAATAGATGGTAAAATTATATTATTGGAAACCTGAACCTTTCCCTCTCAGAATCAGACAAATCTAACCACAAAATAAAGAAGACAAAAACTAGGGAAAGTAATAGGATCCTAGAAAAACTAGACATGATAGACCTCTGGAGAAAATTGAATAAGGATAGAAAAGAATACAATTTTTTTTTCCCTCAGCAGTACATAGCACTTACACAAAAATTGATCATGTATTACAGTAGAAAAGCCTCACAATCAAATGCAAAAAGGCCGAAATTTTAAGTGGTTGCTTTTCATACCATGATGCAATAAAACTTATTTTCAATAAAAGATTAGGAGAATTAGACTAAAAACAAATTGGATATTAAATAATCAAATTCTGAGAAATGAATAGGTTAAACAACAAATCAAAGAAACAATCCATAATTTCATCCAAAACAATATCAATAATAAGAAAACATACCAAAACCTATAGGATTCAATCAAAGCAGTTCTTGGGGAAATTTTATAGCTCTAAATGGCTATATGAATAAAAGAGAGCAAGAGGAGATCAATGAATTGTGTATGCAACTAAAAATATTAGAAAAAGAACCCTCAACTAAATACCAAATTAGAAAGTCTGAAACTCAAAGGAAAAATTGATAAAAATTGAAACTAATAAAATTGTTGAACTAATTATTAAAACTTGAGAGTTAATTCTATGAAAATGGGTTAATTTGATTTGAAAAAGGAAAGAAAAAACCAAGTCACCAGCATCAAAAATGAAATGCATGAATTTACCACCAATGATAAAGAAATTAAAGCAATAATTAGTAACTATTTTGCCCAATTCTACAGCAGCAAATTTGACAATCTAATAAAAGTAGATGAACATTTACAAAAATATAAATTTACCAAATTAAGATAACAGGAAATAAATTACTTCAATAGTTCCATGTTAGAAAAAAACCCATTAATGAATTCTCTAAGGAAAAGTCTCCAGGGCCAGATAGATTCACAAGTGAATTAAGCCAAACATTTAAAGAATAAATAATTCATTTTTTTTTTTATTTTAATAGCCTTTAATTTACAGGTTATATGTATGGGTAACTTTAGAGCATTGACAATTGCCAAACCTCTTGTTCCAATTTTTCCCCTCCTTCACTCCACTTCCTCCCCCAGATGGCAGGATGACCAGTAGATGTTAAATATATTAAAATATAAGTTAGATACACAATAAGTATACATGACCAAACCGTTATTTTGCTGTACAAAAAGAATCGGACTCTGAAATATTGTACAATTAGCCTGTGAAGGAAATCAAAAATGCAGGCGGGCAAAAATATAGGGATTGGGAATTCAATGTAATAGTTCTTAGTCACCTCCCAGAGTTCTTTCGCTGGGTGTAGCTGATTCAGTTCATTACTGCTCCATTGGAACTGATTTGGTTCATCTCATTGCTGAGGATGGCCAGGTCCATCAGAATTGGTCATCATATAGTATGTTGTTGAAGGATATAATGATCTCCTGGCCCTGCTCAGTTCACTCAGCATCAGTTCTTATAAGTCTCTCCAGGCCTTTCTGAAATCATCCTGTTTGTCATTTCTTACCGAACAATAATAAAGAATAAATAATTTCAACACTGTGAGAATTATTTGGGAAAATAGCTAAAGAAGGAGTACTGCCAAATTCCTTCAATGACACAAATATGTTACTGAAACCTAATTCAGGAAGAGCCAAAACAGAGAAAGAAAATTATAGACCAATCTCCCTAATGAATATTGATGCAAAAAATTTACATAAAATATCAGCAAAGAGATTACATCAATTTATTAGCAGGATAATAAACTACAACCAAGTAGGATTTATACCAGAATTGGTGTAAACCATCTGGGCTGATTCAATATCAAGAAAAACTATTACCCTAATCAACAATATCAATAACAAAACCAACGGAAATTGTATGATAATCTCAATAGATGCAGAAAAACCTTTCACAAAAACTTTGGAAAAATACAGTCCCATTCCTTTTCAAAACACTAGAAAGTATAAGGATAAGGGGAGCTTTCCTTAAAATATTAAGCAGCACCTATCTAAAACCAACAGAATGGAGAAAAGCTGAACACACTCCCAAAAAGATCAGGGGTGAAACAAGGATGTCCATCATAACCACTATTATTCAAAATTATACTAAAAATTTTGGCTTCAGCAATAAAGAAAGAAAAAGAAATTAAACAAATTAGAATAGGCAATGAGGAAATAAAACTATTACTCTTTGAAGATGATATGGTGATGGATCAATGGAATAGATTAAATACACACGGCACAATAATCAAGTCCCATAGCTATCTAATATATGATAAACCCCCGACTCTAGTCTCTGGAATAAGAGCTCAATATATGACAAAAATTACAAGAAAAACTGGAAAAGAATATCTCAGAAACTCAATCTAGACCTACATCTCACATTCCATAGAAAAATAAAGTCCAAATGAGTAGATGATTTGGTCATAAAGGATGATACCATAAACAAATTAGGAGAGTAAGGTATAATTTCCTCTCAGATCTTTGGAGAAGGAAGGCATCTATGGACAAAGAATTAGAGAACATTTTGAAAGGCCAAATGGATAATTTTGACTACATTAAGTTATAAAAGTATGCAAACAAAACCAACAGAAACAAGATTAAAAGGGAAATACAAGCTGGAGAAAATCTTTACAGCCAGTGTTTCTGATAAAGGTCTCATTTCTAAATTGTATAAAGAAATACATCAAATTTATAACAATAAGTCATTCCCCAATTGAGAAATGGTCAAATTATATTAACAATTTTCAGATGACAAATTAAAGTCATCTATAGTTATATGAAAAAAATGTTCTAAATCACTATTGATTAGAGAAATGCAAATTAAAACAACTCTGAGGTATCCCTTCACACCTCTCATATTGGCTAACATGACAAGGAAAAATAATGTTAAATGTTGGAAGAGAGATGTTAAAACTGGGACAGTACTGCATTGTTGATGGAATTGTGAAATGATGCAACCATTCTGGAGAACAATCTGGAACTAAGCCCAAAGGGTATAAAACTGTGCCTACTTTGACCCCCCCACATGGGCAAAAATTTTTGTAGTAGCTCTTTTGTGATAGTAAAGAATTGGAAAATGAATATAGGTACCCAGCAATTAAGGAATGGCTGAACAAGTTCTAATATATGAAGATAATGAATATTATTGTTCTATAAAAAATGATGAACAAGCTGATTTTAGAAAGGCCTGGAAAGACTTACATGAACTGATGATGAATGAAAAAAAAAAATTGAATCAGGAATACATTGTACACAATAACAGCAAGAATATGTGATAATCAACTGTGAAAAACTTCATTCTTCTCAGTAGTTCAATGATTCAAAGCAATCTCTAGAAAATTTGGACAGAAAATGCTAGATGCCTCCAGAAAAATTACTATGAAACCTGTAATATAAGTCAACACATGCCAAGTTCACTCCTTTTTTCTGTTTTTTTTTCTCTAACATTGGTTTTCCTTTTTTCTGATTTTTTTCTCCCAACATCATTCATAAAGCAATATGTATTAAAAATAATTTAAAAAAAAATTAAGGGTATGCCCATCAATTGGAAAATAGCTGAACAAGTTTCAGGAAATAATTGTAACAGAGTATTACTCAGATGTGAAAAATAAAAAGCAGTATATTTTTAGAAAAAGAAAATTTAAATTAACTGTTGCAAAATGAATAAAACTATTTTAATAGAACCTTTCTAGATAATAATTTAGATTTATGATCAAAGGGCTATGAAAAACTCCCCTTTGACTCAGGAAGAGCACTATTAAATCTGTATCTTATAGAGATCAAATAAAAAAGGAAAGAAACTTTGTGTACAAAAAATATCTATAGATCTTCTTTTTGTGGTGACAAAGAATTAGAAATTAAGGGTATGCTCATCAATTGAAGAATTGTTGAACAAATTTCAGCATATAATTTCAATAGAATACTATTAATCAATGAGAAAGAAAAATCAGCATGTTTTCAGAAAAATAAAATGTAAATGAACTAATGCATAATGGACAGAACCAGAAAAATATTCTGCACAATAATAGCAATATTGCAGTGGTGATCAACTGTGAAATAATTACCTGCACTAATCAAAACAAGGATCCAATTAAGGAAGGAAGGAAAGAAGAAGTAGAGGGAGGGAGGGAAAGAGAGAGAGAGGGAGGGGAAAGATATTATTTGAAGACTTTTCTGATTTTTTTCACTATACTTCTGAATTGGATATCTCTTCAGCTCTTTACCCTTTTCAATTTCCTTCTGAGTGTTATCTTCTCCTATATGATAGCAAATTAAGCCCCTTGAGAGCAGGAACTAGATAAATATTCATATCACTAATGCTTAGCATAGTTCTTGGTACATAGTAGGCACTTAAATATTTATTAACCATTAACTTTTAGAAGTATCTGAATTATTCTTTGTAAAAAAAAAAAACAGATATTTTCTAATGAGGCACTTAAGTACTGTGGCAAATGAAAAATATGATATAATGGAGTGCACATTGAACTAGAAATCAAAAGATCTGAGTATGCCATTAACTAATTGTGTAATATTGGGCAAATCACTTACCTGATACACTTTAAACCTGAAGTTTCTTGATTGTGAATTGAAAGGATTGGATTTCATGATCTCTAAGGCTCTTTGTAACTCAAAGATTCTTTGACTACAAACAAGAGCATGGTTATCTGAATATAATCTCCTCATTATGGCCCAGATTTCGAAACAGATCTATTCAGAAGAATGCTTGGGTAAAGTGCTTTAAAATCTTAGTCTAGAAGCAAAAGAAAGCTTTTCTTCCTTAGTTTTTGTCAGGATGTGATGCGGTCTCCAAGAAAGTTTTGGGACTATACTGGCAATAATATTTTTAAATTTAACAGAATGCTTACTGAGTCCACCCTGTTTCACTAAAAAGACAGTAATTTCAAGGATAAAATTTATTCTCAGGGAATGTAATTTCGGCCTACATATCATCATGATGAATGTCATAGGGAAAAGGTAGATAATAAAGGAGAGTGACAGATTCAGTTGAACAGCATGGTACATATTAGTCTAATATTAAATAGGATTGTGCTTCATAGATCAAGAAGTTAAGTGAGAAAGATTTTAAAAACAGATTTCTTAGAGATAGTTCAGGTTCTATAATAAACAATAGTTTGTGTAAGATCTTGGATACATAAAAATGTATATTATCATGTTAAGAATATATCTACACTCTAAAAACCACTCCTGTGGTTGGTTTTTTGCAGATTTTTCTGTCTGGATTTTTTTGTATCACATAGCAAGGCCAACTTTTCAGGTTACATTTCTTATATAAGTCACTCAACTTTCCTCAGTTCTATAAACTGAGTTCCATGTATTTTTAACTCATTCTAGCTAAATCATAGATATGTGCTACAATTCAGATTGGTGATTCTACAGGGATAACTTGACAATGGCCTTCAAAACAAGCTTGTTCCATGCATATTAGTGAAGGTTTGGAAGAGTGGCTAGGGAAAGGATGTAATTTTCCAATAGCCAGATTGTTCTAACATTATTAGCAAATACATATTTTCTTGGCACTTGTCATTTCAACCTAATCCAACAAGTATTTATTAAGCATCAACTAGTGTACAGGAAAGAGTATGTTACTTAATTCTCTGAACTATAATTTCCTCATGTGTAAAGTGGGGGTGATGATGCCTAAAGGACCTACTTCACAAGGTTGGAATGAAGAGAAAATGAGAGATGCATTAAATCATTTTACACATTTAAAGTATAACATAAATGTGTATGTTCTTATTATAGTACTATTCTAGGAGTCACCAATGGGGGAAAAAAAATCAGTTTGTACCATCCAAGAGTTTACATTCTGTTGAATGAATACAACATGCAAAATGAAAAGTAAATATAGAACAATTTAAGGAGAAAGGATTACATACATGTTATAGAAGTCAGATAGAGTTGGGAAATACTCCAATTTTAAATTATTTGTGAGGAATGTGAGAGGCATGATTTGTGCTTCTTAAATGTTGTCTTTTCTCTTCTGAAGGCTAAGCACACCAGTTCATGGATTCATAATTTTAGTAATATAGGGCTTTTCAGTTTTAAAGTATTCTACTTTAAACCTCATGACACTGCAAGACACTAGTACAGCTAATTGCAAAGAAAACCAGAGCTCAATCACAAGTCTTTCCACTGGAAAGTAATCATCCTAATTAAACAAGGCAACCTTTCAAACTGACAATCGCCAAATATTCTTCAGTATGAGATATGAAGCAGTAAACAGTAATGAGAATTTTTTTTTCTCTACAATGATAGGCAAATTAACTTTAAGATTATTCTTTCAGTAAGTCTTTGTTAAGCAACTACTGTCACACCCACATTCTGATTAGTAGTCAATGAATGACCTAATATACTTACCAAAGAAAGGAATAGAAAGAAGGAGAGAGAAAGGAAGGAAGGGAGGAAGGGAGGAAGGAAGAAAGGGAAGAAGGAAAGGAGGGAGGAAGGAAAGGGGTAAATTTTACTATAAAATTATTACATTTATTTCTTATAAGGTAAAAAATTGTACTGAGCAAATAAACCTGGAAGCATTAAAGGAGAAAAATTATGAAGCAGGAAAAAAAGAGAAGGAAGTAAAGAACAACAAAATGGTACAAATTAATAATAGAGTTGAAATTTGCCTACAAAATTTAATTCCTTATGTGGATGATCAGGCATTTGCCCAATGGCTTGTACAGTTACATAATGAGAAAGTACTGTTTACCTAATGTGATTTAATAAGATAATGAATCAAATGAGATAATGAATGTAAAAGCATTCTGAAAAGCATATATAATGTTATTCAATATATAGGGGCAGAGCCAAGATGGCAGAGAGGACACATGCATCTATCTAAGCTCTTCGTTACCCTCAGTCTACCTTTTTTTAGGAAATAGCCTTAGAATTAGTGCTAAACTGTCAAAACCCACATATATTGGGAATATAACACATTACCAACAGAAGATATTCTCAAAATTGGCCAGAAAAGGTTTGTTTTTGCTTGTGCACAGGGATGGAATAAGGCTAAGCCAGGCGCAGCCTCAGACAAGTTGTCAGTAAGAGCACAGAAGGCAGCTCACCCTGAGCAGCCCAGAAAGGGGTCAGGGTGTGGTCTCAGCTGGGGGGAAATTTGAGGGGGAAATTTTACCATAGTGTGAGCTACTTTGCTCTGGCAGCAAGCCAGAAGATTAACAGAGAAGCTATAAACATGAAGGGTAAAGACAAGAGTCTCTTGGGACCTGTCCACACCCACCCAGCACCAGGAGGGACTCAGCAAAATCTCAACACAAGCACTGATCCCAGCCCAGCCATTGCTGTCCTACTACTGCTTTGCTGTACCTTCCTGTTGTCTGTAGAGGAAGCGTAGTAATAACCCACTGCCCCAAAAGCAGACTGCAGTTTTTTGTTGTTGTTGTTGTTTTTAGAGGGGTTATTTTTTTGTCAAAATGAGTAAAAAGGTAAAGCGGGTTCTAACTATAGATAGCTTTTATACTGATAGAGAGCAGACTTCAAACCCTGGGGGGACTAAAAACAGATTATCTCTAAATGAAACCTCAAAGGGGGATATGATCTGATCCCCACCACACAAGGCTCTCATAGAATAAATTTTAAAAGTCTCTTACAAGAAAGCTAGAAGAAAAATGTGGAAAGGAAAGGGAAGTTTTGCAAGAGAGTCTAGATAAGTCATGTTACTCATTTTTAAAAAAGAGTGGATAAAGAAATCAACTCCCTGAAAAACAGAATTAGTGAATTGGAAAAAGAAAATAGTTCTCTAAAAAATAAAATTAGCAAAATAGAAAAAAAAAATTCCATAGAACAAAACAACTCATTTAAAAACTCAATTGAACAATTACAAAAAGAAATTTAAAAAGTAAATAAAGAAAATGATTCATTAAAAATCAGAATTGGACAAATGGAAATTAATGACTTGAGGAGATACCAAGAATCAGTCAAGCAAAACCAAAAAAAAAAGTAGAAAAAATGTTCAATACCTACTTGGGAAAACACACTTGGAAAATAGATCAAAGAGAAATAATCTGAGGATTATTGGACTTCCTGAAAATCATGATTAAAAAAAGAGCCTAGACACTATTTTACAGGAAATCATCAAAACACTTGCTCAGATGTTATAAAAATAGAAGGTAAAATAGACATTAAAAGAATGCAAAATCACCTACTGGAAGAGATCCCAAAATCAAAACTTCAAGAAATATTGTAGCTAAATTCCAGAACTATTAGACTATGGAAAAAATACCACAAGCAGCTAGGAAAAAAAACACAATTCAAATACAGAGGATCCACAATAAGGATTACTCGGGATCTAGCAGTGCCTACATTAAAAGATCAAAGGGCCTGGAATCTGATATTCTGAAAGGCTAAGGAACTTGGTATGCAGCCAAATGAGCATTTTTTCCAGGGAAGAAGATAGATATTCAATGAACTAGGTGAATTCCATCTATTTCTGACAAAAAACCTGGAACTAAACAAAAACTTTGACCTCCAACTATAGGACTCAAAGAAACATGAAAAGGTAAAAAGAAACATTGGGAACTATATTTATGAGTATACATAAAGAATACATGTATAATTTGGTTTTACTGTTATAATATAAAAAACAAGCTAGAGGTGGAATTGTACCAGAAAAAGGGAAAAGTGGAGGTACTACATCTCATGAAGAGGTAAAGGAAGCCTATTATATCTGAGGGAAAGAAGGGAGGGGGATGAATATAGTATGTGTGTTACACTCATCAGAATTGGCTCAAAGAGAAAAATATTAGGCATATTTGATTTACAGAGAAACTTCTCCCACCCCATTGAAAAATAGGAGGGGAAAAGTGAAAATCGAAGAAATAAGCTAAATAGAAGGGAATGCAGAAATTTTAAGGAAAAGGTGTAAGAAAAGTGGAGGGACTCTAAAGTGGGGGGAGGGATCCTAAAGAGGGAGGGCTGCATGAGGCAAGTGGTACTCACAAGTTTAATACTGGAAAGGGGGGATAAAGCAAAAAGAAAATAGAAAAGCATAATCTGGGGCCCAAGATGGCAGGAAATACAGAATTAATAATTTTAACCATAAATGTGAATAGGGTAAAGTCCCCCATAAAGCAGAGGCAGATAGCAAACTGGATTAGAAGCCAGAATCCTACAATATGTTATTTACAAGAAACACATTTGAAGAAAGGCAATACATACAGAGTAAAGGTAAAAGGCTAGAGCAGAATCTACCATTCTTCTGGTGAAGTCAAAAAAGCAGGGGTAGCCATCCTGATCTCAGATCAAACAAAAGCAAAAATTGATCTAATTAAAAGAGATAAGGAAGGGCACTATATATTGCTAAAGGGTAACATAGATAATGAAGCAATATTAATATTAAACATATGTACCAAGTGGTGTAGCATCTAAATTCCTAAAGGAGAAGTTAAGAGAGCTGCAAGAAGAAATGAATAGCAAAACTATTATAGTGGGAGATCTCAACCTTGCACTCTCAGAACTAGATAAATCAAACTACAAAATAAATAAGAAAGTTAAGAGGTAAATAGAATACTAGAAAAGTTAGGTGTGATAGATATTTGGAGAAAACTTAATGGAGACAGTAAGGAGTACACTTTCTTTTTGGCAGTTCATGGAACCTACACAAAAACTGACCATATTTTAGGATATAACAACCTCAAATTTAAATGCAGAAAGGTAGAAATAGCAAATGCATCCTTTTCAGATCATGATGCAATTAAAAATTACATAAAAATTTGATAAAAAGTCAGGGGAAAATAGACCAATGAAAGCATATATTTTTCTTATATTCTAAGGTTCTAAAGAACTGTCTAAAATACTAAAAAATTAAATGATTTTCCCAGAATCATAGAACCATTAAATGTCAGAGGCAGAACTTGAAATCTAGTCTTCCTATGCTCAAAAAGTTACCAAACTGTGCATACCCTTTGGTCCAGCATGTTACTACTGGGCTTATATCCCAAAGAGATCATAAAGAAGGGAAAGGGACCTGTATGTGCACGAATATTTGTGGCAGCCCTCTTTGTAGTGGCCAGAAACTGGAAACTGAGTGGATGCCCATCAGTTGGAGAAAGACTGAATAAACTGTGGTACATGAATGTTATGGAATATTATTGTTCGGTAAGAAATGACAAACAGGATGATTTCAGAAAGGCCTGGAGAAACTTACATGAACTGATGCTGAATGAAATGATCAGGGCCAGGAGATCATTATATACTTCAATAACAATACTATATGATGACCAATTCTGATGGACCTGGCCATCCTCAGCAATGAGATGAACCAAATCAGTTCCAATGGAGCAGTAATGAACTGAATCAGCTACACCCAGCGAAAGAACTCTGGGAGGTGACTAAGAACTATTACATTGAATTCCCAATCCCTATATTTTTGCCCACCTGCATTTTTGATTTCCTTCACAGGCTAATTGTACAATATTTCAGAGTCCGATTCTTTTTGTACAGCAAAATAACGTTTTGGTCATGTATACTTATTGTGTATCTAATTTATATTTTAATATATTTAACATCTACTGGTCATCCTGCCATCTGGGGGAGGAAGTGGAGTGAAGGAGGGGAAAAATTGGAACAAGAGGTTTGGCAATTGTCAATGCTGTAAAGTTACTCATACATATAACCTGTAAATAAAAGGCTATTAAAATTAAAAAAAAAAAAAGAAAGAAAGAAAGAAAGAAAGAAATCTAGTCTTCCTAGCTTCAATGCTGGATCTCTACTTTTCTACCATGATGCTATTATCATATGAAGGGTCTGTAACACAAAAAAGATTAAGAACATTTGCTATTAATACATGTTCTGGAACATTGGACCTTAGTTTTAATTAATCCCCTCAGAATATAGATTCAGGATCTGGTGAAGCCTATTTAGCCAGTATTTTTCTTCTGGTGTCCTGATATTAGCAAGATCTGATGACTTTTCTCTGATCCTAATTCTGTTGATTCTAGCACTTAGCACCCAGCACATAGTAAATATTCAACAAACATTTATTGGAGCAGAAAAAAATATATACTTGAGGCCAGGCCTGGGTTAAAAAAATATTTTTTTCTATCATCATCCCATCCATTTTGATATCATTTTCTACTTTCTGACCTTGAACCCTGCAGTTTAAGGCTCTAAAGGCTGAGAACTGCATTGTGTCTCCTTTGTTTCTCTAATTCTCAAATTCTGTGAAAAACAACTTTCTCTTGAGGGCTTCATATCATTGTTTTTGCTTTTCCCTCACAACTGAACAGCAAAGTCTGTGTTCCCAAGAAAAAAGAGGGATGCTCAAAAATGTGAGGCATACTATAATGATTTTTTCTGCAACACATCCCCCCCCTCAAGTATCCCAATGAGACCTTAATCTCTAAATTAACTTTCTTTCATCTCTGAACATTTAGTATCACCAGTCTTTTGAGACTATAATCAAAGTTAACTTTAGAATCTGAGCTGTTAAATTCTGTAAATATATGTGTGGGTGGCCATTGTAGTTGTTTTATCTTTTTTGAGATGATCACTAGAGTAGAAAAAGGATTTAGATAAGAAGTTATACAAACAAATCACAAATCTGGCATAAAAGCACAGTATGCAACTGATAGAAAAATTCAATTATGCCAACACAACTAGGGAATTCACTCTCTGGCTAGAACCTAATAATATCTTCACTCACCTTAATAACAAGTACTTTTTTCAGAAATCAGATTTCACAGCTTTGAGAAGAGGGAAATGTAGAACCCCTTGGTTTTATGTTGGAAGTCATCTCAGAGGGCATGGGAAACTCCCCAGAACAGGAATCTTGAAGACACAAAGAGAAAAGATCCCAAAAAAGGAAGTCAAATCAAGCCAAGTCAATAAGCACAAGCAAGTGCTTACTATGTACCAGGAATTGTGTTAAGAACCAAGAATATAAATATAAGAAGATAATTTTTGCCTTCAAGGAGTTTATATTCTAATGGAGACACAACACACAAGCAAAACTGAAAGAGAAAGAAAGAGATAAACACAGACTAGATGAGAAAAAAAAGGCTTGGAGATTCAAGAGTACATAACATGATTAATGTGGGTCTCTTCCTTAAAATTGAATTTCTAGGAGACATCAACCAATCAAAGAAAAGCAATGGAAGTGACATAAAGAAACAGATGTAGATGCATAGTAAACTCTTAGATTTTGAAAAAGTACGTGTAGATAATTTAAATCCAGACAAAGGAAGAAATACAAAAGTGTGACTTGGTTTTATAAAAATGTTATCAGGAGTGTGAAATTTTAGAATACTCTTAAGCCATTTTACAAGTACTTAAGACAACTAAAAGGATATGTTGGTTTAAACTATTTTGAAAAAAGGGGGATCAAAGAAGGGCTGTAGCTGCTGCTTGGTATTTATATAAAAGTTATAACTGACAACAAAGAAAAGTCAAAAGTGATTAAGTATTACTTTTCTTCTCTTTGTTTTACCAAGGAAAATGACCTTTGATCTATGCATCATGGAACAAAAATTATTTATAATTAATTGGTTCCTCCAATAACTAGAAATAGGAATAGAAACAAGACATATAATTTCATTGATATGGGGAATTTCCTGATAATGACATTCCCTCTATAAATACAGGTCATCCCAAAGAAAAACTAAAGAATATTTTTGTTAAGGGGGGATAAATGAGAGGTAAAAGATACCCTAACAGCAATGGGGTCCTCAGGCCAGTATCACAGGTTTGTTGTGAAAGAATTTGCGAGGTTTTTGGCCAAAATAAAAATGGGTTTATTATCCTGAGAAACAACTTCCCAGCAGGCCAGTTTCAGATAGGAATTAACAAAGATTTGTGTTTCACAAGCTTGATTATATTTAGATTTCTATGGATATAGATTTCCCAGGGACTGGGAAGTGATCTCCTGATGAATTTGAGGGACTAATCAATAATGGATGGTAACTATGAAGGTTTCCAATTGAATTATAGGTGAAGATTATTGTGGGAGTTTCCCCTAGGAATAGAGGAGTGGGGTTGCTCCCAAAGGTCAGGAGGTGTTAGGGTTTTTTTCCAACCCCGGTCCACCCAGTCCCCAAAGATCAGGGGGACACATTATAAAACCAAAAATGGAAACTTTTCCTCACCAAAAACAAATAAACAAAACCTAAGAGGCAAATAGATAATCAGCATCTTCCATATGAGAAAAGTGAAGCTCAGAAAGGCCAAAGTTAATTATTAAATGTTAATGCAATTTCAAATTATGCCCAAAGAGCTATCAAACTTTGCATATTCTTTAATCTAGCAGTGCCTCTATTGGGTCTGCATTCCAAAGAGATCAGAAAAAAAGGAAAAAGGACCTGTGTGTGCAAAAATGTTTGTAACAGCCCTTTTTGTAATGTCAAGGAACTAGAAATTGATTGGATGCCCATCAGTTGGGGAATGGTTGAATAAGTTATGGAATATAAATATAATGGAATATCATTGTTGTATAAGAAATCAATGGGGGGGCAGAGACTCTACTAAAAAGCTATTAGAAATAATCCACAACTGTAGCAAAGTTGCAGGATACAAAATTTTGTAAATTTTATGTGGATTTATGTAAATCCACATAAATTATCAGCATTTTTATACATCACTAACAAAATTCAACAGCAAGAGATACAAAGAGAAATTCCATTCAAAATAATTGTCAATAGTAAAAAATATTTGGGAATCTATCTGCCAAAGGAAAGTCAGGAACTATATGAGCAAAACTACAAAACATTCTCCACACAAATAAAGTCAGATCTAAATAATTGGAAAAATATTAAGTGCTCCTGGATAGGTCGAGTGAATATAATAAAGATGACAATACTACCTAAACTAATCTATTTATTAGTGCTATACCAATCAGACTCCCAAGAAACTGTTTTAATGACAGAAAAAATAACAACAAAATTGGAAGAACAAAAGGTCAAGAATTTCAAGAGAACTAATGAAAAAAAAAAAAATCAAATGAAGGTGGCTTAGCTGTACCTGATCAAAAACTATATTATAAAGCAGCAGTTACCAAAATCATTTGGTATTGGCTAAGAAATAGACTAGTTGATTAGTGGAATAAGTTAGATTCACAGGACAAAATAATGAATAACTTTAGCAATCTAGTGTTTGACAAACCCAAAGACCCCAGCTTTTGGGATAAGAATTCATTATTTGAAAAAAATTGCTGGGAAAATTGTAAATTAGTATGGCAGAAACTAGGAATTGACCCATACTTAACACTGTACACCAAGATAAGATCAAAATGGGTTCATGATCTAGGCATAAAGAAAGAGATTATAAATAAATTAGTAGAACGTAAGATTGTTTACCTCTCTGAACTGTGGAGGAGGAAGGAATTTGTGACCAAAGAACTAGAGGTCATCATTAATCCCAAAATGGAAAATTTCAATTATATTAAGTTAAAAAGCTTCTATACAAATAAAACTAATGAAGACAGGATTAGAAGGGAAGCAATAAACTGGGAAAACATTTTTACAGCTAAAGATTCTGATAAAAGCCTCATCTCCAAAATATAGAGAGAATTGACTCTAATTTATAAGAAATCACGTCATTCTCCATTGGTCAAAAGCATATGAACAGACAATTTTCAGATAAAAAAATTAAAACTATTTCTAGTCATATGAAAAGGTGTTCCAAATCATTGTTGATCAGAGAAATGCAAATTGTTTTAATTAATGAGATACCACTGCATACCTGTCAGATTGGCTAAGATGACAGGAAAAGATAATGCTGAATGTTGGAGGGGATGTGGGAAAACTAGGACACTAATGCATTGTTGGTGGAGTTGTGAATGGATCCAACAATTCTGAAGAGTAATTTGGAACGATACTGAAAAAATTATCAAACTGTGCATGCCCTTTGATCTAGCAGTGTTGGTACCGGACTTATATCCCAAAGAGATATTAAAGAAGGGAAAGGATCCTGTATATGCAAAAATGTTTGTGGCAGCCCTTTTCTTAGTGGCTAGAAACTGGAAATTGAAGGTATACCTACCAATTGAAGAATGGCTGAAGAATTGTGCTATATGAATGTTATGGAATATTATTGTTCTATAAGAAATGACCAGCAGAATGAATACAGAGAGGCTTGGAGAGACATACATGAACTGATGCTGAGTCAAATGAGCAGAACAGGAGATCATTATACACTTCAACAACAATACGACATAATGATCAATTCTGATAGACGTGGCTCTCTTCAACAATGAGAGAATCCAAATCAGTTCCAATTGATCTGTAATAAAGAGAACCAGCTATACCCGAGAAAGAACACTGGGAAATGAGTATGGATCACAACATTTCCACTCTTTCTGCTATTGTTTGCTTGCATTTTTGCTTTTTTCTTCTCAGGTTATTTTTACCTTCTTTCTAAATCCAATCTTTCCTGTGTGTGGTGTTTTTTCTTGTAAAATATAAGATCATTTTCTCTGGGAGAGAGGGTTTCTTGGGGAGATCTTCTGGAGGCAGCTTTAGTTTCAGTTATAATCACCCAAAATCACAGCCAGCTGATAAAAGTTCAGATCTTTTATTGTGTCCTTCAATATAGCCCAGTTAGCTCATGCCTATCTCTCTGCTTGGTTCTAAGAATTCCCTCCAAATGTCTCCAAATCAACGGTTTGTCCTTCAGACTCCAGCCAGCACCAAGGTGGAAGATGCAATGAATCTCTCTTGCCTTTGAGAGAGGGCTTGTAGACTTCTTTCCAGAGTACTCCTCTCTGACCCCTGGGAATGGAAGTTCCCAAGTAACTCTCCTGAAGTTCTAAGAGCTTCCTCTATATATATGATCTCCCAAAGGTTAACTCCTCCTCTGAGAGAATGGGATTCTGGGTTATCTGCCAGAGTACTCTCTGGCCCTAAGAACTTCAAGGGAGGTGTGAACACAAGCATTATTATCTATTAGTTGTACTTTTCTGGCCCATAACATCTCCTCATAGGATCAGATTAATCATACTGAACCATGCTAAATTAGATAATTATTATCTCTATCAACCCTAATGATTTAACAGTTTGTAAAGATTCCAACACCTGTGCAACAACATATTTAACATGTATGATACTACCTGCCATCTAGGTGAGGGGGGTAGGGAAGGAGGGGAAAAGTTGAAACAGAAGTTTTTGCAAGGGTCAATGTCGAAAAATTATCCATGCATATGTTTTGTATATAAAAAGCTATTATTTTAAAAAAAGAAAGAAATTGATGGGGGGAACCCTGAAACTGACCTGACTGGGGTAAACACTTGAGAAACTCTCCTTGAAGGGGAGAAACTCTCCTTAAGCTCAGGAGAAATTCTCCTGGGAGAGGCCTGCCTCAGGGAATCAAGATAAAGTGGTTTCATTCTGTTATTTTAGTGGGACTAGTTGAGTCTAGGACCACTCCTACTTAGCTCAAACTTAAGTAATCTCTTTTAGCTGGAGATCTAGATTTCCATCTACCCCTATTGAGCTGAAAATTGGCTTGACCACTCCCAATAAATCATCCTATTCTATTGGAAATCTAGGCCTGGGGACAGTAATCTCATTCAATTGAAACTTGAGTCTCAAATCTCTTTTAAAGAGCAAGTTTGGGGCTCATTTCTTTGCAGAGACCAAAAGTAGGAACATGCCAGGCCAAGGGAAGTCTTCTTCACACAGCTAACTGCAAGGACCCCTGCCCACCAAGAAGACATCCTTTTTCTCAGCATTAATCCCTGTTTATCTCTCTGCCAGGATTCCTCAGCTAGACCTTTACTTCCCTGTTGGGATCTTGTCACTGAGGAAGTTAGCCTCCTAGTAAAAGCTGACTTCTCAGTGCCAAAAATTTCTTTTTGCCAGTCTAACTTTTCAGGTTCAGAAATTCTTTTACAAAGAACCTGTGTTGCTCACAAGGGGTTCCCACACCTCTCATAAAAGTGATGAGCAGGTTGATTTCAGAAAAGCTTGGAAAGTCTTTCATGAACTAATGGTAAGTGAAGTAAGCAGAACCAGAGAACATTGAACACAGTAACAAGATTATGTGATGATCAACTGTACTGGACTTGGCTCTTTTCAACACTTGATGAATTCAAGCCATCTTCCTCAGAGGCATTAGTTACTTGAGCACTGAAATCAGTAGCATACATGCCTGTTCAATGAATGTGAAAGGTCATGAATAATGAAAAATATTTCACAAAACTAAAGAAAGATCATTATGGTCACACTTTTAATAAAGGATAGAAAAACAAGAACCTGCAAACTACAAGCCAGTGAATTTGACTGGTTCTGAAGAACATTTTAGAATATATCTTTTTAAATGGTCAACATAAAGATAAAAAAGAAATCATTATGAAGAGCAAAAATGGCTTCATCAATAAGCTATTCTAAACTAACCTTATTTCTTTTTGTTTTTAAAACAGAGTAAGTAAACTTTTAGGTTCAGATAATGATATAGAAATGATATAGAAATGCCATTATAAACAGATTTTTAAAGTAACTTATCCCATTTTTAGGGGGAATAAAATGATAAATTGTAGATGAAATAGTAATATAATCAGACAGATAAGGAATTAGTCAGATTCAGAGCAGTGGTTAATAGTTCAATGTCAAAATGGCAGTAAGTTTCCAGGGAATCTGGTTCTGTAATGTTGCTGTTTAATTTTTTTTTAATCAGTGAATTAGGATAAAGGAATTGATGAATTGTTTACCAGATTTTCAGATGACACAAATTTGGAAGAGTACACCTGCTGTTAAGAGTCAGAATCTTAAAAGACCTTAGAAAGGTTAGAAAAAACAGACTGAATCAAATATGAAAAAAATCAGTGGGTATAAATGCAGGTTGAGAGTGGGGGAAGTGATTAGTTAAGAGTTTGTCTGAGGAAAAATTGGATAGAGAGATGTTTTCTAGTAGACTAAGACCTCAATATGAGTCAATAATATGTATGACATCCAGAAAAGCTAATGTGATCTATGGCTTTACTAAGAGATAGAGTTCTAGCAATTACAATGTAGTAGTCCCTATGCACCTTATCATAGAAACAATTCACCTAAATAACAATATCTAGAGTATATACAATTCTAGATATTGTAGCTTTAAAATACTGTTACATTCAAGAGGACAACCAAAAAATCATCCTGTTACATAAGAATTAAATAAAGAAACAAAATATTTAAATAGAAAAATATTTATATATCAAGATACATATAACAACTAGCTAATATTTAAAAGCCTGATTTGTGGGATTAGAACAAAGATCAGATATGTTCTATTTCACTCCAAAGACCAGAATCATGAAATAGATAGAAGTTGCAAAGAAAGAAATTTAGGCTAGCCAACTGTTATAACATTTATAGCTATACCAAAATGGAATAGGCTCCTTCGTTAAGTGGTTGGCTTACTATCAATGGAATTCTTTGAGCAGAGGCTGGATGACAATTTCTTGAGTATTACAATGAAGAATCCTTTCTAATATCAGTTCCATAAGTTTACCACCAATGTTCCTTTTGATTCTTGAATTCATTTCTTCAGTGATCAATAAAAGGGAGAAGAGAATTTGGTTTTGCTGTACCATATATAAATCAAAATTATTTTACTTTCAGACACATACACTTTTTCTATATCAGTGATTTTATAGTGTGATTATTGAAGATCACTTCTCTGTTATATAATTATTGCAAGTATTTAAGAATGAGAATATGGGACATTTATCATGACTCTTTGATCAATGCATGTAATAGATCTTAATGCTTGCTCTTCTCTATTCCCAGTTCTGAGAGCTGAAGGTTTGTGTCAGTTCCATTGTCATAGGTTCCTTGCTTAAAGCTGTGTCCTTAAATTTTCATTTCCTATGCCTTGAGAGCACTCCAACCTTCCACCTCTAATTAAGAGAGCCGGAGTCCTAGTGGACCCAATTTTGCCTATTTGTCATACCTTAGCATCTCAGCACAAAACTAGATTTATTTTAATTATTTAAAAATTTGTATATTCTTGAGGGAGAACTACAATCATGCTAAGTATATTTGTCCTTGATAGGAAGACAGAAAATAACACAGCACTGTATTTTAGAATTTCTCCTTAGCAGGGGACAGGCTTCATGTTAAAAAAATATGTGAAGCAAATTATTTTTACAGACTCTAATTATATCTATAGAGAACTTTCTCCAGACCTCGAAGGCTTAGCCATTAGAAAGACTTAAGAAATTGTTGAATTTGTGTTCACCCAAGGACTAGGTTCCATTTCTAATTTAGTTAAGGAATTTTTTGAGATTCCATAAAGGAATCACTAAGAATAAGTATTGTCAATAAATAAGTATTTATTAAAAATTGACTGCTTTCCAAACAATGAGCTAAGTTATAAGGAAGCAAAAAAGACAAAAGCATAGTACTTTCTCTCAAAAACTTTATAATTTAACAAGAAAGACAACATACAAATACAAAATGCAGTATAAATGAAAAGTAATATCAAAGGTAAAAGACTGAAAGGGGAAAGAGGGATTTGAAAAAGTCTTATACCATCTTGTCAGAGCAATATCAATACTAGATATATATGTCACAGAGATTTTTTTTTTAAAAAAGCAAAAAGAACTAAATGTACAAAAATATCTTTTAGTAGTTCTCTTAATTGTGGCATAGAATTGGAAAATGAGGATATATTTATCAATTATCCTTATCCCATACTGTCCCCCAATTTTCTCACATTTCTAAATGTTCAGAAGACTTCTATGCCTTTCTAAATATACACATTACCTCTTCAACACAGATGAAAAATAAGGTTCCAACATTACCAACTCTCCACTCCCCATCTGCTTCCTCTGCATTAGTTCTTCCTTTTACATCCAATTTTTATAATATTATATTAGCTCCCTTTTGCTTTTTTCTACCCATTGTTTAGCATCACCCCATTATAAACAACTAAATCCCACCATTTCTTACAAGCTACCTTGGTAATAATGACAGTTTAAAGAATAGTGATAACATTTTCATATACATAATAAGTAAATGTCTTACCTTAATAAGTGCCTTATAAGTAGTCTTTATTTATTTCCTTATATTTATTCTGAAACTTTTATAATCAATTGAGTTCTGGTCTTTTTGTTACAAATACCTGAAAGTTTTTCAATTTATCAAATGTCCTTTTTTTTCATTCAAGATCATGCTCAACTTTGCTGGGCAAGTTATTCTTGCACACAACCTCAGTTCTTTTGCTCTTCAAAATATAAAGTTCTAAGACCTTGACCTACAATATTTTACAATAGAAGCTGCTAAGTCTTATGAAATCCTGACTATATTTCTGCAGTATTTAAATTGGTTTCTTTCTTGTTTCTTCTAATATTTTCTTCTTAACTTAGGAGTTTTGAAACTTAATTAACATGCCTGTAAGTTTTCTTCCTGGGATCTCTTTCAGGTAGGCAATAGCAGATTTTTTTTTTGCTGTTTCTACTTTGCTTTCTTGTTCTAGAACTTCAGAGAACTTTTCCTTGATACTTTCTTATACTATTATATTCAGATTCTTTTTTTCATCATAAATTTTGGGTAGTTCAACAATTCTTATATTGTCTCTTCTCAATCTGTTCTCCAGATCAGTTGTTTTTCTAATGAGACATTGCATACCCTTTTCTATTTTCCTAGTTTTATTATTTCTTCTTGTTTTATAACATCAATAAATTCCTCTTGCCTAATTCTGGTTTTCAAGGATTGTTTTTTTCTTTAATTTCTTATTTCTTCTTCCAATTGATTAACTTTCTTTTTATAATTTTTTGATTACTCTTTTTTCCCTAATTTTTCCTCAGTCTCTCATTTATTTTTTACATTTAATTTTAAGTTCTTCTAAGAACTCTTTTTGGGAGAGACAGCATATCTGGAGACACTAACTGTGACTTACAAAAAAGGAGGTTGGGCCCCCTGATGTTGAGCCCCTAAAAAGAATTCAGAAAATCAATGTAAGAAGAACTTGAAGCCTAGGACAACATTACTGCAATTCAGGATTAAAATCTTCTTCTAATAATTAGCTGCTAAAAATAAAATAAAACAAAACAAAATAAAGATAAAAATGAGCAAGTAAAGGAAAAAGAATCCAACCATAGCTATTTGGGTATAAAAGATTGGGGTTCATATTAAGAGGAAGATAGTGATATAAAAATTCTACTCATACCTTATGTGGGTATTTAGAAATTTCAGAACTGGAGAGCTATGGATAAATTGAGATATAGATATGCATGTTTTAGTTAACTGAGTAGAGTATCATCTAACTGAGAGGAGATGATACTAAACTTTGATAGGCCAGCAATGTCATTAAGAAAGAGAACAAAAAATGGCCAAAGATTGAAATTCATAACATTATTCCATATATTTCATAACATAACATATATTTCATAATGTATGAAATTCATAACAAAATTATGGAATGGGAAATCAAGAAAGAGAAAATGATCAACTATGAAAGAAAGAGGTCAGGGAAAATAAAGAGCTTTTTTTAAGGATGTTTAATTTAGTGAGGGAAGAAAAAAGTCATTGGTGTCCTTGTAAAGAGAAGTTTGGACAGAATAATGTGGACCAAAGATCAATAAGAAGAGGCTAGGGAATTAGTATACTGAGAAACTACAGGCAGGAAGTATAGGCTATTCTGTAGCCATGAAAGGGAAGAAAAAGAAAGTTTAATAGATTGAGATGATATCAGAGTCAAGGAAAGTTATATACGTTCAGAAATTTTACTATTGTTGCTTTTAGAATGGGGAAAACCAGCTAAATAAAAGCAGGCAGTAAAGAAGAAGAGTTTGAAGATACACAAGAGAAATAAGATGATTGATAGATCAAAGTCCAAAAAAAAAAGGAAATTGGAAAGGATATAGTCAAGGATATAGACAGAGGGTTGGGGGCCTACCCATAATAACAATAACAATAGACATTCATATAATGCTTTATATTCATGATCTCATTTTATTTTCACAACAAACTTGTGAGGAACATGCTTCAACTATAGTTATCCCATTTCAGCTACTGAGGAACCAGAGCCTCAAAGTGGTTGTGATTTTTTTTATGCCTTATGATCACATATTGTAAATAATAAAGGGAAAATTCCACAAGTTATCTTCTGATTCCACCAGTGCCCTTTCCCCTGCCTCATGAAACAACCTAAGCAAAGTAGAGAGTTGTTTTTTCTTTTATTCTAAGACATAAGGAAAAGAGAACACAAAACACAGAAAATGAGGAATATGGGAGGAGTGCATGTTTAAATGACAAGAGCATGGATAGAATTCAAATATTCAGGAAAAGTGAATACCTAACAGTAGTCCCATAATTAGCCAGATTTTTAATTCAACTCTTCCTTAGGCACAGGGCCTGTCCCAAATACCGCTGTCACTTAGTCATAGACAATGATTCTAAAAATATTTTCTTAAAAAGAAATGTATTAAAACTGGTAGCCTATTTTCCACACTAATGCTGAGTTCATGGAACATTTTCTTTTACTGGGTGCCTGTTTTTCATTAAATGACTAGCTCTTGTCATCATTTAAACTACAGTATCATTTGCTTACCACGGCACATTGAGTCATGACATTTTCATTAAAGGGACAAAAGTAAATTACTATGCCCTTGACATTCAAATGATAAGTTTATTTTATTGACCTTTCATATATGAAAGTCCATTTTTCTCATTTGGGAATCTCAGAAATGGCAAGGCTATAAAAATGGCATTTAGGCTCAAAAGTTAATCAAACACACTGAGAAAGTTAAGAAACAATAAACTTGTAAATTAAGTGCTTGGGCAATTATGCACCATCTAACAGAAAAGAGCAATTTAAAAATTCATAAACTATGGTTCTTTTGTATTTGATGTCAAAGATAATCATTTATTGTTAATATATAGTTTTATGCTGCAGTTATAGATTTTACAGGCAAAAGTATAGGTGACAATTGCATGAGAGACTAAAGTACATAAAACTGTGTGTGTATGGGCCTATACATAACTTTCTGCCTCCACTTCATTTCTATTAGCAATGCTTGCTCAAGTATGTATATGGAACAACAGAGGAAATAAGCTAATTTAAAAGGAAAAAGGAAGTGGATTACATTTTACCTGGAAAGTTAGTGCTTTCAATGATCCTGAGCTATTCCCTTACTCTCATATTTATATTTTAATGGGTACAAATTTCCAAAAAGAAAAAATTAGGTGTGGCCCAATCTAAAAAACAATGAGGCACACAGTGAATAAACATGGCATGTAGTATATTTCCAGTGTTAACTGGCCCTCATGATAACTATAACCCAGGAAATGAATGATGGGAAAGAAATTGGTTAGCGATGCAACAAAAATTAAGAGTAACATGTGAATAATAGTATCCCCAGTGCTACAATATTATCCACAAAATGTTAAGAATAATTAAATCTAAAGGAATATCTTGTTATCTGAGGGATATGCTCTATGGAGCATATAGGACGTATACAGACAAGATGACATCCAATAAGAAGTCATGGAAAATTTACTATTTTTTCCTTTAGAGGTATATAGAGGAATATACATATATATACATGGACATATATGTGTGTATATATATATGATATATATATATATATAGTATGATGTAAATTATATCATGAATTCATCAAAGTATAAAAGTTTATACTTTGATATTTTTCCATCTCAGTATATGAAACCATGATTACGTCTAGGTCTGTGGTATCACCAAGTAAAAGATGGAATGCAAATATATAAGATATGAAAATATAAATATTTTCATTTTCTAAAGTAATGCAGCCAGATCAATAGTTACAAAATCTGTCTTTTAGAAATAGTTCTTACCTTTCCTATGCATTAGACAATCCTTAAGATAAATTATGACCCACCTATAATATGCAGTAACTAATTTTCCATTCTTTATCTATGGTGATATCACTAACATAGATTGGACATAATGTTGGAAGAAATGTGGAATAACTGGGTCACTGGTGTATTATGTGTGGAATGGTGAACTGATCCAACCATTCTGGAGAACAATTTAGAATTATGTTCAAAGGACTATAAAACTATGTGTATCATTTGATTCAACAATATATCTGCTTGTTCTTTGTCATACAGAGATCTTTTGTGAAAAGGTTGGGGGAAGGACCTATTTGTACAAAAAAAATTTATGGCAGTTTTTTGGGGGATGGCTATGAATTGGAAATTGAGGGGATGTCCATATTTTGGACCACAACTTATGAAGTATACAATGCAAATAGTTAGTTTTTTGATGAAAAAAATTTGCCTCAGAGTTAAAATGAATTGTTCACAGTCATAGCTAAGAAACATTAGAGGTGAAACAGTGTTATTATTCTTCTGATTCTTTTGCCATAATTCTTTCAAAATCATGTTTATCTTATTAGACCACTTCACAATGATTAGTGTATTACAAAATCAAAAATCCATAATAAGATTATGGTGACCTGGAAAGAAAACATTGTTCCAACTCTACTCTTCACTCACCAAAACTCTTGAACTCCCTACCTCTTACAGGTATCTCTTCTGCTTGGCACCCCCCCGCTTGCCATTCAATCTCTCTCTTCTGTATTGCCCTCTTGTAGTATAATGTAAGCTCTTTCAAAATAAGGACTGTCTTTTTTTATTATTATTATAACTTTTTATTGACATAACCCATGCCAGGGTAATTTTTTTACAACATTATCCCTTGTACTCACTTCTGTTCCTATTTTTCCCTCCCTCCACCCCCTCCCCTAAATGGCAAGCAGTCCCATATATGTTGAATATGTCATAGTATATCCTATATACAATATATGTGTGCAGAACCAGTTTTCTTGTTGCACAGAGAGAACTGGATTCAGAAAGTAAAAATAACCCAGGAAGAAAAACCAAAATGCAAACAGTTTACATTCATTTCCCAGTGTTTTTTTTCTTTGGGTGTAGCTGCTTCTGTCCATCAATGATCAATTGAAATTGAATTAGGTCTCTTTGTCAAAGAAATTCACTTCCATCAGAGTACATCTTCATACAGTATCATTGTTGATGTATATAATGATCTCTTGGTTCTGCTCACTTCACTTAGCATCAGTTCATGTAAGTCTCTCCAAGCCTCTCTGTATTCATCCTGCTGGTCATTTCTTACAGAACAGTAATATTCCATAACATTCATATACCACAGTTTATCCAACCATTCTCCAATTGATGGGCATCCATTCATTTTCCAGTTTCTAGCCATTACAAACAGGGCTGCCACAAACATTTTGGCACATACAGGTCCCTTTCCCTTCTTTAGTATCTCCTTGGGGTATAAGCCCAGTAGTAGCACTGCTGGATCAAAGGGTATGCACAGTTTGATAACTTTGGGGGCATAATTCCAAATTGCTCTCTAGAACGGTTGGATTCATTCACAACTCCACCAACAATGTATCAGTGTCCCAGTTTTCCCGCATCCCCTCCAACAATCATCATTATTTTTTCCTGTCATTTTAGCCAATCTGACAGGTGTGTAATGGTATCTCAGAGTTGTCTTAATTTGCATTTCTCTGATCAATAGTGATTTGGAACACTCTTTCATATGAGTGGTAATAGTTTCAATTTCACTGTCTGAAAATTGTCTGTTCATATCCTTTGACCATTTGTCAATTGGAGAATGGCTTGGTTTCTTATAAATTAGAGTCAGTTCTCTGTATATTTTGGAAATGAGGCCTTTATCAGAACCTTTAACTGTGAAGATGTTTTCCCAGTTTGTTGCTTCCCTTCTAATTTTGTTTGCATTATTTTTGTTTGTACAGAAGCTTTTTAATTTGAGGTAATCAACATTTTGTATTTTGTGATCAATAATGGTCTTTAGTTCGTCTTTGGTCACAAATTTCTTCCTCCTCCACAAGTCTGAGAGATAAACTATCCTATGTTCCTCCAATTTATTTATAATCTTGTTCTTTATGAAGGACTGTCTTTTTTGCTTGTATTTGTATGTGTAAAGCTAGTGCTTGATACAATGCTTGGTATATGATGAAAACATAATAAATTCTATGTACAAAAGATTCTATGAAGGAAAAGTATTACCCAGAAATAAACATATAGACTATGTGAATTCAAAGATATACATATAACCTCTGTTTTCACAGGATTGAGTCTTTGCTTGAGGGGGCAGAACAAAAACATAAATAATAGTACAAGATAGTAGCAGCATTTTCAAAGTACTTTGTACAATAAATGTGAAAAAGAATTTCAGAAAAGGAAATAAATCACACTGATTGGAATGCCCAGAGGAGGCTTCATTGAAGAAGTGAGACTTGAGTTGATCTTTGAAAAAATAAATTCAGATGTAGAGAAGGATTTCTTGGCAATGAATGAAAGTGGTAGAAGGTAAGGTGACCATAGTTTGTACAAAAAACAATGTCTAGCCAAATTTTACTGCAGTGTAGAGTTCACATAGACAAGTAGAAACAATTTTGGACTAAAGATATTATATTTTATATATACATATATATCCACATATACACATTTATAAATGTAATAGAATACTGTTATGCCTTAAACATGAAAAAGGAAAGAGAAAACTTGTATAAACTGATGCAGATTGAAGTGAATAGAATTAAAGGAGTAATTTGTACAGCAAAAATATGATAAACAAAAATAACTTTGAACAACTTAAGAACGGTGATAAATGCAGTAACCATCTGTGTTTCCAGAAAACTGATAGTAAACTATGCATTATTCACTTCCTGCAAGAAAGCTAAGGACTTCAAGATACAGAAGGAAATATTTATTTCTGAACATTGACAGTGTAGGGATGTATACTACTTGACTACACATATTTGTTACAAGGATTTTTTTTCTTTTCTTGCTTTTCAATTAGAAGTGGGAATGACAAAAAAAAATGTTTTTTGATTAGAAGGTTAAAATAAAAATTTAAAAAGAATAAAAAATAAGACAACTCTAAAAACATGCTGAAGACAGTAAACAGAATCTTCATTTTCATTCTAAGGAATTTGGACTTTATCCCATCAGAAATTGGAAGCAGTTGGTCATAGTACATAGTAAGTATAATATAATATTTTAGGAATCTTAATCAGTTAGCAACAATATAGGATAGATCAAAGCATCCTAAACTGTGAACTGTGACTCTATATGGGGGTCACATAATCAAATAAAGAGGTCATGAAATTGTGTTTTATTATCAGTAAATGTTTTATTTATATATCCATTTTATATGCCTACTATACTCAAGGTCATGTAAAAATATCTCAGTTGAAAAGCAGTCACAAGTTGGAAAAATTTAAGAAATCCTAGGATGGATTAAAATGATTATAAGTCAATCACACTGCTCCATATTTGAAGTGGTGTCTGTGGCCTAGTGCAGGAAGATGCCAGGGGACAACAAATGAGAGTAAAGATTTAAAGTATAACCTTTGTTTTTTTGTGTGTCAAGAATCCTTTGACAGTCTGATGGAGCCAATGTGCAGCCCTCCTCAAAAACAATTTTAGATGTATAAAACAAAATATATAAGATAACAAAGGAAATTAATTACATTGCAATTAAGTTATCAAAATAATTTTTTTAAACAGGATGTCTTTGAACCGATGCTGAGTGAAGCAAGCAGAACCAAGAGAACATTGTACACAGTAACAAAATTATGTGATGATCAACTGTAATGGACTTGGCTTTTCTCAACAATGTGGTGATTCAAGACAATTCTAATAGACTTGGAATAAAAATTGCCATCCACATCCAGAGAGAGAACTATAGAGACTGAATGTATATTGAAGCTTGGTATTTTCACCTTTTTTCAGTTTTCAGTTTGCTTTTTCCTTTCTTTCTTGTGTTTTTTTTTTTTTTTTTTTTTTTTTTACCTTTTTGGTCTGATTATTTTTGCACAACATGACAAATATGGAAATATATTTAAAAGAGCTGCACATATTTAATCTATATTCGTTTCTTACTGTCTTGGGGAGGGGGAGATAAGAAAGGGAGGGGGGAAATTTTGAAACACAATAGTCTTACAAAAATGAATGTTGAAATTATCTTTACATGTGTTTAGAAAAATTAAAAACTATTGAAAATTTTAAAAATTAAAAACCCAAAATATCTTGAATACCTAGGTTAAGAATCCCTGATTAAGAAATATTATGGAGGAGACACTAAAAAGAGAGGACATCCTGTGGGCAGAAGAGAGGAAAGTATCAAGAATTCTTTGAAGAAGGAATTCTTTGAACCAAAGATTTAAAATCCCATATTTTCTATCTGGGTGACTGGTTTGATTTCCCTTTGCTACACTAGCAAACATTGTAAGATTACCCCATTGCATTTCTGTGATTCCTGAGTTGCCCCTATCTCTGTCTCACAAAGTCCAAAAACTGTCTTCCAAATTAAAGTCTATATTACCTAAAACTCAGACCATTGGTGGTGATCCCTGCTATGAGGAGAAAAATGTTTTCCCAAAATATTCCCTCTACAAAACTATGGCAAAACCATTTTATAGATTCATTTTAATGGAGAAAAGCAACAACTCATGCATCCTTGCCTCCTGCAGCTGGAACAACAAAATGATCTTCCTTGTTGTATTTGAAATATTTGAAACTTGTTATACTTAAGGATTTATAGTTCTCTCTCCTGCATCACAAATTTGACTAAAAATAAAGCATACAGAAATCCACTAGTAACACAGGTCTCCTTCATAGCAGAATACTGAGGGATGAAGCTGAACTGAATCATCATGTTGAAGAGAAAAAAATATTTTCTTATGCATCATGATTGAGTTTAATGGATGTGTTCCATGATAAGAGATCTTCCTAACTAGCCCTTCTGAAACTGTTTCCAAAACTTATTTTTCCTTCTCCTTACATAGGTCTATGAAAAAAAAATTAATTCAACTCTAGAATTTGAGAATAAATATGTACAAACTTAGCAGAAAATGGGATTCTACAAAAAACCTACCGCCATTGTAGACTGAAAAATATTACCAAACCCCCATGAGAAAATACTAAAAGTTTATTACAGAAGAAAAAGAGTATCAGTAGAGCTAATAGTTACATTAGGTAGGCTAATGGCAAGGATAGCTAACCCAGAAATTAAATTCAACTGAATTGGTCAGGCTATCAAAGGGAGAACAATTTTTGTTTTGGTTTGGTTTTTTAAAAGTTGTTTAAAATAGAGCTGTAACTAGCAATTCTGATACACAGAATAAATTCAGATGGTGGAAGTCAGAGAGAGGAAAAAGGAAAAAGATACACATTGAGATTATGGCATCCAGTCTCCTACAAAGTCAAACTCAATTCTGAAAACAAATTTTGTGACTAAACTAGACCTCTTCAACTGCCAGGAGTCTGAAAGAAGTACATAGGATGAGTTATTATGAGGGAATATTAGCCCCAAGTTCAAATAGAAATAGGAGCCTAAGAGATAACAATCCAGAGGGTTACAAAAGATGAGATGAGTAATCCTATATTGTAAACAATTGTAATATGGGACTTACTACAGTTGCCTACAATACAGGATTATGATATATGGAGGAACTCCCTTCCCCAAATGCCAGTGTCCTAATGTAAAGTCTCAGAGTTCATTGTTTTGAACTGTTAGGAATACAGGATGAAGCTCATTGAACATCATGCAATCAATCTATCTTAAAAAAAAAACTATATGGAGAAAAGAAAATGGAATATATGAAAGGAAATATAGCTGCTTTCTGGTTCATTTAAAATTATGAGCTAACTGAAATACTTAAATTCTTGAAGCTAACTATGAACTAAAATAAAATGAAACAAGCTGCTCTCTGTAGGCATTTCAATAGTTTTTAGAGTGGACAGCTTCCCTCCATGGATCCATTTTTGCTTTGAAAACAATAAGTTTCCCATCATGCTGCATATAGTCTCATCCACTTGTACCAATTAGTGGAAAATTTCTACCCTTGTGCAAAGAACATTTGCAGACAACAAATAACACCCACAGCACTATAAAGAAATTAATCTGGGAAAAGCTTTTGCCAGAATCTAGAATGATGGGAAAATATTTTATCCCCAACAACCCAGCTTCTTGAACTGTAGTTCACAACCCCATATGGAGTTTCATAATAGAATGTGGGCATCACAAATTATGATTTATTACCCATAAATGTTTAATTTGTATACCCAATTTATATACCTCCATATTTGGAGTGACATAAAATTTCTCAGCTAAAAAAAGGTCACAAGTGGGAAAAATTTAATAAGCCCTGCACAGAACTAATAGTTATTACCCAGCTATAATCAACTATAATTATCTAAAAAGCATACCACACTTTTAAGTTTAGTATACATTACTGGTATTTTCTCAAACACTTTCTTAAGTCTAAAGAATCAACAAAATGATAAATTAAATTTGAATTTATAGTATTTGTCAATTTCAAGGGTATAAATGTTCACATTGAAAACTTAATCTCTCTCCAGCCAGCTAGTTCCACTGTCCCAATAACCCTAATCCTGCAATATTCATTCTAGTTCATTTTTGATTTAAGAAGTTAATACATGTAAAAACTGTTTTCTGTTGACCCAAAGGTCAAAGGCCTTCATTTTTCTTACTTCTTAGCTATTGATTGCCCTTAATTAGATCTCAAACCAACTCTGTTTTGCTAAAACTAAATATATGTGACTTCAAATCTCATGTTGTTGAGGAATTAGCCAGTTAAACTTGCAGTCACACCTAATAAATACAAATACAAATTGGCTGCAAATATAATCTATAAAACAAAGGAGATATTCTCATTTCATTATTTTTGTTTTCTCTTAAAATAAAAATGAAAAATGAGAAGTTTTTCACCAAAAATCTTCTCACTATACTTTTCAAACTTCAGAAAAGAAAATTACAGAAGTAGAAAATGGAGAGAGCAGAGTGTACAGAAGTAAAATGGTGAGGGCATGAAGGGAATGACACCATTCCACAGTAACCTCTCCCAGCATCCTATCAACCTAGGACATCAACTCATATTTCACTCTGAAATATTGAGACCATTCATCTAAATTTTTCTCTTCTCGAATATTTTTTAATCTCACATCTCTTAAATATTTTCCAAACTATCTTTTCTCTCACCTCAGGATGCTTTTTCCCCTTCCTAATACACATTTGATCTCCTCTCCAACATATTACTCCTACTATCATTTCCACTCTCTCTATATATATATTTTTTTTTATCTCTCCCTAATTGCTGGCTCCTTCCATTCTGCCTGCAACTACTCCCATGTCTCCTCCATCCTTAAAAATTCCTCATTTTATGGAACTAGATATCATATTATAGTTATTCTTAAAAGGGCCACTTGTACAGAGTGCCTCCATTTCCTCTCTTTTTACTTGCTTTAAAACCCTCTGCTATCTGGCGCTGACCTCATTATTCAACTGGAACTTCTCTCTCCAAAATTACCAATGATCTCTTAATTGTTCAACTAATAAGCCTCATCCTTTATAACTTCTCTACAGTATTTAACACTCTCAATCTTCTGGACACTCTATCTTCTCTAGCTTTTTGTAACACTATACTCCCCCTGCTTTTCCTATTTTTCTTCTTCTCAGTCTTCATTGCTGGATCTTCATCCAGGTCATATTCACTAACTAATTGTCTCCCAAGGTTCTATCCTAAGATTTCTTTTTCTCTATGCAATCTCACTTGATCTAATTAGCTTCATAGTTTTAATAATCATCTCTAAGTATATGATTCCTGGAATTATAAATCCAGTTCTAATCTGTCTCCTGAGCTACAATCCTTCATTGCCAGCTACCTTTTGAACATGTTGAATTATATGTCCTAGTGGTGTCTTGGACCAACATATCCAAAACAATTTATTAACATGCTCAACAGTCTCATGGCTCCCCTCTTTCAAATTTTACAGCACCACCATTTCTCACTCACTCAGGTCTTTTACCTCAATATCATTCTCAACTTCTTATTCACATTTGCCTTACATATCCAATTTCCTATTGTAGAATCTTCTTCTTTCTACCTTCATATTATCTCTAGCATACTTCTCTTTCTCTACATTCACTTGCCTATTAGCCTAATACAGATTTCACTAGCTCTCACCTATTATTAAAATAACTTTCTAATTGGTATTCTTTGGAAAAGGAAATAGCAAACCATTTCAATATCTTTTCCAAGAAAACCCCATATCCATGGGTCATGTAATCAGTTATAACTGAATCACAGATTCAAAACAATAATTGGTATTCTTGTCTCAATCAAATCTATACTCTACTCAACTTCTAATTTTCTTAAAGTGTAGGTCTGATCATGCCACACAACATACACATTATGTCCCTTAATTACCTCCAAGCTCAAATACAGCTTCTTTGGTATTTAAAATCCTCCACAAATTTGATCCAAACTGTCCAGTCTTTATCTACTTTATTTCCCTCAAACAAAATGTATGATCCAGCCAAACTGGCTTACTTGCCATTCCTCAAATTCCATAGTTTCTCAAATTCCATAGCGAGACAGAGTTGGTTTGAGATCTAACTAAGGACAATCAATAGCTAAGAAGTAAGAGACTGTAGGGCATAAATATGAAGGCCTTTGACCTTTGGGTCAACAGAAAACAGTTTTTACATGTATTAACTTCTTAAGTCAAAAATGAACTAGAATGAATATTGCAGAATTAGAGTTATTGGGACAGTAGAACTAGCTGGCTGGAGAGAGATTAAGTTTGCTCTTCCACAGCACAGAAAAGCTCTGCTTTTCTGGGCAGAGACATTTCCAGTGCTGTGCAAGGCAGAGTAACTGCTAATACCCACCGCGGGATTTTGCCTGGAGTAGTGACACTTTCACTGCTCTACCTCTAGCCCCAGGGCAGTTGCTAATCAGTCTCTCAGTTCCCAGATCTGGAATACTCTCTCTTCTTACCCATACCTCCTAAGCTCCCTAGCTTCATTGAATATTAAACTCACATTCTCCCAGCTGCTAGGACTATTCCTCTAAGAATAGCTTTTATTTGCCCCATATATCTTACACTATTGTTGTTCAGTCATTCTATCATGTCTGACTCTGCATGAGCCAATAACCGTCCATGAAATTTTCTTGCCAAAGATATGGAATAGTTTGTCATTTCCTTCTTCTATGTCATTATTTTATATATAAATAATTGAGGCAAATAGGGATTAAATAGCTAGTAAGTGTATGAAATGAGATTTGAACTCAGATCTTCCTAAATCCAGGCTCAGTATTCTGCTTACTGTACCACCTAGTTGTCCCATATGTCTTATATGTATATTTAATTACATGTTTTCCCCCATATTTTAAAAGCAAAATGATTTGTATATATAATGTTTACTCATGTAGCATCTACCTAGGTATAATTGTTCTAAGTTGTGAACTTACTGACACAAAATTTCTTTCTGTTATTACTATAAGGTTATGGTAAATCTTTGTTTAAGATTTATCAGAAATTTGATTAATGAAATTTGTTATTGGAGGTAAAATTTCTTGGACTTATAGTTAATTAGTTAATGCTATTTGGGAGTTTTAAAGCTTCACCTTCTGACAGTTACTGGGACAATTGATTGGAATAAAGTTTTGATTGCTTATGTTATGTTATAGTTATGTTCTTGCATTTTTCCTCCTGTAATTGATCAGAGCGATGATCAATAGAATTGTTAATATAATTCAATTATGTCATGCCTTGCTATTTTCAATCTGGTTATATGTAATCATTGTATCCTTAACTGCTTGGGCAACTAAGTATTTAGCCTAGTCATCTCTCTGTTACTGGATATTTGTGTTTTGTTTCTTTAAGGTTTCTACATGATAAGAGGACAATTAACAAGGGGTCTATAAGACTGCAGCCGTTTGCCTGGCCTGTAAAGCAAACTCATCTCTTCACATAGGTAACAATTTATTTTGGCCTCCTCATGTTTTGCAGCAGTCTGGTGAACTGAGTCTTTCTATCTGAGACTGATCTAATCTTTATCAGCTTTGATTGTCAGCATGGCACACCCACCCTGCATGGAATGAGAGCTTCCTATCACTTCACAGCCTGAAGCAGCAGTTTTTTTAAAATGAGACTATGGACTGGACCCTGCATCTACTGTACTTTGGACTGACATAAGGGACTTTGGGAATGGTTGATCACTGACTGTTGAACCTTGCCTGGATTTGGGATGGGATTTGTTAAAACTATAATTATTGCTGTTATGTTTGAGAGCTTTTTAGGAAATGCTACTGTACTAATTTGTTATGTATAGGGATTTTGATTCACTCTTGGGATTTATATGGGGAATGATCATTTGATAATTCCTTTCCATGAGAAAAAAAGGGGAGGAAGAGATACAACATTTGGGAAACTGGTAGATTTTTTTCAAAATACCTGAAAGAATGGGAACCCCTAGCTCCTATTCACTTTGCCTTAGGCACTTCTGCCCCACCCCCTATCTCACTAGTTCAGATTCAGTTTGGATGCTTTAGCTTTGGAATCCCTTATTCTGTTGGAATTACCCTGGCAAACTCAGTTTTGGGGATTATTTTTTAAGAAAAGTTTTAGAAGTCAGACACCTATCTTGGTACTGGGAGTCTTTCTGATATGTGTTTTTCCATTCCTGTAACCCCAGTTCATTAATTAGTACTTCAGAGGTTCAAAGGACCTTGTTTGATATCAGGCATCTAAAAGTTAGGAGTTTGCCTGCATTGTTAGGGACAAGATTAGGAGACTCCAGGAAGATTTGATTAAGTGGCACAAAGAACTGTTTGATAACCTTTTTTGGAGTGGGTTGCATGGGATCCTCCCTTACTTGGGCCCTTAATTGGTTTTCTCTTACTTTTGTCTTTTGGACCCTGGGCCTTCCGGAAAATCACTTCCTTTGTAAAATCCCAAGTAGATAGTGCACTGGCCAAACCCATTCACATACACTATCACCGCCTTGAGACTGGTGATGACCCTCTTGATGCTCTTATGAGCAACACATGACATCCTTCCTATGACAGGTAAGACTTCTCCCCATAGGAACAACCTAAGCCAGGCACAGGTCGGAAAATGAAAAATTCTATATTTGATTCTTTTTATATATTTGTATTTATATATTTGTAAATACATATATATGTATTTATATAAATACAAAAAGGGGGACCTGTGGGGAGCTGGCACTAATCTACAGGCCATAAGATGATAAGGCCACATTCCAAAAGACTGCCCTAACCTTGAATAGGAATCTCCTAATCACATCATGGAGTTTCCTACATGACCAAAGACTGCCTTAACCTTGAATAGGCAGATATCTAGGCATCTCCTAATCACATCCTGGAGCTTCCTACAATCAAAGACACCTCATCAGCTCATCCTTGGGCTGCGACCTAATCCTTTGTCTAGGACCCCACCCTGTACTGAGTTTGCACAGTTTCCTATTGCTATATATACCTGTACTGTTGCACTAATTAAACGAGGCTTGATCAGAAAAAAAAAAAAAAAAAAAAAAAAACATGTTTTCCCCCATTAACTAGAGAGTTTTTCAAGAACAGGAACCACAGGGAGAGAGGAGCCAAGATGGCAAAGAAGGCACACATGACTTTCTGAGCTTCTCTCATACCCTCACTACTAATTATTAAATTCAGCCTCAAAAATAGTGCTTGGCTGGTAAAATTCATGAAGACTGGAAGTGCAACAACTTGCCAGCTGAAGATAATCTGGAAAATAGCCAGAAAAGGTTTCTCCTGAGCAGCAGGAGCAGACCAGTGCAAGCATGGATAGAACCAGAGGCTAGTATATTGAGCAAACCAGGTAGGGATAATCTCTGTGGTTGGAAAATTTACAGAGAGGACTCTACCATAGGTTGACTGCTCTGCTTTGGTTGCAAAGCAGTAGACCAGCAGAGAAATTAAAACCAAAGGTAGAGAGTACTCTAAAAAATGCCAGAACCTAACAGGATCTGGCTATACCCACCCAGAACCAGAAGTGAGTGAATCAGCACAGGCCACAACACAGCTGTGCAGCCACATTCTGCAGTGTGGGCCTTTTTGCCTGGGGCAGTCACAAATCTGCACAGCAAGGGGCACAACCCAGGGCAGCCTCTAATCTGCACAGTGAGGGGCTCAGCCTAGCACAATAGAACTTCCACAGCACAACTGTGCTTCCCTGGGCAGAGACACTTCCAGTGCTGTGTAAGGCATAGTAACTGCTAATACCCACAGCGGGATTTTGCCTGGAGTAGTGACACTTTCACTGCTCTGACTCTAGCCTCAGGGCAGTCGCTAATCCTCAAAGTGGGACTCTTAGCAGGGAACTTCCACAGCTCAGCAGTGCTACCCAGGTCTGAGTTACTTCTAGAGTGGAACTTTTCTCAGAGCACTCCCACAGCTGGACGCTCTTTGCGCCCATTGGCAGGATAGCTACTGTCCATATACCTATCCCTGCTCTGCAGAGGAATCTCCTTGCCCTGAATGCAGACCCTAAAGGTTTTTTTTTTTTTCAATGATTAAAAAATCCAGAAGGACCATTGATAGCTTCTATACAGAAAGAGAGAAGGTTTTCAAGCCTGAGGAGACTAATAACAGTCTCCAGACAAAACTGCAAAGGGGGATGTAATCTGGTCCCCATCACACAAGGCTCTCCTAGAAGAAACTATAAAAAAAAAAATCTTAAAAGAGAGCTAGAAAAAAAATGGAGAAAGGAAAGAGAAGCTATGCAAGAGAGTAACAACTTCCTGAAATGCGAATTTGAAAAGGTAAAGAACTCCCAGGAAGTGCAGAGAAACAGAATTTGTTCATTGGAAAAGGTAAAGAATTCCCAGGAAAGTAGGATTTGTGAATTGGAAAAAATAAAGAACTCCCAAGAAAATAGGATTTGTGAATTGAAAAAAGAAAATAACTCAGTAAAAAAAAATTAGTAAAATGAAAAAAAGAAATTCCATAGGCAAAACAACTCATTTAAAAACTCAATTGGACATATACAAAAAAAGGAAGTTTAAAAAAGCTAATGAAGAAAATAATTCATTAAAAATCAGAACTGAACAAATAGAAATGAGTGATTTGTTGAGACATCAAGAATCAGTCAAGCAAAACCAAAAAATAGGAAAATGTCTTCTTGGAAAAACAATAGACCTGGAAAATAGATCTAGGAGAGATAATCTGAAGATTGTTGGACTTCTGGAAAATTATGATGGAAAAAGGAGCCTAGATATTATTTTTACAGGAAATCAGCAAAGAGAAGTGCCTAGATATAATAGAATCAGAAGGTAAAATAGGCATTGAAAGAATTCATCAAACACCTTCTGAAAAAGACTCTAAAATAAAAACTCCAAGGAATATTGTGGCTATATTTCAGAACTATCAAACTAAGTAAAAAAATATTATAAGCATCCAGAAAAAAATATTATAAGCTTCCTGAAAAAAATAATTCAAATACTGAGGTGCCACAATAAGATCACTCAAGATCTAGCTTTAAAATTAAAGATTAATTAATTAATTAAGACCACATTAAAAGGTCAAAGGGCCTGGAATCTGATATTCTGAAAGGCAAAAAACTTGGAATGCAGCCAAGAATAAACTATCCAGCTAAGCTGAGCATTTTCTTCAAAGGAAGAAGATGGATATTTAATGAAACAGATGAATTCCATTTGTTCCTAAGGAAAAAACCAGAACTAAACAAAAAATTTGGTCTCCAACCATATGACTCAAGAGAAGCAGAAAAAGGTAAAAAGAACTCTTGAGGACTGTATTTCTGTTGTGGATATTCATAAAGAGTATATGTACAATTTGATTTTACTGATATAACATGAAAAGGTTAAGTAGAAATGGAAAGAAAATAATGTCAGAAAAAGGGAAGAGGGGAGATAAAAAGAGGGAAACTATATCCCATGAAGAGGCGAAGGAAACCTATCATATCTGAGGGTATTTAGAGAGGGGGAGGAACATTGTGTGAATCTTACTCTCGTCAGAGTTGGCTCAAAGAGAAAATAATTGAGATATTTGGTTTACAGAAAAACTTCTCTCACCTCATTAAAAAGTGGGAGAGGAAAAGGGAATAGGAATAGAGTAATAAGGGAAGGGTACAAGAAAGGGGAAGGGATTCAAAGGGGGTAAGAGGGATCCTAAAGAGGGAGAGCTGAGTGACACAAATGGTGCCCATAAGTTTAATACTGGGAAAGGGGGTAAGGGCGGTAAGGAAAAGAAAAGCATAATCTGGGGATAATAAGATGGTAGGAAATAAAGAATTAGTAATTTTAACCGTAAATGTGAATGGGATGAACTCTCCCATAATGCAAAGGTGGATAGCAGATTGGATCAAAAGCCAGAACCCTACAATATGTTGTTTACAGGAAAGATATTTATAGCAGGGAGATACATACAGAGTAAAGGTGAAAGGCTGGACCCAGAATCTATTATGCTTCAGGTGAAGTCAAAAAAGCAGGGGTAGCCATCCTTATCTCAGATCAAGGAAAAGCAAAAATTGATCTAATTAAAAGAGATAAAGAAGGAAACTATATCTTGCTAAAAGGTATCATAGACAATGAAGCAATATCAATACTAAACATATATGCACCAAGTGGTATAGCATCTAACTTCCTAAAAGAGAAGTTAAGAGAATTGCAAGAAGAAATAGACAGCAAAACTATAATAGTGGGAGATCTCAACCTTGCACTCTCAGAATTAGATAAATCAAACCACAAAACAAATAAGAAAGAAATTAAAGAGGTAAATAGAATATTAGAAAAATTAGCTATAACAGATCTTTGGAGAAAACTGAATGGTGACAGAAAGGAATATACTTTCTTCTCAAGAGTTCATGGAATCTATAAAAAATTGACCATGTATTAGGACATAAAGACCTCAAAATTAAATGCAGGAAGACAAAAATAGTAAATGTTTTCTTTTCAGATCACAATGCAATAAAAATGACATTCAGCAACAAGTCAAGGTTAAATAGACCAAAAAGTAACTGGAAACTAAATAATCTCATCTCAAAGAATGATTGGGTGAAACAGCAAATTATAGACACAATTAATAATTTCACTCAAGATAATGACAATGATGAGACATCATACCAAAATTTGTGAGATGCAGCCAAAGTGGTAATAAGGGGAAATTTTATATCTTTAGAGGCTTACTTGAATAAAATAGAGAAAGAAAAGATCAATGAATTGGGCTTGCAACTTTAAAAGCTAGAAAAAGACCAAATTAAAAAACCCCAATCAAATACTAAACTTGAAATTCTAAAATTAAAAGAAGAAATTAATAATACTGAAAGTAAAAAAATCTATTGAATTAATAAATAAAACTAAGAGTTGGTTTCATGAAAAAATCAATAAAATAAATAAATTTTTGGTAAATCCAATTAGAAAAAGAGGAAAATCAAATTGTTAGTCTTAAAAATGAAAAGGGAGAACTTTCCACCAATGAAGAGGTTAGAGCAATAATGAGTTACTTTGACGAACTTTATGCCAATAAATTTAATAACCTAAGTGAAATGGATGACTACCTCCAAAAATATAGGCTTCTCTGATTAACAGAGGAGGAAGTAAATTGCTTAAATAGTCCCATTTCAGAAAAAGAAATAGAACAAGCTATTAATCAACTCCCTAAGAAAAAATCCCCAGGACCAAATGGATTTACATGTGAATTTTACCAAACATTTAAAGAACAATTATCCCCAATGCTATATAAACTATTTGAAAAAATAGGGAATGAAGGAGTCCTACAAAATTCTTTTATGAACTAGACATGGTACTGATACTTAAACCAGGTACATTGAAAATGGAGCAAGAAAATTATAGACCAATCTCCCTAATGAATATTGATGCTAAAATCTTAAATGATATTAGCAAAAAGATTACAGAAAATCATCCCCAGGATAATAAATTATGATCAAGTAGGATTTATACCAGGAATGAAGGGCTGGTTCAATATTAGGAAAACTATTAGTATAACTGACCATATTAATAACCAGATTAACAAAAAACATATGATAATCTCAATAGATGCAGAAAAAGCCTTTGATAAAATCCAACATCCATTCCTATTAAAAAACACTTGAGAGTATAGGAATGAATGGACTTTTTCTTAAAAAAAAATAAATCAGTAGCATCTATTTAAAAACCATCAGTAAGCATCATATGTAATGGGGATGAACTGAAACCATTCCCAATAAGATCAGGAGTGAAAAAAGTTTGCCCACTATCACCATTACAATTCAGCACTATATTAGAAATGCTAGCTTTGGCAATAAGAGTTGAGAAAGAGATTAAAAGAATTAGAATAGGTAATGAGGAAACCAAATTATCATTCTTTGCAGATGATATGATGTTATACTTAGAGAACCTCAGAGATTCTACTAAAAAGCTATAAACCCACATAAGTCATCAGCATTCTTATATATCACTAACAAAATCCAGCAGAATTCCAAAGAGAAATTCCATTTAAAGTAACTACCAATAGTATAAAATATTTAGGAATCTATCTGCCAAGGGAAAATCAGGAACTATATGAGCAAAACTACAAAATACTTTCCACACAAATAAAGTCAGATCTAACCAATTGGAAAAACATTAGAAGCTCTTGGATAGAGTGAGCAAATATAATAAAGATGACAATACTACCTAAACTAATCTATTTATTTAGCACTACACCAATCAGACTCCCAAAAAACTATTTTAATGGCCTAGAAAATATAACAACAAAGTTATATGGAAAAACAAAAGGTCAAGAATTTCAAGGGAATTAATGAAAAAAAAATCAAATGAAGGTGGCCTAGCTGTACCAGATCTAAAATTATATTATAAAGAAGCAGTTACCCAAACCATTTGGTATTGGTTAAGAAATAGACTAGTTGATCAGTGGAATGGGTTAGGCTCAAAGGACAAAACAATCAATAACTTTAATAATCTAGTGTTTGACAAACCCAAAGATCCCAGCTTTGGGGGGTAATAACTCACTGTTTGACAAAAACTAATGGGAAAATTGGAAATTAATATGGCAGAAACTAGGCATTGACCCACACTTAACACCATACACCAAGATAAGGTCAAAATGGTTTCATGACCTAGGCATAAAGAATGAGATTATAAATAAATTAGAACATAGGATAGTGATAGGATATGTGAAATGTAACATAATTATAGTGTAAACATAAGTATCTTCTCATCCCTTCTCTGTTTCTTTCTGAGACAATTATTCCTCAGACATTAGCACAGTGTCTGCCATTTGTTGACTGACTCTTTTATAATAATAATAATAATAGCTGTAGTAACAATAAAAAACAACAATAGCTAACATTTTTATAATACTAAGTGCCAGATACTGTACTAAACTCTTTACAATTGTTATCTCATTTTCTCCTCCAAACAAACCTGGGAGATAGATGCTATTGTTATACCCATCTCACAAATGAGGAAAATGAGACAGAGTAAGAATCACATAGCTAGTTAGTGTTTGAGGCTGGATTTGAACTCAGGTCTTCCAGATTTTAGTCCCATAAGATCTCTGTATTTTAGTAGGTTGTTAAATTATTCTCCTTCCACTGACCCATTGTTGGATATGTGGGAGTCACCTGACAATGGCTGCTGGAGATCCAACCCAGAATGGATCTCCTCTTGTGAGAAGATGATACAAGGAGACTGAGGGGCAACTGCTGTCCTCTGACCTTTCTGACTGAGAGGCCGTTCTCTTTGTCTGACCTCTTCCCTCTTCCCTCTGCCTCTAATTTATTTCATTCCCAGTCCACAATACCTGTGTCAGCAAAGGCTGCCCTGCAACTCCTTTAGATGCTATGATCCACAGCTATGGAGACTCTGAGAATTGATCTGCCCCTTAACAACCCATATGTTAGATGATGATGTCAGAACTCCCTTCCTGTCCCCAGTGTTATTTACGATTTAATAGGTTTTTGCATTCAGGAATCCTAAAACCCAAATACTATGGTACCAATGGAAAGAAAGCTACATTTTGAGTACTTTCATCTTATTTGGAATCTAGATTAATCCATTTACTACCATATGATCTTGAATCTATTACTTAATATCTCTGGATCTCATTTTTTTTCATCTGGAAAATGAAAACTTGAGCCAGATGGCCACTAGGGTTCCTCCCATCTCTAAATCTATGATGCTATTAATCTATAATAAATTATGGGCTTTTTGAAATGATTAATTCTTCATTATCAAACTCTGAAAATAAATGACCAAAGAATCACAGAAATTATGCAACTACAAAAACACCAAAGACTCAGGTCTGAAAAAATAAAACCAAATTGCTCACAGAGGTTATAAGAAAAAAAAAGAAGCTTTCTTTATTCCATTGGATGAGGGTCACAAGAAATCCAATGCAGATGAGTCTTGTTATATATATGAGTGCCCACAGAGTGCATTGTAGTCGTACAATAAAACTATTTGTCCAGGGTCACATATCTAGAATGGGCCTGAAATTAGATTTGAACTCATGAGGATGAGTTTTCATGATTTCAGACCTTGTTCTCTGTCCACTGTGCCAACTAACTGTGCAAATTAAATAGATGCACTGGGAATAAAATACATACATAATGTTATATATTGTAATCTGTACCCCTTGGAACCCATCTTTCATGTATGTATGTATACAAGTAGGGATGTATATTTCAATCCATGAAAAAGAGATATATGGATGCATAACAAAGATGTTTCTGACAGTAAATTATGTCCTGCATGATGTTCAAAAGGAAGAGAAACTTCCTAAAGATAATGAGGCTATCAAGATGCTTGCTTTTATAAATGATATTTTGTTGATTGTAGCAAGCCACAGAGGAGTGCTTTTAGTTGGTCATCCTCCATTTAATCCTGTAGCAATACAAATAGCAACCACCTATGTCTTCTATAAATCTCCTCAAATGGGCAACCTAATATTCTAGGACCTTTCTCTAGATTTCTTGACATTACCTAGGTACTATAATACGCAAGGGCTTTGCATTGCTTTTTCCTCCTCAAAACATTTTCATTGACTATCAGCCAGGCCTGGAATTCTCTCCCTCCTCATCTCTATCTTCTTTCTTTCTTGGCTTCTTTCAAGTTCTAACTAAAATTTCACTTTCTACAGGAAAACTTTTTCCATTCTTCCAAGCCTATTATCTTCTGTCTATAGATTATCTCCAATTTATCCTATAAATATAAATATAAATTATCCATAGTTAGTTGGTTGCATGCTGTCTCTCCCATAACACAGTGCTATTCTTGAGAGAAGGAACTATTTTTGTCTTTCTTTGTATCCCCAGTACTTAGCACAGTACTTATGACACTTAATGTTTAATAAAATCTTACTGAATGGCTGACACTAGTCTGTTAATCTTGTTACATGAGCAACCTACTTCATATTCTATTTAAATATGTATCTGATAATAGCTTTTCCCTCATTTCTCCACTACAGATCTTCATTGTCAATATTTGACAGATTTTTGACATCCACCACACATATCTCCATTATCCCTTGGTTGACCTAGAGCTTTAATTTTTTATTAACTATGGTAAACCGTGACTCATAGACAAGAAGCCACACCAGAAGAATATTACTATGAAAAAAATGGGCCTTCATTTCAGTGAGAAACCTGCCATTATTAAAAATCACTGCACAATTTTGAATAAACAATCCTGCCTGATTTTTTAATCTTCAATTCTGAGTCTAAGGTATTCTACAGATGAAGTGTATGGTCTGATATATATATATATTTCTCTATGCACTGTCTCTCCAACTGCAAAGAAAAAAAATTCTTCACTCATTATTTTTCTCATTGTGGTCAATCATAGGAAAGAGTTTTAAGGGATCTCACAGATCATAGTTCAAATTGGAAGGAGGAGGGAGTAAAAAGGTGGAAATGCTCAAAGTAATTAGTAACAACATGACAAAGGAATAAAGTAAGAATAAATTACATGATAAATAAATGTATGAAGGAAATATGGGTGTGGTGTCTCTTGCAAGTAACCACAACTGTTGAGGAAGTTGAAACTGGTCAATTGCTTGAGTTTACTGGTGTTGAACCCCAAAGTAAGAGGATTATCTATACAGAGGTGAAATGGAATGGTATTCTATAACAGGCATTGAAGATAGACTTCTCTGTTAATTCTAGAAGCTATAAAAGTTTTAACCTTCTTTCAACATACTCCAAAATTGGATAGACTGTCATTGGTTATATTCCAATGCATCATACTGAAAAAGTCTTCAACTTTCTCTTTTTGAATTTCCTCTGGATGAACATGCCAGAAACTTCAAAATCCTGATCTTGTATTTTATGTGATGAACTCACTTTTCTGAAAACATAAAAAAATCTTGCATTTTAACTGTGACTGTCCAAGTCAAAGCCTAATTCCCTGTTAAGTTGAACATTCAGTTTAGTTGCAACTTACTGACTAGGTCACTCTGCTCTTTATGACACAATTAATTTCAGAGAAATGGGGAAGGAAAAAAGTAAAGCTTTAACTGGTAGAAGAGCAAAGATAAGAAAAATACAGCACCTCAATTATTAGAAAGTAAAGAGCCTGACAATATAAAATATGGTATCCTAAAAAAACAGAGGGAGGACAAGAAAAGAAAGACTGAGTTGCTATATTTTATGATCAAATATTTACATGGTATATGAAAAATGAACTCATTGAAATATTTGTTAAAAGGCTAATATGCTCATTTTAATTATTTGCCTATGTAAATATAAAATGTATGATTTACTTAATCCTATACCACTTAAATTAATTGATAACTTAATCAATTTATTAGTCGTGAGTATTAAACTAAATATGAAAAGTCTTTCTAGCTGACATTGCACAAAATCCTTTTGGTTTTTGGAGAGGTAAAGCAAATTGCCTATACTCTTTAAATTCTCAAAATAGAGAATGAGTGAATTGAGAGAGACTTCAGAGAAAACACTGGGTTTTATTTTTGGTCTTATATTTGACCCAGAAATGAGCAGGCATTCACTAAATGTTTATAGAATTGAACTACTGAAATGAAGTTAATTTAAGATATATTGATTGAAAGTGGATTAATTGAAAGTGAAATAGACACACAAACACACATCCAAATCCTAGGTACATCACCAAAGGTAATGGCATTTTTTGGGTCAGAGGCCAAGAACATGTAACCAATAATTTATCAGGATAAAGAGGAAATTCTTAAGCATTTCATTAATGGGAAAATAGCTCAAGGTTTACAATCAAAATTCATCTCATTAGAATTAGCCCATAGTCTTAAATTCACAAGGTCTTGTTGTACTGTGATTTTAGGCATCCAATATAGTAGCTATCTCTCCTTTCTTCTGAATTAATTTATATTTTTCTTGTCATCTTCAGTATTAAATTGAAATTGGATTGAATTCGAAATCCTTCACTAGCTGGTCCTATACTATCTTTCTCACATTATTACTTTCATCTGGAGATACCATGCTCCAAGTCAAACCTAGATATTCTCTCCTCTGAAAATAATATCTACTCTCCCACTTTCCAGACCTTTCCTAGGTTACTCCCTATGCTTTAAATACCTCCCCCATTTTTTTCCTCTTTTCCATTCATCTACATCCTTTAAAGCCATATTTCAAGTCACCTCCACTCTTTCCTACTTGTAGTTTATCTAAATGTACATATTTCTCTATTATAAAATAAATTCCATAAAGTAAGAAACTCTAAGAAAAATTTTATATTCTTCCAAGACTGGGCACAGTGCCTTTTCTTTACACAATTGTTTCTACTGAAATGTCTTTAGAATGAATGATGGACAATTTGTGCTATAGGCACTATAAGCATTCACATCAAAATTTTACAATTGGTGAAACAAACTCAGAAACGTTGTGGTGAATTTGGAAGTGGATAAAAGCTGCACAGTAAAATCAAGAAGCTACTCAAGCTCTCCCAATTTCCCTCAAAAACCACATGAAACAAGCCTTTGAGTAGACTGACAAAATGAAATTACTTTCCAACTCTAGACTGAAAAAAATTCAAGAAAAGTCAGTCTCATCAGGGTGAAAAGGGTGTTCAGCCCAACCCAGATAGACTTTGGGAAACCCGATGAGAGAGATCTTAATCACAGCAAATCAGCAACTAAGACCCTCAGTCGTGGCTCAGTAAAGGACCAAATCAGTGGGACAGCTTCCATTTCCAGCTGAGAAGCCAAATTCTTAAAAATCAGGCTGTTTCCAGAAAAAAAATCAGTAAACTATTTGCTTCAGATTTATGAGAGAGTTTAAAGGTTAAAATGGTTTACATCTCTAGATGGGAAAACAATAACTTCATCTACAAACACAGGACTCAAGAGAAACATGGAAAGGTAAACAGGAAAAACATGTAGGGAAATACAGAACTGGTAATCGTAACTATTAAAGTGAATGGAGTAAATTCTCCCAGAAATCTAAAGCAAATAATTAAGTTGGTTTAAAAAACAGAATCCTACAATATGGTGTATATAAGAAACACATTTGAAACAGAGAGACACATACAGAGTAAAGGTAAAAGGCTAGAATCGAATTTATTATGCTTCAACTGAAGTAAAAAAAAAAAACAGACATAGCAATTCTGATCTCAGATAAAGCAAAAGCAAAAAACAGATTTATTAGAATAGATAAGTATGGAAAGTACTTTTTGCTAAAGGGTACAGTACAGTACCCTAAACATGCATACATGTTTAGTATTGTTACTACTTCATTATTTACAGTAAATAATGAAGTAGTAACAATACTAAACATGTATGCACCAAGTGGTAGAGCAGGTAAATTCCTAGAAAAGATTTTAAGCCACTTACTGGAAGAAATAGCAAAAAGCTAAACCTTCCCCTCTCAGTATCAGACAAATCTAACCACAAAATAAACAAGAAAGAAGCTAGGGAAGTTTATAGGATCCTAGAAAACCTAGCTATTATAGACCTCCAAAGAAAACTAAATAGGGGACAGGAAGGAATACACCTTTTTCTTGACAATACATGGCACCTATACAAAAACTGCCCATGTATTAGTGCATAAAAATCTCACAATCAAATGCAAAAAGGCAGGAATAGTAAATGTTTACTTCTCAGAACACAATGTAATAAAAAAATGCATTCAATAAAGGTCAGAGAAAGACAGACTAAAAACCAATTGCAAATTAAATAATTAATTCTAAAGAATGAGCAGATCAAACAACAAATCACAGAAACAATCTATAATTTCATCTAAAAAAATGACAATAATAAGACAACACACCAAAATTCATGAGATGCAACCAGAGTTCTTAGGGGAAATTTTATATCTCTAAATAGCTATATGAATAAAATAGAGAAAGAAGAGATCAATGAATTAGTCATGCAACTAAAAAAGCTAAAAAAGAAAAAAATTTAAAACCCCCAATTAAAAATTCTGGAACTCAAAGGAGAGATTAATAAAATAGAGACAAACTATTGAACTAATAAACCAAACTAAGAGTTGGTTTTATGAAAAAGCTAACAAAATAGATAAATTTTTGATTGGGGAAAAAAAAGGAAAGAAAAAAAAAAACAAATCATCAGCATCAAAAATTAAAGGGGTGAAATCACTACCATTGAAAAAGAAATTAAAACAATAATTAGGAGCTATTTTGCCCAACTCTGCAGCAGCAAGTCTTATAATCTAAGTAAAATGGATAAATATTTACAAAAAATATAAATTGTCCAGGTTAACAGAAGAAATGAAATACTTGAATTGTCCCATTTTAGAAAAAGAAATTAATAAGTCACTAATGAATACTCTAAGAAAAAATCTCCAGGGCCAAATGGATTCACAAATAAATTCTACCAAACATTTAAAAGATCATATAATTCTAATATTATGTAAACTACTTGGAAAAATATGGAGAAAAGGAGTATTCCCAAATTCCTTCTATAACACAAGTTTGGCACTGATATCTAAATCAGAAAGGGCCAAAACAAAATACAAAAATTACAGACCTATCTCTCTAATGAATATTGAGGCAAAATTTTTAAATAAAATATTACAAAGAGAATACAGCAACTTATCAACAGGAATACACTATGACCAAGTATACTTTATACCAGGAATGCAGGACTGATTCAATATCAGAAAAAACACTTATCATAATCAACCATATCAATAACAAAACCAACAGAAATCATATGACAATCTCAACAGTTGCAGAAAAAGCTTGTGACAAAATGCAGCATCCATTCCTATTAAAAACACTAGAGAGCATAGGAAAATATTCTTAAAACAATAAGCAGTATCTATCTAAAATCTACAGAAAACATTATTTGTAATGGAGAGAAGCTGGCCGAATTCCCAGTAAGATAAGGGATGAAACAAGGATATCCATTATTATCACTATTATTCAACATTGTACTTTGGCTTTAGCACTAAGAAAAGAAAACGAAGTTAAAGGAATTAGAATAGGCAATGAAGAAATAAAACTATCAATCTTTGCAGATGATATGATGATATATAGAGAGAATCCAAGAAAATCATCCAAAAAGCTACTGGAAGCAATTCCCAGCTTTAACTAAGTTGCAGGATATTAAATAAATGCACACACATTATCAAAATTTCTATATATTACTGACAAAGCCCATCAGCAAAGATAGAAAGAGAAATACCATTTAAAATTATTTCAGATAAAATAAAATACTTGAGGGGTCTACCTGCCAAGACAAACCCAAGAACTATATGAACACAATTACAAAACACTTCTCACACAAATAAAATTAGATCTAAACAATTGGAAAAATATCAATTGTTAATGCCCAGGCCAAGCTAATATAGTAAAAATGATAATTCTGCCAAAATTGGCCTACTTGTTCAGTGTCATACCAATCAAACTGCCAAAACATTATTTTATAAAATTAAAAAAAATAATAACAAAAATTATCTGGAAGAACAAAAGGTCAAGAACATCAAGGGAATTAATGGAAAAATAATACAAGTTTGGTGGCTTAGCGGGACTAAACCTAAAACTATAATAAAGCAGCAGTCATCAAAACCATTTGGTACTGACTAAAAAATAAAGTGGTAGATTAATGGAATAGATTAGATACAATGACACAGTATTTAAGGTCTATACTAATCTAGTATTTGATAAACCCTCTAACTCCAGCTTCTGGAATAAAAACTCAGTATCTGACAAAAATTGTTGGGAAACCTGGAAAAAAGAATGTCAAAAACATCTCATACCCCTTACCAAAATAAGGTCAAAATGGATGCATGATTTAGACATAAAAGATGATACCATAAACAAATTAGGAGAACAAGAGATAATTTACCCATCAGATCTTTGGGGAAGGGAAGAATTTATAATCAAAGAAGAACTAGAGATATAATAAAATGTAAAATGGACAATTGTGATTACATTATATTAAAATATATATTATATTTTTGCACAATTAAAACCAACAAAAACAAGATAAAAAGGGAAGTACAAGACTAGGGGAAAGTCTTTGCAGCCAATATTTCTGATAAAGGTCTCATTCTAAAACATATAAAGAACTGTGTGAAATTTACAAGAATACAATTCATTCCCCAATTGATAAATGGTCAAAGGATATGAATAGACTATTTTTGAATGATTAAATTAAAGCCATTTATGGTTATATGAAAAAATGCTCTAAATAACTATTGATTAGAGAAATACAAATTAAAACAATTCTGAGGTACCACCTCACACCTCTCATATTCGATAAGATAACAGGAAAAGAGAATGATAAATGTTGGAGAGGATGTGGAAAAACTGGGACACTGTTACATTGTTGGTAGAGTTGTGAAATGATCCAACCATTCTGTAAAGCAATCTGGAACTATGCCCAAAGGCTATTAAACCGTGCATACCCTTTGTTCCAACAGTGCCATTACTGGGTCTGTAACCAAAGGAAATCTTAAAGAAGGGAAAAGGAATCACATGTGCAAAAATGTTTGTAGCAGCTCTTTTTGTGGTAACAAGATTTGGAAAAAGAATGGCTGAATAAGCTGTGCTACATGAAGGTAATGGAATGTTATTGTTCTATAAAAAATAATGAACAAACAGAATCAGAAATACATTATACACAATAACAATGAGAATATGTGATGATCAATTATGAAAGACTTAATTCAATAGACTGAAAATACCATCTGTATCCAGAAAAAGCTCTAAGAGGATTGAATGTAAATCAACATATGCTATATTTACTTCTTTATGTTTTTTTTAATCTTTTCCATGATTTTTGCTTTTTGCTCTGATTTTTTATTTCCCAAGCATGATTTATAAAGCAATGTGTATTGAAAAGAAATAAACTTAGTATAATAAAAAAAGAAAATTTGTGGTGAACCCATAGACATACTTAGTGAGGATTTTGATTGCTTATTTCCTACATGAGAAAAAACAAAACTCCTTTCTTTCATCAGCATGAAAGTCCTTTAAAATTTGGTTCTAAATCTTAGTTCTAAGTATGATACTCCAAAATTATTTTACATTTATTTGATATGTACTTTGTGATTACTTGTATATGAACATTTTGTTTTCTCCCCAATAGAAAATAAATTCCTTGTGGCCAAGCACTGGGTTTTATTTTTATTTTAATTTTTAGTCTTTGTTATCTCCAGCACCCAGAAATGAGTAGGCAATTCAGTAAATATTACTGAATTGAACTATTGAAATAAGCTTAATTTAAGGAGTGTTAAGTAAGCATTAATGAATATATTACTGTAATGACTACAGTGAGCTACATAAAACAAATATTAAATATTTATAAGAGAAAATAGTTTGAAATCTCATAAAGCCATATATGTTTCTATAATAAATGAGGGGGCAAGAAACATAAAGTCTATAGGAACTCAGAGAAGTGGGGAATCACTGTTCAAGAAGTATTTCAGGAAGGTCTTCAGAGTAGAAGAGAAGATTTGGGCCAATTCACTAAGCATAGCTTAATTTGAATATACTTAGAGAAAGGAGGAAAACTTGAGAGATGTAATGAACAAAGAAAAAGAGAGAGCCTGCACATAACCTGTCTGAAATACACTGAGTAAAATATTCTGACCATCAATTAATCAAAAGGCATGTTATTAAGTGGCTCTTGTATTCTGGTCATTCTCTAAGATATTGAATTTAATAGTACAAGAATTAAATAAAGCCTTTGTTCAATGAGACAATTGTGTTGTTCCATCATTTTTCAGTCCTGTGAGACTTTTTTGATCCCTTTTGAGGATTTCTCTGGCAAAGACACTGAATGTTTTACCATTTCCTTCCTTACAGAGGAGGAACTGAGGCAAACAGTTCAATGGCTTGCCCAGTGTCACACACCTAGTAAGTATCAGAGATCAGATTTGAAGTCAGGTAAATGAGGTCTTATTTATTTCAAGCCCAGCACTTTGCCAATGTGCAATATAGCAGGCTGATATAATATATATGCACAAAGTAGTCAAATATTAGCTAGGGAGGAAGAGTCATATGATGGAGTAGTGGGAAATGAGGTTGAAAAGGTTTATAGGAACAGATTATAGAGAATCTTGGAGATTAGGTTAAGGATTGTAGATTTATTAAAAAAAAATAAACATCAGCTTCAAAATTAATCTTTTATTTAACTTCTTGTAATTTTTTTTGCACATTGGTAAACTATGTGTGTTCCATTGGCAACACCATCATTAAATATACAATAGATACCCAGAACCAAAAAAAGAACATTTGGGAAGTATGGAGAATCCCCACAGTGTATAAATGAAACACTTGTTCATTTCATATCATGCCAGTTGAAGAAAATCCAGACATAATCCACTAGTGTGCAAAATTGGACAAGAAGGTGTTTTTGTTCGATTTTCACTCCTTTGTGAATCACAAATAAAGCCACATTTTCACTACAAAATGAAGTTATACAAAACTGAGAAATATAAAATACTATCCTAATATTAGGAGCAAATTCTGATAATTTATAATGCAAAGGACATTCTTTAAGCCTGAATTACATTTGAAAAAAACACCCATGCATTCAGTTGATGATTGGACAATTGCCCTATCTCTTCATAGCTAAGGGCTTCCCCTTTCTTTCTATGAAACAAAGACTATGGAAATAGAAATCAATATTTGCTGATAATTCTCTCTGCCTTTCTCTGTTTCTCTGTCTCTCTGTGTCTGCATCTGTGTGTGTGTGTGTGTGTGTGTGTGTGTGTATACATATATATGTTTCTAACATCTTCATGTGGTTATTTTGAACTGAAATATTTGAAAATAGTTGGGATTTTGTTTAAGTTTTTTGTTTGTTTAGTTTTAGTTTAGCTTAGTTTTTTTTTTAGTAGTCTTAGCACAACACTCTTTTCATTTCCATCAGGGTATTTTTAAATGGTGGGGAGGATGTTAAATCCTTCATGTTCTTAAATCAATGCATACATTGCTCTTATTCTATTCAATTTATTTTGCATCAAATGCATGCACACAGGTTTTTCATATTTCACTTTTTTATTTCATAGAATAATTGCTTTCTATTATATTCATATTTTAGGTCTTTTTTGGTCCAGACTTCTGATTTAATCAGTGTGGATTCCCATTTTGGAATTCCCAATTTGGAAAATTCCTCCACCAGTGTAGTTCTATAACTTATAGTCGTGGAGAGTTGTATGAGTCAATGAGAAGTTGTGTAATTTGTCTCTAGTCATACAGCTAATATCCATATGAAATAGGACTAAACGGAGTTGACTGAAAGGTCAGCTCTCTATCCACAAAGGCACTCTGCCTCCTTTATTCATATATCATGTTCTATTCATTGGCTTCCCGATTGCTAGACTTACAAATTGTTTCTAGGATAGTTGTTGCTGTTGATATAAATGATTACTTCATAATGAGAAAGAGATTCACTATCTTTTTAAAAACTATTTTTTTACTGAACAAAAATCAATTTTATTTCCCTCCCATGCACCCAGCATTGAAAAAATAAAAACAAAACCCTTATAACAAAGTTTTATAGTTAAATAAAATAAATTTTCATATGTATTATGTACACAAAGAAGTCATTATATGCCCCAAGTCCATCATGTTTCTATTAGGAGGTCACATGGTGCATCATCAGTTTACTGGAATCACGGTTTTATATTTTGTTGTTATTGTTTAATTCTCTGATTTTGGTCACTTCACACTGCATCATTTTCAGACAACTCTTTCCTGAACCAAATAAATGGCTTAGTTGATAGAATACTGAACCTAGAGCCATGAAATACTGAGTTCAAATCAGATACTTCAGATGTTTGATAACTATGTGACATTGGACAGGTAGTTTTCTTCTGTTTGCCTCAATTTTATCAAATGAAAATTGGGGATGATAATACAGTTTAGCACCCAGAGTTGTTGTAAAGATCAAATGAAATCTTTGTAAAGTGATTAATACATGCCTGGTACAGAGTAGGTAGGTTTTTTTTGTTAAGTTTTGTTTTATTTTTGTCAAGGTAATTGGGGTTAAGTGACTTGTCCAGGGTCTCATAGCTATTAAGTGTTAAGTGTCTGAGCCTGAATTCAAAGCCAGAGCTCTATCCACTGTGTCATTTAGCTGCCCCCAGAATACATTTTTGATAAATGCTTTTTCTCTTTTTGTAGAATAACTGAACCAATTCACAATTCTACTAACAATGCATCAAAGTTTCTGTTTTTCTTTAGCCCCCCCAGCATTTTTCAACTTTACCTTTCTAATGGATGTGAATTATGTAAATTTAAATTAATCTAATTGTCAATAGTTTTGAGCATTTTTTTTCATTTAGCTTTTTGTACATTGGGTTTTTTCCCTTAGAATTTAGTCTACTCATATCCTTTAAGCATTTATCAGTTGTGATCAGGAGGAAATGATCTTAAATTCCACTTAATACACTGCCTATGTGACTTTGGGAAAGTCACTTAACTTAATTATAATGTATAATTAACTTATATATGTATACATTATATACATTAACTTAAAAAGTTTTTTTCTTAAATGAATCTGTCATCTAATTAGGAATATAGAATGCACATATATTTCATATTCACAATATGTGAGAATGGAAAGAATACTGTATTGGGAAGCAGGAGATCTGCATTAAGAGCTCAACTCTGAGGCAAAACTAGGAATTCTTATGTTTTGTTCGAATTTAGTTGAAATAGGAGCAAAAGCAGATAGTGCGTTCTAGCTGTGATTATTCTAGAAGAAGAAGGTGGTCTCCAATAGAATTTATCCTGCATTTTTATGGTTCAACTAAAAGTCTCCAACTATGCAACCCTCAAAAAAGTTGAAGGATACAGTAATATGATATAGTAGGGTCTGAAAGAGGGACCTCATCTTGAGAAAACTATTGTGCTCTCAGCATTTAGTATATACAGATAGATAGGCTGAAGGACTAATTCAATGAAGAAGAACTATACCTCCCTCCCCCCCCCCAAAAAAAAAAAAAGT